>NC_138773.1:196408798-197008798 GCF_965119305.1 Pelophylax lessonae
AAAACCTTCCGCATCTGAAGTAGTTAAAAAAAATAAAAAAATAACACTGAGACTTTACAATCACTTTAAGGACCAGTAGTATGATAAAGGGTAATAATGACCCTTTAGACCCCATTCAGACTAGCGCGACTTGTCAGGCGACTTGTCAGCCTGACAAGTCGCGGTTCTGTCGCTCGCCATTGAGTAGTACAGGACCCGTTCTAATAGGAGCGACACAAGTAGCTCCAACTTAGAAAAAGGGTCCTTTACTACTTTGGGCCGACCTGGGAGCGACTTGCATAGACTTCCATTATGTGAAGTCCCTGCAAGTCGCGCCAAAGTCCCTGCTGTGCTCCGCGACTTCACAGGTCGCCCCTCGAAGTCGGATCGCCTCAGTGTGAACCGGCTCTTACTTGAATTTCTTTATTATTCGTTATTATTTGTTTATTAAAACATCCTGGGATTTGGGGCTCCCATGTGATATAGACGATGTTGATAGGTATGTACAGGCAACAAAGTGCCATTTTATCTTATATTTAGACTAGAAAAGGGTTACTGAAGACCCTTTTTTTTTCACATTTTTAGAGAAATTTGCACAACATATTTCTTTCTTATAAAACAGTAAATGCCCTTTACCTCCTACTTGAGTTACTGTGATTTCTGTTCTATCTTGTTGCATTTTGTTCTCCCGACAGGCAAAGAAGAAAGACTTAATTTAATTATTTGCTCAAGATCCATCTTAAAAAGCATTTTGTGTATGTGTCTCACGTTTTCTAACAAACACAGGAATTCCTGGCCTGCATTATCAGATAATGCATCCTGATGAATGGATACTGCCTCTCCACCACTCATTTTTTTTCCCTTTTCTTTTTGGTTCCACTACTCAGTTAACCCCACTGTCACCTTTGACTAAAGCTCACCATCTTCTCTTTTCATGGTTGTCTTGCATGTAATCTAAGTTGAAAAGGTGAGACCATCAGAATAACTCATTGGCCACTATGAAAGAAATCTAATTTTCTTCCTCTCACCTCCCCTCCAGCCTACTGTACTGATATGCAGATGTGCGGCTTTCCTTTAGGCTGTCAATTAGAACTGTAATGAAACAAGGCAAGCATATTATCAGTGGTTTCCAAGTATTTATATTACCATGCATTCTCTGCACATATTTTTTAGGAGGCTCGATAAAAGCTTTTACATTAATGGGTATATGTACAATAATGCATTTTATATACATACTTTACTTTGTATTTTTTTCTTGAAGGGTTCCTTTCATTAAATTTTTTATCTCTGTGACTATTTGAAAGTAACTTCAAAGTATAAATGCACTTTCAGAAAACCTTCTTTAATATATCCAGGCAAATCAAACAAATATGCAAATAAAACCTATGACCTTTTCCCTTTGGCCTGCTGTCCTTTGGGAACTGTATTGGAATCATTAGATATCCTTCGAGTTTGCATTTTTTTTTTTAGTTTTTTCATTACATTTTTCTGCAGAAATTTTCTGCAAATAGGGTTACATAAAATAAGACATGTCCAAAATCTTCTAAGATGTGCATTCTTTCTACCAGTATGTCTATACTGTCTCACCCGAGATACAAACAATTAGAAATGTTATAAATCCGTGCAATTGAAATTCATCATTTGTATGATTCTTTACAGATTATATATGGATTTATTCATTTTTATTCAGGAGGGTCACAGAATTGACAGAATTGTGATTTACCTTAAAATAATTTTATCCACCCAAACCACCAACTTGCATTGTATTTATTAAGCAGCAAATAATATCATATTCTTAACTCATTCAAGACACACCTTGCTTCTTCAAATAGATTACCACTTTGGTTTGGACAGTTAAAAGCAAAACGTAAACAAAAGATGTATATGTATGTATATAGATATATATACACACACACACACACACACTATATTGCCAAAAGTATTTTGATGCCTGCTACACGCACATGAGCTTTAATGGCATCCTAGTCTTAGTCCGTAGGGTTCAATATTGAGTTGGCCCACCCTTTGCAGCTATAACAACTTAACCACTTTACCCCCGCTCATATTGCTGCTACTGCAGCAATGTGGCTCGTTATCGTCCAGCGACGTAGACAGCGGGAGTCGGGCCAGGGGAGGAGCGGCGGTGATCACCGCCGCTCTTCCCCGATCATCGGGAAATCGATTGTGGAGATCCGCCCACTCGTGTAAACAAAGCGGGCGGATCTCCTAAGTGACAGGCAGGGTCAGATTGCAGGGTTCAGCATAGGTGAACCTGCGATCTGTCCCTTTGTCACTCAGTCACCTCCCCCCACACATGTCAGTAAGCACCAGGCATACATTAACCCCTCCCTCTCCAATAAAATTAACCCCTTCCCTGCCAGTGTCATTTTTACAGTAACAGTGCATATTTATAGCACTGATTACTGTAGTAATGTCACTGGTACCCCCCAAAAGTGTCAAAAATGTCAGTCAAGGGTCCGATCTGTCCGCCGCAATGTCGCAGTCCCGCAAAAAAAAATCGCAGATCACTGCCATTACTCGTTAAAAAAAACCCACCAAAAATGACAGAAATCTTTCCCTTAGTTAGTAAACGGAATAACTTGTGCGCAAACCAATCAAAATACGCTTATTGCGATTTTTTTTTTACCAAAAATATGTAGCAAACAGCAAAAAAGCAGCTGCCTGTCTGTTGTGACAATGTTGTTATTTTTTTAATATTGGTTATGGTGGAGGTGGAATTTTTAGCATTTGTATTTTTTCAACATAGTATTTTGTAATTAATCAGTAATACCAGATTTTTCCACCTTGGCCATACTCTTGTGGACCTTCAGTCCTTTTTAACCACTTTACGACAGCTCACATTGCTGCTACTGTGGCAATGTGGCTCGTTATCGTCCAGCGACGTAGAAATACGTCACTGGACTCCTCCCCTTGTGGGCGGCGCGCGCGCGCCACCAGAGGCTCGCTCCCGCTGTATTCAGTTACAGCGGGAGTCAAGCCAGGGGAGGTGCGGAGGTGATCACCGCTGCTCTTCCCCGATCGTCGGGGATCGAGTGTGAAGATCCGCCCGCTTGTGTAAACAATGCGGGCGGATATCCTAAGTGACAGGCAGGGTCAGATTGCAGGATTCAGCATAGCTGAACCTGCGATCTGTCCCTGTGTCACATAGTCCCCTCCCCCCACACACGTCAGTAAGCACCAGGCATACATTAACCCCTTAAACACCAATAAAAATGAACACCTTCCCTGCCAGTGTCATTTTTACAGTAACAGTGCATATTTATAGCACTGATTACTGTAGTAATGTCACTGGTATCCCCAAAAGTGTCAAAAATGTCAGTCAAGGGTCCGATCTGTCCACCGCAATGTCGCAGCCCCTCAAAAAAAATCGCAGATCGCCGCCATTACTAGTTAAAAAAAAACCCAATAAAAATGACATAAATTTCCCGCAGTTAATAGCTGCGATAACTTTTGCGCAATCCAATCAAAATGCGATTTTCTCTTACGTCCTCCGACAGTCGCCGCCTCTTCATATTCGTCACATATGGGGTATTAGACTTTGCTCCGAAGGAGTAGCTAGGCAACAGAATATGTTAACAATAAAGCTTTAACATATCCCACCCTCAAGGGGTGGTCCCCTCAGTCAATACCCTCCTACTTCCTGCAACCATATCTCAGTTTTAATGTCTAGCTTGTCAGGAGTGGCTGGCTCTCTCTGTGCTGGGACTTTTTGTCCCAGACTCTTTCTTCTTTTTAATATTTTGTTTGAGTTTTCTCTCTACCTTTACTTAGCTGTTATTTTTGTCAGCATTAGTTAGTTCTTCGGACGAAGAGGATCATGCGGACTGGGTCTCGGGCTGATCCCCCTGGTCGCAGGTCGTGGGTCAGTGGCTTCCCAGTCTGCCATCGAGCGTTCAGCCAGGTAACGCTCCTGGCACAGTGAACGACCCATCCCTGTTCGGTGCAGGGATGATTGGTGAGGTGGCTACCTCACCGGACGCTGTGCGGTTTCTTAACCTCCATTATGTGCGTCTTGAATTGCGACTCTCCCTGCCTCATGTGCAGCGGCTTGTTCGCCTGTGCGGGTTCCCCACGCCATGTGAGGTAAGTGTATTTATGTGGGGACCTGTCTGTCTGGGGGGGTCTCAGTCTGGGACTGTGTAACCTGCCTTTAATCACACTGCTTGTCTCCCTATCTCTCGGCTGCATGCTGTGGGCTGCAAGGGGGGGGGGGAGCTGTATGACACTGTGTGTGTCAGGCTGGGCAGTGTGAGGTGCTGTGTGCTGTGGGGCATGTTTTTTCTTGGCATGTTTGGGCATATACAGCGATCGCTGCGGCGATCTAACATGTATCCTTATATTGGGATGTAATGTGTGTGTTTTTTATGCACTATGGAGCGGCGTTTTCGGCGCCAAACGACGCCATTTTACCGGCGCCCGCTCCGGCCGCATGGTTTACATGCACGGCGGCCATTTTCTTGTAGCCTCCATAGGCTTACATAGAGCGCCCTGGCAGCATCACTTCCTCTCTCCTGGAACACCGATCGAGGCAGCAGCAGCAGCGGGGTCTCCTCAGGTTTTATCCTTCTGTTCTTGTTATCCATTGCCTGTACTCAGTTTGTTTATTCCCTGTGGGGGTCTCATTGTGCCTGAGTGTGGTGCGGTGGGCTGCGCTTGCCGCGCTTGCTAAAAGGGGGCAGTTAACCCTTGGTTGTCTGGCATTACAGGGGCAATGGATTCTCAGGAGGGCAAGTTTCCTACAGTATTGGTGGAAAGCCAGGGGACCGCTGTTTCCCCCCCAGGGGGGGATTTAGCCACTATTGTGGCTGGCCTTGCTGCCCAGGTGCAAATGCTGGTGGCTGCTCAATCTACTAAACGGCCCAGAGTTGCTCTGTCCTCTGATTCTGAGGGTGAAGGTGATGGGGCTGTTCTGGCAGGGACCCCCCTATCGGGGTCCCGCTCCTCTCTTGATCTAGTGGGGTCTGAGGTAGAGGCTGAAGTTGAGGGGGTTGATAAGAGCTTGCAATCATGGATGAGTTGATTGCTTCCATTAAGCAGACGCTACGTTTGCAGGACGAAGTGTGTCCCCCCGCTGCTTTGGCGGCTTATGGGACGCAGAGAAAACGCAGGACGCCGCAGGTTTTTCCCTGCAATGCTGATTTTCAGCGCGCTGTTAAGGATCAATGGCGCGATCTGCGCAAGCCTTTTGCGGTACCAAGTAAATTCAAGCTGCGTTATCCTTTCTCGCCTGCCACTGATGAACGGTGGTGTGTGCCTCCACCAGTGGATCATGCAATTGCGGTTTTGAACAAAGCCACTGCGATTCCTGCAGAGGGTTCCCCTGTTTTCCGTGATGCCACGGATAGGAGACTGGAGTCTCTTGCCCGTCATACTTATTCTGTTACGGGCTCTATGCTTAAGGCTCTGTTTGCTTCTCTCATGGCGGCCCAGGCGATCGCAAGTTGGACGCAGATGCTTAGGCGCGTCCTAGTGGCCGATTCGGCCTCGGCGGCGACCCTGGATATGGTGGATCAGATCCACCAGGGTGTCATGTATCTGTGTGATGCGGACCTGGACCTGATTCCGTTGGCTGCACGTGTGCACAGCGTGGCGGTGTTGTCTCGCCGCCTGGTTTGGTTGAAATGTTGGTCGGTGGACCAATCTTCACGTAAGACCTTAGCCAATCTACCTTATGATGGGTCTCGCCTTTTTGAGGAGTCCCTGGATGTGTTGATTAAGGGGATCACCGGGGGTAAGAGCACTCTCTTGCCCCATTTCCCCAAGGCTAAGGGGGCTTCTGGGAAGAAGCATGCAAATTTTCGGCCCCCTCAGGGGTCCTTTCGTGCCTTTCGGCCGCACTACAAGGGCAAACCGTTCAAAGGCCAAGGCTCTCAGAAGAAGCCCTGGTCTGGGAAACAGAAGTCCGGCCAATCCGGACCTGCTGCCCATAACAGTTCGGCCTGAAGGGGCGCCCTCACCCAGTTTTGGGGTGGGGGGACGCTTGCTCGGTTTTCTTCAGCCCTGGTTGGCCCGTGTGCGGGACAGATGGGTTCTGGAAATCGTTCGATCTGGTTACAAGATCGAGTTTCTCTCTCGGCCGGAGAGCAGATTTTTTCCCTCAAATCTTCAACTGTCTCCAGAGCGACTACGGGATCTGCACCTGGCGGTGCGGGACCTGAGGGCTCAGGGAGTGGTGGTTCCGGTGCCTCATCGGGACAGATTTCGGGGGTTTTATTCCAATCTGTTCACCGTGCCCAGGAAGGAGGGCAAGGTTCGTCCGATTCTGGACTTGAAGGCTCTGAACCGCTCTGTGCGGGTTCGCAAGTTCCGCATGGAATCCCTGCGCTCGGTGGTGGCTGCCCTGGTTCCGGGGGAATTCATGGCCTCCATCGATTTGAAGGATGCGTACCTTCACATCCCCATATTCGAGGGTCATCAGAGATACCTTCGATTTGCCATTGCGGAGGATCACTACCAGTTCGTGGCGTTGCCCTTTGGTCTCGCCTCGGCTCCGCGGGTCTTCACCAAGGTGCTTGCACCGGTTCTGGCATTATTGAGGGCCCAGGGCATTTCTGTCCTGGGGTATCTGGACGACATTCTGGTTCGGTCTGCGACCAGACAGGGTCTGGAGAAGGACCTGTCTGTCACAATGCAAACTCTGCAGGAGTTTGGTTGGACGATAAATGTTCCAAAGTCGACACTGAGTCCGTCGGTTCGTCTCCCCTATCTGGGAATGATACTGGACTCGGTGCAGGCGAAGGTCTTCCTGCCGGAAGACAAACTCAGGACTCTTCAGGAGGAAGTCAGGTCCCTCAGGGACGTTCCACACTCGTCTCTGCGGACGTGTATGAGATGTCTGGGATTGATGGTCTCGGCCTTCGAGGCGATTCCTTTCGCGCAGTTTCACACGCGGGGTCTCCAAGCGGAGATCCTGTCGAAGTGGGACGGGCGACCTCAATCTCTGGATCTTCAGATCTCGTTGAGTCATCGCACCAGGGAAAACCTTCTGTGGTGGCTCCAGTCCCCGTTGGTGTCCGGGGGCAAGTCGTTTCGTCCGATCTCGTGGACGATAATCACCACGGATGCCAGCCTGTCGGGCTGGGGTGGTGTTCTGGGCGTTCTGTCCGCCCAGGGGACCTGGTCGGAGGGGGAGTCTTCCCTCCCGATCAACATTCTGGAATTGCGTGCGATAAGGCTCTGTCTTCATCGCTGGACGGACCGGCTGCAGGGCTGCCCGGTTCGGGTGCAGACGGACAATGCCACGGCGGTGGCCTACATCAACCACCAAGGGGGCACCAGGAGTGCCCGAGCGGCTCGAGAAGTGGCCGACATTCTGTCTTGGGCCGAGACTCCTGTCCCGGCGATAACGGCGGTTCACATTCCGGGAGTGGGGAACTGGCAGGCGGACTATCTGAGTCGCCAGACCCTGGATCAGGGGGAATGGTCTCTCCACCCGGCTGTCTTCCAGATGTTGTGCGCGAAGTGGGGTCTTCCAGATGTGGACCTGTTCGCGTCTCGCCTCAACTACAAGGTGAAGAGGTTCGTGGCAAGGACGCGCGACCCTCGGGCAGACGCGTCGGACGCGTTAGTGGCCCCGTGGCATCAGTACAGGCTGATGTACGCGTTTCCACCGATTCAGTTGCTGTCCAGGTTCCTTCGCAGGTTACACTCGGAACGCAGCGCGGTGATTATTGTGGCACCGGACTGGCCTCGCCGGTCCTGGTACGCAGACCTCGTGAATCTGGCGGTCGACGCCCCTTGGCGTCTGCCTCTTCGAGACGATCTACTGTCTCAAGGACCGATTTACCATCCTGCTTTACAGTCGCTGGCTTTGACGGCCTGGCTGTTGAGACCGAGGTCCTGAAGGAGAAGGGTCTCTCTCCAGAGGTCGTTCATACTTTGATCAACGCGAGGAAGTCTTCCTCAGGGAAGGTTTATTACCGTACTTGGAAGGCCTATTTTGCCTGGTGTGAGTCCAGGGGGTTTTCACCCCGCACGTACTCTGTTTCCCGTGTGCTGTCTTTCCTTCAGACGGGTGTCGATCAGCGTTTGGCGCTGGCTACGATAAAGGGTCAGGTGTCTGCGCTGGCCGTTCTGTTTCAACGTCCCGTGGCTTCCAACTCCTTGGTTGGCACTTTTATTCGGGGTGTGCGGCATCTGGTTCCTCCTAGGAGGGATCCTTTGCCCCCCTGGGACTTGAATCTCGTTCTATCTGTGTTACAACGTGCTCCTTTTGAACAGATCAGGGAGATCTCGTTGTCTATGTTGTCCAAAAAGGTCGCCTTTTTGGTGGCGATCACTTCGGCTCGCAGAGTGTCGGAACTGGCGGCTTTGTCCTGCAAGTCTCCGTACCTGGTTGTTCATTTGGATAAGGTGGTCTTGCGACCTAATCCTTCTTTTCTGCCGAAACGAGTTTCGGAATTCCATCTTAACGAGGATATTGTTTTGCCTTCGTTGTGCACGAAGCCTAAACATCCAAAGGAGGTGAGATTGCACTCTCTGGATGTTGTTCGGGCGATAAGGGTTTACCTTAAATCGACTGAGTCTTTTCGTAGGACGGACTCCTTGTTTGTTCTTCCGGAGGGTCCTCGGAAGGGCATGGCGGCTTCGGCCTCTACCATCGCCAAATGGATCAGGCAGACCATTGAACAGGCCTATGCTTTGCAGGGGAAGGTTCCCCCTGTACCTGTGAAGGCGCACTCTACTAGATCTCTGAGTACGTCTTGGGCCTGCCGTCATGGGGCTTCTGTAGCCCAGGTGTGTAAGGCGGCGACTTGGTCGACCGTGCACACTTTCACAAAATTCTACAAAGTAGATGTTCAGGCATCGGCGGATGCTTCCTTTGGCCGCAAGGTTCTTAGTGCGGCTGTTCCATAGGGTCCCTTGTTGGGGACTCCTGGCTGTTGGGATAGTTTTTTGTATCCCCTGGTTTTTTTGTCTTTTCCTGGGTTGTTGCTCCTGTTGAGCACTTATTTTTGCTGTTGCCCAGCTGGTTTCCTTCCTTTGGTAAGGTTCCTTTCTTTGATGTGGAGACTGCGTTGCCTTTCGGCGCGGATGCGTTTCCCACCCCTCATGTTTGCACTGCTTTGGGACGTCCCCATATGTGACGAATATGAAGAGGCGGCGACTGTCGGAGGACGTAAGAGAAAACGGAATTTTTGTAAAATCTTACCTGTAAAATTCCTTTCTCTGAGTCCTCCGACAGTCGCCGCCCCCGCCCCTCTTTTGGGGTTTGAATGTATACTCTACTGCTATTCCACTAAAACTGAGATATGGTTGCAGGAAGTAGGAGGGTATTGACTGAGGGGACCACCCCTTGAGGGTGGGATATGTTAAAGCTTTATTGTTAACATATTCTGTTGCCTAGCTACTCCTTCGGAGCAAAGTCTAATACCCCATATGTGACGAATATGAAGAGGCGGCGACTGTCGGAGGACTCAGAGAAAGGAATTTTACAGGTAAGATTTTACAAAAATTCCGTTTTTTTTTTTTTTTTTTACCAAAAATATGTAGCAGAAAACAAATTGGCAAAAAACGTTTAAAAATTTAGATTTTTACATTTTTTTGGGGGGAATTTCATATAAAAAAATGTGAAAAGTTTTATTTTTTCAAAATTGTCGCTCTTTTTTGTATATAGCGCAAAAAGTAAAAATCGCACAGGTGATCAAATACCACCAAAAGAAAGCTCTATTTGTGGGGTAAAAAAGGACATAAATTTTAATTTGGGTACAGCATCAGACAACCGCGCAATTGTCCGGTAAAATAACGCAGTGCCGAATCGCAAAATATGGCCTGGTCAGGAAGGGGGTAAAATCTTCCGGTCTTAAAGCGGTTAAAAATACGCTCATTGAGAATTTTTTTGTCAAAGACATGTAGCTAAATACATTTTGGCCTAAATATATGACAAAAATTGAATATATTGGATATTTTTTAACTGTCAAAGTAGAAAAATATTGTTTTTTCAAAATTGTCGCTTTTTTTTTATTAATATCGCAAAAAATTAAAAGCGCAGAGGTGATCAAATACCACCAAAAGAAAGCTCTGTTTGTGGGGAAAAAAAGGATGTATATTTCTTTTGGGTATGGTGTTGCATGACCACGCAATTGTCAGTTAAAGTCGCACAGTGCCGAATCGCAAAAAAGTGGCCTGGACGTAAGACAGCAAAATCCTCCGGTAGTAAAGTGGTTAATATATTCTGTGACCAGTCTAGAGGATCACACTTTCTCTCTTCATTACCTTTGAGAAGTGACAGTTTAATTTTGGTTGGGGTTTACTTGGAAACATTTTATTCTTCCCCAAACCTTATATTGAGGTGTAGCTTCAGCCTTTTAACTCTCTATATTTATGTATATGCAGCTCCAACAAGTTTTCTTTCCTCTTGCTCCTTGACAGCAGTTAGCTGGCAGGTTTAGGGGCTACACACAGACATGAGATCAGAGCTCCAATAATCCTGGTTGTCCTCCCATATCTATTGATAAGAATGGCTTGGTTATTTTCCCTTGCAACAGTTTATTGTACTTCAAATTTTAGACTTAATTAAATAGACTTTTAAAGTGATTCTAAAGGTTGTCCTTTTTAAAAAAAACAAACAAACATGTTATTTAGAGCCGGTTCACACTGAGGCGATCCAACTTTGGGGGGCGACCTGTGAAGTCGCGTGCACCTCTGTGCACCGCGACTTCGGCGTGACTTGCAGGGACTTCACATAATGGAAGTCTATGCAAGTCGCTCACAGGTCGCCCCAAAGTAGTACAGGACCCTTTTTCTAAGTCGGAGCGACCTGTGTCGCTCCTATTAGAACGGGTCCTGTACTACTCAATGGACCGCGACCTACCGTGACTTGTCAGGCTGACAAGTCGCCTGACAAGTCGTGCTAGTCTGAATGGGCTCTTATACTGTACCTGCTCTAAACATTGGTTTTGCACAGAGCAGCCCTGGTCCTTTTTTTTTTGTTTCCCGCTGGCAGTTCTGGCTCCTGCCGAGTGCCCACAATAGCAATCTGCTTGCTATAGGGCACTCAAGCAGACTCTCTCCCAAGCCATGCTCCTGTAAATGGACATTATCCATTTTCACACAGAGCGAGGCTCGGCCCCACCCCCACTCTCTCTTCATTGGCTCACTGACTGTGCTTGCCAATGAGGAGAGAGAGACTCGGGAAAGCAGCTACTCTTATGCAGATCGCTGGATTGAGATGGGGCTCAGGTAAGTATAAGAGGACGGTCGGACGTATCGATGTGGAGCACGCCACACACCGCTGTCTTTTCAAATATTGCAATTATGCTAGGAGCTGGGATTTTCAACCTCAGCAGCGTCCATTTTATTCCTGATGAATTGAAAATATTGGAGTTAGGATTAAAATTTGCTCCTGATAAAGGTGTAGACAAATGTAACACTTTCATTGATGTAGAGCAATATATCAGGAAATTAAAAATTAAGAAGCACTTTATGGAAAAACCTTCCAACCAAACCTCAAACACTACAGAATATGAGGATAGCGGATTAAGGAACAGGTCTGTTTTTAATCCCCCCAAGGCTTCCAACCATTGTTTGGAAGTTTTAAAAATATGGTTGAAGATGATGTACGAAAAATAAAATGTAAGAAACAATACACAAGGAAAGAGTTGGAAAATCGAAAAAATATTGTGATACGAAGGGCTGACAAAGGAGGGGGAATAGTGGTCCTTAACAAAAGTGACTACAAGCAGGAGCTTGATAGATTGGTTGGTGACCAGGTCACTTATAAGAAATTAAGGACCAACCCCACGAGAGATTTAAAATTAAAATTAGGCAAACTAGTAAAAAAGGCTAAAGATGAGAGAATTCTAACAAAAAAGGAAGCACAATACTTAGTACCCAAAGCACCACGGCTTCCGACTATTTACCAGCTACCAAAAGTCCACAAAAACAAAACCAAGCCGCCTGGAATGCCTATAATCAGTGGAATAGATTCCATATTTTCCCGTATAGGAGAATATGTGGACCATTTTTTGCAGCCGATAGTGCCTTTGTATCCATCTCACCTTAAAGACAGCAAGCATCTAATAAATTTGTTAGAACAAGTGGAAGTACAAGCAAATACGTTCCTAGTGACAATCGACATTGAGTCTTTGTACACTAGTCTGAAACAAGATGATGTATTGAACACCACTATTGCTGCTCTTAATTCAAAAACCAACATTAAGCCACGCCAAAAAAAGTTTATTTGTGATGCCCTGAGTTTAGCCATGGGAAATAATTATTTTTGGCACGACGGGAGCTATTAGAATCAAATTAAAGGCGTTGCTATGGGCGCCAAATATGCCCCGAGCGTGGCCAATATTCTGTTAGGCCAATGGGAAGAAAGCGAAATTTTCGCAAACCCAAATCCTTCTCTAGTACTTTACAAGAGATTTATAGACGATCTACTCCTCATATGGAGTGGATCAGAGGAGTCACTAAAAACATTCCTTGAACATATCAATAGGAATAAATATGGCCTAGTATTCACAGCTACATGGGATAAAATGTCAGTGAACTTTTTGGATCTGACCTTGGTGAAACAAGGTGGGTCTGTCTCTACCAAGAGTTACTTTAAAGAAACTGACAGAAACAGTTATTTCTCTAGCGCTCATCGACAGACGTAGTCCTCGGTGATACACCACCTTCGGGTTATGTTACCTCCGCAGGAGCAGGACTAGACAGGAAATTAAAAAGCTCTGGCCACACCCTAGGGGCAGTCCCAGAGGGTATATCCTCTCTCTCTCTGCCTCAGCAAATCAGTTATTTTCTGTCTAGTTAGGAGTAAGGACCTAGATACCTTGCTGGGATCTTAGGTCCTGGCAAGAATTTTTTTCTAAAAGGATTTTTAGACAGCTTTTTTTCTCCAGTGTTCCTGTGAGATCTTCAAGCAAGAAAGCTGAACTGGGCGACGGGCTGGATGTCGAGATCCGGTGGTCACCCCAGTTCAGCCTACGAGCGCGTGCAGGCCATAGCTCCGCGCTGGGTCGGCCGCGACAAAGTCCCATTAAAAGGACTGAACCCGCGAGTTAAACGTCTCGCTGAAACGCCAAAGACCATGAGTCACGGCGTCCGTATCGGTCGACAGCCCTCCCGCCCCGGTGGAGAGGGGTACTGTCAGGAGTTGGTGCCCGCCTGGTTCCGGTATGGTGAGTAGTATGTTCCCCCTTTTTCCCTGACGGGTTTTGTGGTGAACGCGGGCCCCTCTCTGTATGGTAAGAAAGAGTTCTTTCTATCCTATAACATGTCACAAATCCTCCTACTTTGAGTGTGATTTTATGTGTGCAAAAAGCCAGGAGGCTTGGTTTGGGAGCTAACAATCTATTGTATACATGTTTTAAAGATGTAATCTGTGGCATTCTGGGAATCTTATGGGTTAAGTATAAGCTACCTACCAGTCAGAAGCCATGGACATGTAGACTGCCTTCCAAATCAGATCTCCAGCTATTAGCAGGCCTCCCGAACGGCCATGCGGTCCGCCAGGGCCGGTACCGGCAACCACGCCATATCCCCATGCAGAGAGAGTGTTGTGTGCCTGCAGCACACCGCTAGTCAGCACAGGCCGCCGCCATTTTTTTTGCTGGATCGCACGAGCCGCCATTTTGGCGTAGCCTCGTGTCTCCAGCATGGGGGCGGCCATGTTTGAGGTGATTCTACACCTCGTGGAGCTTGGGGGAGGCGCCGGAAGGCGTGCAGAGGGGCGGAGCCGCCTCCCTTCTTCCTGGGCAGCCAGCCAAAAGACTTCCTGTTTGTCTAAGACAGCGCTGTAAGCTGTTGCAGTTTAACTCTGAACATCAAGTGGTGAGCCTGGGGGTCTATTTCTCTCTCTCTCGATCGATAGGGATCCCTAGCAGGTAACACTAAGGGGTTTTTTTGTGGCACTGAGGGTCAAAAAAAAAAAAAAAAAAAAAAAGTTTTTTCTTTACTTTTGAATTATATCATCCAGGAAGTAACTGGAGTTATTATGGACCCTGCCACACATATTCCCCCACCTGTTTCCCTCGAGGGGGCCTCGGGACCCGCCGGTGCACAGAGTATAGAGTCATTTACAGCAATTTTGGAGTCTATGGTGGCTCGGGTGGAGGCGGCCTGTCAGGGACGGGGGTCAAGGAAGCGACCCCCGCCTACCCCTATACTATCTGACACCTCTGACTCTGATTCAGAGATGGTCACTGCAGTTGCAGGTTCCTCTGCAAGGGCTGTTATCCCAGGTAAAGCCCCCTCAGACAGTGAGGAGGACGCTTCTTCTCCTGCTATAATTCAGGAAGAAGCATTGGTGGACGCACTAGTTGTGGCAGTGCAAGAAACCTTAAAACTTGAGGCTTTACCGGCAGAGGCAACTGAAACAGAAAGGCCTTTTGGGACTAATAAGCCCATCAAGACGGCGAAGGCTTTTCCTGTACCTAAATGTTTTGGTAATCAGATTAAAGGAGAATGGGAGCATTCTAAACGTACCTTTACTATTTCCAAGCGTATTGCTAGACGCTATCCGTTTGAGGAATCCATCATTAAGAAATGGACGGTACCACCAGTCGTGGATCCGCCTATTTCCAGGCTGAATAAAGCCACGGTTATTCCAGTGGAGGACACTTCGTCCTTTAAGGATCCGGTGGATCGAAAGATAGAAGCGGAGTCCCGCACTATCTTTTCTCTGATAGGGTCAGCATTTAGACCAGTAATTGTTATTGGTCTAGTTTCCCAGACACTTACGGAATGGGCGAAAATGGTACGCCAAGATCTTAGGGGAAAAGATATTCCCCAGGAGACATCTGATTTGATAGAACAGATCATACAAGGGCTACGGTTTATCTGTGACGCAGCCTTGGACACTACTCCCTTGTTAGGGCATGCATCTAAGTTAGCAGTGATCCTCAGACGTGTGCTGTGGTTAAAATGCTGGTCAGCTGACCTAGGTTCCAAAAAGACTTTGACCAATCTCCCTTTTCAGGGGAATCGTCTATTTGGAGCCAACCTAGATGAAATCATTAAGGATGCCACCGGGGGCAAGAGTACTTTTTTGCCACAGGCTGCAAAAGTTAAGGGACCTCGCAACAAGCGAGGACCTTTCTTTACCGCCCATAAAGGGCGCCCGGCTGGTACTCCCGTGAAAGGCAAGACTCCTCCAGGAGGGTTCAAGAAGGGATGGTCGGACAAGCAGAGGACCAACCCAGCCAAACCCGAAGTAAAGGAGTACACAGCCTGAAGGTGCGCCCCCACCCGATTTCAGGGTGGGGGGACGTTTTCACCGGTATTCAGGACATTAGATCGAGCATCTACCACTACTACCGGTGCGATTCTTCCCTTCCAACATTTAAGTACAGGAAGCGGTAGTTACCGTTCCCTGTATAGATCTTTTCCTTTACCTTTTCCTAGGATTAGTCCCGATACCTCACAGGAATCGGATCTGATTGACCAGATAGGCCAAGTAGCTTCTAGTCGGGTGACTTCGGTCCCTGAGGTTCAACCAGAAAAGATCACCTTTCCTGATAACTATCAGGTATCTGATAAATGTGTGGGAACAGAAAACGACCAGACTTTCTCGGATGGTCGGGGCCAGATAGCTCTAGGGACGCCTGGTTCAGATCCTATCAGCGCCAGTGGTCCTAGAAATTCTAGGCTGGCCTCTTCAAGCCGGCCTGGCCGACTTGGACATGTTAGTCGCAGACTTTCCGTGGGAACTTCGTCTCAGGGAGTGTCTGTAGTCTCTAGGACCTATTTACCTTCGTGCTTTACAGTCGCTGGTTTTAATGGCCTGGCCATTGAGACCCAAGTACTGAAGGACAGAGGTTTGTCTACTTCAGTCATTCCTACCCTTATTAAAGCAAGGAAAGCGACTTCCAGCAAAGTCTATTATCACACATGGAAGACTTACATTGCGTGGTGCGAATCTTTAGGATTTCCTCCACGTACAGTGGGTACGGAAAGTATTCAGACCCCCCTTAAATTTTTCACTCTTTGTTATATTGCAGCCATTTGCTAAAATCATTTAAGTTCATTCTTCTTCCTCATGAATGTACACATAGCACCCCATACTGACAGAAAAACACAGAATTGTTGACATTGTTGCAGATTTATTAAAAAAGAAAAACTGAAATATCACATGGTCCTAAGTATTCAGACCCTTTGCTGTGACACTCATATATTTAACTCAGGTGCTTTCCATTTCTTCTGATCATCCTTGAGATGGTTCTACACCTTCATTTGAGTCCAGCTGTGTTTGATTATACTGATTGGACTTGATTAGGAAAGCCACACACCTGTCTATATAAGACCTTCCAGATCACAATGCATGTCAGAGCAAATGAGAATCATGAGGTCAAAGGAACTGCCTGAAGAGCTCAGAAACAGAATTGTGGCAAGGCACAGATCTGGCCAAGGTTACAAAAAGATTTCTGCTGCACTTAAGGTTCCTAAGAGCACAGTGGCCTCCATAATCCTCAAATGGAAGATGTTTGGGACGACCAGAACCCTTCCTAGAGCTGGCCGTCCAGCCAAACTGAGCTATCGGGGGAGAAGAGCCTTGGTGAGAGAGGTAAAGAAGAACCCAAAGATCACTGTGGCTGAGCTCCAGAGATGCAGTCAGGAGATGGGAGAAAGTTGTAGAAAGTCAACCACTGCAGCCCTCCACCAGTCGGGGCTTTATGGCAGAGTGGCCCGACGGAAGCCTCTCCAAAGTGTAAGACACATGAAAGCCCGCATGGAGTTTGCTAAAAAACACCTGAAGGACTCCAAGATGGTGAGAAATAAGATTCTCTGGTCTGATGAGACCAAAATAGAACTTTTTGGCCTTAATTCTAAGCAGTATGTGTGGAGAAAACCAGGCACTGCTCATCACCTGTCCAATACAGTCCCAACAGTGAAGCATGGTGGTGGCAGCATCATGCAGTGGGGGTGTTTTTCAGCTGCAGGGACAGGACGACTGGTTGCAATCAAGGGAAAGATGAATGCGGCCAAGTACAGGGATATTCTGGACAAAAACCTTCTCCAGAGTGCTCTGGACCTCAGACTGGGCCGAAGGTTTACCTTCCAACAAGACAATGACCCTAAGCACAAAGCTAAAATAACAAAGCAGTGGCTTCACAACAACTCCGTGACTGTTCTTGAATGGCCCAGCCAGAGCCCTGACTTAAACCCAATTGAGCATCTCTGGAGAGACCTAAAAATGGCTGTCCACCAACGTTTACCATCCAACCTGACAGAACTGGAGAGGATCTGCAAGGAGGAATGGCAGAGGATCCCCAAATCCAGGTGTGAAAGACTTGTTGCATCTTTCCCAAAAAGACTCCTGGCTGTATTAGATCAAAAGGAGGCTTCTACTAAATACTGAGCAAAGGGTCTGAATACTTAGGACCATGTGATATTTCAGTTTTTCTTTTTTAATAAATCTGCAACAATGTCAACAATTCTGTGTTTTTCTGTCAGTATGGGGTGCTATGTGTACATTCATGAGGAAGAAGAATGAACTTAAATGATTTTAGCAAATGGCTGCAATATAACAAAGAGTGAAAAATTTAAAGGGGTCTGAATACTTTCCGTACCCACTGTACCTATTCGGTGTCTCGAATATTGGCCTTTTTGCAACAAGGGGTTGAGCAGAAGCTAGCCTTGAGCACCATCAAGGGTCAAGTTTCAGCATTAGCAATCTTCTTTCAGAAACCTTTAGCTACCAAATCCTTGGTGCGGAATTTCATCCAGGGGGTGCGGCACCTGGCTCCTCCAGTCCGCGCGCCCTTACCGCCCTGGGATCTTAATTTGGTTTTGTCGGTTCTACAGAAACCTCCCTTTGAAAACATCAGGGAGATTCCCTTGCTTACTTTATCCCAGAAGGTGGTCTTCTTGGTGGCTATTACTTCTGCTCGCAGGGTGTCAGAACTGGCTGCATTATCATGCCAGTCCCCATACCTAGTGATTCATAGGGATAAGGTAGTACTTCATCCTAAGCCATCTTTTCTTCCTAAGGTGGTTTCAGATTTTCATCTGAATGAAGATATTGTACTACCTTCCTTGTGTCCTCAGCCCAAGCATCATCGGGAACATGCGTTGCATTCCTTGGATGTGGTTCGGGCAATCAGGGTATACCTGAAAGCTACGGAATCATTCCGTAAGACGGATTCACTTTTTGTGATCACGGATGGCCCCAGAAAGGGTTTGCCTGCATCTGCCGCGACCATTGCCAAATGGATTAGACAAACGGTGGTACAGGCTTATTCTATTAAGGGTCAGAGTCCTCCGTTCCCTGTTAGGGCGCACTCCACTCGAGCGCTCAGTACTTCCTGGGCCTTTCGCCATCAGGCGTCAGTGGTCCAGGTATGTAAGGCGGCCACTTGGTCGTCGGTACATACCTTTACTAAATTCTATAAAATTGATGTGACGGCATCGGCGGATGCCTCATTTGGCCGCAAGGTTTTGCAGGCCGCAATTTGAGGAGACCGGTGGTCTACCTCGAGGGTTTTTTTCTGTTTGAAAATTTTTTTGTTGAGTCTCATCATTAAGGATGAGCATTGTAAACTTCTAGTTGGCACCGGTTGGGCCTTCTAGATTGGGATTTGATTTCCATTTTCCCACCCCTCAGTTGTGATACTGCTCTGGGACGTCCCGAAGGTGGTGTATCACCGAGGACTACGTCTGTCGATGAGCGCTAGAGAAAAATGGATTTTTGTAAAATCTTACCGTAAAATCCTTTTCTCTTAGCTCATCGACAGACGTAGTCCCCGCCCCTCTGTTTTGGAGTTGGGTTGGGTTAAATTCTCTAAGCACTGCTTTTTCACATAACTGATTTGCTGAGGCAGAGAGAGAGAGGATATACCCTCTGGGACTGCCCCTAGGGTGTGGCCAGAGCTTTTTAATTTCCTGTCTAGTCCTGCTCCTGCGGAGGTAACATAACCCGAAGGTGGTGTATCACCGAGGACTACGTCTGTCGATGAGCTAAGAGAAAAGGATTTTACGGTAAGATTTTACAAAAATCCATTTATCCCCACCAAAAGCTGCCACCACCCCAAATGGCTAGGTGCGATACCAAAAGGTCAATACATGCGTATCAAACGCAACTGCAAAAATGAGGAGGATTACCTCATCCAGTCTGACCTTTTAACAGCCAGGTTCGTGGAGAAAGGTTATAGACTGGAGGACGTGCAAAAAACAAGAGATTTAGTCCACCAAATGCCCAGGAATGAACTATTAAGAACCAAAAATAGGGCTCTAGAGAATAAGGGTGAACTGGCCTTTCTGACTGACTTCAACAGGAATTACAAAGAAATTGAAGCAATTATCCGGAAGTATTGGCCCATCTTAATGAAGGACCGAACTTTGAATCAAATACTACCGGCTAAACCACATTTTATCTATAGGAAAGCGCCAAACCTTAGGCATATGTTGGCCCCCAACATACCAGACCCTCCTAAGAGAAAGCCGACCTTTCTGGACGTAAAAGGTTTTTTTCCCTGTGGCAAATGCAATGCTTGTCAGATGTCCAAGAAACACCCCAGAATGATCACTACTTTCCATTCCAGAGCTACAGGCCAAAGATTCCAAATCAACAAATTGATATCATGTAGATCCACCCACGTGACCTACCTAATTAGTTGCCCCTGTGGGCTACAGTACATTGGCAGGACCACACGCCAATTGTCTGTGAGGATCAACGAGCAGGTGGGTAATGTGAGGAGAGGCTTTCCCAAACACAGCCTCTCCAACCATTTCCGCCTGTACCATAATAGGGATCCCTCGCTTATGTCCTTTTGTGGCATAGATAGAGTGGATAACCATTGGAGAGGAGGAAACATGACCAAAAAAGTCTCTATGAATGAGACTCAATGGATTTATAGAATGAAGACCTTAGAGCCATTGGGAATGAATATTGATATTGATTTGAATTGTTTTATTTCTAATTTTTAATTTTATTATTCATCATCTTTCAACCTGGTAAATTTACTCCCCATTTATGTCTTTTAAACAAAGGAAACATAATTTTAATTTTATGAATTTTTAGTAATTTTACGTAAATTCTTATGCTAATTTTATGCTAATTTTAAGCTAATTTCAGGATGTTGGAATAAAATGTAATATTAAAATGTTTTTATGTAATATAGTAATATAGGTATATTGTCATTTGAATTGATTGGCTTATTGTTTTAATGTCTCAGCACACAGCATCCCATCCTATAATACACCATTAACAAATTAATTTTGAGAGTATAGGGAACAATGAATAATATGGCGTTGAATGTTTACAGCGAATTAGGGGTTAAATTCAACGGCAACCATAGCAATACGGTGTTCCAATATTTTCTATCTGAATATGTCCCCGTGAGGTACTCTTACTAAAGGGAAGAACCTAACAATCTATTAATGAATGGGCGGTTCTTACTCCGGTGACTGGCGATTGAATGTTGAGAGCTGTGTTGGCCTCCATATAAGATGTGAGGAAGTATACGGTCACATGATCCCCTGATGACGTTAGCATGCCTAACGAAACGTGCGTCGGGAACGTGAGACCGTAGAGTTCTGGTGAGGTGGAGCGCAGACGCGGAAGCGGCGTCACCACCCACCAGGAGAAGCCGAACGATCTGTATCTTTGTGGCGTTTTTACTTACCGCTATGTAGTAAGTGCAATACTTTTATTTAAATTTATTTACCTGGCAATATTACACTATTGGAGTATCCTTATTTCCTATGACATGTTGTCCGGAGTCTCGGAGGTACCTCTTTACTTCTGGCTTATCACACACTGGATGTGAAGACAGTAACAGGATAATCTGGAGCTCTTGTGGAGATACATGCTGGTCATGACCCCCTATAATTAAGGGGTCAACTTCTTCTGGTAAGAAGTATTTTATCCGAGCACTGGGTGTATGGTGATTGGTGAAGGCACTCTATATCAAGTCCATTTTGCTGCTGGAACAATTAGTTTGCACCGAGCACTTTCAAGGACTATATTTTGATATACTCACCTATATATTGTCATTTAAATGAACTGTTCACCTCAATTTTATTGGTTTTATGTTTATGTGATTTATGTGAGACATAACACTGTTTATGCACTAGCACTTTTTGTGAGTTCACAGCTGAGCGCAATAACCCCCATTCATTATCAAATATTGCAATGCTGTTGATATGACGATTTAAATGTAAGTGCATTACTTCTAATAAACCCTGCTTGTTTAGACTTACTTCACTATTGGCTGTCCTTTGTCTCTCCTCGAGCTTACTTTGCCATAGACAGCGGTATATGGTTTTGGGAATCATCATATATTTATGTTAAGAAGTCTTGTGTCTGCTGTGGACGTGAATTAGGATCTACCAGTCTCACCACGGTTTTTATCATCCAATGCCTGTTTTGACCGCTCTGTGAAAAGAGGGTCAATCTCTCTGGTAAGAAGCCATGAGTGTCAGCACAGGGTGCAATTAGGATTTCCTGCTACGCACTGGTGATTGGTCGGCTGAGATCTGGTCTCTTTCTCCCTTTCCAGCTCTATTTATAAGAATGTTTTCTTGGACTTTATTGTCTTGGATTATTGGTAAGACTACTTTTGAACCTCAAAAAAATCCTCCAAAAATGGGGGGTTGTCTTATACGCCGAGTATAATATCTCCAAGGTACCCTAAGTATAAGTATTACCGGTAGATGTAATCTCTCAAGACGCTGACCGTGTGGGAATCCTGTACCGTTATACCGTATGTAGCGTAGCTTCGGCTACATACAGTGTACCGCGCTGAGCCAATCAGGGAGAGCGATGCATTCTATTATTGAATGAAAAGACTGCTCGGATTGGCAGCGTAACATCAGCCCGCCTCTCTGACTCTGCCAATCCGAGCAGGCTTTGCATTCAATAATAGAATACATTGCTCTCCGTGATTGGCTCAGCGTGATATACTGTATGTAGCTGAAGCTACGGTACATACGGTATAACGGTACAGGATTCCCACACAGCCAGCGTCTTGATATTACATCTACTGGTAATACTTAGGGTACCTTGGAGATATTATGATAGATTACATGTATTACAGTACTTGGGGTACCTTTGAGATCTATGAGAAATCTGATGTTTTTCAATGGTGTTGCCTTGCTTCGGAAAGGGGGGGGGGGTAGTCTTATACGGCGAGTATAGCGGAGGCTGGGAGGGGGGGAACTGCACTCAGAAGGTTTTTTACCTTTAATGTAAAAAAAACTTCTGGCTTTAGAACCATTTTAATGTTATTCTTTCCATATATTGAATGATTTTTACCCTAATACCATTTAGAGTATAAAAATGTGAGTGGTATTTCACAAAAAATGAATAATGGCATTTTAGGTTATGCAGGGAGAGCATTCACCTGCTGCTGTTAAAGCATATTTAAATTCAAGAACAAAAATGCATTATGCTGCTGATTACCAGTCCTTAGATGTGGTGCCTTCATTAGTTTCCTTTTTTTCTAAGATTTTTTTAAAATTTATTTTCGACTGGGGATCCTACCAGTAACATGCTTCCTGTTCTAGTGTGACAGCACTCACTCACTGTACTGTATCTATGGAGAAATAGCATTGTCACTCTAGAAGTGTTTAGGAAGTACAAAACACCCTTCCTTTTTATCTCTTTAATTTAGAGGTAAGATGTTCTGTAGTACAAAAAAGAGCTGGGAACAATGCTACTATAACAGTAAGCAGAGACGATGAGAAGTTACTAATAAACAGAAATTCTGCCAGGATCATCGGGCACTCATTGAACACATGTAACAAAATTATTTTGGTGGTTTAGAATGCTTGTCAGTTTTTATTGCTGTCTGTGTCCGTTTGTCCTGTTTTCCATTATTATTGAACATGAAAGCAAAAAAAAATCTCAAATTTTGGATTGTCTCCAGAAAAGTAATCGATGGGGAAGCTTCCGATGGGGGCACTAGTTCTGGTGACCTGGGGGTCCCCAAGAAATTCCCTTAATTTTCAGGGATTTTCTCTCACTTCCTGTTTGGCTATAGAACAGGAAACAAAGAGAAAGCTCCCCAATGGTACACAGATGGTGAAAAAAAAAAAATCTGACGGGATTATAACCCTCCCTTCCGCTATCCAAAATTAAAAAATAAATTGCGTATAGTTCTTCGTTTACTGGATAAAAGGGATCAAATAAAATAATTTTATTGTTCGGGTTTACATACACTTACCTTATGGACTTCAAGCAATGATTCACTTTTAGGTTAAAATCTCCTTCTGAAAGCAGTTAAAATTCAGTCAAGGTCTTAGAACATGGTGTAATCATGCTGCTTTAGCCACTGTGCCCTAGTCTATCCAAAACACAAACTTTTGGATGCTTTCCTGAATTCACCATGCGTTGTATACCTTTTTAATCATTATTATAATACATTACGTCTTTAGAATAATTCTTAAAAAATGCTATTATTTTTAGCGTAAGGCTTTTTGAAACTATTTGAACAGTTCTAAAGACTCTAGAAGAATGCTGAAAATGAGAAAACTAGGTCCATGGGTAATCACTTACTTTATGTCTTACTTCTTAGAGATCTTGCAGTATTAATCAGGCTTCACGTCCAGCTTGTTAATTGTTACTCAGTAAGACCTAGAGCTCGGCTTAAAGATAAAGATTGCTATACCATATTATACAAAGATAAGCGCAAGGTATTTTGCTTTTTTTTCTCTAATCAATCTATCATTTCCATGTTAACATGATTGTAAACTATAGCTTTTCCAGAGGCTACAGAGCCTTATTCAATCAGAACTTTACATAAGAGTTTTACTTACATGTGTTTTTTATCAGACGATGCAGTTAAAGGTGGGGGCACGGGCTTTCAATCACAGCATGCATACTTAAATAACTTTGTAAGTGGCTTTATGAAGCATTGTATTGCATGTCCCCAGTGCAACATCACTTTGACTGATAGGCCCATAAGGCATATACTCCAAGCTATGTTGTATTACTTTTAGATCTGCAGCTGTCTTCCTGTGTTTTGCACAGTTGACTGTTATGTGAAAGGCCTATAGTGTCGAAAGAAAATTTTATAAAACAAAAAAAATACAAGATCCATTTAGAAACATGTTTTTTGTTATTATTCACCTGGAGAGTATTTCAGGATAAAGTAAGAGTGATAGGCTCCTAAAATCATAGTAAGTGGGTTGGATTGCAAAGTTTATAAACTTTAAAGCTGAACTTTGGGTAAGCAGCTAAATTTACAGCTTAACAAAGTATATGTTAACTGTTTTACCTGCCAAAGGATTTGTAATTGTCTTATGATTTACAAATCACTACTGCCAAATAGCACAGCCCAGTCAGTGATCTCATGTTTCTTGTCTGCAGTTAGAGGGATACATATAAAATACAGGTTCATAGAGGTGCCTGCTTCTACCTGCACTCAACAACTTAACTTTCCTGTGACATCCAAATGCTGGGCTATTGTGAAAGTCAAAGTTCCAACAATTCCAGCTGGTGGAGGAGCTTGTTTCTTGCTGTTGACCTCCGACCCTTTGCATTTTTCTTGGCCAGTCATCATGATGGAAAGCCTTGCTGTCCAATAGGAATATGCAGGGTGCAGGGCAATGAAAAGAGTGGGCAGGTTTTTGCACTTCAGCAATAAAGCTCAGTAAGTTGCCATAGTAAAGGGAAGGCAGCACACTGGAGATCAGCTTTGAAGAAATGTGTATCCCCTGTTTTTTCTTCTCTGCCCCTGTAGCTTCCTCCATCACTGATGTATAGAACTTATTATAGAGCCTTGCATAGATTGAAGGTATGTGTCTTGCATACAAAACAACTACGTAAACACACACATACTTCTCTTCAGGCCACTTGTATGAACATATGTAGCTCCTTCGCAGAGGAACTGTACAAGAAAAAATGGGAAAGCGGTTCCCATCTAAATAAATTCACTTACATGTTCTCCTCTTCCAGGCTGTCCGTGGATGTAAACTATGGAAATAAGAACAAGCATGCAACATCCACTGCAGGTTTTATATTTTGCATAGTCTTGCTGACTACTGTCTGTAATGGGTGATATACTGTGTCATCAGTGTTGCCAACCGCCAGTAAAAAATGGGCACTTTTCTCCTGCCAGTAAATGCCAGTGGCAGATAAAGATTGGCAGCTAAAAATATGGCTGAAAAATTCTGCTCAGGACTGCCCATTCCACAGCCGACTAAATGCCTGCTACAGTGTGTTTAGGCAGCGCCGGTGGGGAGGGCCTGATGGAGGCAGGACCTGAGGGTGTCATGTGAGGTTATGGTGCAAGGGAGCCGAGCGATACAGCCAGAGCCTCACGTGTGGGTCTGTAGGATGGGAGCAAGGCAAGCCGGGAGCAGGACTGTCAGTGCTATTTGGACTAGAGTGGACTGAAGGGACCACCTGGTGTGGAGAGAAACTCTCTCTGTGACACAGGAGGGGATGTGTCATGTCAGTGAGGTGTCCTCATCATCTGGGCAGCTGCACACTGCTGTCAGTGTTGTCACTGCGAGAGTCCTGTCCCTGAGCTAATTACTTACTATATCAAAAATAAAATAAGAAATATGTAATTTGCCTTATGATCTGTAATATTGTAACTTTTGGAAATGCCAGTAAAAACTTGGCTGTGCCAGGAAATTTTGGGTGTTGTATTAGTAAATGTCAATCTGGTAGGTTGGCAACACTCTGCCACCCATTCACTTGTTTTTTTTTTTTTTTGTTTTTTCCTTTTAGGTTCAATAAGTTGATAACATGAAATAATCCTTTATTAAATTAGGCCTGTTATCTTCCTCATCTATCAAGTTGTAATAACTGTTCTAGTGAAAAAAAGTACATTTCTCTTTCGTTCATTGATGGACACGATTGACAAGATTCAAAATAATGGGATTTTTGACCATAAAATCCACTCCTCTGATGTTCATTGATGGACACAGCTCCTGATCTTCATAACTATTGGGTTATACTGTCCCCTACAGGAGTAGGACACTAGGCAGAAAAAGAACCTGGCTACGCCTATGGGCAGTCCCAGGGGGTATACTCCCTCTCTCTGCTATAGGTACTCAGTTTTGTTACAAGCAGTGTCAGAAGAATTACAACTCCACAGAGGGGTGGGTGCTGTGTCCGTCAATGAACATCAGAGAAATGGATTTTAGAGTAAGTCAAAAATCCCATTTTCTCTTTCATTCATTGACAGACACAGCTCCTGATCTTCATGTTCCTGGAATTTTTTTTTCCTTTTAGATAGAAATTTTTTCTCCTGTTTTTTCCTGTTAGATCTACAATCTACTGCCGGACTGGGCGACAAGCTGGAAAATCTAGATACAGTTGGTCACCCTAGTCTGGCCAGCAAGTGTGCGCAGACCTCAGCTCCGCGCTAGGTTGGCCGCGACATAACCCCACTGGACAGGGGCTGACCTGCGAGTTAAACGCCTCACGAGGTAGCATACGACCAGGTCTTGGCCTGAGTCACAACGTTCCTCCTGGTTGACAGCCCCCCATTTCGATGCCGAGGGGTTCTGTCTGGAGCGGTGCTCATCTGGTTCCTAGTATGATGAGTAGCTGCCCCCTCTTCCCCTGGAGTGTTTTGGGGTGGACATAAGCCCCTCCTTGGGATAGTCAGACCCCAGGGTTCCCCTCCTTTCTGTCAGGCACCCCCTTTCATCTGTCCCCATCCTACCCCCCCCTCCACTTTTACTGGGACAGTGTGGGTGGTCTGGTCAACCTCCTGGGGTGGGGGCAGGGTGCTATGCTGGCGATGGGGGGTGCGCCGCCAGAGACCGGAAGATTGGCTGTGCCGGGGGTTGTACTTGGTGGGGGCCCCTGCCAGGGCCCCTTTCTGTTTGGGCTGGGCCTTGAGGTCTAGGAATTCCTCCTGGGTCCCTAGGTGCCTCGTGGTGCTGTGCGGAGTGGCCATTTTGCTGTAGCCTGTGTGTTTCTATGCACGGCGGCCATGTTTGTGTAATCTGCTGGCCATTTTGCGGTGGTTTGCCATTGAAAATAGCAGCGGCCATGACAGTGGAGCTCTTTGGGTGGCGATTTTGTTGGTGGGAGTCCCTCCTCCTCCCCTGGTGCTAACTCCTTTATCTTTTCAATTCCTGATCGCCACTCGTGTAGTACAGGTTATCCTGGTGGCTGCAGGTGCCTGTTTTTCCTGGGTGGTAAGTCTGGTGGGATTCTCTCCCTCTCTGCTGAGGATTGCTTGGTGCTTTGTGCCTGGTGACCGGGTGGTGCTGTCAGCATGGTGGGGGTTGTCCCTTTGCAGTGTTCTACACTTTTTTGTGGTGTCCCCCTGGTGACTCATGGAATCTTTGGAGCACATCTCCCCACCTGACCCCCACTCTGAGACTGCGGATCCATCGATGCACTGACGGCAGTCCTGGAGTCCTTTGTGTCCCTGGTGGCGGTGGCTTTCGGGCGACAGGCTAGCAAAACGCCCCCCCCCCCCCCCGCCTCATCTGTCTCATCAGATCCTGAATCTGATTTGGCTTCCGTGGGCGTGGGTCACCTTGCTGGATGATTCCTCCACATCTGCAACCGCGCACGAAAAGGTTCTGGTGGAAGCACTGATATGTGTGTGAGACCCTGAAGATGGAGGACACAGCTGCGATGGAGGCATAGGTTCCCTTTGGCACTCACAAGCCATCCAGAGTGGCAAATGTGTTTTCCTTTTCCCGCCTATTTTGACAGAATGGTCGCTAAAGAGACCAAAGCTTCCCCTTGGGGTCCCTAAGCGATTTACTAGGCGTTACCCCTATGACGAGTCCCTTATTAAGACGTGAACTGTTCCATCAGTGGTGGACTCTCCAGTTTCCAGATTTAACAAGGCAACCATGATTCCGCCTGAAGAGTTCCCAGCCTTTAAGGATCTGGTTGACAGGAAGGCAAAGGCTGTAGCCCACAATATGTTCACTCTGGATGGTTTCTGCACTGAGGCCGGTATTCACCATTGCCCTGGTGTCGCAAACTCTAACAGAGTGGGCTAGGATTTTATTCCGTGACCTGGAGGGAGAACAGCTCCCCCCTGCCTTTGCTGAGCTGGCAGACCAGCTGGTCCAGGGGCTGCAGTTTATCTGTGATGCCTCTGCAGCTCCCCTAGTGGCTCGGCTCTCTGTTTTGGCACTGCTCCTTCTGCATGTCTTTCGGCTCAAATGCTGGTCTGTGAACCAGACTTCTAAAAAGACCTTGACGGATCTCCCCTTTCAAGGGGATCACCTGTTTGGGGCTACCCTGGAAAACAGAAAAATGGCCCCCGTGACTTTATATGAGGTGAGCACGTGGGGTCGGTGATGAAAGATGGATACAAAGGAATAAAATAAATATCAGTTTATTAACGTATAACATAGTACGCATCGGGGTGACGTCATGTGCGAGCGCCGGCGTCCTCCGCTGGGTGTACTGACATGGTGCTAATATAGAGGTGGCTCCGTCCCCGCCCTTCCATGAATAGATGATCAATATGTCATGTATATGAGTCTGCAATCCATCTTTATCAGTATTTTTTACTGCAACCATGTTTACTGCTATGGCATTTTTATGTGCTATCAATATATGATGTTGCATGTTATACGTTAATAAACTGATATTTATTTCATTCCTTTGTATCCATCTTTCATCACCTACCCCACTTACTCACCTCCTATAAAGTACCGGGGCCATTTTTCTGTTTTTCACTATTGAAATATACTATTGCATATTGGGATGTAGGTGTGTCACAGATGACACTAGATCATGCTCTCTTTTTTGGGGCTACCCTGGATGACATCATTAAAGGACTCACAGGGGGAAAGAGTACTTTTCTTCCGCAGTATACTAAGGGCAAGGAACCTCATTGTAGACGTGGGCCCTCCTTCTCTGCTCATAAGAAGTTTTTTCGTCCCTCAAGGTCGACTGACAAGGGCTCGGAGCCTTTGAGGTCCTCCTCTGGAGGATCCATGAACCTGGTCTGGCAAGCTGAGAGCGAGCTTCTTAAGACCCGCGGACAAGGCTCCTTTAGCATGAAGGTGCGCCATCACCCGTATCGTGGGTGGGGGTACCTCTTTGTTGGTTTCCGGACCCACGGATTTCCCTGGTACAAGACAAGTGGGTCCACAAAAGTCATTTGGTCCGGTTACAAGATCGAGTTTCACTCTTGTCCCCCGGCAACGTTCTCTCCTTCCATCTTGCGCCTGTCCCTGGACTGTTTACAGAGTCTGTTTGGGGCAGAACAGGACCTGTTGCTTCAAGGGGTGATTGTCCTGGTTCCGACCTCGGAAAGTTTTCATGGTTTTTACTCCATCCTGTTTACAGTCCCCAGGAAGGAAGGCAAGGTGCGTCCAATCCTGGACCTCAAGGCACTGAACTGCTTTGTCCGGGTGCAGAAGTTTCAGGATGGAGTCCATTCGCACGGTGGTGACAACCCTGCATCAGGGGGATTTTCTTGACTCTATCGACATAAAGGATGCTCATCTTCACATTCCAATATCTGCTGATCACCAGCACTTCCTCCGCTTTGCCGTGGGAGAAGAGCATTATCAGTTTTTGGCGTTATCTTTGGTCTCGTCTCTGCTCCTCGAGTCTTCACAAAAGTGTTAGCCCCGGTGCTAGCATTGTTACGCCATTGGGGGATCGCGGTACTGGGCTACTTGGGTGACCTCCTTCTGCGAGCAGAGTCCCCTACTGCTCTGGTGGAAAACCTGGAAATCACCATACAAACTCTAAGGAGTTCGGCTAGATTCTGAATTTTCAGATGTCCGCTCTGGTTGCGCCCACAAAGCTGGACTATCTGGATCTGGCTCTGAACTCGGCCTTAGCCAGAGTGCGCCTTCCTCCGGACCAACTCTAGAAATTGCAGGCTGCAATTCGTCTCCTGCTGTCCAGCAGATGGTCATTCCTCCGGACTTGCATGCGGGTGCTTGGCCTGATGGTGTCTACTTTTCAGGTGGTTCCATTTGCACAGTTCCGTAAGAGGTTCCTGCAATGGAGATTCTGGCTAAATGGGACAAGACTCTGCAGTCTCTCTGCTCAGGGGATCTGGACACTGGAAGAGTTCAGACTACCGATCAATGTCTTGGAACTCCGAGCGATCAGACTGTGCCTGGACCATTGGACAGATTGTCTTCAGGGATGTCCTGTGCACGTTTAATCGGACAGTGCCACAGCCATGGCTTATGTCAATCGCCAAGGTGGCACAAAAGGTGTCCTGGTGGCCCTGGAGGTAGCCAGCATTCTAAGGTGGGCAGAATGGAGTGGTCCCTTCATCCGGAGGTGTTTCATCAGTTGTGTCTCCGATGGGGCACCCCCAAGGTGGATCTGCTGACATCTCAGCTCAACAGAAAGGTGCAGAGGTTTGTGGCTCGGTCATGGGATCCTCTGGCAGACGCCACAGACGCGGTGGTGGCCCCATGGGGTCAGTATATTCTGATTTAAGCCTTCCCTCCCCTCAAGCTTCTGCCAAGACTTCTACGCAGGATTGAGGCAGAAGGGATTCCAATCATCTTAGTGGCTCTGGACTGGCCTCGCTGGGTTTGGTACGCCGATCTGGTGCGGCTGGTCACCGACCTTCTTTGGAAACTTCCTCTCAGGGAGGATCTGCTGTCCCAAGGACCAATCTTCCATCCTGCTTTACAGTCGCTAGCTTTGACGGCTTCGCTGTGGAATGCCAGCAGCTGATGGATAGAGGTTTATCTGAGTCTGTGATACCAACGCTGTTAAAAGCCAGGAAATCTATTTGTAGGAAGATCTATCATCGTACGTGGAAGATGTACATTGCGTGGTGTGAGTCTCTTGAGGTTCATCCTCGCTCCTTCTTGGTGGCTCGGATCTTGACCTTCCTTCAACAGGGGGAGGGGGGGGGTTAAACAGAAATTTGCCTTGAGTACCATTAATAGCCAGATGTCGACTTTGGCGGTCTTCTTCCAATGACCCTTGGCCACACACTCCTGGGTACGTACTTTTCTTCAGGGAGTCTTACATTTGGTTCCTCCAGTGCGGTCTCAGTTGCAGCCTTGGGACCTCAATTTGGTGCTTTCTATCCTCCAGAAGCCTCACTTTGAGAATTTTCGGGAGATTTCCTTGCTTACGCTGTCTCAGAATGTGTTTTTTTGGTAGCTATCACATCTGTGCGCAGGGTGTGAGAACTGGCAGCCTTACTTGGTGATTCAAAGAAATAAGGTGGTTCTTCGCACCTGTCCGTCGTTCTTTCCAAAGAGCGTCTTTTACTTTCATTTGAATGAAGACATTGTGTTGACTTCCCTGTGTCCCAGGCCGAAACATCTAAAGGAAATTGTCTTGCATGCCTTGGATGTTGCCCCGGCAATTAGGGTGTACCTAGCTTTTAGAAAGTCAGACTCACTGTTTGCGCTCACGGATGGGCCTCGGAAAGGGTTGTCTGCTTCCCATTTCGATATGGATCAGACAGACGGTTATTCAGACCTATTCCATCAGGGGTCAGGTTCCTCCTTTTCCTGTCAAGGCGCACTCTACTGGGGCACTTAATGCCCTCTAGGCCTTAACGTCATGAGCTGTCAGTGACACAGGTTTGCAAGGCTGCCCCCTGGTCGACTGTGCACACTTTCACAAAGTTCTAAAAAGTTGATGTGTTGGCATCGGCAAATGCTTGCTTTGGCCGCAAGGTTTTGCAGGCTGCTGTTTAGAGGACTTGATCTTCTTTGAGGGTGTATTTTTTTTTTTAGGTGGGCTCCAGTTGTTTTGGTTGAGCTCATGTTGCCTGGTTGACTACTGTTTAGCCTTGGAATTGTTTTTGCTGTTCCCACTCATGTTTAACACTGCTTTGGGACGTCCCATTGGTTATGAAGATCAGGAGTTGTGTCCGCCAATGAACAAAAGAGAAAATGGGATTTTTTACTTACTGTAAAATTAATTTCTCTGATGTTCATTGACAGACACAGCACCCACCCCTCTGGAGTTGTAATTCTTCTGACACTGCTTGTACCTATAGCAGAGAGCGGGGGTATACAGTTTTTTTTTTTTTTTTCCTGCCTAGTGTTCTACTCCTGTAGGGGGCAGTATAACCCGATGGTTATGAAAATCAGGATCTGTGTCCATTAATGAACATCAGAGAAATGGATTTTACGGTAAGTAAAAAATCCCATTGTTTTGAATCTTGTCAGTCAAGTCTTACATATTTTAGCTTCGGTTTTCTTAAACAAGATTATTCAGTGACTCTTTGTAGACACTAGCTAAGTGAAAAATATAGTTTGTGGGCCTTTCAGTTACTTTACAAGCCCACATGAATAAAGTCTGTCATGTCACAATATACTATAATAGTATCATTATTCAAAAATAACCATGCTTTTCAACAATTAAAAAAAGCAGTTCTCCTATGATGGACCAATGCACACTTACTGGGGAACCCTGCTTTCCAACTTGGATGTAATACATCCAATTTTCTGAGGCCCACCCCAGTAATTCAAACTTTGGGAGTGCAATACCCTCATTGACCTTGTCCCCAACTGACCTTTTGAACTGGGATACTGGTTTACCTATCCTTCAGTTACACACTTTTTATACTTTACTTAAAAGAAATCAAAATTATTTAGGCAACCCACCACCTTTTAAAATCTCTGCTGCAAAGCAATGGACCAATACATCCATCTCATTGCTTTAGAAACTTCTCTTTACTGTGTTTTTATCCATACAGTTTATATTTTGTTGCAAAATGAGAACCTGTCCTCAGGCTGTCTCTTACCCATGAGGTAGTTACTTAGTCTTTTTTTCCAAATTTTATTTTATTTAGAAAATAGCAAAGGATACATTCCAGAGCAATTGTCACATAACTCAAACAAAAGATACACAAGTATCGGTATAGGATTCATAAAGAAAAACGTAGTGAGTAAGCAATTAAATCCATGCACATGAAAGGAACTCAAACCTTGAGTTAAACAGGTATATCTACTATAGAGAACTTTTCCAATGCATTTTCAGTTTTACGAGCTTAATCAAGAGAAACAGAGATAGTAAGAAAGGAAGAAGGCAAGAAGTGTACATAGCGAAAGAAGTAGGGGTGAGGAAGAATGTAGGAAGGAAGAAGGGGGGAGAGAACAAAAAAGAAAAAAAAAAATATAGTAGAAGGGAGGGGGGGTCGGGGGGGGGGGATGGGTGGATGTTCGTATTACAGTTCAAGAGTAGTGCTGCGGTAATCAATGCAAGGTTACAGGCGGATGGGGAAAGAGTAGCGGGGGCCACTAAGTCGCCAGTGAAAAGTGCCTTCCCTTCGTCAGGTTACTCAGTCTTTAACTTTAACCCACAAAACAAATGTAGCTATCTCATTTCAAGAAAAGCGCTATGAAATATACAGTAGATGGTAAATAGTATAGATGTCTATATATGCTCCAAAAGATATTCTATCAACTAGGAACTTATATTAGAAATATTATGCAGAGGTCTGGACAATGCTTCATGTTTGGTGAAGCTGCCCAGGAATACGGACCTTTTCAAAGCACATTTTCACTAATTGCAATCTTTTGAGGTTGCATTCTTGATTATCGTTTCTTCTTAAGGGACACAATGCCCTTGCCAGCTATTTTGTATCTGCAGCAAGAGATATTGGAAGACTACTCTGTGTCAAGGAATAAGCCCAGAAGATGTGTAGTTTTTGAGATTGGAATGTCTAAATGGCTCAGTTACACAGGAACAATACTCCATGCAATGCTGTGTAGTCTCTGAATTTTCTTTATTGACTTTACTGACTTCAGAGACCTGATGCTATATTCATATGATTTAGGGTCCATGTACACGGGACGTTGTTAAAAGTCCCTTTGAATGCTGGAATTTTAAGGATGTTTGGAACGTCCGTTCGGTCGCGTTTGTACCCGCGTTTAGCGGGCGTTTGCGTCTAGAACCGTTCCTAGAGGTCCAAAAAATGATTCCCCTTTAAAATGGAAAAACGCGAACGCTGAACGCGGGTCATCGCGTTCGGTCGCGTTCAGACGCGTTCGGTCGCGTTTTTGCGTTTGAAACGCCGGGAAACACACGTTCGAACGCAAATAATTCTAAAAAAAGTCCCTGAACGCAACTGCCTGCAAATGACTGTAAACGACCTGGTGTACATGGACAGATGGAGCTGCGTTCAGGGGCTTCTGAAAAAAACGTCCAACTGCTCCTAAACGGCCATTTCCAGCGTCCCGTGTACATGGAGCCTAACTCTTATTTTAGCTTTTTCAGTTTGATAAACAGGGTGGCCTCCAGACTAATCCACCCTCTTACTACGTTCTCTTTTCTGTCATCATTCTTACTTCCTATTTCTAATGACCGCAGTATTCACCCTCTATTCACTCAGTGGAGTGATCATCGCCCAGGCTAATATCCTCAGCTACCCTGACTAAAGTTTGTCTCAGTTTCAACTTATAATGAGCATACCTAGATCTTCTCTGACATTGTCCACTGAACCATCTATGACTGTAGTGGAAGCTTTTTCCCCCCCTGGAAATGTATATTTGTATGCTGGGACTTTTATATGTGAATGTTCCCATAATATTATTTTCATAAAGTGTAATTATGTGGGGAAAAAAAGCATTTGATCTCCAGTCGGCTGAAGTTGCCTAGGCTAAGAGGATGTGATCAACTTGCTGCAGGTAGAAAGAAGCATTTTCTCAGTGTCTTTTTTCCCAGTGATTACTCAGACTGTCAGTTTGCAGCAAGTCACAAGGCGGTAGTCTCATCTATTTGCATATGTTCCATCTGTTCTTGATCAGAGAGACTGGCCCTCCTTTGGAACCAAATCTCTCTCTTTAACTTACCCCTCCAGTTTTTCCTGTTTTGGTCTGATGCATAGATATTTTTTTAAAGTGATTGCAAACAATCACCTTGCAAAACAATCCATTCTATGGATTAAAATAGAAATGCAAGCCAAAAATGTTTTGTGTATATATATATATATATATATATATATATATATATATATATATATATATATATATATATATATATATATATATATTATAGGAACCTCCCCCCCCTTTTTTTTTTTTTTTTTTTTTTAAGTAATCACATTCCCTCTGTTCCCAGCTGCATAAGAGCTGGGGGAGGAGAATCAACAGTACGCAGATCTTCCAGTGAAAGGCTGTGCAGTGGGGAGGGGAGTAAGGACAAGTCTGACCATTGGAGGAGAGCAGGCTGAGTTCTCAGCACAGCTAGAGAACTGACCACAGTGTACTCTCCTGCTTAGTGTGGTCAGTTTTTAATAGGAAAGAAGAGGGACTGGCCGGAACACCTGGGTTTCACACAAAGGAATCAATGCAAAGAGTACAAGACAATTTTTCATACAAGTACATTGTACAGCAAGCACATACTGTATTGGGGATATGAAAGGTAGTGTTAACAAACTCCTAATTATTTGCAACCAAATCTTTTTCGTATATTAGTGTAATTGGGAGTGTAATAAAGATGTGGCTTTTGTGGATTGCTCCGGCACCAGAATTCGATTGTCATTTGTTAGCCAGCATCTCAGCCCAGGAAGTAGGTGCTGAGTCCAAAGCTGATGCTTGACCAAAGATGGCATTGCGCTTTTGATGAAAATAATAAAGGCATGATCAAGGAAGTACTGTGACTTCTTTGAGAGAGAATACATTCTAGTAATAAAAAATTAGTTACCCTGGCCATACAGAATTAGACTTTGGATTGGATGCAGCTGCTATTCATCTATATCAATTTTTCAGTTAAAGGATTTTAGGTGGTAGGGTGGTGACACGGCCACTCACAGAGCAAATTTTAGCTAGTTCATCAGGAACCACTCGAAATGTTCATGTCGTATGGCCAGGTTCAGCATGCATGCAACTAATTTAGCTGCTGCCATACCCATTATATGTTTACTTTTGAAAACAAATTCCTAGTGTCTGACTATAAACGTGCAAGTTTATAAGAAAAAAAGCACAAAAGTTCTGTCTTTTCCCTTCGGAATATATTATGCAAGATTCTTTTTTTTCCAGCCTTATTGCTATATGCCTAACACAACTTTTCCTCTGAATGCAGTCAGTGTAGCAGTACAGGGACAAACCTTTATTTCTTACAGGGTGGCATTACTTATTAAAGATGTTCTTACTTTGTTGAGTTATTTACTGGCTTGCCTTTTCTATTTTTTTTTTTTTTTTTTATTCTGGTGACATTTTACGGACCACATTCTTTAAAGACCGAGATAGCCTTTTCAATAAGGAGATTAATTATTAATTGTGGAATAATTGCCAATAAAAGTAGAATGTGCTTTATTTAATTAAACTTTTACAGGGATCTTGCTGGCAATTTTATTTATCTCTTCCTGTTAGCCTATGGTGTGAATCCAAACACCTTCAAATATTTTATGCCCACACAAAGCTACATGATTCCATTTAAAATCAATTTTCTAACACTGCAAAACTAATTATTCTATCTCTCTAGCCAGCTCTTTTCTTCTACTACTACTCTTAATCAAATTTCTGATATTATCAGGATTTTATCGTTTGACTTCCTCTTGTCGGTCACCAGTGGGATAATATCAGGTCACTAATTGTAACCTGGTAAATTTGTATTCATTCATTACAGGAATGTACTGACAATTTATGCAGCGCTTTACATATATATTGTAAATTCATAACAGTCTATGCCCTCAAGGAGCTTACAGTCTAATGTCCCTATCTCACATTCATACCTATACATACTAGGGCCAATCCAATTTAGACATGATCCAGTTAACCTACCAGCATGTCTTTGGAGTGTGGGAGGAAACGGAAGTACCCAAATGAAACCCACACAGACAAAGGGAAAACATGCAAACTCCAGGCAAAATCCCTGTGTATCTGTAGCTTTGCATATGATGACTTGTGGTGTGGCGACTGAAAAAAAAAAAAAAAATCAAGAAGGAACAAGAAAGGTTTAGGAATGACAGATCCACAAAATGAATGAAGCAGAAGGTAGATCGTTTTACTGCAGGTCCTCAGGTACAAAGATAAGAATGAGCAGCACAGTAGTGACTAACTTTACATCCAGATTTTAGGGGAGTATCAGAAATGTCTCAAGTGCAAACATGTCACTGGCAACAACTCAACTTATCTGTTTCTATGGTGTTGCCCCCTCACTAGCTGGGGGGAGGGAGATGACTCTCCATCAACTCCCTTGCTAGTGAGGAAACGTCACAGCATTACAGAAAACCAAGAACACAATTCCATTGTGGCCATTAAAAAGCTTTTGTGGGTGACATCACCAAGTCTCACTCCAAATATCACTAAAGGCTATGTCACACAAGCATTGTTTGACCTCTTACCTGTTTCTATTATGTCGCCTGCCAGGAGAGTAAGATGTTGCTACCTTTGGCAGCATTCCCTGCCAGCATGGGCATTTTTCCTTTGAGATAAGTTAAAGGACTTCCTGAGTGAATCTGAGGCTGTTAATATTTGATAGTTTGTCTCTAAATTGGAACTTGAACCCCCAGTGATAGAGGGCACGTAAGAAATAGACATTACTTTTAGTTGTACATTTTTAAAAAGACTGTTGAACATGTTTCACATGGGCTTCAGCTTGTGTAAGAGCAGTTTGAAAAGCGAGCTTTAATAAAGCATTTTCAGAGCTTTCAGCAAGATTTGTTGAATGTTTTAAAGTACCCTTTAGCTCCAGTTTGTAAATGTTGAACACAAAACCTTTTGGGAGTTTTTATTGCCACTTTAAACAAGCTGCTAGCAGGCTTCAGCACCTCTTGAAGTTTGTTGAAAGCCTGCTGAAGCCTGCTAGCAGCTTGCCTAAAGTGGCAACCACCACTCCCATTAGGATTTGTGTTCGACATTTACAAACTGGAGCTGAACGGTACTTTAAAAGCTTCAGCAAAGCTTGCTGAAAGCTCTACAAATGTTTCATCAAAGCTTGCTGTTTACACTGCTATTACAGAAGCTGAAGCCTGTGTGAAATAAGCTTATGTTGTCCATAAGTAAAAACATGTAAACCTATTTCAGCTAGTGCTTTCAGTAGAGTACACTTCAACTCCTAGGTGATCTAATAATGGTCAAGAGTTTTCATGTGTTCCCTTAGCTGCATAAAACCTATATTCCATTAGATTATTATGTGAAGAAATACAAGTCATAAAATGCATGCCCAAAATTTTGTTTTTGTACCTCTTTTAGGTTAGGTGAACAACCACTTAAGCCCCAGAAGATTTTACCCCCTTCCTGACCAGGGCCTATTTTGCAATTCCGCACTGCGTGACTTTAACGGACAATTGCACGGTCGTGCCACACTGTATCTAAAGGAATTTGACGTCCTTTTTTTCCCACAAACAGAGCTTTCTTTTGGTGGTATTTGATCACCTGTGCGATTTTTTTGATCATGTGCTATAAACAAAAAAAGAGCGTCAATTTTGCAAAAATAACAATATTTTTCACATTTTTTTATATGAAATTCCCCCAAAAAAATGTAAAAATCTAAATTTTTTAACATTTTAGGCCAATTTATTTTATGCTACATATGTTTGGTAAAAAAAATCGCAAAAAGCGTATTTTGATTGGTTTGCACAAAAGTTATTGCGTTTACTAAGGGAAAGATTTTTGTTGTTTTTTTTAACAAGTAATGGCGGCGATCTGCAATTTTTTTTGCGGGACTGCGACATTGCGGTGGACAGATTGGACCCTTGACTGACATTTTTGACACTTTTGGGGTTACCAGTGACATTACTGCAGTAATCAGTGCTATACATATGCACCATTACTGTAAAAATGACACTGGCAGTGAAGGGATTAACTTTTTTTGAGAGGGAGGGGTTAAGTGTGTCCCTAGGGGCGTGCTTCTAACTGTGATTGGATGTGGCTACTGGTGTAAGAACAGAGATCAAGGGTCCTACATAGCAGGACCGTATGATCTGCATTCTTACACAGGAAAGAATGACAGGCGGCTTTGTTTACATTAGCCACCTGCCTTTCTCCCGGTGTAACGGACAATCGCGAGTGCCCGGCGGACATGGGGTCCGCCAGGCACACGCGCGGGGGGGCCAGTGACCGAGCGGGATCGGGGGCGCGCCTCCGTGGGCACGCGCTCGCTCCCTAGAGCCCCACAGGCTAGCGACGTAGTCCTACATTGCTTTGCCTGTGAGGGGCTGACCGCCACAGTAAATAGTCGTGCAGCGGTCGGCAAGTGGTTAATAATATATCTAGCATGTATTATATATTTTTTTTTTTTTTGCATTTCACATATAGGTAAGGGTAATATTGCAGGATCATGAATCATACTGGGCCATGTTAAAAATGTTTTATATAATTCTCTCTCTAGAGTCTACAGAAATAAAATATAATAAGTTCCTTTTATAGCAAACACAGATGCCATAAGGAGGAGCAAAGCAATGTATTGCAAGAAAATAATGCAAAGACAAAAAAAAAAAAGAACTTTGAAAGGAGAGAATATTGTTAAGACTTGTGATTATCTTCCCACACTGGTAAATTACACCCACCCACTCATGCTGTGCTTATTTTTCTTGTACTTAATAACACTGCAAGCCATTCTCTCGTGACTTTGGTATTGCCAATGACTATGAAAACAAAATAACACAAATCTCCTAATATGCCACTTTTTGTCCAAATTAAACTAATATCTGTATCATCACTGCCACCTGTTTGGAAAAATGCTGCTTATTTTAGACTTTTTATTGATTCATTGTGACAAAGGGAAAGAAAGTAATCATCTCTTTGCAGCTGTTTCTACTTTTCTTGTTCAATACCTGAAAACTGTCTTTTTTTTTTTTAAGGTAAAAAAAAAAAGCATTCCCTCCCCCCTTGAAATTAAGGGTCAGATCAAAGTGGTTACTTTGACTTTTCTAAGAAGAACAAAACAACATCTAGACGAAGTAAAAAATTGTTACTGGTACAGAAAAGAATAAGTGCCCCTATTGTTTAGCTGCTGGTATGTTTTGTGCATTGGAAGCATGAGCTCAAGCAATTATCCCCCTATTTTTTTGCAAACAAATTATGTATTTCAATTAAATTTATCCATGCTACAAATTTTTTGTTTTTACACATTGAAGACATCACATTTAGATTTTCTTTTGCTTAGATGAGTTTTTTTTTTTAAGTTGGCAGTTCATGTAAAGTCTGCACTTTTTCCAACTTGAAAGTTTTGGCATATGTAATGATAGACAAGTGTGACACATCTGTACAGTAAATAGATGAGATAAGGAGAGGCGGAGTCTGGAGTTTATCTCCTTCCACTTCCTCCTCCATCTAGTGACACCACTTCCTCCCAAGTGCAGCCTATAGAGACACAAGGAAAAAAGAAAATTCCTAAGAGGACAATCCCACTCACCAAGAAAAGAGAAGTGGCACAGGGGTGTGTACAATACCGGATGTGACGGCCTGAGGCCAGTGGAGTGTTACCGTGTCCTTGGATGTTTGAAACAGCCCATATTGCTAGATGATACACAGTAGCCTAGTGTGACCTCCCGTGATAGGAGGTCTATGCTCTCTGGTAAGAGTACATCTTGTATGTGGTGACAGTTAATTCACAAGGTGAAGGGACCCCATTTGAACCTGGAGCACAGAAATTTTCCTTTACTTATTATCACAACCCTTGGATTTTTCACTTCTGCTATGATTTTGACACTTGGATGCACTGATTTATGATATTTGATTTCAGTTTAGCACAACACTGTTTTTGGCAATAATCTTTTTTGTGGAAAATATCTCACAATAGTGGTACAGCTTTGTTTTTGTTTATATATCACAATATTCCTTTGTTGTTAGATATGAGAAATGGTCATAGGAAAAGTCATCTTTGTGTGTATACCGGATGGAAGAGGGACCCACCTGTAATGTTGCTTTGTGCACTGCATCATGTGAGGGTGAACACCTTGACTCATGGTTTATCACACTGTGTTAGCCACAGAGTGCTATACAAGTACATGGCCTTGTCCTGCCAACTGTACAGCCCTGTCCCTAACCCCATCCGTGGTATTCCCATCGTGAAGAATGAAGCTAGGATGGAATCTGGTCCTACTAGCATGTATGATGTCCATCGTGGTAAGTGCAGGGTTGAAGCCTTTTAACCCTATTGCTTCCACTAACTTAAGGCATAGAACCCCTCTCAGCTGACCAGGTCATTATACCTTATGTCAGCTACATTCCCCCTTCTGCTATAAGATCATGGTAGCTTAAAGTCTAGCACACACTATTGTTTTGCTGTACTAACTATGCAAAATTAGTACAGCGTTCTCCCTTGTTGTTCTATTGTGTTCTAACAGGGGGAGGCCCACCCCCGCCAGAACACTCAGGTAAGCGCAATCAGCCATTGGCTGAGAGCGTGGATTGGGAGCCAATCGGCAGACAGCCAGATTCTGTCGGGCAGACTGCAGTACCCATGGGCCGAAAGTCAGACAGTTTCTATTGAACATATCGACATTCAGCTCGTGTGTGCTAGGCTCTAGTGCACAATGCGCTTTTTGTTCCTGCTGCTGCTGACCGCTTCATAGTTGTGATCCTTTCTTTCCTGCACCTTCCTTTGGGTGCCAATATCCCCTAGGCTCTCCCACCATTCCGATCATTCCCGGTTTCATTCTCCAGCACTCCTGGTTTCACCTCCCCTCTTGCCAGTTATCAGCAGGGATGCAGGCACATGAAAGTCCAAAAGCTGTAAGGGAAAACATTGAAAAATCGGTCTAGCCTCCTGAAGTTTAACCCTTTCACTGCCAGGTCTGTACATTGTACTGACATGACAGCGGGGGGGGGGGGGGGGTGGTTGCACACACTCAAAGCAGCTACCAGTTTGCTATTGATCAGTGTTTTGTGACCCCCCCCCCCTCCCTGTCATGCTTTCAGGGCTATGCTGTCTGCTGTCCCATCTGCGGCAGTCCAGGAACTGCATGGGTATTACCCTGCACAGGTAATAAAGTTTCTAAGTAACATACTGTATTATTAGATTAAGGGAACCAATACTTGGTTATTGTAAATTGTAAAATATTGTATTGTCAGATTATCTTATTCACCTGTTAACTAGGTTTTGCCTGAATTAAAATTACTAGAAAGAAACATAATTTATTGGATGTCTTTATTAAAAAAAACTCAGTATAGCATGTAAGTATTGCTGTACAGATGCCAGTGTACTGGCCCATTGGTGCAGGTTAGGCTGTTTTTCTGCAAAACTTTTTTTAACTCTCTTGCTTGGGAGAAAAACATTTTTTTTTTGGCTATGTGATATAAGTTCTTATGATAGCATCTATCAAATAAACTGTATTCAGTCATTGCAGATCTACTTTTATTGTTTTCTGCACAATTGAGATGTTCAATTTAGTCACCAACCATCATATATAGCCATAGGTATTATTTATGGACTATTTTTGAGCAATCCAAGAAATGAATAATCTTAATTTGTCAATTATGAACTTTACATTTCTACAGCTGCCAATTGTAATGTGCCCTCAATACCTAGAGATTTAGGGGTCTCTATGAATCAACTGATCTCCTCTAAAGACGTTTTATTTTTATTATGTTGTACTCCCTCTTTTATTCCTGTAATTAGAATGAAAAAAGTCTTGAACAGAGACAACCTGGAAGAACTGTTGTCAGGGTGGGTTCCAAATGCATCTTTTATGTGAATTTCAAATGGTAGGCCAAATCAGCTGACTCCCACAAGGGAACTGAAATGTTTACACTACAAAATTCCATTAAAATAACTGCTTGCAGCAGTTTATTACATCTTTTTTTTTTTCTTTACACATAATTATTTTCCTTTTGAGGTTTTTGTTTTTTATTCAAAATGTATTTTGCCTTTATGTATTCCTTGTTTACAACAGGTACTAAATAAATCATGTATGATGTTTTCTTCCCAATAAAAATTGCAGCATGATTTCATGTAATGGTAGATCTTCAGTTGGAAGAAAAAGTATGTTATATAGAGTTGTACAGGACACCGGGAATGTGTCCTGGATGGCAGGTACATTTCCTCGATATTTGGGGTGTGGTCTAAGGGGGACAGTTGTATAGCAATTGCGGTACTCAGGGGTTCTCACCATACAGGGTGAGGTGTCCCGAGTTAAGTTTGGCTGGAGAGGACTGATTCTCAGTACTCTCTGGATTACTAAATTGTATTAGGGACCCGGGATTTCGGAGCTTCAAAGAGACTTTGGTGGGAAGAGCCTCTAAACCCTACCAGGACTTTGGTCGCAAAGGGGTTAAATCTCAGGTGAGGAAGGCTTGAAAAGCAGCAGAGGGAAAACAGCATCTGTGTCAGGGAAGTGGGTAGAAGAGAGACTCACAAGCTGTGTGACAAGTCAGAGTTCTCACACAAGCTGCAACTTGGTCTGTTGACCCCGTGTCGCCTGCTTGGCATCCTTAATATGGGACCAAAGATTGGCGATGAGCCTGCGGTTTAGTTTTATGATACCAAGACTTGGACTGTCTATTGACTTTGGTTGAAGTAAGCTGTCTTTTTATTTATCTGTGATTCAAATAAATTAATTGTTTTGCTTTTACCAAACTGGCTGGCTGTCATTCCAGAGCTACCCAAGATCACAGAATAAACTGTTTTTCTGCAGTAATATGCCATAAAATGTGATCTGATCCTCCCCTATGTCACATCAATAGACAAACACAATGTGCTTACACTGATAATACACCTATGATTCTAATTTCTTGAGTCTGTATTGAACACACCCATTAAACATTAATAGTGCTGGAGGAAAAAAGTAAGGGAGCCCATAGTCGTATTACTTCACCGACAACTTATTGGAGTCAGTAGTTTGTACACCTGGAGATCAATTAATGAAATGAGTTTGTAGGTGTGATTTAGAGCTACTTTGATTGCTAAGACACTAAAATATTTTAAGATTACTGTTCATAAGAAGCATCAGCTGATGTGAACCAGGCCTCTCAAAAACGAACGAAGACTATTGACGAAGAGTAGTTGAACTGCATAAGGCTAGAAAGGGATACAAAACAATCTCAAAGTGTTTAGGCATCCATCAGTTGACAGACAATTTGTCTATATAGGGATACAGTTTAGTACGGTGACTACAGTTCCTAGAAGTGTACTTCCAGCCAAGATGACTCCCAAGGCACAATTCTGAATCCTCAATGAGGTAAACAAGAACCCACAAATAACATCTAAAGGCTTAAACATGTCACTGGATTTGGCAAACATCCCTGTTCACAAGTTGAGGAAGCCGCTGCTCTCCAAATAAAACATTGCTGCGCACCAGTTTGCCAAAGATAACTTGTGATCAGTGCTCGGACCAGACACAGTGAAAGGATGCATCAATGGGCTGATCTCTGTAAGACATTTGTGAACACTTTCTTTTTAATTTTGGATAGAGAATTGAATGATTAAACTCCTGTTAGGTTTTTATTGTTGTCCATGAGGAGATTCACACAGTCTATTTAGAGAACTGTGTCCCACCTTTAACTAATACGCTACATGTTTCGCACAGTAGGGTGCCTCATTGGTTGAAACGTAGGGTGGAGCTTGTGCATATGACAATTTCATTTTTACTTTAGAATATTCAGTACAGTTTGTCTGTTTTGTGAACTTAAAGATACAACATTCATTAAGCAGTAGGGTTATCTCGAGCAGGAGACAAAACACACAAAAAAAAAAAAGAGAGAGAGAGAGGGATTATGTCTAGTGGGGAGGCTGAGGCGATCCCATCGTAGATGCAAAAGGGCAGATAAAAGGTAGAGGGGAGGGGAATGGTTCTGAACCCTACTCAAGAGTCAGTTGCCTCGCCTTAACCCATGCAGCCCAAATCTTATCTAATTTTTTTGGGCAGTTACGTCCCATATATGTCAGTTTGTATAAAGGTAGAGCTGCATTCACTAAGGACTTCCACAACTGTATAGTTGGTGGTTGAGGCTGGTTAAAGGAGGATCACCTTTCTAGCATAGAAGGCTAAATAGAAGACAACAGTTTTTCGGACTGATGGGGCTTCTAATGTGTCCCAGACACCTAGCAGAAGGGGTAGAGAATCACACGGGACCCTGATTTTGCCAATAAGGTTGGTGTTATTCACCACGCCATTCCAGAATTCCTGTAATTGTGGGCAGGACCATACAACATGAAAAAAACCAGCAGCGTCCAAATCACATATAGAGCAGGTCACTGCTCTGGTGGGGTAAATTCTTGCCAATCGGGCAGGGGAATAATAGGCCCGGTGCAAGAACTTAAGCTGGTTAAATCTATCACGCACCAAGATAATCAAAGGAAGGTATCAAGGGCAGCTAATGGAGAGTAAAGAGCTGAAAGGGTTTTATCTGATGATCTGAGCATACTTTAAAGATCAGATATCTCTAAGATTAAAGGATGAGGAAATTGGGTCCTAAAACAATGTTGTAAATGAAAATTTCAGAATAACATTCGGTTAAGTAGGTCCTTCCTTCTCTTGAGGTCATCAAAAGTGAATAACCGCCCTCGGGATACTATATTATTCAGGGTCGTAATCCCACATCTAGCTTACAGAGCAGGGTCCGGGATGGAGTGGAATTGAGGAAGTCGTTGGTTGCCCCATAGCGGGTGTGTGGGGACCAAGTGTTAGGCTTTTCTACCTTTTGTCCGAACTGTTTCCCACACTCAGAGTTGTTCTCATAGAGGGGGTCATATTAGGGTTAGAACGGGGGACCCTGATGAATCCAATTTTGTGGCTCAGAATAGGAACCAAGCAAGGCCACCTCTAAAGTGGAAGCAGGATTGGCTGGCTCTTCCGATAGCTACCATTTAATCGTAACCAGGACCGCAGCCCAACAATATTTAATGAAACAAGGTAGAGCGAGGCCTCCAAGAGTAATAGGTATTTGCAAGGTAGTTTTTGCCACTCTAGGGATTGACCTTTTCCAGACAAATGAGATGAGAAAACTATCTATTCTCCGTAATAATGCATTTGGTATCGGTACTGGGGGTTCGCCTGAAGAGGTATGTAAATTTGGGTAAGCTGGACGTCTTAATGAGGTTAACACGTCTCTCACAGGGGTGAGGGGTAGAGACTCCTAGACAGTGCATCTCTGAGACAGGAGGGAGAGCATCGGGCTTAAGTTAAGGGAAGTAAATTGCCCAAGATCACGATGGATCTCAACTCCTAGGTAACGGAATAGGGACACCCTTTGCAGCTGTATATTGGCCTGTGGGGGATCACCTAAGGGATGAAGAGGAAAGAGAACAGATTTTCTCCAATTAATACACACTCCTGAGTCATGTCCAAAGTTCTCAATAACTGACATAGAAAAGAGGTACTCTCATCCCTGAGCCAGACACGCTTTAAATTCAATATAGGAATTGGGGTAGTGGAAACGTCACCTCCTTCCCTCTACTCTCGGCCACTTTATTAGGTACACCTGTTCAATTGCTTGGTAACACTGACCTAGGCATAGTAAAAAGATGCCTGAAAGGAATTGAGCTGCTGTCGTGTGATTGGCTGATTAGCAATTTGTGTTACCAAGCAATTGAACAGGTGTACCTAATAAATGGGCCGATAGGAGAAGGCAGGAGGTGACGTTTCCACTACCCCAATTCCTATATTGAATGTAAAGCGTGTCTGGCTGTCCATATATCATTACCTGTTAGGAGGCATCCCTATCCTGTGAGGGGAGAAGGAAGAGGTGACGAATCCTTAATCCACTTTACTGAGCACACAGATGCAATCTGCATGTCTGGCTCATAATTTGTGAGCCAGACAGGGAGGTGAGCTGCTAGTATTACCCTTACCAGCAAACAAAGTAACCTTTATGGTATTGGAGCACCATCACCAGCAACTTATTGCATATTTGCACTACCACTGAAGAATATTTATTATTCATTATGGACTTGTCACTTAAACTTATATAATATAATATTTATTTGGATTATTTATGATTATTTAATCACTGCCACATCAGTTTGTTTAGCACTTGCACTTTACATTCACGGTGACACTTTTTGATAGTGATCAGCATTTACTGTCACATTATTGCTTACCTTTGGTTTATAAGCGCTTGCAGTTAATTTTTCACTGTGCATAATCACTGATTTATGATATTTTTTGGCACTGCATTATTTTGATTTATTACACTATACCAACAGTTTGGCAATTGGCATGAAACTGTGCAGTGTAAGAATGTCCATTAGGCAGGGTGACTGTGATGAAATTGGATAGAAGAGGGCAAAAATTGCACCTGCCACAGAGATAAACCAATATTACCATCATTGTCAATATAAATATTGATATCTAAGAAAGAAATGGATTTTTAAAAATGATTTATGGGGAATTTCAGATTGTAATTGTTGATAATCCTCTTTGATAGAAATTGTTGCAATTCATGTTGAGTTCCTCCCCAAAGAAATAGAATGTCATTGATAAAATGATGTCAGGTGATTATCTTAGTGTTATCTTGTAGATCGTCCCTAGAAAAAAGATTTCGCTCCCACCCCTCCAAGGTACAGATTGGCGTACGATGTGGCACATCGTGTCCCCATTGCCACCCCCTGCACCAGGAGGTAGTGGGAGCCGCAAAACATTAAAATATTGTGGGTAAGAATGAAATATAGTAAGTCTAGAACAAATTGATTATATTTATGGGCTGATTGTCCCCTTTCAGACAAAAACAAATCAACAGTTTGAATTCCTTGGTTGTGTGGAATCAAATTTTTCAGGGCTTCAACATCAACTGCGACCAACCATGCATCCTTAGGTACATGCATTCCATCAAGAGTTTGAAGTAGATCAATAGTGTCGCGAACGTAGGAATTGAGCGAAGTAACATGGGAATATAAATAATCGTCTACTAGTTGACTTGCTTTTTCAGTGAGGCAACCACATCCTAACACTATAGGTTGACCTGGAGGGGTTCTTTTGTTTTTTGTGAATCTTGGGTAAGGCATATAGGGTAGAAGATTTGGTAAGTTTAACATTTAAGAAAGTACAGCTGTTTTTTATCAATAATGCCTGAATGATATGCTTGGTTAATTAGAGCATTACACTCTATTTAAAGCGGGTGGAATTTATCCGACTTGCTGGTATTTGTTTATACCATGTACGCTTTTTAACCACTTAAGCCCCGGAGGATTTTCCTGCTAAACGACCAGGGGGTATTTTGCCATTCGGCACTGCGTGACTTTAACGGACAATTGCGCGGTCGTGCGACACTGTACCTAAACGAATTTGACGTCCTTTTTTTCCCACAAACAGAGCTTTCTTTTGGTGGTATTTGGTCACCTGTGCAATTTTTTGATCACGCGCTATAAACAAAAAAAGAGCGTCAATTTTGCAAAAATAGCAATATTTTTCACATTTTTTTATATGAAATTTCCCCCCCAAAAAATGTAAAAATCAAATTTTTTTAACATTTTCGGCCAATTTGTTTTATGCTACCTATGTTTGGTAAAAAAAATCGCAAAAAGCGTATTTTGATTGGTTTGCGCAAAAGTTATCGCGTTTACTAACAAAGGGAAAGATTTTTGTCATTTTTGTTGTTTTTTTTTTAACGCGTAATGGCGGCGATCTGCGATTTTTTTTGCGGTACTGCGACATTGCGGCGGACAGATCGGACCCATGACTGAAATTTTTGACACTTTTGGGGTTACCAGTGACATTTCTACAGTAATCAGTGCTATATATATGCACTGTTACTGTAAAAAAACACTGGTAGTGAAGGGGTTAACTTTATTTGGGAGGGAGGGGCTGTGTGTTTCCCTAGGGGCGTGCTTTCTACTGTGATTGGCTGTGGCTTGAGGTGAAAGGACACTTATCAACGGATCTACATAGTAGATCTGTCTGATCAGTGTTTTAACACCGAGGAGAATGACAGGCAGCTTGTTTACACAAGCTGCCTGACTTTCTCCCTCTCCCCCGACGATCGCAGAGTGAGCGGCGGACATCGGGTCCGCCGGTCACACGCGCGGGGGGGTCCGTGACCGCGCGGGAGCGGGAGCGCGCCTCCGGCGGCGCGCGCTCGCTCCCCAGACCCTCCCAGGCTAGTGACGTTAATTAACGTCACTCTGCCTGGCAGGGGCTGACCGCCGCAGTAAATTTACTTGCAGCGGTCGGCAAGCGGTTAAGAATATCGTTTACCATTGATTCATACTGTAAGAGGTCTATAACCACAATGTTTCCCCCTTTGTCAGAGGGATTAATAATAATTAGTTTGTTCTGTCCAAGTGACATAATAGGATTACGTTGGTGATGATTTAAATTATGTGTCAACATATACTTCCAATCTGTGGTGATAATTTCATTACAAATCTGTTGTGTAAAAGCCCAAATATTGGGGTTTGCTTGCAAGATGGGAAAGGATTGAGCTGCTGATTTATAGATTGAAGGAGAGGGAAAGATGACAGGAGAATCAAGCTGTGTCTTCTCCATATCACTCAAATTACCTTCTTCCCACAATTTCATGAGGTCATTGAGTGCTCTCATATCCTGAATGGTTAGGTTTTTCCATTCTGGATTTGTCAATGAGTTAATCTGGGAGGTGGAATTAATTTTATCAAAAATAACCTTATACATTAACCTGCGTGCAAATAAATGAACATCTGACTGATTCTTGAGGTTGAGGCCTGTCCTCTGGGTGCGGTGGGTGACATCATCACAGGCCGCCTCCGCTACATTCTTTTTTTTTATATAAAGATATTTTTATTGAATTTGCAAACAAAACATACAAAAAAATAAACCAACAACACAAGACCTTCTTAGCAAAGAAGGGAAACAATTACAATGCTATCAAACATTACCATGAACACTGGTGCTCCCCGGTCACCCCCCCAAGACATGTGGGATAGGATAAACAACAGCAGCGTATTATAACCAACATTCACAGGTCAACTCTAGAGGAAGTATACACCGTATACTGAATGTCAGCAGCGGTCCCCTACGGGGCAGCAGAGATGGGATCCCGTGCCAGCAAATTTGGAGGAGGTAGAGTAAGTGGACTAGATATCCAACCATGCCATATTTTGTCAAATAAGTGTGGACGACCTCTCAACTCAAAAGTAAGTTTATAAAGGGGAGACAACTGTTAACTAATTGAAGCCAGACAGCAACAGTGGGCCCCGCAGAACCCTTCCAGCTTAGAAGGATTGCCTTTTTAGCATAGAGGTACAGGATACGGAGTAGGCGTTTGACGTGACCGGCAACCGATAGGTCCCCGAACACGCCCAACAGGCAATTTTTCGGATGGAGGACATTAGGGAGACCAAGAACCGAGGACAGAAACGACTCAATTTCAGCCCAAAATTTAGCCACTACTGGACAGGACCAAAAACAGTGAAAAAAATCGGCCGGCAGACCACAACCCCCGAAAACAATCTGGGGCGTGGCGCATGCTTAACTTATATAGACGTCCAGGGGTAAAATAACTCTGATGAAACACCTTGAGCTGAATCAGACGATCATTGGAGGCTAGAACCGATTTGTGGTAAGTAGTAGAGAATTCAGTCCAGTCATCCTCACTAAAGTCAATACCCATATCAACCCAACATGTCTGTGCCTTTGCAAATCTAGGATTGGAATCAGTCAACAGATAGGAGTAGTATTGGGAGATTAGCTTAGAAGTGCCCGGGTCTCTAAGCGGCTTTTCCAGGGCAGACATGCTCAAGGAAACCGTGAGCGAAGTGAATTGAGTCCGCAAGGCATGTCTGACCTGGACATAAAAGAACCAGGTCGAGGCAGGTAGACAAAACTCCCCCCGAAGCTGTCGGGAAGGATTTGAACCCCTGGGTAGTATATAAATGGTTAAGATATTTAATACCCTTAGCTATCCAGAACTGGTAACATGGGTAGGACAGCAATTCAGGGAGTTCAGGATTGCACCAGAGCGTATTATTAGGGGACGAGGTCCAGGGATCCACAGGAAGCCTCTGTATCACCGTTTTAAAGAGGGACATGGTGGTCTGAAGCATAAGGGCACCCTGGACCGAGGGGACTCGTCTCTGATATACTTTATACTATATTATGAAGAGATTCAAGTGAGGCGACAATGGCAGCCTCAGTAGTAGTGCAGGCATTATGTGAGGAGGGATGCAACCAATCATGGATCACCAGCAGTTGAGATGCAAGTTAGTAGCAGTAGAAGTTGGGGAAGAAAAAGCCAGCCAGGTGCGTAGGTAATTTTAGGGTTTCTAAAGCTATCCTAGAGGGCTTGTTATGCCACAGGAATTCCAAAAGAAGCGAGTCTATCCGCCTGAAAAGGGATTTGGGGACTTTGCATGGGGCATTGGCCAAAACATACAGAAGTTTTGGGAGGAAAATCATTTTGATCATATTAACTCGCCCTACCAGATTCAAAGGAAGGTCCATCAACTGAGAGTTACGTTGTTGGAGGAGTTGAATGAGAGGACAGAGATTATTTGACACATAGGAATGTAATGGTAACTGGACAATAACCCCGAGATAACGAAAGGAACGGGACACCTGGAGTTTGGAACCCGGATAAATCACCAGTTCAGCCGCAGGATCCAAGGGAAAAAAAGTGGACTTGGACCAATTAATGTGAAAGCCCGGAAAGTTCCCGAAGTTCTCCATCTCCCTGAGGAGGGCTCGCAAGGAGTCAGAGGGATCCGCCAGGTAGACGAGCATATCGTCTGCATAAAGGGATATCCTTTGTTCAATAGAACCAACAGTCAGACCCCTGATATCCGGAGCATCGCGGATCCGAACAGCCAGGGGCTCAATGGCCAGGGCAAATAAAAGTGGGGATAAGGGGCACCCCTGCCTCGTGCCTCTGGAAATTGAGAACTTCGGGGAGATCGCAGCGTTCACCCTGACTCTGGCGACAGGAGTAGTATATAGAAGCCTAATCCAGGCAATCATACGGGGACCAAACCCATATTTCTGCAAAACCTTAAATAGATAGGGCCACTCTACACTATCGAAACGCCTTGCAGGCATCCAGGGAAACAATAGTGCAAGTCGAGGAATTAGGATGTGGGTATTGTAAGTTATGGAATAGCCAGCGGATATTCATACGAGTTAAACGGCCCGGCATAAAGCCTCCCTGGTCATCCTGTACCAAAGAAGGGATAATCTTATTCAGGCGATTGGCCAGCACTTTGACAAGTATTTTCACATCTACATTGATTAATGATATGGGCCTATAGGAATCACAGCTTAGGGGATCCTTACAGGGTTTAAGGAGAACAATTAAGGCCTCCCGCATCGACGGGGGAAGCACGCCAGCCGCCAGAGCGGCGTCAAAAGTGCGCAGAAGGTGGGGGCTGAGAAGGTGTTTAAATGAGTGATACCATTCAGGGGGGAACCCGTCAGGTCCAGGAGTCCTGTGTTTGGGCATCTGTCCAATTGCAAATTCTATCTCCTCTATCCTGAGTGGGACCTCAAGGTCCTCATTATCCTGAGCCGTCAAAGTAGGGAGAGTAACATTAGTGAGGTAGAGAGATAAGGAGGCGTCATCAATGTAAGCAGTGAAGCAGTGGAGGTATAAAGGTCAGTAAAGGAGGAGACAAATGCGTCTAGGATAGCCAAGGGAGTGTCTACCACCTCCACCGGGGAAAGACGAATCCTCGGAATAGAGGTGGGAGAAAACTCCGGGCAAGCCAAATAGGCCAGCAGGCACCCTGCCTTGTTACCATGTTCAAACAGTTTTTGGGATGTATACAGCATATGTTTCTGGGTAAGGTGCAGGAGGCGGAGTTCGTAACTCCTGCGGGCTTGAAGCCACTGAGCATGTGTGTGTTGAGAAGGTTGAGCAGTATAAGCTCCCTCAGCCTGTTTTAAGGCAGTCTCAAGCTCCTCAGTGCAAATTTTATTATTCTTGCGGAGAATGCCTGTAATAGACATAAAGGTATCTCAGGCAGAGGGATTGAACGCCTCCCACACCATTAGGGAGTCTGCAGTGAGCAAGTTAGTTTCCCAATACTCCGAGACACCCTTAGTGCAAGCTCCCAGAACCGTAGGATCAGTCAACCAATGAGCATTAAGACGCCACAGCGGAGGGCTGGAAGTTGGAAGAATAGAGAGTTCCACCATCATTGGGGCATGATCCAAAATTACTCGGGGAAGGATGAATGCCCCAGTGACGCGCGAAAGAGTGTGAGGGGGAGCAAAAACCATATCAATATGAGACATAATTTTAAAGGAATCAGAGTGACATGTATACTGTCTAGTGTCCGGGTGTTTCCAGCACCACATATACTTGAATCCAGTCCAGAAGGGACTGGAAAATGCGCCCTTCTCCCCGCAAGTGGTCCATGGCAGGGTCCACCACATAATGGGGAATCCAGAATATAGGAAGTAACTTTGTGAAGAATTTCAGCTGAGAACGGTGGAGTAATGTATAGATTAATCAAATTAAGGACAGTACGGCCAATCTGTAGGGACAGAAGAACAAATCTGCCCTCGGGGTCCGTCCTTATGCGAAGCACCTACGCTGGGAGGGACCTAGCAACAAGGACCGAGACTCTCCATGCTCTTTTTAGGGCTAAGTGTTTAGGTGCCACAAGATTGGTCTCTTGGAGACATACAATATGAGGTTTATGGTGTTTGAGGAAGGAGAAGACCAGGGACCGCTTGTGAGGAGAGTTTAAACCCCTGACATTCCACAAAATAACTTTCAAAGGAGTAGACATATTGACATTGACCTTAATATGGACAGAGGCGTCCGCCAGCCGCTAAGCTGCAGACACCATAGAGGGGGAGCAGTACAAAGGGGGCAACACAAGGGGAGCACCAGTAAACCCAAGGGAGTAAAAAAACCCAAACAGGGCAAAGCACAAACAGAATCAAACCCAACCCCCCCACCCCGCTCTTCCATCCCAACCATAGAGAGCCTAGGATCCCAAACAAACAACCAGCAGTCAATTTCCTTATGATGCGAACATCAACTTAGGAGAGGGGCAAAACAAATAGGGAGAGCAGGACAGAAAAAAAAATCCTGCCACAAAAGGGAGAAAGGGGACAAAAAAATAAATAAAACACACAGACATCTTCAGCATTCCTCTGTAGATATAAGGAAACAGTCATGCCGGCACGGAAAGCCAACAGAGACACCCGGAAAACAGTAGAGGGCTACAGAGCAGCAAGTAGAATTGAAGACACTGGTGCCCTTCCAGGAAGTTTGTGCCCAAGTGCAGAAGAAGGACAGACAGGGCAGGGAATACCATCAGCAAGGATGGGCTTTCGGATGGGTCCAGGGAGGCACCTTGTGAAGCAGGGAGATCAATATGCACCCAGAGTCCAGAAATGTAGAAGGAACAGATCGCAGTCATCGATGCCTAGATCTTTGAGAACCTCCAAAGGTGTTATACAGCCAGGTGGATGCTTCTCCAGGAGTATTGAAGAATATGAGTTTACGTGCATGAATAAATTTAAGCTTGGCCGGAAACAACATGGAGTAAGGGATCTCTTGATCGCGAAGTCTTGCCTTGACTGACGCAAATGAGGCCCTTTACTTCTGGACATCCGCTGAGAAGTCAGGAAAGATCTGGATGGTCTTACCATTAAATTATAGTGCACCTTTCAGGCGAGCTGCCCGCAGTATGGACACTTTGTTTCGAAAGTTAAGGATGCGAGCAATGATGGAGCGCGGGGTGCACCTGCTGGGGGAGGGTGAGGAGGAGTACAGTGTGTGCGCTCAATAGCAAAGGAATTAGGGAGGACATCTGGGCCCAGGGTAGTTTGCAGCCAGGATAACAAAAAACTCTCAGGCGTGGACCCCTCAAAGCGTTTAGGGAACCCCACAAAGCGCAGGTCATTGCGGCGGGACCTGTTTTCTAGATCATCAATTTTGGCGCACAGAGCCATGAGTTCACTGGAAGTTTCCTGCACAGTAATAGGCAATGGAGTTACAGTGTCCTAAATAGTGCTAATACGCTCCTCAGTAGCCCCCACTCTCTCCCTCATATTCTGCAAATCATGTTTCAGCAAAGAAAAGTCTATATGTATGGTTTCAATTCAGGCTGTGTGGGAGGCCTTGCAATCTTGAATGGCGGACATAATTTGTCCCAGGGTAGGCTCAGCAATGTGCTCACCTTGCTCATCCGGCGGTGGAAAGGCATCTTTTTGACAGGCAGGTGAAGTAGGGGAGACCGGAGACCGTGGAGGAGAGGAAATCCTCCTGTGAAGTTGAGGCAGGTAGAGGGGTTGTGCTGACTGAGGAGGAGTGGATGTCGCCGGCGCCATTTTGACTGAGGAACCGGTCCATCGTTCCAGTCGATGGCGCGGCTTTATGGGATCCAATCTTGACCATAGTCGGGCAGCAGGATGGTCCCGGGGTCCGGAGAAGTCAAGCAAGGTAAGTGTCATGACAATCGGTGCAGGATATCATGCAGGATGGAAAGAGGAGGTAGTGAGGAGCTCAGATTTTAGCGTGCTGCTCGGTCCGCCTTCAAACCACGCCCCGCTACATTCTCCCGTCAGTTTTCACCATTTGAATTACCACCTAAATCCCCTGGGAACCACAGTGGTCTGTTGCACGGATTCCATCAGTGACTGATCATCTCCCCATGGACACCACACTGCTGTCGGGCAAGTAGACAGGCACAGCCCTGGTTGCCGGTCTTTCTATCCACTCAATGTGACAGGTTAAGCCCTGTTTCTAAAGTCTAATTGGTTTTATTGTCCATTTGTGTTTTCAATAAAATCTTTGCTGTCCTTCTTGACATCAGGCCATCCTCCAAAAGTCTTCACCGCACTGTGCATGCAGATGCACTCACACCTGCCTGCTGCCATTCCTGAGCAAGCTCTGCACTGGTGATGCCCCAATCCCACACCTGAATCAAATGTAGGTGACAATCCTAGCGCTTGCTGGAGTTTTTTGGGCGCCCTGAAGCCTTCTTCACAAATGCAGTGGGAATTTTTTTTTTTTTTTTTAAGGGATTAAGTTAATTTTAATTGCAAAGAGGGACTTTGCAATTAATTGCAGTTCATCTGATCATTCTTCATAACATTCTGGAGTATATGCAAATTGCCATCATAAAAACTGTGGCAGCAGACTGTGAAAACAGTTATATGTTTCATTCTCAAAACATTAGGCCATACCTGTACAAATCTTGGGGCTCCCTGTAATCACCATTTACTTTACTACTGTTTAATATCTTGTACACTCAAATTAATGTTTTATGAACATTGTATTGTATTACATTATTTGTCCACTAAGCCCCCGTTCACACTAAGGCGACCTGTGAGGCGACCTGGTCGCCTCACAGGTCGCCGCAGGTCGCCTCCCATAGGGAAGCTGCGGACCCGTTCTAATAGGAGCGACACAAGTCGCTCCGACTTAGAAAAAGGGTCTGGAGCTTCTTTGGGGCGACCAGGAGGCGACCGCCATAGACTTCAATGTTATGAAGTCCGTGGCGGCAGCTCCGAGGTCGCGGCGCGCTGCTCGCACCGCGATCTCGGAGGTCGCCCCGGGAAGTAGCGTCGCGGTAGTGTGAACCGGCGCTTATTTGGCTGATCATTGTAACATTTCCCCCTGCTTCTTTTGTTTTTGTATCCCCATCTCCATTTTCTCTCTTTTTTTCTCAATAATCTCTTAGCATCAATATTTCTCACCTTTGAAACAAATATATGGCCTACTTTCCCATGGCATACGGTTAGGATGTTTGTTATCATGCTCTGTCAAAGTTTTTAGCTTTTATATATATATAATGTATGATTTTATTATTAATTAGTGGTAGCAAAATTATAAAATATAAATAGCAGACTAAGCTAATAATATTTTCTCATTTAGCTGCTCTATTCTGGTTTGTTTCTCAGTTCATTAGTAACAAATAATATAAATCCTAAGAGACAGTATTTTATCAGTCACTGGGCTAAAATTAAAAAGTTGTATTAATTGCAAGCTTCTTAAAGTTGTTGAGACCTCAGTTTGGTGACCCCAATGACCATGGCTATCACAATTCCTTTCTGCACGTGTTACCTATGTTGTTTTGTGCAATGCTGAGCAGAGGTGTCACCTAGCCCTAGCTTGCTGGCCTTTGCATTTACTCCTATGGATAAAGGGGCAGCCCACTCTAAAGCATTTTCATGACTGTAGATTGGGGAACTACAAACCCAATCAAGTACAAAGGCTCTGTAGGATTTTAGAAATGATTTAAACTACTAGTGCGCACCCATGGACAATTATTTTATTGTTTTGTTTTGTTTTCAACTGTGATCCAATCAGTAACACACCCCTTGTCTTAGAGTGACTTCTGTATCTATAGGGGAGCAGTAGAGGAGACAACCTTGGACAGCACTATCTGGAGAGGTTAGTGTTCGCTGGACTAGTAGATTAAGATGGATTTTTTTGGAGAGGCTAAAAAAACTAACACCTAGCTCCAGCTTACATATCTTAGGCAATTTCCTTTTTAGTTGAAGGTTATAACTAAATGAATAAAAGCTGATCATTGTAAGCACCCCTGACAGTTTTAAATGTTTTTTTCTCAGTACTCTATCTTCCACTTTTTTTTTTCTTCTACTCAAGCCCTCAAATGGTTGGTGTCATAGCTGATCACATGTGCAGCAACTTGGCATCTGCAGATAAAACAGAAGCACCTTCCTTCGCTGTAAAGGAAGTGAGGGTTCAGTTCCACTTTTATGAAAAGTGAAAACTAACAGCAGGATCAATAGGTAGAAAAGTTATGGGACTACTTAGAAAAATAAAGACAGCTTTGTTAATGCTAGTGACAGACTGCATCACACTTTTTTTTAATTTTGTCTTTAGTACCACGTTAAGTGCTACAAAGAGTCCATTATTTTTCCTATCTACAAAGCTAGCTAATTTGCATTACTGGCTTACTAATTATACTACCTGTATATACAAAGTTTCATGCAAAGCATGCACTGTTGGTGGAACTTGAAAACAAGTTTTTAAAACCTCAGATTAAACACTAGATTACTATATTCTGTAGATTAAAGTTCTCAAGCAAGGTTAATCTTTGTTAGAATGTTCATCTATGTTTGTTCAAATAATGTGCTGTTGGCCGTTTTTCTGGATTACGGATCAATTGGGACAAGTCCCAGATCCTTCCCATTGACGTGTCCCCCCCCCCCCCCCCCCACACACACACACACTCTAGACCAGGCCTCCTTGCCCCTGAGTCGCGTTAGTACTATTAAATATTTAGGCGTTCATGTCTCCCGAGTACTGTCAGACTACATTCCCCTAAATATAAAACCCCTTTTTACCCTCTTTAAGGCTAAAATGCAAACGTGGGCCAAGCTTCCGCTGGGGGTCAGGGGCGCATAGGCCTTCTTAAAATGATCCTCCTACCTAAAATATTGTACATTCTTTGGCATTGCCCAGTCTATATACCCCTCCATTACTTTAAAACTCTAGAATCTCTCTGGCATTCATTCATTTGGGGTTCCACCGGGCGCAAGCTTTCTTCACCCGTGCTCCAGCTCTCAAATAATGTGCTGTTACTGACAGGTCTCAGACTAAAGGTCAGGAACCAATCAGATTGGTTCCCAATCGTTGTCACCATGACCTCCAAACACGGTTATCATATGCAGGATTTATATTTGTTTTTAACCACTTCAATACTGGGCACTTTCACCCCTTTCCTGCCGAGGCCAATTTTCAGCTTTCAGCACTGTCACACTTTGAATGACAATTGCACGGTCATGCAACACTGTACCCAAAATAATTTTTTACTTTCAATACCTCTTCATTAAAAGGTTTTGGTTGTAATATCAAACAATAAACCATAAAGATTACTGGTAAATCAAATGTTTGTCAGTAAAGAGGGGGGGGGGGGTAGCTGGTAAATGCATTATGTATGAAAAACATTATTCTTAGTGTTGCAGGTCATAGAACAGATACAATGTGTAAATTGTGGGCATATTATGTAATGAGATGATAAAAGTAAGATGTTGTGAGTTTTTACTATCAAAGGTGATGCAGTTAATTTAGAAATGCAATAAATGATGGTAGAAACCGCCTGCTTGGTAGAAGTATGATTTCCAGAGGCTCAATGGGGGTTTTCTTGGGGGGAGAAAGGCAATTTGTGACTATAATTGTAGTGTACAATTAGTGTATTGGTTGTGTCATAACCAAAGGTCCCACTAATGGAAACAAAATGTTCTTGTAGCAAGTGTGCCTTGGCAAAGAAGTATGTTTTCAGATTCTGGTTATCAGTGGTTGGTAAAGCCTCTAAAGTGGCAGAGCTGTCTTCATTATAAATAATGTCATGTTCTTGGTCAGTGATATAATGAAATGTAAGGTGTTTCTTGCTTACCAGTGCCTGATGAGATGGTGATGGGTGAGGAGAGGGAGCTGCTCTTTTGTTCCCATCCTTGGTGTGGTTGTTTTTTGGGGGTGTAGTCCATGGCAGCTTGTGAGGGAGAGTGCTGAGAAGCAAGAGGTGCCACGTGGAGCCTGAAGCCAGTGCCATCTTTGTTTCCTCAAGGGGCCGCAAGTCACTGAAGAATTCAGTGAGCTTTCGGGGACCCGTCGGGGGATTTCTCTTGCGCGACATGTCGGGCAGGGTATCCAGGGGTCGCAGGGCTGTAGAAGCCAAAGAAGTTGTGGCTCTGTTGGGTGCAGGGACTGGATGATTTCCCCCATGCTGGCAGAGAGAAGAGATTACAGGGCCATCTTTGCGCGTAGCCAAGCTCCGCCCCCAAACTACTTTTTTGTTATTTTGTTCAAACAGGGCATTCTTTTGGTGTTATTTAGTCACCACTGGGTTTTTTAATTCTTTGATAAATAAATGAAAAAAGGGGTTAAAAGTTTGATTAAACACTTGTGTAATGTGTAAAATTTCCAAAAATGCATTTTGTCCATATGTCTGCTCATAGTAAAACACACGAGCAGGGTGTTTATTAAAACAATTTACTAAATAGAAGTCCATTTTTTAAGTTGTTTAGGTAGATCAATTAGGCACAAAATTACTCTCAAGTTAATTGATGGATTCTAAAGCTGATAAATCTGGTCTAGGCATTTCCCACCCAAGGCCCACCTGCTTGGGATGCTCCTTATCTTCAGTTAAATCTGAACTTGAGACAAGTGGGTAATTACACAAATAAAATATACATACGGGAGCTAGTTTGCCTGTCAAAGGATTTGTGTTTTTTAGTAACTGATAGGTACAAAACTTCCTTCTACAGCACAGCTCTATCTGACAGAGCAAAATACCAGATTTTTCTCTGCTCACAACCTTACAATATAGAACCGTACAGGTCTTGTCCTTTCCCCAGCCTGTGATTGGACAAAAGAAAAACAGCAAATTGATCTCTTTCTGTATCTCTGCTCTCTACTCCTATCAGCAGGTCCAATGTAAGCACTTGAATACTTCAGCACAATTGACTGAGCTCATAGTCAGGGCCGCTGATAAGGCAGTACAGCCAGCCCTCCTGTACTGGGCCCTATTAGTTTGAAAAGGGGGGCCCAGGCACCTGCTGAGCAAGATGGCCGGCTGTACTGTCTTTTTGCAGGCACCAATCCTCTTCTGCCTCCCCCTTCCAACTCTGCCAGCTTCTCCTCCTTTTCCTTCCTTCGGCTGCACTGCAGGGAGAGTAGTTGCTCCTACCATCTGCTGTGTGCCCCTTTCCCCCAGTGCTGCCAGCTTCCCTCCTCTCTTTTCCTGCTGGAAACTGCTGCAGGCACACAGGGGGATGTTTCAGGTTGGAGAATAGGGAAAGGAGCCAGTGAATATGTCATTTACTGGCCCTTTCCTTTCCTGAATGAACACAGTGAGCGATAAGTACCAATCAATCCTATGTCCATTCATTACTAAACCATAGTAAAGTGTGTTTCCTATGCTTGAGTTTGTGAATTAGCAAGAAGCCTCAGATCGCTTCCTATTCATTCATCTGTGCAGCTGAGGCTGCAGAGAAAGGGACTGATAAATCTATGTCCTCAGTCACTTTCGGCCAGGGGGCCCTATCAGGTAGGCTGTATAAGGCCTCATGATTTCTAACAGCAGCCCTGCTCTTAGTACTGCTTTTCTATGCCCCAGTCTGTGCTCTGCTGCACAACTGCAGGAGGTTAATAATAAGTCCAATTCAGGTACTTATTCTGCTTGCAATTAAAACAATACGTTAATAAATACAGAGCTGTATTATTGTGTGTGTTTTTAAACTCTACAGATTGTGCAGCTTTCATTTTTCAGAAATGCAACAGGACTGCACAATAATCAGATCCGTTTTGTATGTACCTTTTAGTTTAGCGAACTGAGGCTTTATATGGGAAAACATGTAATAAAATAAAGTAGACGTAGTATGAAGAGAGGCTGAAGTGTTCATCTAGTGATCAGGACATTTCTTTGTTCCAAACAGCATAAACAGCGGTTACACATTACACTTAAAATATGTTAATTTCTGTTATTTGCTGGTCGTTCTTTTTCATCTCTTTAAAAAAAAATGTTCAGTGTCATTATGCAAACAAGCTGTCATATATCCTGCAAAGCTACCAGTTAGGATAATGAAGCTCTTGAGCCTAAATGGGAAATTGTGATTTCTTTAATGAATTCACATCCATGGTGTGGTTACGGAAGTTATAGTCATTGAATGCTAATTTCCATCATGTGTGATTCCCAGACACCACAGCCTTTTTTTTTTTTTTTAACACAAAAGTTTATTTCTAGCATGTTAGCCTCCAAGAGTTGATTTAATTTTGTTCAGCTGTCAATTGAATATGTTTTGTAAGGAAGAGTGATCAATAAAAGGAAATACATAGAAACAAGGTGCTCCCCCATGTAATCCTCTTTGTGGCTGTGTCTAAGCACAGTTAGACACTGTAGCTGTTCTAAAGCTCACAGTGGAAAACCTTTTTCAACTCATAATGGATCAGCTTTATTGGTTTCCATCCCAGCTTTCACATTAAATTAACTCAATTTGTTTTATTGGTATTTAATATATTCTTATGACTAGCACAGGTAGGCTTTGGATGGCATTGGAAATTTTAAATGGCTATTGACCTTCTAACCACTGAAATGCTGTGGCTTAATCCATTTATTTTCTTTCTGCAGATGACAGGTCCAAATGAGAAGCATTAACATTTACCAGACTGCTCAAAAGATATTTCTTGCTGTGCCCCGTGTTTTCTGTTTATTTTTCCTAAAGGAACATACTTTTTTGTCGTGCAGTGAGCACATGAGACACAGACTAAGAAAAATATTATTTTAGGAGGCTGCTGTACAGATATCAAAGCAGCTGCTGCTCTCTGTCCCTTCTTCTGACTGTTGTCTGCTTTGTTGTAGGAACCCCTCTGCTGGTGAGACGGAGCAGTGACCCGACCATGGGACCAGTGCCTGATTTTCATCCTGGATCTTCTCACACTGCTGATCAGAGTATGAAAGTTACTGTCCAGGTTAGTATGAAGACAAACAATTTGTTGAAAAGAACTGACCAAATCAGTGCTGAACTGAAAGCTGAACTCGTACGATCTTAATTGTATATTTACATCTGACCATCTTGGACCAATGTATGTATGTATGCATATTACATACCTGAGGGGCTGCTGCGGAAGTCCTTTGTGAAACCTCTCCCCTCTGCACACTGACCACAAGGGGTCACTCTTTTGGCACTGCTGCCATTATTAATAATTATTATATATTATTATTATACAAGATTTAATTAGCGCCAACAGTTTGCGCATTGCTTTACAACGTGAGGGAAGACAGTATAGTTACAATTGTGGGGGGGTAGCTCAAATGGAGATCACCTTAAAGCGGTAGTATCATCATTTTACAACTTTGCATAATCAAAATGATCCGTGTCCGTATTATTTTACCAACCTTTTACCCTGCCTGTCACTTCAGCCGTTCTCCTTCGATTTAGATCGCTGCAGTCAATTACGTCACTCGCGCATGCTCATTGTGATCTTATTTTCCGGCAAGATAATGAGCTTGCCGGAATAATTCAGTGTCTATTGCGGGGCTGCGTCATTTCCTCTGCTAGACGTCAGCCCCGTGCTCCCGTCAGACTCCGACCTTCCCCCATGAAAAAAATTCTTCACTACCCCATGTGACTTGCTACGTCACAGGGGAGATAGTGGACAGCCTCCTATTGGCTGTCCAAATGGTGAATGAAACCAAAACGAGGCTTGGTTTCGGCGTCAACTGCGCATGCGCAGGATTTAGTAACAAACACATACTGTGGGCGGAAATACAGCAGCGATCAACAGACGAAAACCACAGCAAGGATGGTGGTGCTAGACATCACAGAAAACCGAACAGAAAATATTAAATTATACAGGTTAGGAAAACGTATAATTGATTGCTTTCATTCTATTAGATTGAACAATACATGTTACTGGTGTTGATTGCATTTAAATGATATGCTATGACTGAGTTTACTACCGCTTTATAGGTAGTCTAGACAGCAGGTTTCTTAAAATCTGACCTATAGCCAGATGCAAACCTTTTTCTTTCATTCACAAAGCAGTCTCCACGTTGATAGCTCGCTCAGGTTTGGCTTCCTATGTCCCAGGCCAAGAACAACCTTTTGCTCCAGTCCTTCCTTATTCATACCGCCTGATGGTCACAAAATCTGGTCTGGAACCAACCCTGCCAAGGTGGCTTGGAAAACCCTGACTGGTTTTCACCTTAGATTCCTGCATATGAACGCATGCAAGGTGATACATAGAGTCCATCAATCACCTCGCCTTTAATAATGTCACACAATCCAATTCAATACAGGAGGAATCAGAGGGGCCTGCTCGTTAGAGCTTACAATCTAAAAGGGAGGGTCAAGTAATACAAATGGCAAAAACTGTGGGGAATGAGCTGATGGAGAAAATCAAAGTACAGTTAAGTGGAGGCATGATACGCTTCTCTGAAGAGAAAAGTTTTCAGGGTTCGCATAAAACGTGGACAAAGTAGGAGATAGTCGGACAGTTTGGTGTAGGGAATTCCATAGGATGGTAGAGGCTCGGTAAAAGTACTGGAGGCGAGCATGGGGGGAGGTGACAAAGGAACTAGGGAGGAACAAAGATAATGGTTTGGTTGGTATTTTTTTTTATCAATACATTTTTATTGAGTATTAAGGAAACAAAATGTACAGAGTTACAAGTAAGTGTAGGGATAAACAAATCGGTACAAAAGCAACAAATCGTATCATAACAAACTCATCAAGAAAACCATACAGTATGGGTGGTTCCAGTTGTACTAAACAAGTAACACAGTGAATATATAGGTAAATAACAAAGTTAGAGAGGTACTAGCGTCTGTGTTGACACCAGTCTGTCCACAGGTTCCATAGGTTTTAAAAGTATTGGCTTTTACCTGTTCTAATGGAAAAGGCTTTTTCATAAGAATGGTTCAGCTGGACTAATAATAAGACTTCAATTCTGTTAGATGCTTTCCAGCATCTAGCTATTATTGTCCTAGCAGCTATGAGTATATGGGTGGTCACTGTACGATAGGGGGAAAATCATCAATTTGTAAGTTCAGGATTGCAAGTGCAGGGTTTGAGATATCCGAAAGCAGTTTATAGACACTTTGTTCCATAAACTAGAATGTTTCTACAGGACCAAAATATGTGGTAAAAGGTGCCTATTTGCACACATCCTCTCCAAACACAGAGCGGAATTATGTGGATAGAATTGGGACAATTGATAGGGAGTAAGGTACCATCTGGATAACAATTTTTGCTGTAATTCCTAATAATAAAATGAGATGAATAAACCAATGTAAAGGCTGAAAGCCATTGGGAGGTAGTATAGGACTGACCAAGATCAGTTTCCCATTTAAGAATTGGGTTTGTTTTCACAAAGACCAGTTTTTGTTGGAGTAGATTGTAAAAAAGTGAAATTCCCTTGGCCCGGATATGGGGCAAAATGAGAAAGGACCACACCGATTGATTGATCAACTGAAATTGTGGGAAGAGGGTGTTTTGACAAAAAGTTCCTTATGTGAATAAAAGTGAATTTGTCAGCAACAGTAAAGCTAAGAAATTGTTTCAATGTGGCTATGTTTTTCAAAACCGTGCCTTCAAAAAGGTCATCAATCTACAACAGGCCACTGTCAACCCAACGATCAATCTTTATGTAAGGGATAAGATGTTCTAGAGTACAAATAGGGAAATGTATCTGGTATCTGTGTTGCATTTGAGGGGGTTGTTGGAGCAATTTCCTCTAGGCTAGAAGAGTAGCCCTAATGGTAAGAGGAAAATTATTCAGTACTAGTTTTTTTCCATGTGTCTGCCACAAGGAGCAATGTTAAATCAGAGGTTTTCCCTAGGTGTTTTTTCTATTTCTACCCATAAGCTTTTTAAAATGGGGTTAAACCAATGTTTTACTTGCACGACCAGGAAGGCTAAAGAATAATCTGTGATCTCCACTAGCCCCATACCTCCTTATTTTCCGTGCTTAATCAAGTGTATAAGCGAACATCTTGCTCTTTTGCGTTGCCAAATGAACTTTCTTAGCAATGTTGATAGTAAACGCAATAGGCCAGGTTTATTAGGGACCAGTAGGGATCAGCAATGTCCTTTGGGTTTAAGAGTTTTTTTTTATTGGAATGATGAATAAGATATTGTATTTGAGATTTAGCCAAAAATTTACTGGCTTTGTTGTGCTTAGTGTAATATTTCAATTTAAGTGCTTTAAGGAGCTTTTCATGGCGATTGCACAACAGTTCTCAGAGTTCCATGCAAAGTTTAGAAAGAGCCAATGCCAATTGCGGAGAAGGGGATATTTTGTTTTGTGAGACTAATTTGTGAATCTCCGAGGTTAGATTATCGAGATGGGCATTGTATTGTTTTATGGCCCTGGATCCAATCTGAATCAAAATACCTCTGAAATATGTCTTATGGGCAATTCCACAAGGTAAAAGGGTTTGTGTCTGGTAGGTCCTTATCACAGAAAAAGTTATGTAGATGTTGAGAAATAATCTTCTGATGGGAAAAGGGGTGCAAAATAGCATCACTTCAACGCCATACTGAAGTAGGTGGGCAGGTTACCCCTTCCTCCAAAGTTTTAGAAATAGCAGCATGGTCTGACCATGAAATATCAGCAATAGATGACGAGGACACCCATTGGAGGAGCTTTTAATCTACTAAAAACAAATCTATATGGGAATAAGTGTTGTATCTAGCTGAGTGAAATGTAAAGTCTTTCTCGTTGGCGTTCTGACATCGCCATACGTTCTATAACTCTTTGTATAGTAGATCATTCAAAGAAGGGCAACGACAGCGCGCTAAAGAGGATAAATCCATCTCTGGGTGGGGTACTATAATAAAATCCCCGCTGATGACAAGATTTCCATATAATATCTTGGAAATTCTCCATATTGGTTTACGGATGAAACGTAATTGATGCGTATTCAGAGCATATATGGAGGATAATTTATAGGGTTTAGAATGATGTCACAGGTTACAATGATAAACCTACCCTGATGGTCAGAAAACACATATTTGAGTGTAAATGACAGTCTCTTATGACTAATAATACTCCCTTTTTTTTTGTGTTGATCGAGGGCGCGAAAACGTGTGGGAAATGTTTGTGAGAACATTTGAACCTCAAACATTTGGTCTCTTGAACTGCTAGGATGTCCGCTCTATGCTGCAACGCTGTATTCCATAAAGAGTACCTCTTGACCGGATGGTTGAGGCCATTGGCGATTATGGATAAACATTTACTCAGTTATTCAGTCATCTACTGCTTTCAGCGCATCTACAGGTCTCCAGCTTGTACTCCCGGCATTTTAATCCCCCGCTCTCCTCTGCAGTATGAGCAGACCTGTAAGGAAACCTTGCAGCACCTGAAAATGACAGCCCTTTTCCCCTCCACGATGCGAAGGTTCCACCAAGATGGAGGCGAGTCCCCTGTTCAGGCAGCTGCGGCTGGTGCTCTAGAACCTGGAGCCACTGTAGACCAAACAATGACGGCTTTGCCTTCTATCATTAACGTTTTGCCTGCTAACTCTGGCTCATCCACTCCTGAAGTGAGGCCTTCTGATATGGCCGCTGAGTGAAGGAGCTCCACTCAGTTATCCAGTCATCTACCGCTTTCAGTGCATTTTCAGGTCTCCAGCTTGTACTCCCGGCATTTTAATCCCCCGCTCTCCTTGGCGGTATGACCAGACCTGTAAGGAAACCTTGCAGCACCTGAAAATGACAGCCCTTTTCCCCTCCACGATGCGAAGGTTCCTCCAAGTATTTTGAGTTTAATTTGTTGGAAGCGTGGCAGCCAGTGGAGGGATTGGCAGAGAGGGGTGGCAAACACTGAGTGGTTGGTAAGTCTGGATGAGTCTGGCAGCAGCAGTCTCTGAATGGATGAGGTGGAGATTGTGACACCATCTTGCTCCTTTCCACCTTATTTTATTAGAGAAGGACTCCTCTTCATTGAAAAGAATACAAGGTGTTCTGTGAATGGCACTGGCGCCCAGGTAGCAACTGCCTGTGGTCAGCTGGTCAGCATGCAGAGGGAAAACTGCTCACACAAGACAATGAAGATACAGTAGCTACTATCACAGTAAGAGTTCCAACTTCCACAGTGATTTCCCGCTTCCCCAGCAGCCCCTCTGGTATGAAAGATGCACACTTACATTGGTCCAAGCTGGACTAATGTAAGTATACAATGAAGAGCATACCTGGAGTTCGCTTTAATCGATTAAAAGTTTATTACTGGGTGCTGTAGTTGCTTGCTAGTTTGAATTTTTGTTGGAAGAAACATGCATATTTTTTTGTGCTATATATATATATATATATATATATATATATATATATATATATATATATATATGGATTTTTGATGCCAACACACAGTTAAAGCATTGGTAAATTCAACGACTAAACAAAAATGTAATATATTGCATCTTACTAATCCTTAAATTTGGAGGCTGTATTAGTTTTCTTTTCTTAGGCTTTTTTTTTTTACTTTACTTTCACCTGGTTACCCTGCCTTTAACACACTTCCCCACTTAGGGTGCCTCTACTCTGGATGAAAGAGCAACAAGGATACCTTTGGACACCAGTATTGTCATCCTGGGGAGGCGGTAGTGTTAGATGGACTAGAAAGTTTAGATGGACTTGGCTAACAAATTAAAGCTGAACTCCAGCTAACACTTTTTATGCAGTACCAGTAACAGTTTTGTATAATTACTTTGAGACAAAGGTTTTACATAAATTAATAAAAGCTTACCATTGTTAGTACCCATGTCAGTGATAAAAATGTTTTCCTCAACCCTCTAACAGCCACTTTGCTGGACAACTTGGTCTGTAAAAGGAATTAGAAAAGTACCAGACTTCATTGACTGGATCATCCAGGTGAAAATAAAGGACAAGAATGCCCCCTGCAAGAATAATATGTTTTAATTACCAGAGTTCAGCTATAATGTGATATTAGGCCCTTGGGTTTTAGATATTTCAGCAGCTGTTTTAATCACCTACTGAGTATGCAGCTTCTTTATATTGTAATCCTTGCCTATTTTCTAGTTTAAGCTGGTGCCATGACTGCTGCCCCAAGATTCCTGTTTCAGGGTGGCTCCTTTCTTTTGCAGTATCCTATGGAGTCACCCTTGCATGCAAGGACAAGAGATGTTTCTCCCTACACTGTGTGCATTTATAGAAACACACAACCCCATAGTCTAGAATGGTTAAACAAGTCCTTGTTTCTCAACTCTCCTCTCTTCTCCAAGCTGGCAGACTGGCTGGAGACTCAATTGCCCATTGTTAACTCTTGCCTGTGAGGACTGGAAGTTTAAAGAGGAAGTAAGCCCTCCTCTGCAACTTGTACCTATAGGTAAGCCTATATTAAGGCTTACCTATAGGTTCTGTAAATATCTCCTAAACATGTACCGTTTAGGAGATATTTATTTTGCATGCAGCCAGTGACATCACTGGCGCATGCGCTCTGAAGGAACGGCCGCTTGTGCCGTTCCTTCAGAGCCCCGTGCCGTGACTGTCGGCTCCGCGCGCATGTGCAGGAGTGATGTAATCGCGGCTCCAGCCAATCAGATGGCCGGATGCCACAAACCTGGAAGAATGGCGACACAACATGTCACCCATGAGAGAGGTGAGTGGTCGGCACTTTGGGGCTTCGTTCTATAAGGATTTCATAATGGGCTAGTATGCGATGCATACTAGCTCATTATGTGTTTGTCTTTCAGGTGTTTGTTTTTTAAAAAAAAAAAAATTCTGAGTTTTACAACCTCTTTAAGGGCTCGTTCACGCTATACCTGCATTAAAACGAATGGAAAAACTGGGCAAATTTCACTTGCAGAGACGGGGGTTTACATTAGTTTCACATCAGCTTACATCAGTTTTCATGCGCATCAGGGAAGCCAGCAGCACTGAACATTTGTAAACTGCAAGCGCTGGGGTAAGAATTTTAACTAATAGTTTACTGGGAAATGCTTATTTTATTGTGCTCAATGTGTACAACTAAAAGGTGCTGAGGATTTAATACTGCTTTAAGTTTAAAAGCACAAAAGATTCAAGTAGTTTCATATGTCTCTGGCCATATTTTGGATATTTTTTCCAAGGTCATGAACAATCTGTTTTTATGCATTTTTAACCACTTGCCGCCAAATCACATACCTGGTATGTCATTTAACTTTAAGTGGTTGTACCGGGATGATGCCTGCAGCTTCAGGCATCACCCTGGTGACATTTTTTAGAGCCGGCGGTCCTCTTTTACTAGCAATCAAAGTGGCTAAGAAGCCACTCAATTGCTATTACAAACAGTGGGAGGGGACATCCCCCCCCCTTCCCGCCGCCTTCCTCGGCTCTCTCGGGCTCTTATGTCCCACCAGGGGACCCGAGCTACCAGCTCGTCCACCAGATGGCCAGAGACCCATAGTGGAGACCCGATCAAAGCCCATGCCAGAATGGGCTTTGATCGGGTCTCCACTATGGTAACCCAAAAGCGATGAAATAACATCACTTCTGATTTACCTGGCTGTCAATGGCACCATTTTTGGAAAATCAAAAGTATTTAAAAACACAGATCTTGGCGTTTTTGAATGCTTTCAAGTGCAAAGGAGAGATTTGGGGACTTATTGACTCCAGATTCCTGCATAAAGAGTACCTGTCACGAGTATATTGCTCTCACAAGGATGTTTACATTCCTTTTGACAGCAATAAAAGTAATGACTTTTGTATTTTTAAAGACAGTGTAAAAATAAATAAAATACATTTTGTGCGCGCAAAGGCAAATGCGTGTGTCGGTCCCGCACGCAACACAAACAGTGATTGTCCCAGAAATGTAAGGTATCACTGCGAATGTTGGATCATGGGCAGGAATTCTAGCACAAGCCCTTCTCTGTAGATATAAAGTGGTGACTTGTAAAGGTTTTTAAAGCATCACCTATGGATAGTAACATTTACGTTGTTTGTTGCCACTGAGCAGGCGTGTGCAATTTTAATGTGTGACATGTTTAGCATATTTTTACTTGACGTGACATCATCATTTATATTTTAGCAAAAAGTTGGGTTATGTGTTGTGTTTTTTGCATTAAAACTTAAAAAGTGTATTTTTCCCCAAAAATTGTGTTAGAAAAACCGCTGTGCAAATACTGTGTGACATAATACATTGCAAAACCCACCAATTTATTCTCTAGGGCCTCTGTTTAAAAATATATATAATGTTTGGGGATTCTAATTCTTTTATAGAGATGGTAATGTTTGTGATTTTATCATGTGGTCTTCGAAGCAGGCATATTTTTCTTCCTCCCTTTAAGCTGTTATGGACCTGTTGTTCTAAAGTTCCAGCCAGCAAATCCCCTACATCACTGCAAAACACGCTAGTGATGTAGGGGGTCAACGGACAGAACCACAGCAAGCAACAGTCAATCAGAATCCGACACTTCTAGTAGTTTATGGGATTCAGAAGATTCTTTGGCAGTAGTATTTATTTCTTAACGACCACAAAGATCAGTATTACGGGCAGTGGGATAGGTAAGTTTTAAAAGCTGTCTTTTCCTTATAACATAATGTAAACTTTCATTTAAATGGCAACAGAGGTACTTTAAAGTGTTGTACTTGTAAAAAAAAAAAGTGGTTCATTTATAGATATCATAACATTTTTGGCATGCTAGAGCTGAAGATGACGCTTAAACTGACTTCCCTTCCCATCAAGTTGGTGTACCTTTCAGTTTACAAGAAAACGACGTTCTTTGCCTTTGCTTGGCCAATGCGGTAGTTATTAGTCATAAAACATGTTTTTTTTTTTTTACTAATTACATGTTTTTTCCTTTGCCTACATGAGTTTAGGGTCCTTTCACACGGTGCGCCGTCCGGCGAGGTCTGTTCTGCTCAGCGGGGGATCGATCCACCGATCCCCGCTGAGCAGGCGGATGACAGCTCCGTCTCCGCTCTGTGTGCGCAGGCGGAGCTGTCAGATCCCCGCTGTCCTCTATGGGAAGATCAGATGAGAACAGCCTGCCTGTCGGTTCTCATCCGACCAGTCAGACGGATGGAAAATAGGGTTTCCATCCGTGCGGATTTCACGGACAGGATCCAGGTCGGAGAGCAGCGGGTGTCAGCGGAGATGCCTCCGCTGACATCCGCTGCCCCATAGGGATGCATGGAGCATCCAATCAGGTCCACCTGAAAAACTGACAGGCGGATCGGATCGCCCGTGTGAAAGGACCCTTAAATTCTAGTGTGAAAGAACATGAAGTACTACATAATTTTTTTTTTTTTTTCTTTACTCAATATGAAACGTTTCATAAAATCCAAAAATATAGAATGAGTTTGGTAGCTGTATAAAGTGCGGTAACAAATAACCAATCAAATTTCAGTTTACTGCAGTCTAATCAATAAAAGAATAATTTAAATTGGCTCAGTCTCTGCAGATTGTACAGCCTTAATAAATAAGCATGCAACTGCCTAAATGTCTCCGTTCCACAAAGACCAAGTGAAGGAGAATGTAGTGTTTTAATCATTAATTTGTTAACATTTTGCTCTCCACTGCGCACATCCCGTATTTCTCAGCCTGAACCAACATGTGGTTTCTTTTCTGTCTTTTCTCTTGGGAGGGAGCCTGTCACTCACTGGGAAATAACTGAGCCAGGCCACCAGAATTCAGTGCACCCCAGACGACAGATGGCCTCGGCTTTCACACTGACCTTCATGCTGGCTGTGTTTATAGCTCCATCACCTCCTTCCCCATCCTTGCACCTCTGAGACAGTTGGTCTCTCAAACCAGCTGTTTGCAATGCATTTGAATTCATCTGCATCCCCAGGGCTGTAAACACTACCCCAGCAGCATTCTGTAGTTTTTCCAACCGCGATTGTTTGTCCAGTAAGAGCTGAAAATTGGAATTTTACATAAAAGTCAGCCAGATTTCAGATATTAAAGTACATCTCTCTAGACTTAACCTACTCACTGCTGAGAAATGTGTTAAGTGAAATGCAGCTTGCAGAAAAAAATAGCATTGACATTCTGAATCCTAAGAGGCATTGCAAGCAGTATGGTTTACTGACAGGGAGAATAGGGGTGAGCAATACACACTTTTCTTTGGCTTTTTTGCAGTGCTCTGAGGTTTGTGGCATCCTCATCCCATTACAATTCCACAAGGATCTACATTAATTTAGCTTTCCATTTCTAGTTGTGTTTGCTCCTTCTGCAGGCATATACACAACTATCTTTATCTAAAGCTTCCCAAAGACAGCTGTTTGCAGCTGGCTTGAGGGCTTGAGTGATGATATTATGTCTATGGGGCAATCTCTCTGAAACAATATTCTAGGGAGAAAAAAATGATTAAGCAGTTAGAAACACTAGTCCCATTACAGTTGATTCCCCTGAGATAAAGCAGCACTTTGACTATCCACTTGGATTTAACCTCTCTTCCCTTGTTGCCTAAACAGAAGCCCCTGTGTGATAAAAACTATCCTGATAGGTGAAGACGCAAAACCAAAAGACATTGGGGGAGATCAGCTTCTATCTTCAGCTTGTTCAATTAAGCTTTGACAATAAGACCTCTTTCAACATAAGGGGAAGGTTCAAATTGCATGATTTCAAACCCGCATTTCAGTCTGACTTTGGGTGCAGTTTGAAAGACATCTGTGCGGGTTCATGCAAAGATGTCTATTGAAATTGCCCCCAGAGTCATCAAAAGTAGTGCAGGAACTACTTTTGAGAATCGTTGCAGTGCTGCAAAGTCTGCGTCACCCTGATTCGGACGGTGCCATTGCCGGCAAATCACATGTCAAATTTGCCCGATGTGAATGGGGGGCTTAAACCCAGAAGCTGATTGGTTACCATGCACAGGTGCACCAGATTCTTTGTGCACCAGTTTTAGTAAATCTCCCCCATCGTGGAATGACCATAATCATACACATGTTTAACATTCACTGATATCTGTAACAAGCTATATAGTAGTTTAGTAGCAGCTGTATAGTACTGTTTAGGTCAGTCAGACTTTTGGTGAGATTGGACAACATTGCATTTTTGCAGCTCAAAAAAAAAAAATAGCATTAGACATTTTAACTGTGCAGTACTATACCGCTATGCTGCCCATTTTAGTGTTTCCAAGTTGGCATGGACCACAGCTCCTGGTACAAATTGCCAAGGGTTTAATCTGAAATCGCAGGTGAGGGCAAGGGGAGGGTTTTTTGAGTTAAGCTATGAAAAAATATTTATATAATTTCATTTTCAATATATCTTGGGTTAATTATTTTAATATACAACAAAGGTTCTATATATATATATATATATATATATATATATATATACACACACACACACACACACACACACAGACATTACCTATGGCAACTAAGAGAAAATAAAGAAGTGGGTGGGATCCTAATGGTATATAGATAAGTAAAAATGCATGATAAAGAATAATGTAATTATGCAGAACAAATACTTTAACCACTTGCTGACCGCCTTATAGCAGTTTTCCTGCTACAGGGGGGGTAGCTCTGCACACAATCACGTATATATACCTGATCATGCACTTCCGCCTGCAGGAGGTGCGTGCGCACATCACCGGAAGGCTGCTTCTGCTGTGATTCTTCACAGCAGAAGCCAGTCTGCAGGTGCCGGGCACTCAATGTCCTCCGGCACCCACCGATCATCTGACGGGGGGCGGGATGGATTCTGTGTTCCTACAAAGCAGAAATTAGACTCCATCTCTTCGTTTAGTAAAAGCACCATACTGTGTACACAAAAACACTAGCTAGACACACAGTTAACCCTTTGTTTGCCCTAGATGTTTAACCCCATCCCAGCCAGTGTCATTAGTACAGTAACGGTGCATATTTTTAGCACTGATCACTGTATTAGTGTCACTGGTTCCTGCAAAGTGTCAAAAGTGTCAGTTAGTGTCTGATTGTCCGCCGCAATATCGCAGTCCTGTCAAAAGTCACTGATCGCCACCGTTACTAGTATACAAAAGAAAAAAAAAATGAATAAATAAAAAATCCATAAAAATACACCATGGGTTGTAGACACTATAACAGTCATGTAAACCAATCAATATACGCTTACTGTTTTTTTTTTTTGCCAAAAACATGTAGCAGAATACATGTTGGCTTGAATGTATGAAATTTTACTTTTAACATTTTTTTTTTTATTGGATATGTTTTATAGCAGAAAATAAAAAATGTTTTTTTTTTTTTTTTTTTGACGGTCTTTATAGTGCTAAAAAAAAAAAATGCAGTGGTGATAAAATACCACCGACAGAAAGCTCTATTTGTGGGTAAAAAAATGAAATACATTTTTTTTTTTTTTTAGGTAAAGTGTTGTATGACCATGCAATTGTCGATTAAAATAACGCAGTGATGTATTGCAAACAATGGCCTGGTCATAAAGGGGGGTAAATCTTCCGGAGGTCAAGTGGTTAAAGGTAAAAAGATAAGCTTACAGTAATACTGCTATATACAACCACCCTATGCATTGGATTAGTATTGTTCAGTAGGTAAAATTAATCTTTGTGTATGAATTTTCTACTATAACATCAAATTCTTTCACCATGAATATATATGGCACCATACGGTATATTTCAATAGTAAAAATTGCAGAGACACTTGCTTTACATTGTACCAGGTGGCAAAGTCGTACCAAAATACAGATGTCTAAAATTCCCATTAAAGAACTTGATAGCCTTGCATTGTGTCGTGACTGAGCAATTCCTTTCTTTAGCTTGCACAATCTACTGCAAGATGAATGCTGAGAGTTATCGATGTCTTTTGTTACTGGTTGGAATGCGTTAGCCAGGGTGCTGTCCATGCAAGATAACCAGGTTTTTATCTCCAAAGACATAAAAGAGACAGAATCCTTGCATAACATAATACACTTCCGCTAAAGTTATAAATGCCTCTTATCTCTGTTTAGAGAATTTGAACATTTGTTGAATGGGCAGAGTATAAACTGTTTTTTTGGGGGTTTTTTTCAGAGGATATTTGTTGCAGAATAGACAACATGTATACATTTATTGTAATACAGTGTACATTAAGACATCGTAAATGAAACTTGAGATACCTTAGAAGTGAAGATATAGAAATGTTTTGCTTTAAAGCGGAGTTCCACCCTGGATTTTTTTTTTTTTTTTTTAATACCCCAGGGACAGTCAGGGCTAGTGCATTCCACAATGGCTAGCCTCTGATCTGTCCCGGGTTGCACTTACCTGTTAGGACAAATACTTACCTTGCAAACGTCTTGTCCAGCGCTGCCATCTCAGATGTGGGCAGCTTGAAGCCAGCGAGATCCCCTTCGGCGTCTTCTTCCGCCTTCTTTGGTCCCACGATGCTCTGCGCCGGCCCTGACGTCACTTCCGGGTCGCGCGCGTCATCCCTCTACAGCTTCTGGGCATGCCCAGAAGCTGTTTAGAAGGGGATGACGCGCGCGACCCGGAACTGACGTCGGGGCCGGTGCAGGCGCAATGATTCCTGGGAGCTATGACGTTCAGCTCCCAGGAATCATTGCAGAGCCAGGAAGTGACGACGGGCCGCGGCCGAGGAAGAAGGAAGTAAGGTAAGTATTTTTTCTTCGCTACGAGGTAAGTAAAAAAAAATAAAAATATGCGATTATCCATTTCTTTTTCAGGTGACCCGGAGCGAGAAGATGGAGGTAAGTATAAAAATAGGGTGGAACTCCACTTTAATATCTACTTGTTCATGATCTTGTGTGATTTATTTTGAGGGAAAACAGTCGAAGTAAAATTTAAAAAGAAGTGCAATAGTAAAATCCTGATAATTTTTAGCATGTAGCTGCACTAGCTAGCCATTGACAAGGTAGGGGAAGGCATGGCATTGTCCATGTGCCTTTCTTTCCAGAGATAAAACTCTGTGCCCATAAGCACTGACAAGGCCAAGTGCTTTTGCAGTCATAGGAAGTTGAAGGCCATTTCATTTATTATTCTCTTAATGAGCACAGTTCTCATGTAAATAATCTAAAAAGGGGGTATTTGGCTGAAAACATGGACACCTGGGGCACAATTCTGTAAACTGTTTTATGAAGACAGATTGGTGCTGTCTGAAGGGCTCGGACAAGCATAATAATTAAAGCCGAATGTTGTCTTTGTCTGACATTTCCTTTTTGCTGCAGCAGAGCCAATGTGACATATTGTGGTAGTAATAGGCTGTGATGGCATATCATGCCTTCTTTTTATCCAGAGGCTAGTGCCAGTCCAGCGGGTGTAATGTTTCACCATGAGGTATAACATAGCCGAGGGTATAATATTCTTCCCACGTTCTCCATGTTTTTGGATTCTTTTTTTTTAACAAATAATTGGAACAAGATTTATTGGATCGAAGAGACAGGGTTTGCAATTAGGCTGGGGTCTTCTCCAAGAATTTAAGATGTTTCTTTATGCAAAGAGAAAATTTTAGGGACATTTTGTGACTAATAAATGCAGAATATTTGTTATACAATTCAAAAACCCTATCTAACGTCAGGCTAGTTAGAAAGTCTTTGTTGGCAAGTGTCTCATTTTCTTATTGTTTCAATTCAGAGGGTTGTTAATGGTCCATTTAGTTATGGTGCTTGGTAACATATGTTTAGGTGGAGGTTACTGAGCCATAAGTGCCTTTTGATAGAAAAACAAAAAGCCATCTTTGATTATTTAACTACATTGTCTGTAGCACTGACAGGCTAACAGATGTAGATCACATGACCGTTACAGCTTTCTATGCTTGTCCTATCAAAACTTTTCTTGGCAAAAATGTTGGAAGTGTTACCAGAAGGAGATGAATACAGATTCCCAACAATATATCTTCTTTTGTTTACACCATCCTCTCTTGAACGTATTTCTTTTTATTTATGGCTAGTTATTGGCTAGCTATCTACAACCCTAATTCCAGAAAAGCTGGAATGCTGTGTAACATTTTACATAAGAACAGAATGCAATGATTTGCAAATTGCATTCACAATAGAAATTTGAAAACATATCAAATGTTTAAACTGATAAAATGTACAATTTTAAGAAAAAAAATAAGGTTATTTTGAAGTTGATGGCAGCAACACGCCTCAAAGTTGTACCAGGGCAACAAAAAGTTGGTGGCACTAACCATAGAATAGCTAGGAAGAATATTTTGCAACTAATTAGGTTAATTGCCAACAGAACTGTAACATAATTGGGTATAACAAGAGCATCTTGGAGAGTCTTATGCCTCGTACACACGCAATGTGCTCTAGACTGCACACAAATTTTCTCGGCCAACAAAAAACAACTTCAGAAGTGATGTCATGTGCTGGTTTACTTTCCGTGTGTTTTTTCTTCTCTGAGCATGGCCAGTCTTGCCCAGTCTTGCTCATCAGATTTTTGTCTGCCGAAATCTGTACTGACTGACGGAAAATCGGCCGGTCTGTTGACGGCCAACAAAAATTTTATAGCCTGCACACCAGATTTTGTTCGGCCGAAAAGTCGGAGTCGGTTGTCGAAAGCATCATACTAACAAGCCGAAAATCGGCCGATCGGACGTTGGCTGAAAATTCACAGCCATCTATCGATGCGTGTACCAATCTGTGAAAAGCTGTGTCTAAAAATTATTGAACAATATCAGAATAATGTTCCGCAATGTAACATTGCAAAGAATTTAAATATATCATCTGAAGTACATATTATCAATAAAGATTGCAAGAATCTGGAGAAATCTCTATGCGCAAGGGACAAGGCTCAAATGCAGTATCAGATGCCCATGATCTTCTGACCCTCAAACGGCAATGCATTAAAAACAGGTATGATTCTGTGATGGACATCACTGCATGGGCTTAGGAATACGTTAAAAAATCACTCTGTGAACACAGTTTGCCGTGCAATCCACAAGTGCAGTTAAAGCTCTGTAATGCAAAGAAGACGACCTATCTGAATATGTTTCAGAAAAGCAACTATCTTTCCTGGGTCAAAGCTCATTTAAAATTGTAAAGTGCTGGGTAAAATTGTCAGCACTATAAACTTACTATGAAAATGGTCTGTTGCAAAGTGGAAAACTCCTGTGGTCAGACAAATCAAAATTTGACATTCTTTTTGGCAAACATGAGTGCCGCTTCCTTTGGACTACAGAGAAGAGGGACTTTTCAGGCTATTATTAGTGCTCAGTTCAAGAGACGGCATCTCTGATGGTATGGGTGTGCATTAGTGCAAATGGAATGAGCAGCTAAACATCTGGAAAGGCACTATCAATGCTGAAAGATATATCCAGGTTTTTAGAGCAGCATATGCTGCCATCCAGATGACATCTTTTTCAGAGAAGGCCTTGCATATTTTAGCTGAACAATTCTAAACTGCATACTGCATCTATGACAACAGCATGGATTTGTAGTAGAAGAGTCTGGGTGTTTAACTGGCCAGCCTGCAGTCCAGACACCAATTGAAAATATTTGCCGCATCTTGAAACAAAAAATGACAAAGAAGGCCATGGACTGTTGAGCTGTTGGAATCCTATATCAGGTGAGAATGGGAAAACTTTCCTCTCCCAAAACTCCAGCAACTGGTCTCCTCATTCCCCACACATTGTTAAAAGAACAGGGGAAGCTACACTGTGGTAAACATGGCTCTGTCCCTACTTTTTTGAGACATGTTTTTGCCTTCAATTTCAAAATTACTTTATTTGTTTCCTTAACCACTTGCAGACTGCCCACCATACATATATTGCGTCAGGAAGGCCGCTCTGTGCCAGATCACGTACCTAGTTTATGTGATCTGACCCTTCCGAATCTGGGGCTCATGATCCGCTGGTGACCTGCCTCCGCTTTGATCATACATAGCAGAAGCCCAGCAGTGGGTACTGTGGACTCAATGTCCGCTGGCACCTGCCAGTTATACAGTACACAGGCAGAACAGCGATCTGCCTATGTAATTAAGGGAAATTGCCGCTCTGTCAGTAGGGAAGCTATCGATTTTTAATTCCTACAAAGCAGTAACAAGGATCAATGCCTTCCCATAGTCAAAGCACCTCCCACACAGTGAGAAAGCACAAGCTAGGCACACAGTTAATCCTTTGATCGCCCATGATGTTAACCCCTTCCCAGCCAGTGTCATTAGTACAGTGACAGTGCATATTTGTAGCACTGATTACTGTCACTGGTCCCCAAAAAGTGTCAGTGTCCAATTTGTCAGCCACAATATCGCTGTCCTGCTACAAGTTTATGATCACCACCATTACTAGTAAAAAAAAATAAATATATATAAAAAAAATTTATATCCCATAGTTTGGAGGCACTTTAACTTTTGCGCAAACCAATCAATATACGCTTATTGGGATATTTTATTACTACAAATATGTAGCAGAATGCATATTGGCCAAAATTAATCAAGAAATTAGGTTTTTTACATTTTTTTTTTATTAAAAATGTTTATAGCAGAAAGTAAAAAAAAATAAAATATTTTTCTTTTCAAAATTGTCAGTGTTTTTTTGTTTATAGCACAAAAAATAAAAACAGCAGAGGTGATCAAATGCCACCAAAAGAAAGTTCTATTTGTGGGGAAAAAAAGGGCATACATTTTATTTGGATACATTGTTTCACGATAACGCAATTGTCAGTTAAAGTAACGCAGTGCTGTATCACAAAAAATGGCCTGGTCATGAAGGGGGGGGGGGGACGTAAATCTCCCAGAGGTCAAGTGGTTAAAATGTTTTCTATTTTCTATTGTGAATAGAATTTGGGTTTACATATCGTATCCTATGCATTCTGTTTTTATGTAGATTTCCACAGCGTCCCAACTTTTTTGGAATTGAGGTTGTACATAAACAAAATAAGCTTGTCTGTTTTTACATTTCCTTTAAATGAATTTATTGATGTGAGCATTTTTAGGATGTTTACTGTTTAAATGTAATAAAAAAAAAGGGCATCTGGTCACTTTGGATCAGATACTTTGGTGTCTAAACTACATAAAGTTGTCTATACCAAAGACACCTTATTGCTGTTTCACAAATTCTCTAGTAAGGCTTTACAAAGTTTTGTTTTTGTTATTCCACTTTATTTTCAGTTTTTGTTGGGCTTGTCCTCCAAAATGGGCACAGCTGGTACAAGCAAGACTTTTTTTTTTTTTGTAAATTGCAATGGCTTAAATTAAAGCCCAACTCCAGATGTACTAAAAATCCTCAGTGCAGTGGGGCTATGCCTGCATTGCAAGCATTAACTGCTTGTTTCTATCTAGGGGACCTGGAATATGCACTATTATTTACCTGATCTTCCGCTTCCCTACACTCTGGTGGTGGACTATCCCTCAAATCAATGAATCCTAAATTGAACACAGCTCGTATCAAGTTCAAGGCAAAGTGCCCGAAAGGATGCATAGCAATACGATTGTGTGAGGTGTCATTCCTTTCCCAAGTTTTTTCTGTTGCTGGACACTCCTTTCCACAGTGGGGAGCATGTCCTGTTCAATCCATTCTCCTTAAATACACTAAACTGCTGAAAATATTTTAACAGCTGGACTGACCACATTTTAGACCCTGAATGGAAGCATTCATACAGTCCTTCCAGAATGTTGAAATGAAAACGAGATCTTTGGAATAATAATGATATCACCTTAATAAATAAAATAACAGCTTTACTGCTTTTGTTGTCTCAACACAACAGGTATATTGAGCTATATGTGGGTAGTGACCACCTGCTCAGTGGTTCACTCTCTCACCTGGTCTCAGTGTCTTCCTGTAGGCTTTAAATGTTGCTGTTAGGAAGTGTACACCTATGCCATCTGCAGGTTGAAATACCGTACAACAGCACAGTCACACTCCAGCATGCCAATGGGAGAGTCTTGCCCATAGTTTCAAATGCAACTCAGGATAGTGATGTAGTTGTATCCCAACTGACTATCACAGAGGACTCTTTCTTAAATTTATGATAGCTTTTTTATTTTTTATTTCCAGTTGTAAACAGTTCAAACATGAAGGCTTAGCTGTTGCATCTCATCAAAGCAGTGATCCTTTAGGACAGCAACAATAGAACTTGACCTTTTTCTCAATTCAGGATTTTCTCCTATCCTATGAACTACACTACACACCTTTTCTGGATGATCCTGTAGTTTACCTGCTTACTTGTCAAGTGTTATCAATGTGGTAAATCCAAGCCCAAACCTAGGAGAGTCGCAAAGTGCAGCTTATATTATCCATTAATGATCCTTGTGGAGAGGACTGAATGTGTGCCCACATTGTTGACACAGACGATTCACACCCACTCGTGTCAAAAGTTTGCTATAGAGTAAAGTGATTTTGAACTATCACCTTGTAAAACAACCCATTCTGTTTAAAATACATTTCTTTACAAATTTGTGTATAGATTTAAAAAAAGAAACACACTCCCCCCCCCCCCCCCTTATTTTTTTTTTAATAAGCGATCACATTCTTTCTGTTCTCAGCTGCATAAAAGCTGGGGGAGGAGAAGCAGCAGCACACTGATCTTCCCAGTGAAGGGGGGGGGGTGAGGACAAATCTGATCATTTGGAGGTGAGCAGGCTGAGTTCCCAGCATAGCTAGAGAACTGACCAGGGTGTGTTCTCCTACTTAGTGTGGTCAGTTTTTAATAGGAAAGCAAAGGGACTGGCAGGGTACAGCAGGCATATATCCAGAATATGAAATGTTGGGTTTGCCTACTCTTTATAAGTAACTCTATGACCAAACCCTTCACAATGCCTTATACTTTACAAATCTTATACTAAACTACGCTAGTTGCTAAATACTGCTGTCTGGTTACATTGATTTAACAATCAATATGATTATTGTTTTGAAGGGGTATGTGAAGTGATTGGCGCTGCCTGTGTTATATCAGTAAAGGTATAATATATAAATAGAATGTCATCCAAAGTCCTATTCCCACATATTGCTCGCAAATGACATTAGATAAATAGTATCACATATATACAAAATATATAAATCATGTGCAATAAAGTGGCAAGTGTTAAATATCACCAAATAAATACTAGTATTAAATATATCAAAGTGACTCAAAGTGGTAGTGAAAAAATTGCCGGGTGGGGTTGAAAAAAATAGTCTAGTAATAAATTAGGTGGGTGTTGTAAAAAAATGAATATAAATAAAGATTAGACAAATAAGCTGCAAATACTAAAGCATACTGGTGTTAAGGTGACAGATGTAATCAATAGCAAAACTAAAAGCCAACGATATTGGTGCAAACAAAAATAAAAAATTATTAAAGTGACACTTGTGAAGATACTCTCCACAGATTAGTGGCTCAACATAAAAAAAATATATAAAGTATTATGCGGACAGATAAAATGGTGCTGGATCAATAGGTGATACAATTATTGGTTAAAAAAGTCCATAGATAATTAATAAGTGCAAAGTCCAAATAAATATATATATTATAAGATGCTTTCTTGAGGTGATTCGGAGTGGATGTGCGGGTGAGGAATCTTGTGCTCCCCTCTCAATCTGGCCCGCACTTACCAGAGCTAAGTACCCCTACAGGGGTGGACAACTTTTGAATTATGGGGTTCACTCCCATGTGGCAGGGGTCCTGGACCCTGGTCGCCTTAGCTGTGGTCCTCCTCTCAGATCACTTCTCAGGGGTGTAATGCAGACTCATACACATCAGTGGACATCAGTATCCCAAGGGTAATATAAGGTAATCCCAGGTCATGTATAAAGGAAGAATGCTTCATATAGTGAAGTATTGCTATTTAAAAAGTTCCTATTTAAAAATATGATTATTGTTTTTTGTTTCTCTACTTTATTCTTCTTTAACCACTTTACCTCCGCTCACATGGAGGCTACTGCGGCAAAGTGCCGCGATCCCGTCCAGCGACGTAGACCTACGTCGCTGGACTCCGCCCCTTGTGGGCGGCGCTCGCGCAGCACCGGAGGCTCGCTCCCGCTGTGTTCATTCACAGCGGGAGTCGGGCCAGGGGAGGAGCAGCGGCGATTGCCGCTGCTCTGCCCCGATCGTCGGGGATCGAGTCTGGAGATCCGCCCGCTGTGTGTAAACACAGCGGGCGGATCTCCATAGTGACAGGGACAGACAGATCGGAGCGTTCAGCATAGCTGGACATCCGATCTGTCCTTCTGTCACACAGTCACCTCCCCCCCCACACGTCAGTAAGCACCAGGCATACATTAACCCCTCCCTCTCCAATAAAATTAACCCCTTCCCTGCCAGTGTCATTTTTACAGTAACAGTGCATATATATAGCACTGATTACTGTAGAAATGTCACTGGTACCCCCAAAAGTGTCAAAAATGTCAGTCAAGGGTCCGATCTGTCCGCCGCAATGTCGCAGATCACCGCCATTACGCGTAAAAAAAAAAACACCAAAAATGACAGAAATCTTTCCCTTAGTTAGTAAACGCAATAACTTTTGCGCAAATCAATCAAAATACGCTTATTGCGATTTTTTTTTTTACTAAACATAGGTAGCAGAAAACAAATTGGCCAAAAATTAAAAAAAAATTTGATTTTTACATTTTTTTGGGGGGGGAATTTCATATAAAAAAATGTGAAAAATATTGTTATTTTTTCAAAATAAACGCTCTTTTTTTGTTTATAGCGCAAAAAGTAAAAATCACACAGGTGATCAAATACCACCAAAAGAAAGCTCTGTTTGTGGGAAAAAAAGGATGTAAATTTTGTTTGGGTACGGCATCGCACGACCGCGCAATTGTCAGTTAAAGTCGCACAGCGCCGAATCACAAAAAGTGGCCTGGACGGAAGACAGCAAAATCCTCCGGTGGTAAAGTGGTTAATTTGAACATTTGCAGGCACGTCTTCATTCATTACCATGTGCAGTTTTAACACAACATTTATCATTATTGATAGAGTCTTGACACAAAATGACCTTCACCTTAGGTTTCAGCTTGAGAGTTTTTAAAGATTCTTGAGTATGAGACTGTACAGAGGGCAAGAACATGACCGTATTGGGACAAGGGAGAGATCTGAATTTCATGCGTCGGTTTGTCACAAACCACGTACACATTTGTTTTCCCAGTGAAAACTCTTTGAATTCTTCTAATCAGTTTTGGAGGTTGTCAGCACAGGGCTTTTGATGTCTGATTAGATGATCACACAGGCATCTGGAGCTGGTTAGATTTCAAGTCAATGGTGTGCTGCCCTGTTGAACCTCTACTCAGGTTGGCTATACAGAAATACAGCAAGTTGCTAAGAATTAAGTTATGGTTCTTTTTCTTCTAAAAGAATGTAGCTGACTGAAGACTGTCAAATTGTAGAGGTGTATGTTTTCTGTCTGTCAGTCTCAAAATACCAATGTAACTAGCTAGGGACTCTTGTATAAAGCAAAGTGAAATGTTAGCTGCCATTTCTAAAAAGTGCATGACTTGTACGTCAGTAACAGGGAAAATCCTGACAGGTTTTCTGTATAAAATGTCTAAGTATAAATGGGCATAACTAATTAAACAAACATGTGAGGTTAAAAAGTAAGACTATGCCGTGTGCAAACAAGAAATTATAATATGGAAAATGAAGCAACCTGTTTTGATTATTTCTCAATTTACAAGAAGCATACTATTTAAATTTGACTTCCTATTGGTTGCTCTGTCTTACATTGCTCATATTTATTAAAGTGGAGTTCCACCCTAAAATTATGCTTACCTCCATCTTCTCGCTCCGGGTAACCTGAAAAACAAATGGATAATCACAATTTTTTTATTTTTTTACTTACCTCGTTAAGAAGAAAATATACTTACCTTACTTCCTCTTCCTCCCCTCGGCGGCCGCGGCGAGTCGTCACCTACTGGCATGCAATGATTCCTGGGAGCTGAACGTCATCGCTCCCAGGAATCAATGCGCCTGCACCGGTCCCGACATCAGTTCCGGTGCAGGCGCCGTCGCCGTGGCACCAAAAGTGACGGCGGGGCTGGCGCAGTGCATCGTGGGACCGAAGAAGACCGAAGAGGACACAGAAAAGGATCGCGCTGGCTTCAAGTTGCCCACACCTGAGATGGCAGCGCTGGAGAATACATTTTCAAGGTAAGTATTTCTTCTAAAAGGTAAGTGCAACCCGGGACAGATCAGAGGCTAGCCATTGTGGAATCCACTAGCCCTGACTGTCCCGGGGGTATTTTTATAAAAAAAAACGTTCACAGGGTGGAACTCCGCTTTAATAATATGCATTGCTGTGTTTAATTAAGTACCTGTTTTTTATAGATTTTTTTTTTTTTATACATTTTTTATTTATTTATGGGTATGCCAAGAACAGTTACAACAGACAAGCCATAATCCACAATACAGGATCAGAATCCTCAATATACATAAAATACAAAAATGAACCCTGATGTGAGACTGAGGCAGCCAAAGGAGCCCTAAACAATGTTATGTAATACCAGTATCAACAAGGTAGAGACACTCGAGAGCAGACCTCAGGTAGCGAGAGCATAGGATCCAAAGGGTGCTAAATACAATAAAGTGAAAAGGATAGGCTTGCCAGCCACAGATGGGGCCGCGATCTCCACCGGCTTTATATATTTTTTGAACAAAGGTAGGAGCATCAATAGATGGGTAGGCGAATGCAAGAATTGCCTGTCTTGGAAGTATTGAACTGGCCAGGTACTGGGCAGAAGGCCACCTCTGACTCAGACACATATTTTAAAAAAGATTGTTTCTTTTTCTGTTGGACAAAGACTTTTTGAAAATTTGTTTCAATGTCTGAAGGCTCGTACACACTATAAGAAAATCGGGCGAACATTTTTGTCCAAAACTTTTTGTACGATTTTCGTATAGTGTGTACAGAACTTTTTACAGACAATTTCCGAATTTTCGTACAAATTTTCATTCATCGGTTCCGATTTGCTGTGAAACAATGAGGAAAATCGGACAATCGTTCGCCCAATTTTCTTATAGTGTGTACTCCACTTTAGTCAGCAAGCTGGAAAATTAGTTAGGAAAAGCTCCCAGTTGATTTCGTCACACCTCTTCTATAAACTATATGATTATTAAAACTTTGAAAAATTTTGAGTTTGAGTCGTCTTTGTTGGCGACCCATTCATTTCCTCTTCCCTAATATTTTAGCCATTAGGTAGAACTCTTTTTTTTATGCTTTGCCCTATCTTACTTATCATGAATAGCTCAGTAACTCTAAAATGTAACCACTTCCCGCCCGCCCTATAGGCAAATGATGGCGGGAAGGTGGTTGCATTATCCTGACCGGACGTCATATGACGTCTACTGACGTAGGCTCTTAACCATGTGACCAGCTGTGTCCAATCACAGCTGGTCACATAGTAAATAGGAAGTGCCGTTGATCGGCTTTTTTCAGTTCGTGCCTGTGCGGCTCTCCTGACAGGGGGGGGGGTCTGCACTGGTAATCAGAGCATTGATTACCAGTGCAGACCCTTGGGGGGGTGCCACTAGAACCAACATGGATGCCCACCCATGACCCTCGGGATGCCCACCATGGCCACCAGGGATGGCAATCAGGGCTCAGGGAGCCCGCCAGTGCCCTCCCCATCAGTGCTGCCCTCCAGTGCCCTCCCCATCAGTGCTGCCCACCAGTGCCCATCTTTGCCATCTATCAGTGCCACTCACCAGTGCCCATTATTGTCCACCAGTGCCGCCTATCAGTGCCAATCAGTGCCACCTATAAGTGTCGCCTATCAGTGCCCATCAGTGCCACATATCAGTGCCCATCAGTGCCACCTACCAGTGCCCATCTATGTCACCTATCAGTGCCCACCAATGCCGCCTATCACTGCCCACCAATGCTGCATATCAGTGCCACCTATCAGTACCCATCAGTGCTGCCTATCAGTGCCGCATATTAGTGCCACCCCGTCAGTTCCGGTCAGTGCAGCCTCATAAGTGCTCATCAGTGCATGAAAAAACTGATCTATTTACAAAATTGTATAACATAAAAAAAAAAAAAATTTTTCAAACTTTTCGGTCTTTTGGCTTTTTTTATTTGTTTAGCAAAAAAGAAAAAACCTTGCAGTTATCAAATTCCACCAAAAGAAAGCTCTATTTTGTGGGAAAAAAATACATAAATTTGGTTTAGGTACAGTGTTGTATGACCGAGCAATTGTCATTCAAAATGCAACAGCGCTAAAAGCTGGAAATCGGCCTGGGCAGAAACGGGGTGAAAGTGCCCTTTATTGAGTGGTTAAACTCACTGCAGATTAGGTCAGAGCAGTGACTCATCCCCTCACTTTACCCACCTACTCTTGTACAACTACTGTTAGGTCATCTGCTTTGCTGTCTCTTTAGAAACCATTCATACTTTTAGAAATCCTTTGTCATATATTTAATTTTATTTGTAAAAAATGATTGTGTTTATATGTATATAAACAAATTATATTCAAATCATTTTTAAAACACATCAATTATTTGAATACCTTGCTTGGGCTTCACCTACAGAGGTGGTACCAACCTTTCCAGTCTCTGGGAAATTGCTAAATTGTGTTTATTCAGTGGATAAAGAAATTAGGACGAAAAAAAAATACATACATTTTTTTTCCAGGGTTGTTTTCTTCTAATATATCTGTTTTGTCCTCTTTATTTTATGATTGTATATCCTAAACACACATGTAAAGTAGTACAAGTTTGAAAAATGCTCTCACTTAAGAATGCTTTAGAAATTGAAGTGGCAATAGTTTATTTTTTGATCAATTACCAAAATGGAAAATGAAATGAAGTAGGGCTGCAACTAACGATTATTTTAATAATCGATTAGTTGGCCGATTATTGTTTCGATTAATCGACTAATCGGATAAAAACCTAAAAAAAAAAAAGTTGTATAATGTAGTTAGTAATCTTGAATATATGCAGTGGCAAATATAAAAATCCAGCTATATAGTTGGATATTTAATCCACTCAGACAGATATATGAATTATTTGAGGTTTAAATGTGGTACGTATCAGACTCAAAAGATCAATATTTTTAAAAGACCTAAAACACAGTTTTGCAAACTTTCAGACCAGATTGGTATATAATATTCATGATAGACTCCCTTAATAATAGGCAGGTAGCTTGATACAAGGTCCCTGCGCCTGCTGTCACTTATGCTGGCCATTCACAAATTAATTTTTTTTTTTAATTTCTTTAAAAACATTTATCCAATTTTTCTGACCATTAGTCGCGTCTATTCGATGTTCATTGTCAACCACAGTGACAGGAAAATTTGGAGGAGCAGAATAGAAAACTTCTTGATCAAACGAATCTTCAAATAGTGTATGTGGTTTTTGCTCAGAAGTTATATTAATTTTAAAATTTAATGTTAAAGCAACTGGAATTTTCAAACACTCATTCATTCAACGAATATACAAATAATTTTTGTACAAATATAGATGCAAATATTTTTGTCCAAAAATCCAATACATGTATGAGCAGCAGAAGACCTTTAGTAGCAGCAGCATGCTTTTTTTTTATCACCTGTCATGATGGGGTTAAAAATAAAAAAAAATAGCCCTTTATATTAAAAAAAAAAAAAAAAAAACAGCAGATATCACTACTGTAATATAATTATAATTTCTACTGTGAAACTTCATCTTGTATCATGTGTATGTATATAGAAAAAATATGCCTAGAAGTTGGATATGCAGGATATTTTAACTGGGAGTCAGACATGAAGCTATATGAAGGGAGGAGGGGGAAAAATAACATTTATATATTAAAGTAGTACCAATAGGTAAGACTTTTTTTAATAATTTTAAATATAATGCACAATACTAGTAAACTTTTACTTTCAATGTAATTGTAATGCCTTATATCACCTCGTCTGTCGGGCCTCCACCTTCTCTGGGTTCAGATGCTCATCTTCCCTGCACAGAGCCCTTGTAAACATTGGATTTTTTCTTTTTAACAACAATCTCGTCATACTTACCCTCTCTATGTAATGATTTTGCACTGATTCTCCTCTTCTGCCCCCCCCCCCCCCCCCCACGGCACTTCTGGCCCCTCCTGCCTTCAAAGTGTCACTATAGCAAGGTAAAAAACCCTCTGCCTTTAGAATCACTTGGTTCCTTCTCTTGCCCAGGACTACATTTCCCATGAGACATTTCTCCTCACACATTCACAAGTTCTCTGCTATCTATGGACGGTGTACTGAGCTGTATGTGTGTTGCACTGTATTTTCTGATATGTAAACAAATAATGCATTCCGTATGCAGGACTGATTAATCGATTAGGAAAATAGTTGACAACTATTTTCATAATCGATTAGTTGTTTAAGCCCTAAACTGAAGAGAAATATAAATCAAATCAATATTTGGTGTGACCACCCAGGCAGATTTGATGTTGTTGAGATCAGGGCTCTATGGAGGCTAAACCATCACTTCCAGGACCCCCTGTTCTTCATTGTTTACATTGTAGATAATTCCTAATGGCATTGGCTGTATGTTGGGGTCATTGGTCATGGATAATTATCTGCCTGTATGAGAAGGCAGATAATGCAGCCCCATTTGTGAGGTCAGGCACTGATGTGGACTAGAAGGCCTGGCTCAAAGTCTCCATTCTAAATTCATCCCAAAAGTGTTCTTTCGGGTTGATGTCAGGACTCAGTCAAGTTCCTCCACCCCAAGTCTTTATAGACCTTGCTTTTGAAATCCTGCAGCGCCCGCAAGGTCCCCCTCCTCAAGAGAGCACATGTACAGGCCCATCTAAAGTTTACCTTTTACGGTGGAGTTACTTAATATGTAGTAACATACTGTGATATACTGTATTATAAACATCATTGTTTGATTATTTAACATTTTCTGCATTGAATACATTACATTACAGCATATATTCTGTACATTTGTACTGTGTAGGTCAATTAACTTAGTGTAGTATGATCTTGGGGTGCATAAAAAAGGCATTAAAATTATTTTGTTAATGAATTAATTTGAGAATATACAAATTATATGATCCAAAGGAGACCAGTCCAATAAAATGGTTTATGCATTTGGTGTATCGGTTCTGCCAATGATAGATGTGTTGGAAGTATCTACTGTATATTGTGCTTTGATTTTGTTATATTCTGGAACACGTCTCTGTTTCTTTCACTATGACCGTTTGCCATTTGAAGTCTTTGAGTTTGGATGAAACATCACAGTCACCAACCTCATTTCTGTGTCCTAATGCTTTAATTAAACCTCCCTTCTATTTTATGCAGATATTTGTAGTTTGAGCCACAGATTGTAAGCTTTGTTCTAGTGTGTCAGCAAATATATTGCTGTTTATATCTACTGCTGTATACAAACTCTCCCTTGTGATTTGCTTACTGCCCTCATCCTAGCATTCTTATTCATTCTTGCTGTTGACCATTCAGAGCCTTTTGGGAAATATTACCTTGGGATGAGTTCAAAGTGGTTTTAGATGGTCAGAGCTCTTCTGTGACACATCCATATTGATTCACTTTTGTCTGTCAAAAATGGAACTATTATGCTCCATGTACATGTGTGTGCTTTGTACCGGACGTGTATGTTTGTATTATACTCACTGGAGTTAAAATAAATCATGTTATTGTCTGTTAACATGTTCACAAATGTATACCTTTTTTATACCAGCTTTTTTAATAACACTTTTAGCGCTTTATAAATGAAACTTTTTTTTTTTTTAATATACAGAGATAGAAAGTTCAACACAAACATTTCAGGAGCTATAGTATAAATAATCAACACGGTTGGAGCAGTGTTCCATGTGTCAACATAAGAAAAAAAGGAAGCGGAAAAATGAGGCATAAAGCGGGGTCACCCTGCACTAGGTAGAGAAGTTTAGCTCTTTGGGAATCAAAGCCATGGAGGTCCATAGGAAGCATATAGCTATGTGCCCATAAGTAGGCAGAAAAGGTCTTCAGTTGGTCTAGACCTTAAGGCCCCTTTCACGCTGTCTGCTCCGTCAGCGGGGGATCGATCCGCTGATCCCCCTCTGAGCAGGCGGATGGCATCTCCGTCTCCGCTCTGTGTGTGGAGGCGGAGCTGTCAGGTCCCCGATGTCCTCTATGGGGGAATCGGTTGAGAACGGACCACCTGTCCGTTCTCATCCAATCTGCCAGATGGATGAAAAATAGGGTCGGATCGGATGTCAGCGGACATGTCTCCGCTGACATCCGCTGCCCCATAGAGATGTATGGGGCATCCGTTCAGATCCGCCTGAAAAACTGACAGGTGGATCTAAATGGTGTTGCTGTTCCTGCGCAGACACAGCACACATGACCCTCAATAGTGTAGGCTTCTGACCAGACCAGATCTAAAGGACAAAATAACAGAAACTGGCAATGACAAATGAAACCACAACACATGCTTTCTTATTAACCCCATAGTGCTGGCTGTACGCAAATATGCAGCCTCTTGCTGCGGGGCTGCATATATGCATGAATTGCTACCTATTTACCTGTGCTCCCAGCACAAATAACGTTGCCTAACCGAAAGATCCCGATCGCTCGTTGTGATCAGGAGTTTGCCGACCACGTGACCACCATGACAGCCAATCACAGTGGTCTCATAATCTTAAGCCACGCCCCAACCCGCATCCTGGCAACATAAACATTTTAGCCAGTTAAGGACTGCCCGCCACAGTTTTACTGTGGCAGGCAGCCCCTCCTGCGGGAACCGTCGTAACCATACGTCGGTCGCTGCTCGAGGGTAAGCGTGCACCGCCGCCGGTGCGCTCCCGGCCCCACTCAGCAGTGGGGACTCCGATCCACGGAGCTGGCAGCTCCAATTGCCGCCAGCCTTCCGTGATCGCTCCCCGCTGAGAGAGAAGAACGGCCAGCTGTTGTAAACACAGCTGACCGTTCTTCTCTCTGGAATCATCACAGAGCGCTTGTGATCCTTCTATAAAGGGAAAACAGGTCTATGTGATCATTTCAAAAGCCTGACCCCCATACAGTTACAAACACTCCCCTAGGCTTACATTTAACCCCTTGATCGTCCACTGTTAACCCCTTCCCTGCCAATGGCATTATTACAGTAACGGTGAATATTTTTAGCACTGTTTACTGTAGTAATGTCACTGGTCCTCCCAAAAGTGTAAAAATGTCAGTTAAGGGTCCGATCTGTCCACCACAATGTCGCAGTCCCGCTAAAAATCGCTATACGCCACCATTACTAGTAACATAAATCTTTCCCCTAGTTTGTAAAAGCTTAATAGATCGCTTATTGCGATTTTTATTTTAAACAAAAATATGTAGCAGACAACAAATTGGCCTAAAATGATGAAAAAAATAGATTTTTAATTTTAGGAATGTTATATAGCAGAATGTGAAAAAATATTGTTTTTTTTTCCAGAATTGTCAAAACCCAAATCTACTTTGGCAAAATGTACTTTCATTTATGTTTAACACTATACATATATATTACATATATACCCATAAATTCTGCTTTAATGTAAAAAATAATAATAATAATTTGAGACCCGTTTTCTGATTAGTAGATGTACAACAATGATTTGTACCTTTTTGGCTCCTTTCACTTTAAACTCCCAACATTAGAAGATGGACACCTGATAACCAATCCTGGCTAGGTACTTTTCAGCTTTGATGCTGGACTGGAGATTGGCTGTATTCCTGAATTGTGTGAATCACTGCACATCAGGCAAACCAACAAGTACATTTTCTTGTGAATCACAAATGTAAAAATGTGCAGACTTGGCTAGATTTGTGAAGCAAGTCACTCATTTCTAGCTACAAACTGCGAGAAATTGACAGCTGTTTGTTTATTTAAAACAATGTTTATTCATTAGTTCCTTCCACGTGTTTCCTTTGTTTTTGCACAATCTTGTGTGCCAAACTATATGATTTTTAAAACGAAAAGACAATTGAACATTTAGAATAAAATTAAAAGCCATTGTGTCATTATTTCATCTCACAAAGAGAGTTTGTGAAATTACCCAAATGGATAGAGTAGCGTGTGCCAGTGAAGTAAGTCTGCACACATAATCCGATCAATCTAAATTGAGTTAGCATGTATGCAGTAGGCAGAAACAGGTGGAAATTAGTTTATCTGCACCATAGTCTTTTTTTTTTTTCTATATTAGCTTTGAGCGGTGCTGGATAAACAAGTTTCCAAACTGCATTAGATTTCATTTTTATTTTATATATATATATACTTCTGGATAAGAAACAGAATTAGAGGGACGCATTGCTTTATTGTAACTGAAAAGCATCTGTCTTGCCATCTTCATTGTATGATACTTATATATAGTATTTATAGGAATATGGTTCATTGACTATTAGATAGTAATCTGTCTTCACCCTTCATTCCATTCACCTACGTCTTGGTGAACTGTGCAGAAACTCAGCAAGTGCATTGTTTCTTCAGTGTTTTATTCCTAGTACCGTATATACTCGAGTATAAGTCGACCCGAATATAAGCCGAGGCCCCTAATTTTACCACAAAAAAAGTGGGAAAACGTATTGACTAGAGTATAAGCCTAGGGTGGGAAATGCAGCAGCTACCAGACCCAACTGGACCACCCCGAGACACAAAACAGGGGCTGCGGGCATGATACAGGAGATGTCACAGGTCATGGTATAGGCATGGCACAGGTCATGGTAAGGGCATGTCACAGGTCATGGTAAGGGCATGGCAAAGGTCATGGCACAGGTCATGGTACAGGCATGGCACATGTCATGGTACAGGCATGGCACAGGTGATGGTATAGGCATGGCACAGGTCATGGTACAGGCATGGTCCAGGTCATGGTACAGGAGATGGTATAGGCATAGCACAGGTGATGGTATAGGCATGGCACAGTAGGTATAGGCATGGCACAGTAGGTATAGGCATGGCACAGTATTTACAGGCATGGCACAGGAGATGCAGTGCTGCGGACATGGTACAGGAGAATGTCCTGTACCATGCCCGCAGCACTGTATGAGGAAATGCAGGGGCTGCGGAGGAGTCTCACCTTTTGGTGAGGCGCCTTTGATTTAAAAATAGCGCCACCTGGCTCCAATACGTCACTGCGAATGCGCCGCCTATGCTCGGGAAAGCCCGTACACTTTCGGCTATTCCCAGGCATGCGGCACATGCGCGGTGACACGTCGGCGCCGGGCGACGCCATTTTTAAAAAGACAGTGACTCGAGTATAAGCCGAGGGGGGCATTTTCAGCATAAAAAACATGCTGAAAATCTCGGCTTATACTCGAGTATATACAGTATTTATATTGCACCACTATATTACACAGTGCTTTACAGAGCACATATAACCATTCATATCACTGCATGTTGCCAAAAATGCTCCCAGTCTAATACTGCTACAACGGTTGTACACATATTGCAGGGCCACATCTAGTTGCAGCCTTTGGTTTATCCAACGTCCTGGGGAAACCCACAGAAACACAGAGAGAATATACAAACTTCATGTAGACATTGTGTCACTAGTGGGATTGGAACCCAGTATATGACATGCTAGGTAAAAGTGTTAACAACTTAGCCACCTGACATAAACTGTAGCTTGCTTCTGGAAGTGGTGTGCTCTGGCCTAGAGCACACATCAGTCGGGGGCGCGCAACGCAGTACCTCCACTGCCCACTTGCCGGCTCGCCCGCTGCACACCCCCCCCCCCCCCCCCCTCGGCCACTGTATTCTGTATATCCCAATTCCCATAAGAGGAGGGAGAAGGTAGGCTAGTTCTGCTCTACTTCCTCCTCATGTCCCCCCTGTGCCCGCTCAGAAACCCTGCGTGCAACAAATCTCTGCCTGGGAAGGGGGTGTGGGCGGGAGATTTCAAAGCAGCTAATGCTCTTCACTTTTCACAAAGCTGCTTGCTGGCTTCACAGTCTTTCCCCAGCGTGGCTGCCTTCCACACCTGCCTACACCGCCAGAAGTCTCCAGCCAGGCACGATGGTCCCCCCCGCCTTTCCTCTATCGGGGCTTCCTCGTTATCTGGTTCTATCCACCACAGCACCATCTAGCCTAGCAGAGATACACCCAGCATGAGCATCACGCAGGAGGACTTCCATCCAGTGAGTCCTTTGCCTTGCTCTGCTGTTCTCGTGTGGTGACTTCCTGCCTTCCATGTGCCATTATCTTCCTGTCTTCCATGTGCCATAGTGATCCCTCCTTCTTGCCTTCCAGATGCCATAGTGATCCTGCCTCCCATGTGCCATAGTGATCCTGCCTTCCAGGTGCCATAGTGATCCTCCCTCCCTCCCTTCCAGGTACCATAGTGATTCTGACTTCCAGGTGCCCGAGTGATCCTTCCTTCCTGCCTTCCAGGTGCCATAGTGATCCTGACCTTCCAGGTATCATAGTGATCCTGCCCTTCCGGGTATTATAGTGTTCCTACCCTTCCAAGTACCATAGTGCTCCTCCTTACAGGTGCCATAGTGATCCTTCCTTCCTGCCTTCCAGGTGTTATACTGACCCTTCCTTCCTGCCTTCCAGATGCCATAGTGATCCTGCCTTTCAGGTGCCATGGTGATCCTGCCTTCCAGGTGCCATAGTGATCCTTCCTTCCTGCCTTCCAGGTGCCATAGGGACCCTTCCTTCCTGCCTTCCAGGTGTCATAGTGACCCTTCCTTCCAGGTGCCATAGTGACCCTTCCTTCCTGCCTTCCAGGTGCCATAGTGATCCTTCCTACCTGCCTTCCAGGTGCCATAGTGATCCTGCCTTCCAGGTTCCATAGTGAGCCTTTCCCTCCTGCCCTCTAGTTGCCATAGTGATCCTGCCTTCCATGTACCATAGTGATCCCCCTTTCCTTTCTACCATAATTCCATTCCCTCTCTCTCTCTCTAAGGGTTGGTTCATACTGCAGTACTTATTCTCTGGCTCCATCCCAGGGTTCCTCAGCTCCTTCATAATCCTCTATTTTAAGCTCTCTGTCTATTTTCAGTGTATGCAAATCCAGATGTATTAGAAGCATTTTTCTAAATGATTGTGCTGAGGTTTATATGTATCCCTGAGACTCCGGCTTTTGGCACAGCAATCAAAGCATATTTTGTAGGTACAAGGAAGCCCAGGTTTTGTTTGACCATGCCATTTAAGCCTCTCCCAAGATCACGTTAGCCACATCCACTTTTGCTGCAGGTCATTGTCTCCCAGAAGTGTCCCTCATTATCAAGTTCAAATTTTGGGAGGTATGCATATACATGGGCAGGGCGAAGGGAGTGTGGTCAGGAGCCAATAGAGTGGGCGGCAAAATAAGGTTTCACCTAAATCCTGTCAAAAATTCTTGCACCAGCCCTGGTGGTGTGGCGTTCATAATTAAAGACTCCTGTTTAGAAGGAATGCTTTTTCTGTAGTTGTGCTCCTGTGTTGCCTGCTGAGCTACCTCCTTCCATGACGCTGTTAGTCCAGGCTCTCTTAGACACCATTAGTCACTTCCCCCTTGTCATCAGGAAGTGATATAGCCACATATGTACTTGCTTCCAAGGAAATGGAAACCTTAAAACCTTGTGCACACTAGTGTTTTTTTTTTTCGTTCAACCCAGCAGGGCTTAACAAAAAAAAACCTGACAGCTCAGGAGGAGCCACTGTACTAACTATCCGGTGTTAGTACAGTGATCTCCCCTGCTAAGCTAGTGTGTTCTGACAGAGGGAAGGCCACCTCGCCAAAACACTACTGTCAGTGCTCTCAGCCATTGGCTAACTTCTGTCAGGCTGTCTCCAGTACACACGTACCGAATGTCAGCCGGTTTCTATTGAACCGGCCCATGCTGTCCGACATTCGACCTCTGTGTACTAGGCTTAAGACATCACTGACTGCACGTTTTCCTATTCTGATTTAGCATTATTTATTGAAACTGAACCACTAGCAGAGTAGGAAAGAGGGGGCTAATTCAGCCCCCCCCCCCCCCGGGTTCTCTCATTTCAGCAGAGAGCCCTGTATCTAATCTGGCAGTTGCACCGGCTTACAATAGAGATGTCCGGAGACTGGATCATCTCCGATCACCTCTATTGTCTAGGAGACCGGAATCAAAGAACATTTTTTCGTCACTTCCAGTTAGGACAGATGTAAACCATTTTGTTTCTGGAAAGCATGATATCAATTATTTATTTATTTTTTAATCTTCTGTTTTCAAGGGCCGGGGAGGGATCTGGGGTCTTATAGACCCCAGAAGTCTCCATAAAGGAACAAAAGTGATCAAAAAAATTTGAGATTAAAGTGTAAAAATAAACTTTTTTTTTTAAAACAAAAAATTTAAAATAAAGCACCCCATCTCTCCATGCTCACACGAGAGGCAAACACATATGTAAGTTGTGCACGCATATGTAAATGTTGTTCGCACCACACGTGAGGTATTTCCGCAAACATTATAGTGAGAGCAATAATTCTAGTGCTAGACTTCGTTTGTAACTGAACTGATAATTAAAAAGTTTAAAGCATTACCTATGTGTAGCAAGGTTTCCAGGCCTGTGGCCTGATGTGGGTCTGCCATTAGTACCGAAATCCTCTCCAGCCCATGTGAGCTGAGTCCCCAGGTGTGACAATTGAAACAGTGACAACTCTGGCATCTTTGTTTGTGTTTTTTATTATAAATTAAGGGGATGGGAGAAGGAAATGAGTGGGATACTCCGCTTGGCTTGAACTAATTACAATTGGGACTATGATCCTGGAAAAATGCCAGTTGGCGCTTCCTTGACGCTAGCCAGCGCCAGCCAACGCTCACTGACTCTGAGAACACTCTGTAAAACAGAGGAAGTGTTGAATCCCCGACCTATAGTCTAGTAGATCCAAGACTGAGAACTGTAGAACTCCTGACACTGCTTCACTGTGTAAGTCTTTAAATACTTTTCCCCGCCTGGCACAGCTTGAGGTAGTATTTTGTAGAACTCGAATAGCTAACACTGTAACTGGCACACGCAATACAATTCAGGGCCCAGACTGCATGTGCCCCCTTTGCTCGTGGAACTCTTCAGGGTCCACTGACTATGTACCCCCTTTACACTTCAGGGTCCTCAACCTAGGTACCCCCTTTACAGCTAGCTGACCTTGGATCCCCCGAATCTCTTCCGGAGTTGTCCCCTCTGACTCTTGGCAGATCCCCAGGGGCAATCCTCAGTACTCACGACCTGTGTAGGCTTTCCTGGGACTGGACCCCTCTCTCTCTTCACAGGCTCTCGGCACACCGGATCCCCTCAGCTCAACTCAGCACTCTCTGGATTCTCAGGCGACACCCCGAGACATCCACCTTCCTCAGAAAGGAAATCAAAGGTTTCTTCCCTTGTAGGAGATGTGTGGTCTGTAGGACCAACGCTATCAAAGATAGGAAGATCACTTCTTTTTGTTCAAATTACGACACATAAGAATTACCCAATAGAAAAATTTATCACATGCTCCACATGCTCCACACAAAATGTGGTCTACCTGTTGGAATGCCCATGCGGGTATCAGTATGTGGGCATAATTTGTACATCCCATCTGATCTTGTGTTAAACCAGAAAATGCTGAGGAACTTTAACACTACTTTAAGGCCTCTTTGAGCATCTCCTTTATCGGGAGCAAATTTCAGGCGTATTTGTCTTATTGAAATTTGTGCATTCACGTGCATTTTCGCACATATGCATTTGCACAAATTCGCATCTTTTCATGCAAATGTATTCTCACATTCTTGTATAATATGCATATTAGAATTTTTCAGATCAACAGTATGTTCGTATGAGTTCATTTGTTTGCAATTGCGTGCATTTGCATGCATTAGGCGTAAATTACTGTCCGAAAATGCAGATTTTTCTATTTTGTTCTTACTGAAGAATGCACGGCGCTCATTTACGCGCCTGTGTACATAGGCACATTACAATGAATGGGCTGTATTTTAGTTTAGAAAAAAAAGCTGTGCTGAGCTTTTTTAAGCTGCAGTTTGCAAAAGGCCTAAATCAGCAGTGGACTCCAACCTAGATATGTGACCTGCCAAAAAAAATAAAGCTAGGGTAATGGATCCTAAGTGTCATGATACCTTGTCCGTAAATGTGATCTCTACTTTCAGTAAGTGACGTCTGTCAACTCTGCACCTTGCCTTAGTTTAACCTTGGACTGTCAACTGTCACTCATGGGCTAAAAGTGGGTGCACGCTGTACAATTTAAAGACTGAATGCCCCTTACACTTCAAGCCTTGAGCTATCCTCTGGTTTAGTCTATGTTCTGCCAATGTTATGGAAAAATCCATCAATGTATAAGTAAGTTATTGAACTGTGGGAGAAAACTGGAGTGCACAGGGGAAATGTACTAAAGCACACAGACAAAATACAAGTTAAATGCAGATAGTTTTGTTGTGTAGTGCTATTTTTTCCCCGAATAGAATCCCATGTAATCTGAAACAAGTAATTTTGGATAATTTGTTAGAAATTAAAGATATTTTCCTTATATCAGTGTAAAATTCAGTGTTTATTAAGTTGCTTTGTGAATTGCTCATGTTATTTTAAAGGACAAGGGAAATGGCATATTTCCTTAAGCTGTCAAATATGCATGATCTGACTTTTGCTTAAAAGTTTTCAGTCACATTAACATACACATATTCTATAACAAATATATTAATATATAAATGTCGAATGAAAATGTGCTCCAACCCCAAACATTTAGTAAAGGACTATCTTTTAAAAGAACTACATACATGCTAATCTGTTGATTAGATTAACATTTATAAATGCATTGATTAAAAAAAGAAAATAGGCATTAGTAACTTGACATGCAACTATGTTTTTCTGCATATTTGTGCCCAATTGCAAGACAGAAAGGTGGTTTGTGGTTTGCTCGCATTGAAATGGTATTGAACCCAAAACTAAATATATTGCGGCTTACCAATGTTTAGACTTGGTGGCTGCATGCATTTTCTTTGTAGGCTTTTCCCCCCTTCTGTTTTCGTCTGGTGATTTGGCCAGTAACACAACTCCTGCACTAGATGGTCTCGGGGGTGAGGAAGGGGTGGTGGCAGGGTCGGATGCCATGCGCTGGCTGTGGGCAGCCGTTTTTGGATCTAGGTGCTCCCGGAGCCGCCATTCCGAGCCCCTTCACATGGGGTGCCAGAACCAGAAGTTTCCTTGAGTTTTAACACGCATACAGGAGAATTTTGGGAGAAGTGTAAACACCCTTCATTGCTTTTCTAACAAAGTTCTGTTTTTATAAACTCTCTGGATGAAGGAGCACATGGGCATAGCAGACAGCAGCATTGGCAGTCTGGGGTGGAGGGGAGTGTTAGATAGACTAGCAAATTTAGGCTGGCCATACATTATATCATTTTCTTGTACATTTGACCTTTAGATTTACTAAAACCATATAATACAAGGTCATACCTAAACCAGGGCTGTGGAGTCGGTAGATAAATGTTCAGACTCAGTTTTTTGTACTTCCGACTCCGACTCCTCTGTATTAATATGTATTAATCTTTCGACACTGACTTGGGTGGGTGGCATTGCAGTAACTTTTCTGGCCACATCACTAACGATCTCTGGATAAACAAGGATGGCATCTTCAACTAACAAGATTTAATTTTCCAGCAGAAGACTCTCTCTTTTCATCATTGAAGATGCAATGTCCTCAGCTATTAACCCTCCATTTTTGTTCAGGCGATATAACAGGCTCTTCCATTCCAAGAGAAATTTACCCAGGGTTAGATCATCACATTGCAACCTCTTGGTGATAGTGAAGGGGTGAGAAAGAAGGTTCTCCAGCTCTTTTGTTTGTGTCCACTGGCTTTCAGTTAATGCAAGATTATCATTGTCCATTTCTTCTATGAAGTCTTTAAGTTCAAGAAAACGCTTCACCATTAAATAAGTGCTTCCCCAGCGAGTTGTTTGATCCAAAATGGCTCTTTTTCCTGCACGTCTTTTCAAAATTGCATCTGTTTTCGGGGCCCTGGCTGCAACAGTTACTTGCCATAATTTGCCAATTAGTGTAGCTGCATGGCGATCTTTTAATCCATCTCTTATGGCAAGTTGCAGTGTATGAACAACACATCACATATGATGAATAGTAGCAAGCTTCAATGCTTCTTCAACAAAGTTGTCTAAAAAAATGTCAGCATTATCTTCAGTTTCTAAACTTTCTCCAATACTTGCAGAGCTGTCTTCCTCTAACTCTTTTCTTTCATTGATTTTAATTGAGAAAAAGTCAAGTACAAAATACAACAAACATGGTAAAACGATCAGGCTAGACATGGTCCTTAATACCATACATATAAAATTGAGGAGTACTAACATTCGAGGGGGGGGCATATCCATTAACCGACTATGTTGAGGTCAAAGAGGGTAGTCCAAAGATCCACCCCCAACACGCTATGTGAGCTGAAACAGGATGCAGAGGGTCAAGTCCCCATATAGAGGGATGCAAAGCCCAAGAATAAACCACAGGCAATATACAACGAGGTAAGGCGAAGGGTATCTCCAGGAGGGGAAGTATGAGGGGGACACCATGCCCCCAATGGGTGGCGAGACATATGGGTCCAGCACATTCCCCTTACAGAGAAAGCCCCCAATAGTGGTAGTTAGCTGAAATAAGGAGAGAAAAGAGGAAAAAGAAAGAGGGTCTGGCGGCCAGATCAAATGGAAACCTGTACATATTTAGCCCAGGGTTCCCAGATGGTCTCAAATTTAACCACATTTTTATTGATAATACCAGAGATTTTTTCCTGTGACATGATCCAGGAGATCTTAAGTTTGGTTTCCCTGATGGACACCCTGGGTGTTTTCCATGCTCTGGCTATGGTGAGTTTGACTCCCAGGAGCATAAAATGGAGGAGTTTCTGAGCAGGTTTAGAGAGTTTAGGAACCTTGACGTTGAGAAGTGCACTTTGTGGGGACTGAGCGATGGGGTGATCAAGTACTTTACGAATGATCTGGAATAATTTATTCCAGAATAGTCTAATCTTGGGGCAGGCCCACCAAGTATGCAAGTGGTCACCAGATGAACCGCAGCCCCTAAAGCACTGTGGAGAGGCATTTGGAAACATGGCCGCAATGCGGGTAGGGACCAGGTACCATCTGGTGAGCAATTTAACATTAGCTTTGATGAGAGAAACATTCAGTATACCTGTAAAGGAGCGTTGAAGGCGAAAACCCCAGTTTTCCAGATCCCACTCCATTTCCAGGTCCCTCTCCCAGGCTAGCGCATATGCAGGTTTGACATCGCTGTTGGATAGTATTGAATAGATGAGGGAAATCCCTCCCCTTGGGTCTCTGGCTTTCAAGCACCAGCGTTCATAAAGAGTGATTTGTGGAGGGTCAGGTTTATCATCCCATATGGAGTGGAGGAAATGTGATATCTGGGAGTGACGATATCTCTCAGTGAGGGGCATTTTGAGGAAATTGACACAGTGTGGGAAAGAAAGGGGCCCCATGGAGTTAAAGAAGTGTCCAATGCGAAATAGGCCCTTGTTAAGCCACCAATGGAAGGCTTTGATATTTAGTCCAGGGGGAAATGGGGGTTGTTAAAAACTTCCTCTAACTCTAATATCTGTTTGTTACCTTCTTCATCTGCGTTCATCTTCTCAATTGTGCTCAACATGTTAGAAGCGTTATCTGTCACAACACATAAAATCTGTTCCTTTGTAATTTCAAAATCTTCTAGAACACCCTCCACTAACTTCTGAAGGTAATCACTGGTGTGATGTGCCTGAGTATCCTTTAATCTGAGGGTCCGTGTTATTGTTTTGTTATTTTCATCCACAAATCTAACATTAATAGCAAAATAATTGACTCTGTGACATGTGCATGCATCCATTTTAAGGAGACAAAACGTCCTTTCAGAACTTTCTGTAGTTCTTCCTTTTTACATTTGGCCTCCTCAATTATAAGTTTCCTTATACTAAGTCATTAATTATAACTTTTTGTGAATTGGGACATTTAAACTTGCTTTTTTTAAATTTAAATCTAAATTTAGTAGGAGTCGGAGTCGGTGCATTGTTTGCCGACTCCGACTCCAGGTACTCAAAATTTCCTCCGACTCCAACTCCGACTCCACAGCCCTGACCTAAACACTTTCAATTTGTATGCAATCAGTCAGACCATTGCAGTACATAGTTGAAGGTAAATCTAAAGGAAATTAGATAAACAAATTGAAGCCAAACTCCAGCTCACACTGCAGTTATAGCAACAGTTTTTTTTTCTTTTGGGATAAAGGTTTTACATAAATAAAAGCTAATCATTCTAAGCACCCCTGTCAGTGGAAAATGTTTTTTTCTCAACACTCTTAACTAATACATTTTAAGGAGAGCATTTGTACATTTGTTGCAGTGAAAAACAACAGACCTACTGGCCAGATCACCAGGTGAAAAAAAGGAAAGAAAGCCTAAAAAAGGAAACAAATGCAGCCATCACATCTAAGGATTGGTGAACTGCAAAATATGTTTGCTTTTGGATTTAATGCCACTTTAAGAATTATTTATGTGTATTATTGCGAAGATCTGATGCAGTGCCCTTTGTGAAAATTCTGTCAATACAAAAAAGCTGTAAAAACAAAAAAGAAGAAATTTAAAAAACTATTTAGATTATTTTTTCTGTCAAAATTCTGAATTACTTGCTCTATAAATGTCTTAGAAGAAAATTAAGAAGATTTTTCCTTCTTGCAAAGTAAAATATAGTATATTTTCAGAAAACTTTATACACAAAAAAATAAAAAAATATATTATATATACACAGTATATGTGTGTGTATGTATCTGTGTGTATGTATCTATGTGTATGTGTGTGTATGTATATATATATATATATATATATATATATATATGTATGTAGAACCCTACAAGGTAGGTGCTAGGCAAAAGTATAGTGGGCCTTGGCTGTCTAACCGCAGGGCCCTGATTTTCAGCTGGGCTTTCATGTCTCTCAGGTTTTGCCATTGAGAGGGGAGTCTCCCCACTGGCTCCATGAGAGGGTTCTCATTGGGCAGTGGAGGAAACCCAATCAGGGGCACATTCCGGCTTGCCACACAGCATTCTGGGAGTGGGCATACGTTTGGGGGGAGCACATGAGGAAGCGTCTTTGGTGGGAAGCAGAGTCCCAGGAGGGAGAGTATGGCTGTCTCTCCTCCTGTCAGAAGGATCGGGTGTCTCGGGTGGCTTGCCTGAGGGTAAAGAGAGAGCTGAGCTAAACTGCAGAGAGGATCCGGTGTGCCGAGGACCAGCGGAGTTGAGGGGGCCCAGTTTCAGGAAAGTATTCTAATTTGGTGAGTACTCTACACTGCCCCTGGGGGTCTGCCTAGCTGAGAGGGGACCGCTCTGGTGAAGGTCCAAGGGATCCAGGAGCTAGCTAGCGGTAAAGGGGGTGCCTAGTGAGAGGACCCTGAAGTGTGAGAGGGGGTGCCTAGTGAGAGGACTCTCAAGTGTCAGAGGGGGTGACACTTAAAACTGGTTTTAATTATTATTTTTTTTTTTGGGAAGCCTAGAGCTGTATTGTCAGCGAGGTTTGCAACGACCTGAGGGGTAGGAGAATCTGAATTTCTTGGGCAGGTCCTTTCTGGGTCTGCGTTGGTCTCTTGGATCTGTCACGCGTTGGGGAGCTGACCCATTGGTGGTGTCCATAGGAATATGGAGGTAGGTTTTCAGGTAGTGACATGCCTCTTCTGGATGGGAGAGAGATTTTGGATCTCCTGAGGGTCTGTGAAGCAGATGGTAGCTGGATAAGCTCTTTCCTGAGCTTTGTGATTCCTGCTGCGATCACCCTGTCCACTGCTTCGGTAATTGTGGGTGAGAGGAGGGCTGCAACAGCCTGATCCAGACCTTTTACTTGTTCCTCTGGAATAGGGGGGGTTACAGGTCTCGGCTCTGCAGGGGGTGGAGTGCTGGACAGTGATGCCGTGTCAGCCATATTGGACTGGCGGGGGGAGATCCGAGCGTGCGGCTATACCTGTAGCTGCCGGGTCGTGCACTACAAATCTATCAATGCCCAGTGGTCTCGGGGGTGAGGAAGGGGTGGTGGCAGGGTCGGATGCCATGCACTGGCTGTGGGAAGCCGTTTTTGGATGTAGGTGCTCCCGGAGCCGCCTTTCCGAGCCCCTTCACATGGGGTGCCAGAACCAGAAGTTTCCTGGAGTTTTAACACGCATACAGGAGAATTTTGGGAGAAGTGTAAACACCCTTCATTGCTTTTCTAACAAAGTTCTGTTTTTATAAGCATGTTACTGTTTTGTGGGCTTCCTGAAAAGTTAAATCAAATGCAGATTTTTTTGAGAATATGTGCTTGACAGAATGTTCATAGGCTTGGAGGGTTGGTAAATGAGACATGGAAATTTGTTGGGAGTGAGGATTCCAGTTTGGTGTATATTTGCAGATCAAAGAAGATTTATGTAGATGCTGTTTTGTTGGAGAACCAATTGAAAGATCAAGTAAATTGAGTCTATAATTGTGAAAACAGAAAGAGCAAGTTTTTTTTCAGATGGTCACCACAGATATTACAGTAGTAGCTGTAGGCTCACTATACACAGTCTGCTGTTTGCTAGGGACACAACCAAACCGAAAAGTACTAGTACTTGTTGGCTTGTTGTGTGATCCAGTCCACCCTTCCTTCTCCTGAATGAGAAAAGGAAAGAAGGTGTTAACCACACCTGTAACAAGTCAATCTCTTAGGTAATCTGTTGGATTCCATTGCTACAGAGTAGTTTTTTTAACATATATTTTTTATTGAAAAATTTAGGTCGTAATAGAAAACAAACAAAAACTTCGACCTACGGTCTCAGGATACATGAAGGCTTCCAGCAATGAGATATCCATGGTGTAGCATTCACCTTTTATAGAGCCTAATTGTTGCATGCAACAGCAACATATGCTGAACTCTCATCTAAGCTGATCAAACGTAGGACAAGAAAATATTGGTACAAATGATACATTGTTCACAATAAAGGTGTTAACAGCACTGTAGCATCCTATGGGAGACCATAGAGAACGGGGCTAAATATTTTACTGGCAGCAAGGGCTCCCAGAGTTTGCAGAATGTATTTGGTGTGCCCTATTTCGAGAAATCTGTTGTTCCTTCAAGACAGCGGCATTGACCTGAAGACGCCACTCCTCATACTGTATGTGGAAGGACCAGGGGCCAGCCATTTCAAACAGAGTAGTTTAATATTTCATTCATTCATTGGTCTTAAAGCAATGTTGTACTTTCATTTAAATCTAATCTGATAAAGTGAAGCACAGAAAAATACATTTGAAAGTTTCTTGCATTCTTGAGGCTTTTAATTGATCCCCAGTACCAGGGGAAAACTGTATTCCCTAAGGCAGTAGGTTGCACAGAAGACTGCAGCTAGATGTCTGTAATCAGCAGTCTTTCTGCAGTAGTCCAACTCCCACCACTGTCATCCTCCCTGTTGATTGCACAGCTTTAGCTCTGACTTAGCAGAAAGTGTGTTTGCTTACATACAGATAACAGTGGTCTTCTCCGAAGCTCTTCAGGAATAGGGAGTTTATACTGGTTCTGGGGAGCAGGTAAAAGCTCACTAAATGGATTGCTTTTGAAAAGCTAATTTCCTTGCACCATCAATATATTGTGTTCCTTTTTACCAAAGGCACAACCAGGCTTTAAAGGAGACATTTGTCCATCTATGGCCAAGCTTCTCATCCTTGTCATTTAAGTGCTGCTCACTGTTAAAATGATTGCCATATACATGTGCATCTCATAAAATTAGAATATTATCAAAAAGTTGATTTCAGTAGTTCAGTCCACAAAGTGAAACTCATATACTTTTTATAGATGCATTACACACAGAGTGATATGTTTCAAACATTTCTGACTGTGGAAACTTCACACTGGACCTCATGCAACTTGGATTCTGTGGCTGTCCACTCTTCCTCCAGACTCTAGGACCTTGATTTCTAAATGAAATGCAAAAGTTTCCACAGTCCGTGATGATTTGGGGAGGTATGTCATCTGCTGGTGTTGGTCCATTGTGTTTTATCAAGTCCAAAGTCAGTGCAGCCCTCTACCAGGAAATTCTAGAGCACTTCATGATTCCCATTTCTGACCATCTTTTTGGAGATGCTGATTTCATTTTCCAGAAGGACTTAGCGTCTACCCACACTGCCAAAAGTACTAATACCTGGCTTAATGATCATGGTATCACTGTGGTTGATTGGCCAGCAAACTTGCCTGACCTAAACCTCATAGAGAATCTGTGGGGTATTGTCAAGAGGAAGATGAGACACCAGATCCAACAATACAGATGAGCTGAAGGCCTCTATCAAAGCAACCTGGGCTTCCATAACACCTTAGTAGTGCTACATGCCGATCGCCTCCATGCCATGCCACGCCACGCCACACCACATTGATGCAGTAATTCTTGCAAAAGGAGCCACGACCAAGTATTAAGTGCATACTATACTGTACATGGATATACTTTTCAGTAAGCCAACATTTCTGTATTAAAAATCCTTTTTTTTTTTCTATTTGTCTTATGTAATATTCTAGTTTTATGAGATACTACATTTTGGGTTTTCACTAGCTGTAAGCCATAATCATCAAAATAAAAGAAATAAATGCTTGAAAAATATCACTCTGTGTGTAACACATCTATATAAAATATACAAGTTTCACTTTTGGAACTAAATTACTGAAATAAAATAACTTTTTGATGATATTCTAGTTTTATGAGATGCACCTGTAAATATTCTGACTTTGTATAAATGGGTCTGTAATTTAAATGGTTACTTTGAGTTAGACTAAAACTAAAAATGATTTATTTCTGATAAGATTTTTGCACTAACAAAGATCACAGCAAAACCAGGACACAGGATCTTCCTTTCACAAGATTACAGTGATCTGTTCACTGAGTATCCCCAGGGAACATTAACTTGCAAGAAGCTCTGTTTCATTGTTTACGGGAAGTAGGGAACATATGTAAGGTCATGTATTATAGACCTTTAATGATACTATCAACTTAGTTAATGAGTACCTTCCTTGCATGAGCGGTGGTGTGGAGATCTTTTCATGACAAGAGCAGTACACTGTTGAACAGTGCTCCTTTTTGTTTCAGTCTATAGTCTGGTGTCCTTTACATGAACACTGGATGTTTGACCACTCACCCATAGCCCCGAAGGTCATTAAAGTGTGGATATGTGCAATGGTTCTCATATAACCTCTCTCAATTTTTTTTCCCTAACAAGGAATTGGGTATTTTATGTAATTATTTGACAATGTAAACAAATATATTTAATTAGAAATATCATTAAACTGAAAAAATTGAGCTTCAACACCATCTCACTCCACAATAAAAATGTTGAGGGCAGTATTGCAATAGCATTAGTAGCAGAAAACATTCTAACATCAACAGAAATATGGTGCTACATTTCCAAAAGATCACAATGTAACATTAGAGCGAGGAATAGCAATCTTTAGGGCTCTTTCACATGGGCGTTCCGTATGTCCGTATATCACCCCATCCGCTTGCGGGTGATATACGGACATAATGCATGTCAATGGGATTGCGGATGTCAGCGGATGACCATCCGCTGACATCTGATTTGGGTCCTTTCAGTCCTGTTCCGTTTTTTGGAACGGAATAGAACCCTATTTTCTTCCGTTTAAAAAAACGGAACGGATGCAAAATCATCCGCTGACATCCGAAATCCCCATAGACATACATTATGTCCGTATATCATCCACAAATGGTTGGGATGATATGCGGACATACGGAAAAAAAAAAAAAGTCCCGAAGCGGAAGAAGAAATCGGAGCGGCCAAGTGAAAGAGTCCTTACTGATCTGGGTGCTAAGCCATATTATTGACATCTGTATTGTGCAGTGTAGACGACCATTTTAAAATGTTTATGTGCCAACAGAGCTTAGGCGTGGTGCAAAAATACAAATATTCAGCAAACCGATTACAGTATTCAATATGACATTCTTATTTTTGATGTTAGCCCTTTTTATTCTGGATTGCATTTCAAAGCACTGGCTGCTAGGTCGTCTTTAATTACAAAATGTACCACATTCTGTAGACTAGCTATGTGATTAGATTGTAAAAAATACTGTTAGTTTTGCTATACCCCTTTTAAAAGATCTATGAAGAAAAAAAAAAAAAGTTCCTTATCCTAGTGACTTAACTTTTCGCCATGTAATATTTACATATGAAATCTAAATGTCAGGTCAAAAAAAGGTGGGATATGTGAATAAACTTTGTGGATTTTAGCACTACAAAGCAACACATTACATTTTTTATTTTTTTTCGAAGAAATGGTTCATGGATTTAGATGGATTTAAGCTGGTTTAAGGATTTTTAAAAACTTTTAAAGTATGGAACTTAAAGCTGAACCATGTGCACCCTTTCTTGCGGTTATAAATGTATTAAAAGATGATGACTTGTATTATTAAACATTAGTAATTTAACTCCATAAACATCATATAATTTTAGCTTCCCATAATCCATTGTATGCTACAAATTAGATTTGAGGGTTGAGATAGAGTTCTATATATATATATATATATATATATATATATATATATATTGTATATAAATCGTATATTATAAATAAATAAATATATATATATATATATATATATGTATATATATATATATATATATCATCTTTAAAAAAATGGGGACAGGTAAATTCAGGTAGCAGTTCTAGGCCTGGACTTGATGTCTTTAGTGCATAATGAGCCTGGCAACAATGGGCATAACACAATGAAGTATCCGCATGTAATTCCTCAGATTACTTACAGAGATTCAACTATTAATTTTCCAGCTGTCATTTTTCAATGAAAATATGAATTTGATGACTTCTTATAAGGCAGCACAGACTGGCTAGCATTGTGTCTTCCTGACACTGATGATTTTGCTTAGAAGCATAATAATAATGCAAAGGTATTAGGCTGCTTACTTCAAAAGGGAATTTTCATTTACTTGGTGACTGTGGGGAGGCTCTTCTGGCGTCCATCATCCAATTATGTGGAAGCAAAAATACTGCTTTGCGTTTTGTTTTGTTTTTTTCTTGAACATAATTGGGTATTATTTAAAAGTGAATTTTCACCACATTAAGCTAAGGGAAGATTTCTTTGCTTTGCTTAAATAAACCCCTTGAATTGAAATGGCCTCTTGCATTTTATAGGCAGCCAAAGTGGTGCATGTTTAAAGTTGCATATATTTTGTGCAATAATATACTTCCAGTGTTTCGTAGGCCAATGTGCCAGTGTCTGTCAAATTCAGGTCTTCAGATATTACAATTATATGTCATGCCCAAAGGCAATAGCTCTTGAGATTATTACTAAATCCAAATCTTAAATACAAATAAACCTAGGCATCATTCATATTTTAATATCATCCTTCCTTCCATTCAAGGTAAATGCAGTATCTGTATTCATTCAAGGAGGCTGTTGTACCTCCAGGCAAAAGGCAATAGCACATCAAATTAGACCAAAATACTGATGTCTGAGGTGTGTGACATCATTGGTAATGCTTATTTATTATTTTTACCCAAATACATAAATCTAGTAATTAATCATGGAAGCTATAGCTGGAATCTGCATTGTGCAGCAATATTTTATCTTTATGAACACAGCGGGCCTCATAACCCTAGCTGTATTTCACGTAGTGTCATATCTGGAAGACGTTAGGGTCATCTTGATTCTCCTATTAATATGGCTTGCTTTGACACAGTATAGATTAACTGAAAGTGATATACGCAGGCAGTAGTAGAGAACAACATGCTTCAGTTATTTTACCTTCCTGTAAGATCTAAAAGGTAACATCACAGTTATGATGATGTATTAATACAAAATTCTCAGTACTCCTTTTGCAAAACATTGATTCATCAATCCTGTGTTCCCCATATTTTGTCTTGATATTGCTTTGAATTTGCAACTATGTCAAAATTTACTACCATTGGGGGTCAATAAATTTGATGGGCATTAGGAGACAGAAGCCAGTAAAAGAGAAACAGGAATGACATTGAGTGTAAATAAACAATTTTATAGCCACACAATAAAATCAGAGATATTCATAATACAACACAACCAAGATGCATAGAGCAATGTTTGGCTTTGCTATAATAGGTAGTAAGTGTATAATTAAATAGAATCAAACGCCCTTGACCTAGCACTAAAAGATTTGTGGTGCTTATTTGTGAACCTCCTGGTAAAGATGGTGAGTATTTATAGAGACCATTTAAGTGTGGTACTGTTTAGAGGAAACTAGAAAAATGCAAAACTGTGATCTTATTGGTTGCCAGAAAAACATATTTGCTGCAGATTTTATTGATAAGGCTAAGAGACCCCAAAAGCAAAGGAGCTGTTCTTGTTGCAAGGGAATTTTCCTTTAACTTAGTGACTGTGGTATAAATTCACTTTGTAAAGAATGCCCAATCACATGCATATAAAAAATAAAAAGCATCTTTGCACATGATTCTATGATGGAAGTCAACAGAGATTTACCTCATTCACTAAGCAAAGGGTAATTTCCCTTGCAAAGTAAAATCCCCTTTCGGTGTCAATAGCCTATTTGTCATTAGTAAATTAACCACAATATGTTAATAAGCATTTATTCTGGTTTACCTGGGAATCCATTTAAAAAAAAAAAATCTGAAGATGAATAACATCACCTAACAGCAACAATAATAAATATGTCACATAAAGTCATTCTGTGCCAGTTGACCTCAAGCCTTCTGGATGTAAGCAGGGACATGATGGAAATGTATCTGCCTGTATTTCTCAGCGTTGAGGGCACCATTGATCCTAACCACATCTCCTAATCCATTTAAAGACTTGCAGCCCCAAACTAGCAAGGAACTTCCACCATGCTTCACTGTTGCTTGCAGTCACTCATTATTGTACAATTCTCCAGCCCTACAGCGACCAACCTGCCTCCTGTTCCGCACAAATATTTCAAATTTTGCACCTCTGTTCCAATGTTTTTGTGCATAGTTGAGTTACTTAGCCTTGTTTCCACATCAGAGGTATGGCTTTTGGTATTCCATTTCTTTTTGCTTCTCCCCCCTCTTAGGAAAAAGAGCAACTATCCATCTGTTAGGAATGCTGCTGCCTCTGCATCAGGATCTGCTTCCTTTACAGTTTTTTCATCGTTCTCATGCCTTATTCTCTAGGGGGAAATCTTAAGGTCAAATTAGCAAGAAAAACCTGGCCCCTAAGTTAGTGAAGTTTTCAACCTCATTATGAAGGGGTGCTCCCGCTCGCTTGGGTGGCGGGACGGTTGTTGGAGTTTGCGGAAACATTGAGTTAGGAAATAAAGCATGAGTGGGTTCGCAACACTGTCTTTCGCGCTACAAGTTGAGTTTTGGAAATTTCCGCCTCCATGCTTTATGCGTTCAAATATATCTGCAAAAAAAGATCTTTGCCTTTTCAGGTGCTGAATTACTTTTTTCACAGGGAGTGATCAGGACATTGCTGGTGGCTGAGAGGTTTCAAAAGTTCTACTCAAATATATTAATAGTCTCCAAGCTAGATGGCAGTGTTAACCAAGTTTTGGACTGGAAAAGTCTGAACAGGTTTCTTCAGGTAAGGAGTTTACAGATGGCATCAGTGCAAACAATGGCAGCTTCAGTGCAGCCAGATTTTATGGCATCAGTTGCATAAAAGACACCTATCTGCATGTCCTGATTTGTTCTCCTCATCAGAGGTTTCCCCACTTCGCTATAGAGGATCAGCATTATCAGTTTGTTGCCTTTCCATTTAATCTGGCCACTGCCCCTTGGGTGTTCACAAAAATTCTGGGCTGAGTCCCATAAGGGTCCAGGGGGTGCCCATTTTGGGTTATTTAGATGACCTGCTGCTCAAAGAGTGGTCAGCTCTGCAACTACAGTACAATGTGGACTTCATGGTTCAGATGTTGGCAAGGTTTGGCTGGATCCCTAACCTTTAAAATTCATTCTTGCTACCAACCCAGGGCCTGGAATATTAGGGCCTGATCTGGGTTACAGTCCAGGCAAGTTTTTCTTCTGTTAAAGAAGTGTGTCTCTCTGAGAAGTCAGGTGGCTTCCCTCAGGGAGCTGTGGAACCGCTTGATCCACACTTGCATGAGGGCGTTGGGTAAGATGGTTGCCTCATTTGAGGCAGTTTATTTTCATCAGTTTTATTCCAGGCCTTTGCAGCTGAATGCCGTGTCAGCATTGGACAGGGGGACTCTGTCTTTGTATTCTTGGATGTGTTCCCAGTTTTTTGCGGTCATTTGATTAGTGAATGTTGCCGCTAAGGTTGGAAGCAGCAAAACTGTTTCTTCCCATTTCATGGGAAGTGGTAAAAACAGATACCTGTTGGTCTCTACAGGAAAGACTGTTGCCCATAATATTTTGGAACTGGTGTTTCTGCACTGTGTTTCTGCACTGTGTGGGCCAGATGCAGAGCGTTCTTGTAAGAGTCCACTCAGACAATGCTACGGAAGTAGCAGATACCAGTCACCAGGAGGGCATCAGGAGTCGTGCAGTTCAGGGAGAGATGGATAATATTCTGCCCTGGGTAGAGATTCATGGACCCGCATGTATGCAGTACATAATCCAGAAGTGGAAAAATGGAAAGCAGATTTTTTTTAGCCATTGGCAGTTGGCTCCAAAGGAGTAGTCCCTCCATTCATACGTGCTTTGTTGACAACATGTTACGCTGGATGTGGATCTGCTTGCATCCAGGTTCAATACAAAGCTGAGAAGCATTTACAACAGATGCCCTGGTGACATCCTGGGATCAGTTATCACTGATATACGCTTTTCCTCTGATTCAACTACTTCCACCACTTTTGCGTAGCATCTGGGTGGAGAGAATGCTAGTATTTGTAATTGCACCAGCTTGGCACAGGAGGGTGTGGTATTCTGACATTGTAAACCTGGCACTGGACAGTCCATGGATGCTTCTGGTTTGGCTGCATCTCCTAAAACAAGCTGCAGTTTGCCATCCTTCTTTATGGTCACTGGCTTTAACATCTTGGCTATTGAAAAGGGAGTGTCTAAGAGAGCAAAGATTGTTGGTGTGGGACAGGTAAGTAAGTTTAAATATGTATAATTTCTCGTTTAAGGCAGGTTTAGCTTATGTTATTGGTTTGTCTCCCTGTGCATTGAACATCCTGAATACACTTTACGTGAACTCCCTGTAGATGTGTACTCATTTTTAATAAATGTCAGTTTTTCTTTGGTGATAGCAGCATGCACCATTGTTAGGTGCATTTCTACAACTTGGGAACGTGCAGGGAAAGGTGTCAAAATCCTTACTGAATTGAGTAAGCTTTGTAACCCTACAAAAAGAAGGTGTCTTTGAATACACCATGTTGTTTGCATGTAGGAACACTAGACCTAGGCCCCTTTCACACAGGGAGTCCTTTCAGATCCGCCTGTCCGTTTTTCAGGTGGATCTGAACGGATGCCCCATGCATCTCTATGGGGCATCGGATGTCAGCGGAGACCTGTTCGCTGACATCCGATCTCATCCGATCCGTCAAAACCAAATGGATGGAAACCCTATTTTCCATCCATCTGGCGGATCAGATGAGGACGGACAGACGGCCTGTTCTCATCCGATTCCCCCATAGAGATGCATGGGGACCTGACAGCTCTGTCTCCGCACACAGTGCAGAGACAGAGCTGCCATCCTCCTGCTCAGCGGGTGATCGGCGGATTGATCCCCCGCTGAGAAAGACGGAGTCCGCCTGATGGACTCCCTGTGTGAGGTCCGGTTCACACTTATGCGATGCGGGAAGGCTGCGAAGGAAGCCTGTTCCCGCATCGCACACGCACCCCCGGCAGTTCACACTGCCATATGCGATGCGCTGGGGGTGTCAATGTAATCTTAACGACACCCCCAGTTTGATCGCATATCGCAGTGCGATCTTGCAGTTCACACAGGATCGGATCGCACAAGTGTGAACCGCTGTGCGATCCGATCCTGATGCGGCTGCCAAAAAGGGTCCCTGTGCGTGTTTCCTGCGGGTGCGTTGCGAATTTAGCCATACAAGTGTATGGCTAAACTCGCAGCCCACAGCCGATCGCATGTAATGAAGGAGCAGTGCGCTCCGACATTACATGCGAACCCCGCACTCGCACAAGTGTGAACCGGGGCTGAAAGGGGCCTTAAACTGAATTGTAAATGTAAACAAATAAACTTAGTGTAATTACAGAAACATCTGCAAAAACCTATTTTTTTTTTTTTTCAAATGTTTGGGTTTAGCTATACCTCAAGTAGTAGCCCTTAGAAACCCTATGCATCTAGTAACAAAAAGTGTTTGTTCCTTCTCTGGTATATACTCTATTGTTACCCTCGTTTGTCAGCACAACAGGAATAAATAAATCAGACACAACCCCAACACACAAATCAAATCTTTCATTCTCTCTGCATTTCTGAAAGAAGTTATTTTGCACTTTCTGCTGTGAAATGTATTACAGAAATATAATCCATCATTCAAAAACCATGTGATGTTTTCACCATAAGGGAAACTTCATTCAATATCTAAATTATGCTCACCTGCAAAGGCCAGATTCTGCATCACAAAATGTCACTATTTATCATATGCAAAGTACAAGACTGCATTATTCATTTCACCCACAGATAAACAATCTTCTGTAGCAGCGAGCCACACATCAGCAACTGTTTGTGCATATGTTGTTTGTTTAAGGCAGAAGCCATTTTTAACATATTGCTTTTATATTTCAGGGGTTTCAAAACTTGAGAAGTTTTCGATATGTAGACTTACAAAATAAATTAAATATTTCTACTTAAGAAGAATGTACGTATGACTGAATTTATATTCTAGTCAGCCTACATAGCACATGTATATCAATATATATTATATTTTGTTAGTATTCCATATATGTAGTAACTTGGCAAAGTTTGAGCATAGAGGCCCATTTGCCACATGCCCTCTGGAAGCAATGCAAACCACCAATGCAATAGAAAGAGCCCTGTCACAAAATCATTCCTTTCCCAGTGAATATTGGACTATAGAGGTAGACAAAAAGTATATTACCAAGAGTTCACTTGTGACCGTTACTCACCACATCCCTTATATATAGAAAAGAACACATCTATTTCATAGGGCAGCCAACAGATCTCTGGGATTTTTAAGGTGAGCTAACTCTAGATAATTCACCCTATGTAATGTTCTGGTACCTCTGGTACCCTTATTCCACTTTCCATTCCGTGTATGCGTCCCACCATTCTCTTCTGGTAGGTGCGCATACACCTTTAAGACCGATGCTGTCATCACTGAGTGCCGCAGAGCGGCTATTTCGACCGCCGGCGTTCTCACTCACATGTTCGTTCAACCTGCCTTGCATCTATGCTTACAAGCGTGTCTTGCTGTGGAACCTCGCTACAGATCCCTGTATCTCGCTACCAGGATCACTTCCTCAGACCCGAACCTCGCTACTGATCCCTGTATCTCGCTACTGGATCACTTCCTCATCACCAGACCCTTCTACTACTATACTATAGTGATAAGTACCCCGCAGGGGAAACCTCCATAACTTACACTACTACTATTGCATTAAGGACTGTTACTACCTATCCATACTATCCTATCATCTGCACTGTTACATAGATTGCTAGCTCTTGAGACTACTACCATCTATCATCTGCACTGCTGCATAGATTGCTAGCTCTCCTGTCTACTACCATCTATCATCTGCACTGCTGCATAGATTGCTAGCTCTCCTGTCTACTACTATCTATCCTTGCACTGGGTTAGTCTATCCTGTATTTGTCATCTGCTGTCCTCACCACCTGTTAGCATACTCGATACTAACCTATCTGCATTCCTAAATACCATCTTGAACTCTCCTGTCAAGTGCTTACCATCCTTGTCACTGTTCACACCTGTCCCTTCAGCACATCACCTTCATACTATCATATACATCCTATCACTCCAGGAACATCTCATTGAGTGTGTATATATCTGTATGTTGAAGCTGACAGGCCCACGGTGATGAGTCCTGGAGAGTTGGATCTGGTATTCAACACATCTCTACATGACTACTGAGTGGAGATTTTGCAGCTATAAATCCAGCCTATAACAAAAACGCAGGAGCGTTACACCCTAACATCCAAGAGATACAGTACTGTGCAAAAGTTTTAGGCAGGTGTGAAGAAATGCTGTAAAAAAAACGAATGCTTTCAAAAATGTGGTGCAATTTTTTATTATTATTATTTTTATTATTATGAATTTACTAAATTAAAAGTAAGCACAATCTAAATCAAATCAAATCAATATTGCTTTTAAATGATTGAGTAAATGAATTGCTGTGATTACCTATTGGCTTCAAACCAGCATCAATTCTTCTAGATACATTTGCACACAGCTTTTAAAGAAACTCGGCAGGTAGGTTGTTATATACATCTTGGAGAACTAACTTCAGAGCCTCTGTGGATGTAGGTTGTCTCAAATATTTCTGTCTATTGATGTTATCCCAGACACACTTATTGATTTTGAGATCAGGGCTCTGTGGGGGCACAACCATCACTTCCAGAACTCCTTGTTCTTCTTTACACTGAAGTTAGTTCTTAATGACATTGGCTGTATATTTGGGGTTGTTGTTTCTCTTGCAGAAGAAGCTTGAGCACCAATCACATGCCTCCCTGATGGTATGAAATGATGGATAAGTATCTGCCTGTATTTCTCAGCATTGAGAACACCATTGATCCAGCAACATTGAGAACCATAGACACTGTGGTCGGCCCAAGAAACTTAAAGTGTCAAAATACCCAGACTTTGACAAACTCTTTGACAAACTCTCATTAAATGCTATATAACAGAGTGCGCATACTCCCAAAACCACTAAAGCATTTGTTTTGTGTAGTGAATTATACCTGGTAGATCCTGCTTTTAGCTGTCTCCCTCATCTTCTCTTTGTCCCCACAGCAGGTTGAGATTGTGTAGGTCATCTAGTGTCCTCTACTGGTTACGCTTAAATTTCAGTTCCCTTCTAAGTTCTTCATTTGCTCCTTTTTTCCTATCTGTGCAGCCTACATGACAATAGAATGACACATGTGGACATATACACATTGGTAAATGACACTCCCTTCCCTCCCTCCCTCTTCCATGTCTTCCTATTGCTAAACACTATTGGGGCGGGATATAGTATACTGATTGATTACATTTACTAAGAAACTCGCAAAAGCCTCCAGGCTCATGCTACACCCCAGCGCTGGAACTCCACCGCAGCTGCTGTATGGCCCCTTCACTTCCCCCTCTGGACATTCCCCAACATTCGCCAACTGCTTTTGCCCAGGCTGCTTTCTTTCCTTAACATGAGACTGGAGCCAGCATCCTCCTCACCCCTAGTCTTCCCCTCAGTTAGCAATCAAAGAACAAAAAACTGCAGTATGGGACTCTCATCCACCACCACCTATACACATGAGGTCTGACACTTTCCCCCCGGACTTCCTTCTCATACCACACCTGCACAGATGCTGTCAGCCTCAGAAACACCACCAGCGAGAAGCCCGGCTGCTGGCCCATGTGGGACTGCTAGATCACTTCCATTATTTGATGTTGAGGATGATTGGGGTTTAAAGAATTAAATCCGGTTGCTGCCCGTTACAGTAAATCTTACCTGGAACATTACGTCTCTAGACTGGAGGCAACCTACAAATGTGAGGTGAGCTTTCTGAAAATGGATATTAACTGAGTCTATTCAAAAGTCAAAGAACCGACCTCTGCTGTCCTATCACTTCTAAAGATGGTTCAGGTACATGACAAGGTGCTTCATGCTCACACAGTGCAATACTAAGGTCTCATCTACCACCTTGATGACCTTGAAAACCAAAACATCTGAGTCAGTGTGCCCGGAGACTGGACTCCTCAAAGATCTCCAATCTGCCCTTATTTATTTATTTAACCAACTGCTGCAAAAATCTATGGACTCAGCCGTGGAACTCGATAGGGTACATCATGCCTATGCCTTAGGATCTCTGACAACACCTGCCCAAGAGACAATCTTTGCCAGATAAATTCATTCAAGCTGAAGGATGCTACCATGGCAGCTGCCAGACCTCAATCTTATTCAATAACAAGCCTATCATGTTACTACCTAACCTCCAATGCCATATGCTCAGCTTCCGCAGAGCTTTGAAACCACTTCTAGAGCAGCTCAAAGCAAATGATGGCAAGTACAGATTGTGGTTAATTGTGTCTAAAAATGGAAAGTTGGCTGTTGTCTGTCACCATGGGGACCTTATTTTCTGGGGATCTGTCGGCTGCCCCAAATCCAGCTTTCCAACTGGCCATGGAAACCTCCTCTCCCTTATTTTCTCCAGTGAAGTCTGGATTCCCATGCCCCCAGTAGACCTCTGGCATATCCAGGCCCAGTTTTCAAGATCCTTCCAAATCCATAGAGGCAACCAACTTGAATTATTTTTTCTTTTGGCCTAGACGGTTTTTACTGGATCCTTGTCTTGTTGCCTCTGGCTTGTTGCCTGTTCACTAGTCATCCTCCCTGCTGCTTCAATCCCTGTTAGTCTTGATGGACAATTAATCACCCAGGGTTTGAATTTATGAGACTTTATTCACTTAGCCCTGGTTCCAAACCACCCTGGTCCTAAATACTTGCTACTTGACGGGCGGTGGTTGGTTGCTTGCATAGTTTTTAACCTAATTATGCACTGTTTTCTTGCTCTTTGTTTTTACTTGTCCATTGCACTCTCTATTTCAGGAATATTTCCTATGCACTTGGGCATCCCCCCATGCCTCATTAGACCATAGCCTCCTATGGGGTCAATGGCAGTTATTTTAAAGATGGAGTTGGGGGTGATACCTTTTCCAAAATTATACCTACAACTACCATGCTTCTTCATGTTTTAACCATACTCTGTTCTTAGATACCCTAGACCAGTGATGGTGAACCTTGGCATCCCAGATGTTTTGGAACTACATTTCCCAGGATGCTCATGAACTCTGCAGTGTAGTTGAGCATCATGGGAAATGTAGTTCCAAAACATCTGGGGTGCCAAGTTTTGCCATCACTGCCCTAAACTGTTTTCTGATGAGAGTTGGGAATGAGATACAAATTGTGTTTCATACCACTAGGCCTCTCACTTCCCCAATAGACACTCTTGAGTTCATACATGTAGTTTTGGGCTTATAGCCTTTTCGATTTTTCTGTTCTACCTGTAGTAGGTTATCTTTCCGTTTAATCCACCTTTGCTCCTGATATGTTCATTTTAGAATTTTTAGTCTTGTTCTCGCTATCTGCTTTTTTAATGGAAACTGCTTTAGTGTTTCAGAGGAATGCTTGAGGATTCTGAAATTGCAGTCTCCTACAACGTACTAGTGGACTCCCACAATTCCCACAAGGATGACCTGGAAGACAGATCTGGAAGACAGATCACGCCGGAACAACATCAAAATAAAAGGTGTACCTGAGACAGTTACTTCGCAGCAACTACCCCACTATGTTCACTCTCTGTTCAAAGAATTGGTCCCATCCCTGACATATGCTGACTTGACAGTGGACAGAGTACACAGTCCCTAAGCCCTCCTTCCTCCCGCAGGAAGTCCCGAGGGACGTCATCCTCAGAATCCACTTCTTTCTAGTAAAAGAGTGCATACTGTAAGCATTCAGGCATAAGGAATCAATACCTCCACATGCGCAGTCGCTACAGCTGCTTCCAGATTACTCCAAGCATACTCTTCAACAAAGGAGAGATATGTCCACCATCACCAAAGCCTTCCGCAACCACAACGTGATTTACAAGTGGAAATATCCTGCCAAGCTAAGCGTGACATACAATGGCTCCACACACCTGATCACGTCTGTTGACAACGGTATCAGAGCTCTACGGGAATGGGGTATTGTACCCCAGGGCAACCAACGACCTCCGTCTGCAGACAGCCACTGCCCTTCTGATGACCTCGGGCACATCACCCCCGACTGGCAGGTCGTTCGTCCTCGGCGAAACAACAAGAAAAAATTACAACCATAGGTGTCGCCCACATGCAACTATTAACTCGGAGTCCTTCCTGCCCTGCCAAGACGGACCCTGCTGTTTCTCTTGTACCATTTCCAGAGTCTCGGCTCACTGCCTATGCCCAAAATATTCCATCTGGACCTGCCCGTATGGTACTCTCCATCACCACACGCACTAAAAAATTGTTCATGAGCCATGTCGATTACGTTCCTCTCCATTAACGTGCGGGTTTTCAATCACCCTGCAAAACGGAAATCACTTTGGGGAGATGCCAAGAAGTGTTCTGCAGACGTAGTAGCGGCACAAGAAACTCACTTTCACAAAGACAAGACTCCATCTTGTTCCCATAGAGACTTCCCACATCTTTTTCTGGCATCCAGAGCAGAAAAAATAGGAGGAGTCCTACTAGCTATTAGTGGCAGCATTGCTTTTGAATTCATTGATTCGTACCTGGACACCAACGGACGGTATATTATCTTAGTGTGTAAGCTAAACAATGCCTTATATACCCTAATCAATGCCTATGCTCCCAACTTGCACCAATCGAGATTTCTGAAACATCTCTTTTGTCTGATCTCCAAGGTGCAACAAGGTAATGCGGTCCTATGTGGGGATCTAAATACTGTGCTTGACCCCGTCCTTGACTCGTCCACCTCCAATAGGCAGGGGCCCACACCACTACGTGGACTCTTGCTTGCTGAGGGGCTGCCCGACGCTTGGCGATGTCAACATGCTGAGGAACGTTCCTACACCTTTTACTCTACTAGGCACAATTCTTACTCTAGACTTGACTACGTACTGCTGGACAGATTGTCACTACAAAGGGTCACAAAATCCACAATCCATGACATCTCTTGGTCTGACCACGCGGCGATCACGCTGTCGTTATCGACTGGACCCAAAGTCGGCATTAGCCGACTCTGGAGATGTGACAATTCTGTCCTCCAGGACGTAGAATGCCGGAAGGTATTGACTCGAGAGTTGGAACAATATTTTGAACGTAATCAGCCTTCAGACACAAATCCCTTTGTTAACTGGAACGCCAACAAAGCATTCATGAGGGGACTGCTGTTGCAAGCTACGGCCCATAGGAAGAAATCCCACAACGCTAAACTTGACTCCCTTCTGCAGCCATCAGAGAGACTGACCGGTTAAACCAGGCCCAACCTTCCCCTGCTCTAGCCACCCAACTTTCGCCCAATCTCGCTCTTAAATTTGGATATAAAGATTTATGCCAAACCTTTAGCCAAACGCTTATTCGAGGTTATTCCCAGTGTGGTCAAACCCGACCAGACGGGTTTCACCAAAGGAAGACAAGCGCCAGACGCTATCATTAACTTCATCCACCATGTCCGAAACCACAAATCCCAAACCCTCCTGCTATCGATCAATGCTAAAAAAGCGTCCGATAGGATACACTGGGGATACATGAAAGCCACACTCACAAAATTTGGGTTTCAGGGGCCTATTGTCTCAGCTATACTAGCGCTGTACTCTAGACCTTCGGCGAGGGTCTTCACGTCTGGATTCCTGTCCAAGGAGTTCGTTATTCGGAATGGCACGAGACAGGGGTGCCCTCTGTCCCCTGCTATTTTTAACCTCCTAATGGAGCCCCTCACCAAATCTGTCAGATCTCACCACCTCATCAAGGGTTTAATGGCCAATTGTATGTCTCATGTGATTAATCTCTTTGCAGACAATGTCGTCTTAATAGTCAATAACCCTCTGATCTCTCTACCGATTACCCATGACCTTCTCATCCACTTCAGTACATTATCATATTACAAGGGGAACTTCCACAAATCCTTAATATTGGATTTGGGGATTAATGCCCATACCAAAAACCACTTGCAACAGCAGTTCCTTTCACATGGGCAGCAGAATCAATTCCTTACCTGGGTATCCACATCACGGCTGACTTATCTAAACATAGAAACATAGAATGTGTCGGCAGATAAGAACCATTTGGCCCATCTAGTCTGCCCAATATATCTGAATCCTATGAATAGTCCCTGGCCCTATCTTATATGAAGGATAGCCTTATGCCTATCCCATGCATGCTTAAACTCCTTCACTGTATTTGCAGCTACCACTTCTGCAGGAAGGTTATTCCATGCATCCACTACTCTCTCAGTAAAGTAATACTTCCTCATATTACTTTTAAACCTTTGCCCCTCTAATTTAAAACTGTGTCCTCTTGTGGTAGTTTTTCTTCTTTTAAATATGCTCTCCTCCTTTACCGAGTTGATTCCCTTTATGTATTTAAAAGTTTCTATCATATCCCCTCTGTCTCTTTCTTCCAAGCTATACATGTTAAGGTCCTTTAACCTTTCCTGGTAAATTTTTTCCTGCAATCCATGTACTAGTTTAGTAGCTTTTCTCTGAAATCTCTCTAGAGTATCTATATCCTTCTGGAGATATGGCCTCCAGTACTGCGCACAATACTCCAAGTGAGGTCTCACCAGTGTTCTGTACAGCGGCATAAGCACTTCTCTCTTTCTACTGCTTATACCTCTCCCTATACATCCAAGCATTCTGCTGGCATTTCGTGCTGCTCTATTACATTGTCTTCCCACCTTTAAGTCTTCTGAAATAATTACTCCTAAATCCCTTTCCTCAGATACTGAGGTCAGGACTGTGTCAAATATTCTATATTCTGCCCTTGGGTTTTTACGCCCCAGGTGCATTATCTTTCACTTATCCACATTAAATTTCAGTTGCCAGAGTTCTGACCATTCTTCTAGTTTTCCTAAATACTTTTCCATTTGGCGTTTCCCTCCAGGAACATCAACCCTGTTACATATTTTTGTGTCATCAGCAAAAAGACAAACCTTACCATCGAGGCCTTTTGCAATATCACTTATGAAGATATTAAACAAAATTGGTCCCAGTACAGATCCCTGAGGTACCCCACTGGTAACATGACCTTGTTCTGAATGTTCTCCATTGACTACAACCCTCTGTTTTCTGTCACTCAGCCACTGCCTAATCCACTCAACAATATGGGAGTCCATGCTCAATGACTACAGTTTATTGATAAGTCTTCTATGTGGGACAGTGTCAAAAGCCTTACTAAAATCTAGATATGCAATGTCTACTGCACCTCCACCATCTATTATTTTAGTCACCCAGTCAAAAAAATCTATAAGATTTGTTTGACATGATCTCCCTTAAGTAAACCCATGTTGTTTTTCATCTTGCAATCCATGGGATTTAAGATGTTCCACAATCCTATCCTTTAATAGGGTTTCCATTAATTTGCCTACTATTGATGTCTGGTCTATAGTTGCTCGATTCCTCCCTACTACCTTTCTTGTGAATGGGCACGACATTTGCCAATTTCCAATCTTCCGGGACGACTCCTGTTACTAATGATTGGTTAAATAAATCTGTTTAAGATAATTGACATCAATTTCAAACCCCTTATTGCAACCATCCGCCAAAATTTACTCCGCATGGCTAAAGTAGAGTTATCCTGGATAGGTAGAATCGCATCGTTCAAGATGATGGAACTACCCAAAATCTTGTACCTATTCAGAACGATCCCCCTCCCTATCCACCAAAAATACTTTAAGGAGCTTGCCACCATCCTCAAACATTATGTCTGGCTAGGAAAGAAACCCAGATGTTCGCATGCTCACCTGGTGAAACACAAAACTGGGGGGGGGTACATGCTGGCCAGTGATGGAGGACTACTACACCCCATCCCTATTGTCCCAAGCAAAGAAGTGGTTCCTTGAGTCCCCAGAGGCACTATGGGTGAAACTGGAAGCAGCCTTGGCACATTCCCCCTCCTTGCACCTACTGCTACTGGCGGACTCATGGAAACCCTTAAATCTCCACTCACTCCCTCCCACTACCCAGGCCACTCTATTAGCGTGGAGGAAAATTGTCGTACCCTCATCCCACCAGCAACACTCCGCCAACCTCCGCCTACCAATCCAAATTCTGGAAATTTTCACCCCCTACCTGAAAACGGGCACATGGAATGACCATGGTATTTATTGGGTAGATGAAATTATGTCAGCTCAAACTACTAGGCCCTGGCAGGAAATGGTTCATGAATACAAACTACCCCCTTCTGCTTATCACACCTACTTGCAAATATGCACATTCCTCCGTAGACCCCCCCCCCCCCCCCCGGTTGTTCTATTGAACACTAGGGCCCGGGACTTCTATACAGACTGAGTGGAAAAAGCAAAAGGTATCTCCCTGTTCTATAATCTGTTAGGCGACATATCTGTATTCACCAAAACCCCACCTATGCTTCGATGGGAAGCTGACTTAGGTAAACAATTTCCGCAAAGTTTGTGGACCAAAGCGTTCCAGGCTGTCGCCTCAGCGACGCATTGTACTAATCACTGGGATCTCTCCCAAAAAATAGTAGCAATATGGTACAAAACCCCAGTCATACTGGCGAAATTCATGCCAGCATGTTCCCCGCTGTGTTGGAGGGGCTGCGGACAACCAGCTAATATTTTCCATGTCTTCTGGTCGTGCGTGGGTTTATCAAGTTATTGGAAGAAAATATTCCAAATTATGGCAGAAGACTCAGGAATATTGAAACAACCCGACCCCGCTCTAGCCATCCTCCATATAGGCATACAGGACTGCCCATGGGAATATCGCAACATTATGGTCCACTTACTACTAGCTGCCAAATTGATCCTAGCTAGACATTGGAAAGACAGCTCAGCCCCTAGCCACAGTGAAGTGCAGGTTGAAGTGAACTTTCAATAAGCTTCTTCTATTTAGTGTCGTCTGGAAAGATCTGAAGATTGACGCATTCATATTTAATTGGAGGCTTCCCCCTCCTGTTTCCCCAGCTTTTTCCTCATCATTTCGAAAATGTATAATAATATATCTGGGGCCTTTTGCTCTTCTAATCCTTTGTACTCTTTTTTATTTTTATTGGTCCAGTCTCTTCTCTACCTGAAAATGGGTTGAATATTTTATTTTTTTCCCCTAATAAATCTTCTTCATGTGTTGTTTCTGGTTGGCCACAAATTCTTAGGTTTTTCCTTAAATACCTGTTTTCTTGATCTTCCAATTTATATGCCAGATTCCTTTGTTCAGTTTCTAGTGCCTTCAATTCTGCTTTAAAATCATTAACTGTTTGTGTATGGCTCTCCAATCTCTTTTCCGTCTCTTCTACTCGAGATAGGATATGGCCATTTCAGATTTTAACAAGTTTTCTAATGTTGCGAACATGGCTGCCATTTCTGTCTTTGTGGGTAATTGAGCATTTGGAATTTGTCCCTCTGTACATCTTGTCTCAAAGTCACTTTCCAGGTCCTGATCTGATCTAGACTGACTAAGCAAGCTTGTACCTGTCGATAGTCTATTTTGTCCATTGTTGTCCTTTACTTAAACCTGTTTTAGTTGTTTTTTCATTGTCTGTTTATCTGAGCTTCCTTCTTCCAGGTCAAGCAGCAGTCAGATAACAATCATGTAAAAAGTGCAGTGCATCAAAGAAGTACTAGCCTGGGGCTTATGATCTGCTTAGTGGCTTTGCTGCATAAGAGACAGAGCTAAAGAGGAACAGCCACCTTTGTTATTATAGGGTTCCGGGGGGCTTCTAGGGGGTCCCAGGAGACATCTCTCATGGTAGGCACGTCCGAGGGGGCTGCTTGTCTCCGTTTACTGGGTCCGGTGACCCTGTGCTCCTGCACGGTCCCAGCTGTCCTCTCGGGTACTTTGGGGTCCTCCTCGTATGCCTCTGTCTCCGAGTCCCTGGCCACTCACTCGTCCACACAGATCCAAGCTGCTCGGCTCCCCAGTGCTCCAACACCCCACCACCAGGGAGACCATGCTCCCAGGACAGGTTGAAATAAGATTCAGGAGGACTAAGGGGGTAAGGTAAGGAGGTGGGTGGGAGAGCAATGCTGAGAAAGCGTCCTTAGTGCTGCATCAGTAGGATGGCTCCACCTAGAGCTCCTAAATTGAGCTCCCTACCAGCGCCATGTTTAGGCTCCTCCCCCTGTCCTATTGAAATTTTTGTATAAAGAGTTATTTGTTCTAAAAAGTAAAACAGATGCATAATATTGTATATGCACCCTGACTGCATTCTAGCAATAAGTTAACATTTTTCAACTGGGCCTTAAAGGACAATCATAGCTGTTACCTTCAGTAATTAGACTTCAGCATTAATTCTACCAAAAATAAAACATGTACTCTGATTGGATTCTTTGGCCATTCCACTGTTCCTTGTTCCGAATTTTTCAGAAAAACTGCCTGTTTGAACTCTCATTTACATAGGTGAAGGATTGTTACAATATACAATTAAGTATTTGTGTATTCCAAAAAATATAATTTTTTTTATCTATTATAAAGCATTCATTTGAATCTGTATATACAAATAATTACATTCTGTGCACTGGCATTGCATTTAAATGTACTGGCTGCTATCCTGATTGTCCATTAAAAACCTGTGGGAATCAGTATCTGAATCTCAAAACATACAGTTGAAGTCTTCTTATAACAACAAATTAAACATGGTTGGATATGTCAACATTAATTAACTGCCTTTGCATCACCTAGAGCACAGAGATCTACCTTAAGTGATCATAATATGCATCTATTAATTAACTTACACGAACTAATAAAAAATCATGAAATCATTTTGAGTCTGCAGTTTTGCTTTGACAACCCTTCTGGTCCTCAGGTGCTCCCTGTTATGCAGATTAAGCACAGCCTCACTGAAAGGTTATTTGATATTTCTTATATAAATAGCAGCCTGGCTTATCTGGTCAAGTGGACTTTCTCCCTGCTTGCTTCCCAGCACAGCTTCTCATCACTTAGTTCAGTTTCAGAGCTATTATCTAAAATTGCGTCTTGACAGTATCATATCTGCCTGCAACAAATAGAGGACAAGTAATATCTTAAGGTTACCAAATTCATATAATGTGTGGCAAACCATACTAATTTGTCAACTTCAATGTCCACTTGAGCAGAAGGCAAAAGACAGCTGAGGCCATTTATTTTTCTGTTACAGTGTTAGAGTAAACGAGTAAATACATGGTATGGAGGTATGCATGTATATAGACTTCTAATACTAACTCAACGTTTGTCTGATTAATGATAACAACTAAATCCAACTTTAAACATCAATGAATGCAAAGTAGATCTGCAACCTAAAGTATTTTTGTTTGTTCTTGCATTAGTAAAAAAATAAATTGATTACATTCTCTTCTTACTTAGTAAGAAAAATCCTATTTAGAATGTTTAAAACGGGAGTATCAATGGGTGTGTATGCCCTCCATGAAACCTGTGCTTGAGGCTACCCTTGCTGATCTCCCAGTCCTGCTGTCATAAATACACCTCTATCTAAATCCCACAAACATGGGGGCAATGTAATTATGTTGAGATTTATAGGGGCTTGTAGTCCCTGAGCTGCTGTGTACTTTAGTGACTTCATACTGGTGGATGCCCCTATCCTTCACCCCAGTTCAATCAATGCAAGCTAGAAAGGGAAGCTAAAATGGTCACAATTTTGGAATATAATTAAGGGTAATTCCTTGGCTCAAAAAATATAAAAAAAAAATGAAGGGTAATTCCTTGGCTCCAAAAAATAAAAAAATGTTGTGTTGATCTGGAACTGAGTATGGCAATCAGAAACCATCAATTTAATTTGGATATTGAACTGTATACAGTATTTTGGAAATTACATTTAAACCTTGTAAACATTTAAACCAAGTAAACCTTGCTTCCAGCTAAGAAAAAAAGTAAAGACAGCGGCTTCTCTTATATCCTGATATATGATATAAAAAAACTATGTACAGTATATATAAAGGCAGCTCTCAATCTTCCTTCCCTGACAGTGATGAAATTCAATTAATTCAATAAACCGTGTACCTCAAAATAATACATATGCAGTGCATAACAAATGAGGATAATATCAATTAGGATATTTAAACCAAAACAAGTGCATCTAACAAACCCTCATAAAAGCTGATGATACTTTTGAGTACCAATCAATATGGAGAAAAAAAAAAATCTAAACGTGCATCAAACTTTTCATACAGTTCATAGAAGACATTGTTAAATAAATACTTGTGACAAAGATTAAAAAGTGAAGTGAGATAACATTCCCAGTGTCAGTCTGAACTCCAATCAAATCCATCAACACTTGCGTATTCTCCTCCAGTGCTCCATTAATTCGGTGCTCAAATAAAAAGATGTGCTTACCAGACTGCCATGACCACCTATGTATAGAGCGGTCATGACAAGTGTGTACACAAGAGACTCCTGCACAACTCTCCTTCTACCATCATTGGTTTCCGCTCATCACATAAAATGGCACAGAATCAATGTAAAAATAGGAACACTCACATAGTGGGAATCCATAAAAAATGCTTGGATGTCCTCAACTGAAATAACAACTGGGGACTGACATTATTAAAATATCACAAAGCTTCCATATAATCAGGCCCCCAGGAAAGTTCTCATCCAGTGCAGTGGTTTTTCCGCATGCAGTTTGTAATAACGTTTCAGTTTCTATTGCCTAAATTTGGGACAGGCTAACTGTAGATTTTACCCACTTGCCAACCGCCTTACTGGGAATATACGTCATATTTTTATACTTTAAATACTGGTATAGTTTTTTCCCTTAGGCGGCCGGATTTCAGATAAAAAGGATTCCGGCATCAGATTCGCAAAAAGATCACTTTCATAGGTGGCGGGAGAGGCGCCCCCCCGCCACTTCCCGGTCAAAGTGCTAAGAAAATGTGCTGAAGTGCCTAAAGTGCTAAATTTATCTGGGGTCTTTTTGACCCAATATCTCTCAGTAAAGTGGACCTGTCATGCTTATTTATTTTACAAGGGATGTTTACGTTGCTTGTAATAGGAAAAAAAGTAATAAAAAAAATGAAAATAAAGGGATAGTGTAAAAATAAAAAGTAAAATAAATAAGAAAAAATAAATCTAAAGCACCCCATACCTCCATGCTGGTGCGCAAAAGTAACATCATCTTTCCTGTTATACAAAATCATTTGGCTAACTTTTCTGTTTTTGGTTTCACTAAAATTTATTTTTTCCAAAACAAATTACAAATTATTTAAAGACCCCTGCACAAATACAGTCGGGGATAAAATATTACAATGACCACCACTTTATTCTCTAGGGTCTATAAATCTATATTAATAAAATACAAGTGTCTCTGCGTCCAGATTCCCTGTGTCCGTGGGATTGCACTACTGTGCAATTGCCCCACAGACAGCCATTGGGTGTGCAGAGCCTTAGCCCCGCCCTACTTCAATCAGCTAGAGCAGGACTTCCCAAACTGTGGGTGGCAATCCACAGCCGCATCTGAGTGAATAGCTGGCAGTCACTGCTGCCAGCCCATAACAACTGCCTTTTCACATTACAGTGATGAATTCTGTCATGAATAATAAAAGCCATTTAAATGTTGTATTCAACATATATATTAAAGACTTTACATTTCATTCTGCACAATATATATAATATAGAAAAGAATAAATACAGCATGGCACTTCAGCTCTGCAGTTCTGTGGGTAATTTGCATAAACCACTCATACCTACCAATCAGACAGTAGAAGTAGAAGCAGATAACGTCTACTGTCTGATTGGTAGGTGGGAGTGGTTTATGCAATTCTTTTCTAATATATATATATATATAAAATATATATATATAAATTGTGCAGAATGAATTGTAAAGTCCGCCGCCTTCTATTTGGAATGGGTCCGCCCCTATCAGTTTGAAGGGAGCGAGAAAGCCGGCTTTGTCCACGGGTTAGTACTGCTCCTGAATGTAATTGGTGAGGAATGCGGATGGTGGTGGGGGGGCCTTTCCTCCTGGGTGAATCAGGCTTACAAGGGGGGCTTTTTTCCCCAGTTGAAGGCAGGCTCTCCCTAAGCTGCCTACATTCCAAACCTCCTGGTAGGAAAGGGCTACACTGGGTCTGGCCGGGGGCCAAAACTGAAAAAGCCCGTGGTGTATGTGCCCCTGGGGTGGCAGTCCAGGGGTGCCTCAATTCTCACCAGTGAGGGGTAGCTCACCTGAGTTTTTTGGCACCTTGGTCACTGCACCATCACAGTTTTTCTGCACCTGCCTCTTGGGACAGGCCTTTTGGCCAGCACCAGAGGAATTTTTTATTCCCGGCCGGGGGGCCTGTCAAGGTCTTGCACTTTGACACTTTGACACTACCCAGCACTTCTCCACTTCCCTTTTCCCCACTCTGTTTTTCTTTGTTGTGTGTTCACTGTTCTGTCTCAGCATCGATTGTACCTGTGACCTTCTTGTAGACCCCCAGTCTGTAAGTGTGTGCAGCAGGTTGAATGATGGCTTTAACAGATAGTTTACTCAATGAATAAAGACTCCAGAGGTGTTCTCCACTGCTTCTTTATGATTCAAGTTAGCAAAGGCATAAACATAGAGACTTTTCCATAGGTAAATTTCCAATTAAGTTACACAGCTTCCACACTCTGCAGTCTCCTCATAACAACTAAACAAAATGGGAGTTACAGCAGGAAATGGAGGATGGGAGAAACCATCTAGCCAGAAACAGCAGGGGTGCAAGGAAGATACCAATAACATAGCATAACATAACATGTAATAACAACTGCTAGACAGTTAAAGCTGCGTGGCAGCACACTCCCCGCCTGGTATCGTGAGATACCACTACACAATTATTTTCCATAAATATACAATTAACATTGCATACAGTAGAATGCTATGTAGCCCTCTCCTCTAATCTAACTATGCTAGAGGTCTAAGTGACTCCTACACATAACACTGAATCAGAATTTTTGGAAGCAGGCATAATTAGGACTGTCTCAGTGACTGGTCTCAGGAAGGTTTTTGGGCTCCCGTCCTTTACAATCCTGACTTCCACACTTCGGACCTTTCCATCATCACTAGCAATGGCCCTTGTAATAACTCCAACTGGCCACTGGATCCGATTGGTTTGCTTGTCTTTTAGAAGAACCAGGTCCCCTTCCTTTAAGTTAGGCTTCTGGGTTTGCCACTTTTTACGTCCTTGGAGAAGTGTGAGGTATTCCCTCCTCCATCTGTCCCAGAAACAATCTGCAAGGTATTGAGCGTATCTCCATTGACGTTTATATATGTCCTTTTCATCAAAGATGCTCTTTGGCGCTGGGATCTGTCCAATTTTCCGGCTCAGTAATGCAGCTGGAGTTAAAACAGTTGGACATTCTGGGTCTGTGGATACAGCTGTCAGCATTCTAGAGTTGATTATTGCTGCGACCTCAGCAAGGAATGTAAGTACTTCATGGGTAAGACGTGAAGAACTCACATCAAGCAACATAGAATCCAGTATGCGCCTTGCCATCCCAATCATACGTTCCCATGCTCCGCCCATGTGTGAAGTGTGTGGTGGTTTGAATTTCCACTCGTTTGCAGTGGCGGAGAAGGTGGCCCTTGGAGGTGGCTCTGTCTGAGAAGCTCGCTCCTGCAGGGGTTTGTTAATGCTCTGGGACGCTCTCTCGCTATAATTGAACTGGTTGGTCAGTTTTCTCTCCTTCTTGTTCCTGGATGGTATTTCCTCACCTTCTGTCCATTCTTCACTAGCCTGAGCGTCAGACTTCCCATCTGTATCTTTGTCTCCCAGCTCTGTGGAATCGTTGGTCTGAGTCTCTTCAATGACTCCCAACTTCACCATCTGTCGCCGCGCTTCATCAGAGTCTTCGCATAACATGTTTCCATCCAGGGAGAAGCGTACGGCCAGCTGGTCCACGATGCTAATGGGTTTGTAGGCCCGTTCCTTAAAACTGTACCTCACAATGTTCTGGGGGGCATGAGGGTTGTTTGCAGTCAGGATACGAGTGAATTCCTCAAGTTCAGCCTCGCTGAGTTCCAGCTGGTCCGGAGGCTTAACCAGAGTCTTGGCCTGCATCCATTCATCAGCTCCATCCCCCATATCTGTGGAGTCATCTTCATCCTCCAAATTTCTTCTTGAGCAGATGTTGGAACTCAAACTTTCCTTCACATAATAGTGCAATGGACATTTCATCAATCGATAGGTAACATTAGTTTTGTAGGAAGCTACATCCAAGAGCTTGTGAGATTGACCTAAACAGACTTCTCCTATTATCACCCATCCAAGATCAAGTTTCTGGGCCTGAGGAGCATCATCTGGACCGTTACATAACTCTCTTATTTTATGAACTCTAGGAATGTCTCTCCCTAGTAGAATCAAAATCTTAACATCCTTGTTAAGTGGTGGAATGTAGTTAGCAATGTGACTCAAATGAGGGTGATGACGTGCAACCTCTGGTGTGGGGATTTCTTCTCTGTTGTTCGGTAGCTGATCACATTCGATTAGAGTTGGAAGAGGAAACTCTGTGTCCTCATATTCTGATGCAACTATGAAGCCATGGGCTCTTCTTCCAGAAGTATTTACCTTTCCTGCACATGTCTGCAAGGTATAGGACCAGGCCTCTCCTTGAATGTTGAATAGGTCAAAGAATTCTGTACTGGCCAATGAGCGATTGCTCTGATCATCGAGTATGGCATACATTTTTATGGAATTTTGTGGACATCCTTCAGGAAAAACCCTTACAAGACATATCTTGCTACAAGACTTGCTATGAAGCCCTTCTCCACATACCTCTGTACACCTTGTGGTTACGGGGTTGGCATATTGCTCAGTTCTCTCCCCGCCATCATCTGATGTGGTTTTGAGGTTGCTGCCAGGTGAAGGTTTCCTTTTGAACAGGTCTGAATGAAGAGCGTCCACATGTTTGGCACTGTTACAGAGAGAACATCTGATGGCGATCTTACAGTCTCTAGCTAAATGATCGGAGGATGCACAACACTTAAAACAGATATTATGCTCTTTGAGAAATGACTTGCGTTCTTCAATAGGCTTGTCCTTAAATGCACGACATTTGGAGAGAGAGTGTGGCGCATTATGAATAGGACACTGTTGATTAAGATTGCTAGCTTTAATGTCTGTAGCTAAGACGTTGGATGCTATCGCGGTCTTCCTCGCGGCAATAGGATGCCTTAAATCCTTGAATTTACTGTTGGTGGCAATACCCCTTGAAGTACCTAAAGGAATGCTATTTGTATCTGGATAGAAGAAGCTTGGGTCATTCTTGGATCTTGCAACCTTCCGCACGAACTCTGCAAAATAAGGGAGGGAAGGAAACATGATGTTCATACTTATACTTTGATCCTACACTAGTCCACTTTCCCTGAAGATGACTAGGCAACTTTGCTACAATAGGATTCACGCCCTGAGCAGTGTCTAAATAGCTAAGACCTGGTAAACTAGGATCTAACTTAGCAATTTCAAGTTCTTGAAGGAGGTCACCTAACTCTCTAAGCTTATGATTGTCCTTAACAGAGATTTTAGTAAAGTCGTTTAGTCTCTGGAATAAGGCAGATTCAATGACTTCGGGGCTCCCATAGTCTTGTTCTAGACGTTACCAGGCAGCATCAAGGCCTGCTTTAAAGTTATAAATGTAGACAGATTTAAGTCTCTTTACTTGTTCTGAAGATTGAAGCCCCAACCACTTTATTAGTAAGTCAAGTTCTGCTTGAAGTTCAATGTTCAAGTTCTTGGTTACCGCCTTAAATGTAGATCTCCAACTCCTGTAGTTCTCTGGTCGGTCATCAAATCTAGACAGTCCAGTTGTAATCAACTCTCATCGAATCATATACTTGCTGAACTCTGCAATGTCAGTGCTTTCAGTTTTTATAGCCACAGGGTCTACTGATGGTGCGCCGTCTTGGACCATGGTTGGTATCTGATGTTGGCTGGTAGGTAGAGAGAAAGGTGTTGCAGATGGGTTTAATTTAGGTAAGGGTCTGTCGTCTGAAGGTCTCTGAGCATTTGAAGTCAAAGAGAGCTGTATCAAAGGGGGTATAGAGTTCATTCTGTAGTCTTCTGCTGTGCCCTTGTAATCTCTATGCACATAGGGTTGTGGTGGCACAGGAGCTGCGTAGGTTGATTCACTTGATTTTGTGACGTGCGGTAGTTGTGGAGGGTCTCTGTTAGTAGGTGTGTCTAGTTGACCAGCTTGCTTTGGCGACACATTGCCTTCTGATCCACTTGCTGGATGATTATGAGAAGAATCTCCAACTGTAGGTGGGACTGTATTGTCGTGGTTCTGAGCGAAGACAAACTGTAGGGTCCTTTCAACAGGGTCTTGACAAGCAGGCAAGCTGGTACAAGCTGCTCCTTCTTCTTCCAATAGGGCTTGTTCCAAGACAGATAACTCTGCTAAAGCTACTTCCTTTTCTCTGTTCTTCTGAAGAATTTCTAGCTGAGCCTCTGTTTCTGCTTGTATTCTTGTTTGAAAGCGTTTAGCTTTAGTTTCTGCTTCCTTGCATTTAGCTTCTGCCTTGAAGCTGCTTCTTTTTCAGAGCAGGCGGCTTGAACCTGGGCTACTGCAACCTTTTGGCGAGCTTTGAGAATTTGGTCGCTCAGTATTGACCTTATAGAGCAGGACCGCAATGACTTAGAAGAAGATTTACGATATGAGCGGGCAGACCTAGAAGATTTTCCTGAGTGTCTGGAAGAAGCAGAGTTACAGGATGTAGTTTCATGTAGCTGTGCCAATCTACCTTCTATCTGTGCCTTTGCTTCAAGATATGTGCTATGCCTCTGCTGGTCATTAGAAGTAAAGTCCTTTAATTCCAATGCAGCTTCCTCTATGTTGGAATGTGACAATAGAGAATAGTACTTCTCAGAAAGTCTTTTATAATTCTCAAAAGCCTTCTTAACCCTTGAGAGAGCAGTGTTCAATTGCTCAGAATTGTTGCTAGTTTCATTAGTGGCTGTTATACAACTTAAAGTCTTTTCCCATAATGCAGTCAGGTTGCTAGATGTTTCTTCCTTACTTGCTTCATAAACCTCCCTTCCCTTCAAGGATGGACTAGGGGCTCTGACAGGACGAGCAGAATAAAGTAAGGAGTCTGCTTTATCTTGACTAAATGCAGGTAATTCTGTGAGATCTCTGTCAGACATAATAAGTACTTTTGGTGTCTTGTTAGAAATCTGCCAGAGCTCAGCTCTGTAAGTAGTGACTTCTGTTAGTAAGCAGGCTGGGCTGAGGTATTTGTTGTTAGAATAGTTGGCTAGTGCTGAAAACTAGTTCAGACTGGAAGCTCAGCACAGAAGGCTGTAATAATAATGAAGCATTCAGTAGGTGTCTGGTTTCATATGCAGAGTAATGCTTCACGTGAGTACCACACAGGCAAGTGTGGTACTCACGTTTCTGAAGCTGCAGATTCTTGGAAATTTACTTTTCTTAAGCTGCAGAGATACCTGTGTGATGGATTCATGGAAATTTACTTTCTGAAGCTGTATATTACCATGGAAATTTACTGTTCTGTCTCAGCATCGATTGTACCTGTGACCTTCTTGTAGACCCCCAGTCTGTAAGTGTGTGCAGCAGGTTGAATGATGGCTTTAACAGATAGTTTACTCAATGAATAAAGACTGCAGAGGTGTTCTCCAATGTTTCTCTATGCTTCAAGTTAGCAAAGGTATAAACATAGAGACTTTTCCATAGGTAAATTTCCAATGAAGTTACACAGCTTCCACACTCTGCAGTCTCCTCGTAACAACTAAACAAAATGGGAGTTACAGCAGGAAATGGAGGATGGGAGAAACCATCTAGCCAGAAACAGCAGGGGGGCAAGGAAGATACCAATAACATAGCATAACATAACATGTAATAACAACTGCTAGACAGTTAAAGCTGCGTGGCAGCACATTCACGTTTGTCCCTTTTTCGTTGTACTGTCACTGGCACGACAAGTATGGCGTAGGTCCTCGGGCCTGCCCTGAACGTCTTGGGAGGGGGTGGATATGGCCTTCTGGCTTAGTTCACCCTCTCTCATGGGGTCTCCCTTCGGGGGAGCCCCACCAAGTACTTGGGGTGGTGGGCTGTTTCGGTAGTCCCCCTGAAGAACAGGGTCTGCCTGGCTTCGGCTGGACGGGCCATAGTAAGTACCTCAATCCCCGTCAGGAGTTCCCCCCCGGAGGATCAGGGTCAATGCCCTTCCTCTTCAGAGGAGGGCTATGTGTACGCCTTGTGCACTTTTTGTGTGTCTCACGTTTGCGTGTGTGCACTTTTTTATGCAGTGGGTGTAAGTCTTTTGAGTGTGTTTCACACACCACTGGCTTTAAAAAAAAAAGAAAGTTTGGGAAGTCGCTTCTCAGCCTTTTGGCTAAGATCAAGTGTAGTATCTGTTCTTATCAGTTGGTATGGACCTCAGCTAGTACTGGCATGACCAAAACCCGGAGCGCCCAGATGTCCTTGGGGTATACATGCATACCTTAGAACGAAGCCCCCGCAGTGCCGACCGCTCACCTGTCTCATGGGTGACATGTTTGGTCGCCCTTCTTCCGGGTTTACGGCATCCGGCCATCTGATTGGCTGGAGCCGCAATGACATCACTCCCGGGCCTGCGCGCGGGAGCCGACGTTCACGGCACGGGGCTCTGAAGTAATGGCACGAGCGGCCGTTCCTTCAGAGCGCATGCGCCAGTGATGTCACTGGCTGCATTTAAGGTAAATATCTTCTAAATGGTACATGTTTAGGAGATATTTACAGTACCTATAGGTAAGCCTTATCATAGGCTTACCTATAGGTAAAAGTTGCAGAGGAGGGTTTACTTCCTCTTTAAGAATTGATCAGTGTGAAAGGGCCCCTTACGCTGGATTCACACTAATGAATTTTTTTTGATGCTTTGTGCAAAAAATGCATTTCATTTTTTTTTAACATGGGTTTCTATGGAACATGTTCACATCAATGCATTTCTGTGCCTCTGCGTTATTGGAAAGGGTCATGGACTTTCTTTCCTGCAAAATTCAGCACTTTGCATGTAATATACTTCAATGGACCTGCATCCAAAACGCAAGTATTGCGCTTTTACCGCAGTTTTGCCGCAATTTGAGTTTTGCGTTTTTTATTCTGCCCAACAACAAGTTTTCCAAATAAACCCATAAAAAATGCAAATCGCAGTAAAATTGTGGTAAAAAAGTGTGGAAAGCACAGCAAAAAGCACTACAGAAAAGCTCAAAAACAACATGCATAGTTGTGATTCGAGTCTTAGGCCACATGCACACTGGTCCTTACTTTTTTAGTGTACTTGGGAGACACAGGTGCAGCATCCAGTCCCACTTCCTGCAGCATTTCAAAGTCTATGATAAGCTGAAATATGCTGCTCCTGAATGGAGCTTGATGCTGTATCAATTAGTATTTGCATTTAGGGCCCTATGCATCCAGGGACATATGCCTGGAATGCAGAATACCTACATTCTGGGCATAACTTGCTAAACACGAGTACCACATAGTACAGCATTCAGGCCCCTCCAGCATGTGGCTTAAATATGATGATTGTGCATGTAAGCTACCACCTTTGATAATTCACTGAATAAAAGATTTATTCTTTCTGTTAGACCTGTTTTAATTTTTTTAAATGTTGGGAAAAAAAAACGAACATTGGTATTTTTAAATTCCCAACCCACTGACCCATTTTGCAATGTAGCAAAGAAAATCAAGACAATCGTTTTTCACTAACCTTACAAAATGATTGCTCCAATAATATGGCTAAAATTACATAAATACTTCTGGTCGTCTTGAATTATTCAAAATAACTTGCTTCATTAGGCATGTTGATTAATAGTACTTTCCCTGCATAGAACATTTGATTTTCTAAAGTTTCAGGAAGCTGAACCCTACTGAGAGGGCTGATTCATATCTTTAGGGCACTACCTGACTCCACTCTATATACAGGGCTTATGGTTTTTTTATTAACTCTTTGGAGATATGGTATAACAGTGCATGTTACGTTTTGTAAGCTGTAAGCACACAAAAGGGAATAGTATGTTCTTAGTTTATTTTCTTTTATATATGCAAGGATTTCATCTCTTCAGTGGAAACTTTGTTGAGCAAGTCAGATACAATCTATGTATTATGTACAGAATGGCATTTCAGTTATTGTGGGGTAGGCTATTAGTTTGTGGCGTGGTAAGACTAAACCTCCAAATACTGTTTAAGACATTTAATTGGTTGTGATCACCTCTTATTGGGCTCCATTCACAAAGCAGTATCTTATTGCATCAAAGTATGCCGGGGGTGCTTTTGTCCCCCCCCCCCCCCCGTCAAAAAAAAGTACCTGGTCCCCATGTTGATTTTTTTCATGAAATGTCCCTTGCATATATACAGTTAGAACAACAGAAAAAATAATTTTGCAATAAGGGGCTTGGCTTCAGCATGACTCACGATTACATGATACTTTTTGGCATACTACACAATTTTAAACTATTTCCAGAACAAATTTACCAATCAACATGTTCTTATGTGCAACTATTTCTGCAGAGTCAGTCATAGCCAGACAAACAAGATGTTATGACTATAAATCCGGCATAATTGCAGGAATATTAGAGAAGAATATACAGCATGAAAACACCATTAACCCTTCATTATGTTTTGTGCAGTTTTAAAAACCACACCAAAGATTTAGTATGCAGGACTTTTCATAAGGATTTAAAAGGATTGTGTTTTTAGCACGGTAACAGCAAGGGCCCCCAGTGCTGCATAAAGTTGAAATAAAAAAAAAAATAGTAGTTTTGCTCCTATAGCTGCAGTCACATCACTTGTATTGAAGTATGCCTTATGCAGGCATAACAGGTCTTGTTCCTGTTGCTAAACTTCAGGTTTCTGAGTTAACAGCCTTGGGTGTCCTGTGAGCTGCAGTGAAAATGGTCTGATGGGGACCCACCCTCTCCTCCTCCTCCCCCTTCCCTCCTTCCCCCCTCCCCTCCTTTTCCCCCTTACCTTCTTCCCCCCCTCCCCTCCTTTTCCCCCTTCCCTTCTTCCCCCCTCCCCTTCTTCCCCCCTCCCCTCCTTCCTCTTCCCCCTCTTTCCCCTTCACCCTTCCCCCTCTTCCCCTTTCTCCTCTCCCCCTCTTCCCCTTCCCCCTCTCCCCCTTTTCCTCCCCCCTTCCTCCTTTTCCCCATTTTCCTTCTTTCCCCTTCCCGTTTTCCCCTTCTTCCCCCTTTTCCCTTTCCCCCTTTTCCCCTTCCCCTGCCCCAACCTTCCCTCATCCCCCCTTTCCCCTCTACTTTGCCTTTCTCCTCCTTTCCCCCCGTCCCCCTTCCTTTCCCCCTCCCCCTTCCTTCCCCCCTTCCTTTCCCCCTCCCCCTTCCTCCCCCCCTTTCCTTTCCCCCCTTCCTTTTCTCCCTTCCCCTTCTCTACCAGTTATCATAGTAAAGGCTTAGAGGCAGTGTTTGGCGTCTTTATGTCAGACCCTCCAGCAAGGTAAACAGTGGTGAGGTCACCAGTTCTCACCCCAAATCTCCTGAGACTAGCAGACACAGGCAGCAGTGTCTTAAGGTGAGTACAGACAGACCAAATTACAATCTGTGTGTTGGCCTCCCTGTTTGATAGAAGTCAATTGGCTAAACTTTCATTTTAGCGGCTTCAGATGCTGATCAGTATATTCTGACAGTGGGGATTACCTGCTGGTAAAATACGTCAATTCCTCCATCCACCTTGCTTGTGTAGATGAGGGAATCCATTTACTTTTTTCAATCAGCCAATCAGCTGAACGAAAAAAAAAAAAAAAACAGATATTATGTATAAGTTATCAAATCTTCATGTTTAAAACTGTATTAAACCCAAAAGAAAACATTTACTATATTGAAGCTTTCCAATTGTTACATGTGATGGCTGCATTAGTATTGTTTTTTAGACTTCCTTTCTTTTATTTTCTCCTGCCGATCTGGCCAGTAAGTCTTGTTTTCCAACAGAACAAGCACACCTGCAAATGTATCAGTTAAGAGTGTTGAGACAAAGCATTTACCACTGACAGGGCTGCTTAAAATGATCAGCTGTTATTTATTCATGGAATACATTTACCCCCCGCCCCAAAAAAAAAAAGAAAAAAAAAACACAGGTTTGCTGTAACTGTTTGTGCAACTGTGTGAGCTGAGAGCCAGAGTTTGGCTTCCATTTGTTAGTGTATCTAAATCTGCTAGTACATCTTATACTCCTCTCCCTCTAGACTGACAATGCTGCTGTTTGCTGTGCCCCTGTGCTCCTTTATCCAAAGGAGGGTATTTACTGGCCAGTCCACCAGGTGAAAGCGGAGGGGGGAAAAAGCCTAAACGAGAAAACAAATTGCACCTACCACATCTAATAATTGTTAAGCTGCAATATAATACTTTTTTGGGTTTAATACTGCTTTAGGCCCCTTTCACACTTGTGTGACTTGTCCTGCATCTTGGGACTGCAAAGTTGCATAATAAGTCGTGTCAGACATTGATGTAACTTGAGGTCCAAAGACCTCAAGATTACACAGGCAAAGTTTTTTTTTTTTACTTGGAATAGTTGATGGGGTGGGTTATAAATCTGTGTGTATTTTGCCATGTTTGTTTTAGAGTACAGATATAAAATAGCACTGTGTTTCACATGTTTGGCAAAGCTTGTACACAATGAGTTGTGTAATACAGTTTTATGTCCTGTTGTAGGCATATTATTTTAGGATTATGAGTTATTCTTTAAACCTTCATTAGTGTGCACCTTAGGGATTCGTCAAAAATTAACCTGAAAAATATAGACAATTAAGTAGTATGATTGTTCTCTACATCTCTTAATCTACAAAAACAAAGAAAGCCTGCATGTCAAAGAGTGTTAAATACCAAAGTAATTTGAACTGCATATATGCAGCATTGATTTGCTATTTATTTTGTGCAATGTTACAGGGCATGCAGAGCACTTTGTTTCCAAATCTAATTGTTGTTGCCCTTTAAGGGGGTTTGGGTTATATTATTTTCCCTTATTTCTTTTTGTTAGATATATTTAATTAGTGTTGTCTGCAAAAAGAGCTTTGTTGTGTTTGCTTTGTAAGGACATTTTACATAGAACATTGCAATCACAACTTAGGCAGTGTGACTATACTGTAAAAACTTTCCAGCGGTGTAGAAGAGTTTGCAGGTAAATTAAAATATATATTTTTTATTGTTCTAAGCTTTTAATGCAATATCATATTATGTGGTATCCCCAAATTCTTAAAGTTGTGACATTTTTTAAAACAGCAGGGAAGTACACATAAGCACATACAATAATACGGAGAAGCAGTGGTATTGGCCTTTGTAGTTGGAACATCTACTGGTAGGTGGAATAAAGAATGCTGTTCCCTATGTCTTTCATCTATTATATATTTTCTTGGGATGGGGTGATGTAAAAAGAATAGCGGGGTAGCAGTGGCATGTTGAGGGAAAAAGGGGGGTGGGGAGTGGAAGGTAATTAGAAGGGAGACTGGGGTGGTGGTAGGGTGATACTGGGGTGTAGTTTGACAGGGAGGTGGAGAAAGTTCAGGCAGGGGTGGTAATGCTCATATTCAACTTAGTCTAGTCAAGGGTCAGAGAGGGCCTGACAATATTCAAGAGAGTAGGTAAATTTGGGCAAGTAAAATCATTTTTTTCTAAATTTATCCTCATTTAAGTGAGATCAGCTGTGAGGTTCTACATCATTTTAATGTATTGTACTTTTGATATCTACATACAGATAGAAGGGGGGGGGGGGTTATGTGATTACCAGGAAAGGTAGATAAATTCCCTCTATGGGATTAATCAGGTGGAAAAGTGGAAAATGTATCTCTTTCTGGTATGGGAGTCAGGTGGAGGAGACAAGCAGCCAGGATATTCTTTAGGTTAACATTTTTTTAAGTTTAATGGAAATTATTTTTCCCCAAGTTAGTCTAAGAGCTGAGTATACCCAAGATGTATGTAGCAGAGTGTCAGGGTGCTGTTGGTATCTGCAGCAGAGGAGACAGAACTGTGGGAAATTTGTCTGGGGAACAGATAGAACTTGGTACCATCTACAAAGAAGTTTGAAACCTGCCTTCTGAACTGAAGGATTTATGAGGAAATATTCCTTTTTGTGTGGGGCTGAAGGTGGTATCTAGGTCCCTTTCCCAGGAAAACACAAAATATATTCCAGGTCCCTAAAGGAAAGGGGGGGGGGGAGGAAGCGAAAAGGGGATTTTTAGTGTGCCCAAAAGTCAAACACTATGTATCATGGCTAAAATCAAAATATATATTTTTTGTTACATACCAAAAGTATTAAATTAGCACAACATATCTTTTATATAAAATGATATCATGTTATACATATCACCATATAGTACAATGTTCTAAGTATAGGGTAAGCTCACACGGATCGGACCGATGCGTTTCTCACAAAATATGGGCTTTCTCAGGATCTGATTTTCAATGTGTTTAAACCTTTAAAACATCATCCACAAGAAATGTACAATAAGGTGTATTGTCAACATCTGTCCTAGAGGATATAAAAGCTTCAGATCTACATTCGATTATCAATCTGTAATATTGAGTCAGAGATTGTAGGTGAGGCCACCATCAACAAGATAAACATCACAATCAAAAAACATGCACACCACAAGAATTGGATTAGTAAATCTCACAAACCTCCCAAGGGAAACATCCAAAATCAAACATGTAAATCCATAGTATATATCCATAGTGACACACATCAGCTATATCCCAAAAATTCAAGAGATCACCCCCCATGTCCCCGATCCAATAGAGGTAATGCTGCTGCGGTTTTGAAAGCATACATTAGAAACCAATTATTACTGATGAATTCAGCATTTAAATTTATAAGTTTAAACATCAGTCAAGGCCTTTATATACATGGACTTCTATTTAGTAGACCAAGCAATCTGGGAAGCCAATACAACCCAGGGTTTTTTTTTCCCTCAAGAAGAGCATGCAGTTTAACCTGTGAGTTTTATGGGCCTACAGGAATAGGCTGAATTAGACTGGAGAAAGTAAGTTTTGAGGAAGGAAGTTGGGAAGTGCACTGACAGGTATCAGAGAAGGTACACGACTATGGGGGGTATATTTATGTTTAGAATGTTGTTTCTACAAAACCACAAATTAAGAACTGATTGGCATAAATCCTGTCTAGTTGTCACTAGGAGGGTGGAGACATGTGTTGGGAAAATTAATTTAAAGGTTGGGCTAAGGTGGATCGCTAAGGTGGATGCTAAGGTATTTAATGTTGCAGGTTGTTGATTTAAATGGCAAGTTTGTTGATATGTGCGGAACTCTGTGATGTGGGATAATAATGGTTAGCTCCTTAGAATTTTAGAGATTAATCTTGAAGTTAGATAGAGGGTCATGTGGTCTAAATTCTGCAAGTAGTTTGCGACGGGTGATTTCAGGTTAATGAAGAATAGTATGTCTACTTTGTGTTGAGTTCTAGGGAGTGAATGACGGCTTGGGAGCAGAGAGGTAAGCCCTAATGAGTTCCACTGGTTGTAGTGAAGGAGCCTGAAGAGAGTCCTTTATCCTGGCTGTAATTAAGGGATAAGAATATATCATAATATATTTCACTGTTCTTATGTGATGCAGGTTGGCCTTGAAAAGTCTCAAATTTCTCTATTTTATTTATTTTTTCTTCTTTTTTTTTCAACTTTAAATTTTTATTAAACATATTAAGAAAGAGAGAGAAGAAAATATACAACAATCGTTGTTTGTATAAGTATACTGTGGCAGACATCATTTACAGAAACCGCGCAAGACATCAATAACAAGTCAAAATAATATTAATATTAGGATATGCACACGACCCATGTTATCGCACAGAATGAGTGTGTCTGGGAGCAAGTTCTTCGGTTAGTATTAAGTCGAGTCCATCACCCCATATGGGCACACACTGTGACTAGACTCCAATTATTTAGTCCCTTATAAACCATTGAGTACTATCCTAAATTAGTGGCCATTACTCAAAACATTGAATAATGTCCCACAAATACAAATTCAGTATAGAGATAAAAATATAATAATGTACATCCCACTAGTTCTATAGCAATCAAGTTTCAAGGTTGTAGCAAGGACTTAGAATAATCCCTCCATATGCCCCATTTTTTATGGTAAGTATCAGCCCTATGATCTTTGTAAGCTAGTCATTTTTCAAACTTACATTGTGAATTGACTCTATTAAACACTGCTTCTATACTTGGTGTGCCATGCGACTGCCAATCTTTCATTATAGTGACACGGGCAGCGCATAGAATGTGCATCAATACTGTTTTAACCTTAAGATGGAAGTTTTCCATTCCTATACTAAGAAGAGTCAGCTCATGTGTGACAGGATTAGGAATGTCTGTAATCTTAGAAATTAATAGGAAGATTTCTTTCCAGAATACCTGGATTTTTTTGCATCCCCAGAGGATATGGGGTAAGTTACCCTCCTGGTTGCAGTTCCTCCAACACAGGGGGGGGGGGGGAGACTTCAGGGTAGAATTTGTGGAGTCTCACTGGAGTCATGTACCACCTGTGTAGAATTTTCTGGGAATTGTCACAATTGTCTATGCATGCTGATTGATGATTTAGTATTAGCTTTTATTGCCCCCAACCATTGTGATATAGGGGATTTTTGTTGGAGATCTTTTTCCTATAGAACCATAGAATTTTATTTTTAGCTATTGTGATCAAACTGTAGTAGTTGTAGAAAAAGGAGATGCGTCTGGGCATCTTAGTCAGCCTGTTAGTGAGGAAATCCCATACCTTTAGGCTGTAACATTTTTAACTTGGTTGATTCGGAATCTATCAATTGTGTCAGTCTCCTTTTACATCTTCCAGATTGAAATTCATTCCTCTCACTGCCCAATTCTGAGCTGAAAAGTTTGGTATCAAATATTCAAATGACCTTAGTGGTATGTTTGGTGGTATATTCTTTGTTGATTGTCGGGAATGCCCTCTAGTTTAAATATTGTAGACCAGGCTAACAGAGAAGCCTTAATTATTGGGTAGTCTGAAGTTATAGGGCAGTGGTGTATATTTGCTGCCATTAGTAGGAAGAAGAGGTCATGCTCAGGGGTGACCTCAGTTTCCACTTCTGCCCGGAAAGAAAGCCAGAAACGAAGCTGTTCTAATAGCATCGCTTGATAGTATGTTTTGGCATGAGGAAGGCCTAAACCCCCCAGATGTTTAGGCGTGTATAGGATCCACAATTTTGCTCAAGGTTTTTTTCCCACCCCATATGAATTTCTTTACCATTGTGGCCAAGCGGGAGAACAATTGTTTGGGTGATAGGAATAGGAAGTTATCTGAAGTAGTATAATAATTTAGGTAAAATTTGCATTTTATAGGCAGCTATTCACTCGATCCAGGAGAGTTGGATTTTACCTATTTGAGTTGTTTCGAGAGATAATTGATCTAAGAGTTTAGGGAAATTGACAGAGTGTATATTTGTGATCAGAGAGGTTAATTGTATGCCAAGATATGTGATGGAAGGAGAGTCCCAGGTACAGGGGGAAATAGGTTTTAGCAAATTTAATTTTAGGTGGGGGAATTCCAACAGGCAAGGCATAGCATTTGGATGTATTGACTTTGTAATAAGAAACATTACCAAACCATGACAGTAGCTCTTGTACTCCTCGATGGAAGGATTCAGGTTTAGATAGTGACAATATAATATCGTCTGTGAACAGACCCAGTGTGTGTTCATTATTACCAATACATAGGCATGATATGGAGGTATGGGATCTCATGTGTTCTGCTAATGACTCAATGGACAGGGAGAAAATTAAAGGTGAAAGAGGGCAACCTTGCCTTGTTCTGTTCATTCAAGGTAAAGACTTGGGCCGTAAGGTGAGTATAAAGGGACATTATTACAGAATGTATAAATCCCATCAGACCAATCTTCGGCAAGGTTTTCTCAAAGTATCTCCAGTGCACCCTGTTAAATGCCTTTTCGACATCAAGAGCTAGAAAGACATTAGTTTTACTGGAGAGTTCTGTGAATCTGATCAGGTTAACTATTCTTCTGGTCCTGTCTGGTGCCTGTCTACCCTTTACAAACCCAACCTGATCTAATCTCAGTAACATAGGAGGGACTTCAAGCAATCTATTTGCAAGTTTTGTGTAAAAGAAGGACCTTTTCCAGGTTTTGGAAGGGGTCACATCTACAGCATGAAGCATCTCATCAGGAAAGTATCCTTTTTGTTACCGCTTCATTAAATAATTCTGTCAAGTGCGGAGCAAGGGTCTCAGCAAAGGCTTTATAATATTCTGCTGAAAACCCATCCGCTCCTGAGGATTTGTGCATAATCAGCAATTTAATTGCATCCGGAACTTCTACTGTAGTTATTGATCTGTTAAGCTCTTGAAGCACCTCCTTGTCTACAGCGCCATCTTTACTATGCCCCCCCCCCCCAGCTGCTAGGATGAAGAAGTCCATCAGCTTCCACGGGCCACCGCGGTCTTTTCTCTTCCCTATCGCCAACAGCATTCTCCCAGCGGTCTCTCCCTCCTTTGGGTCACTTCCGTGCCTGTTTCCTGCTGCTGTGAGTAGCTTTTATGCCTCCTGCTGTCACGGAGCTCACTCACATCACATCCAACTGCTCCGCCCCATCTCCACCCCCTGTCTCCGCCCCCAAAACTTTCTCTTTTCAAAGGCCTTTTTGGTTTAGAGATCAATAATTGGCATTTTACTGGTGTGTGCATGGGGTATTGTCTTTAGGTCCCCAGTGCTGTCGTTTATGTCCCCTCGATTGGGGACAGAGCCTGCTTGAAATGGGTGAATGATATGTTAAATCAGAAGTGACATGCAATTGATTAGGATGTTACTGAAAAGGTTAAGTCAAAATTTTGATAATTGAATGGGCTGGTAGTTAGAAAACTAAGTTTGGTTTTTGCTCTCTTTTGGAATGGTGGTGATGAGGCCTCTCACCGAGTTATAGAAGAAAAGAAGCGACACTTCCAGCATCAAAGGAACAAAGGTTTATTGTAGATACATAAATCCAACACCCGACATGCAGGGCGACACTGGGTCAGCAGACGCGTTTCACACCACATGCTTATTCATTGCTCTCACCGAGTTGGCAGGGAATATATGATCTTGTAGTATAGATTTGCAGGCTTGAGGAATGGTTAAGTAAGATGTTGGAACATTTTATAGTATGGGAGAGTGAAACTGCCTGGATCGGGGGCTTTATATATTCTGGTGGACTTCAAGGCCACATCCAATTTGTCTTCAGAGATAGGGGGGTTTATTGATTACCTTTTATTACCTTTCTGCTGAGAATAGGCTCGGCAAGCCTGTGGTCTATGCCTTGTGGGGATGAAGCGGGGGAATTGTACTATTAAGTATAGTATTCCTGGAAGCAACAGGCAATGTTTTTGGATTTATTTACTAAGAGGTCTTGGCCTTTATTGATCTTTGGGATAAAGAAGCAAAAACAGGCCTCCTGTAGGGCTCTAGCCAATGCTGTGGTTGGTTTATTGTCATTATTCATAAAATAACTTCTCGGTCCTTGTTTGTTGGGCATTTAGTTTGGTTAGAAATTGATTGTTTAGCTTTGAACATAGGTACTGTAGTTCTGTGGCTGTGGCCTGAGCAAAAGTTTCCCTTTGAACAGTTTTACTTCAATGATTCAGGACAGTATATTTATACAAAGTACTCCAGCGCAAAATGGGTCTATATCCAATAAAGAAAATCAATATCTCATACACCAACTTTGCTGCTGGCAAAAAACAGTTTTCACACTTCCACCTATATACTAAAACATACATATATATATATATATATATATATATATATATATATATATATATATATATATATAATCTAGAAAGAGAGAGACAGAGAGAGAGAGACAGTGCCTGCGCTTACCAATTACCAATCGTTGTCTGTGCAATCCTTACAATGTGCAAATCTCATGCATACAATAAAGTTAAGATCAAAGTATACAATGCCTACCGGTAAGTCAGGTATCTTTTTGACTTTGTCTGCTTTAACTAATGCACCCTGTAAGGCTTCATTAATTAGAGTGTAAGTTTAATGTAAAATTTACACTTCTGACTTTGTAAAATAAGAGTGGCATCACAGCCACAACCAAAGGAGTCTACAGGTTCCTTAGAGTTGTATACTGTTAATTAATTGTACATAGTATAATGTAAGACACAATCAAACAGCTAGTAAATTCAGGTAGTTGAGTTCAATTCAACACACTTAGGTGGAAGTGAATAAAAAGTACAAAAATTAAACTCTTATTCATTATAACCAGATTCTTAACTTCTTTGGCCAATAAAATATGAGTGACTAATCTGGACAATAGTCCTCTTTGCACCTATTTACTAATCAAGTTTGTGTGGACACTTTTGAGAAAGGGTGTTGTATACATTTTATAGCAGAGGTTTAATTATATTCTGCTTGTAAAATATGAATTTTGAAAGCTCAGTAAAGGCTTTGATTTCATAATAAAATTATAAGGACAAAACTTGAGAAATCCTGGAGCTAGCTCCTGTGCTAAAGGTTTTGTTTAGAAGCAATACAGTGCTGTTTGGTAAATGAAAAAAAGAAACAGAATTTTGAAAAATTTAATTCGGAAAGTTCAGTAAAAAAAAATATTACCAACTGTAATTTTAGTAACCAGTGAAGTATTTTAGGACTCTCGTAATGGTCTAGTCAGCGCATTATTAGTTTCTTTTTTTATGGTTGCTTAACTTTACCCGACAAGAGCTCTGCTTTGAAAGCTTCTTGCCCTCTGCTAGGTCGAACAGCTTGTCTCCCAGAGAAATAGCTGTTATTGTTAAACACAAAGAGCCTGGAACATGTGATGGCTTGATCACTGCAGTCTAAACCAAGAACTTTACTAAAAAATCTATGTGCAGAGAAGTAACCCCTGTTACCTATTACCCACAAAAGGGACTAATTATATATTTTTTCCTCTATGTTCAAATTATCTAGTAATACAAAAATAATATAATATATCAAGCTAAATTAATACAAAAGATTCCCAGGCATGAATTTCAAGACCCATCGTGTACGTGTTATATGTTCGATCTATTAAGCTGTTTTCCACCTACCTTATTTTACTCTAGATCACCATAAAAAATATTTTACAGCATGTTTTTCTGAAAATTACTTAAATAGGCAGATGGTTAAAATGCCTTTTTTTTTGAAGACCACAGATGCATTTCCATGACTTTCCTCTTAGCCATTCAATTTAGCGAGTTATCTTCATTATTTGGTGGATAACAGCTGTAGTGCTTTTGCATTATTCTGTGTCAATATCTTACAGAAATCACTGAGAGGACAATGTGTGAGCTCAGTTTAACAGCCCTCTCAGATGTACAGTTATAAAAAATCATCTATTCAACACAGCGATGAATAGCGTAAAACTACTTCAGGTGATTAAACCTATGATCAGTAGTGAACCATTACCATCAAGAGCCCCTTCTATGCTTTTCACCTTGAAATGTATATTGCCTGTACCTACAAAATGTAGTATAGTTTTTATTTATATACTGTGTGTGTGTATGTATATATATGTGTGTGTGTATATATATATATATATATATATATATATATACAGTGCCTTGCGAAAGCATTCGGCCCCCTTGAACTTTGCAACCTTTTGCCACATTTCAGGCTTCAAATATAAAGATATAAAACTGTAATTTTTTGTGAAGAATCAACAACAAGTGGGACACAATCATGAAGTGGAATGAAATTTATTGGATATTTCAAACTTTTTTAACAAATAAAAACCTGAAAAAATTGGGCGTGCAAAATTATTCAGCCCCCTTAAGTTAATACTTTGTAGCGCCACCTTTTGCTGCGATTATAGCTGTAAGTCGCTTGGGGTATGTCTCTATCAGTTTTGCACATTGAGAGACTGACATTTTTGCCCATTCCTCCTTGCAAAACAGCTCAAGCTCAGTGAGGTTGGATGGAGAGCATTTGTGAACAGCAGTTTTCAGTTCTTTCCACAGATTCTCGATTGGATTCAGGTCTGGACTTTGACTTGGCCATTCTAACACCTGGATATGTTTATTTGTGAACCATTCCATTGTAGATTTTGCTTTATGTTTTGGATCATTGTCTTGTTGGAAGACAAATCTCCGTCCCAGTCAAGTCTTTTGCAGACTCCCATCAGGTTTTCTTCCAGAAGAGGTCCTGTATTTGGATCCATCCATCTTCCCATCAATTTTAACCATCTTCCCTGTCCCTGCTGAAGAAAAGCAGGCCCAAACCATGATGCTGCCACCACCATGTTTGACAATGGGGATGGTGTGTTCAGGGTGATGAGCTGTGTTGCTTTTACGCCAAACATAACGTTTTGCATTGTTGCCAAAAAGTTAGATTTTTGTTACATTACAGTGACATTAACCCTGGCTGTCCCAGTGCAGTATAACACAATCAGAAGAAGGCTGCTGCAATACTCATCCCATCCCTACAGTAACATTAACCCTGGCTGTCCCAGCCGGTAATTGTTGACTTTAACCTGGATTGACAGCTCTCTCAATATCGCAATATATATCGTTGGAAAAAAAATATTGCAATATACTTTTTTCCAATATCGTGCAGCCCTAGTTTCTGCAGTGTGGCACTGTTTGTATTCATGGGCCTGATAAGGTGTTGCCTACTGAATATTGTGAGTATCAAGATGTATTTGACAAGATGCGTGCTGGTACTCTTCCTCCTCCTCGTCCGTACAATTGTACCATAGACTTGCAACCTGGTGCCATTCCCCCTCGTGGCAGGGTTCATCCTCTCTCGGTTGCAGAGAATAAAACCATGGAGGAGTACGTGGTGAATGTGCTTGCCCAGGGGCACATTCGCAAGTCCGCTTCTCCAGCGGGTTCTGTTTTTTTCTTCATAAAGAAGTAGGGGGTGAGTTGATTATAGTGGCCTCAATTGCATCACAGTCAAGAATGCATACCCAATTCTGTTGATTACTGATTTGTTCGACCGCCTGAAGGGAGCAGCTGTCTTTACCAAGCTTGACCTAAAGACCGCGTTTAATACCAGAACTGGTCATTACGAATATCTTGTGATGCCCTTTGGCTTGTGCAATGCGCACACTGTCTTCCAGGAGTTCATCAATGATGTCTTTCGTGATATGTTGTAGCAAGGCGTGGTAGTCTATTTGGACGACATCTTGATTTACTCGGACTACATTGAATCACACTACCTTGATGTCAGACTGGTGCTGCAACGGTTACGTGAGAATGGGCTTTTCTGTAAGCTTGAGAAATGTGGATTCCACCTGTCTCAGGTTGCCTTCTTGGGCTACATCATTTCTGCTAAAGAGGTTCTCCATGGACCCTCAGAAGGTTTCGGCTGTTCTACAAAGGCCTCGCCCTAGTGGTCTCTGTTCCATTCAGCATTTCCTTAGGTTTGCCAACTACTATCGGAAATTTATTAGGAACTTTTCCTCTTTGGCCAAACCTCAGATCTGACCAAGAAGGGCAGCGATCCCAACAATTAGACGCCTGCTTTCGAGGCCCTAAAGTCTGCTTTCACTTTGGCTCCCATTCTGTCTCATCCCAATCCTGGTTTGCCCTTTGTCCTAGAGGTGGATGCCTCTGAGACTGGTGTAGGCGCCCTCCTGTCTCAGTGTCGGACACCTGATGGACCCTTACTTCCTTGCGGGTTCTACTCCAAGAAAATGTCTCCAGCTGAATGCAATTATGAGATTGGAGACGGAGAGCTCTTGGCCATTAACCTGGCTCTCAAGGAGTGGAGGCACTTTCTTGAAGGTTCTGTGCTTCCAGTTCTCATTTTCACTGCTCATAAGAATCTGACATATCTTTTGGAGGCCAAGAGGCTCACACCCCATCAGGCCAGATGGGCCTTATTCTTGTCTCATTTTAACTATGTGGTCTCCTATTTGCCTGGCTCCAAGAATGTTAAAGCTGATGCCTTGTCTCGCCAGTATTGTGAGTATTCCAGGGAGGACTCCGTGCCGAACGCCGGTCATACCTTCGGATCATATCCTGGCTGCCATCCGCACCAACTTAACCTCTCCTCTTGGGAAACAGATCTTGGCTGCCCAACCTGATGTTCCCACAGAGAGACCTGCTGGAAAATGTTTTGTACCTGAGGGGTTGTGCATCAGACTGTTGCACATGTACCACAATACCAAGACTGTTGGTCATTCTGGTAAGAACCAGATGTCCTGGGCTATTTCCTATCAGTTCTGGTGGCCTTCTCTCCGCACTGATTTTGCTGTGTATGTGGCTGCTTGTTGGATCTGTGCCCAGGACATATCTCCATGGCACCTTCCCTTGGTCCTACTGCATCCCATTCCCAATGGGGAGCGTCCCTGATCTCACCTGGCCATGAATTTTATTGTGAAACTTCCCGCGCCTCAAGGTTACACTCGTGGTTGTCCACCGGTTCTCGAAAATGTGCCACTGTGCTCCGTTTAGGCGGGCTGCCTACCACTCAGGAGCTTGCCTCGGTGTTTGCCAGGGAGGTTTTCCGCTTACACGGGTTGCCTAAGGAGATTGTCTCAGACCCTGGGAGCCAGTTCGTCTCCAGGTTCTGGCGTGCCTTTTGCTCCCAGTTGGGTATTCGACCCTCCTTATCCTCAGCCTACCATCCACAGTCCAATGGTGTCACTGAGCATTCCAACCAATCTCTGGAACAATTTGCAATTTCTCCGCTGCTATATCTCTGACTATCAGGACAATTGGGTTGATCTGCTACCCTGGGCAGTGTTTGCCAGGAACTCTGCCATCAACTCGTCTTCTGGAATGTGTCTATTCATGGCCAATTATGGGTTCCAACCCTTTGTGTTGCCTAAGTCGTACTCGCCACAGTACATCTCGGCTGTGGAGGAACATCTTTGTGTCCTCTGTTTCTTTTGGGTGCAGATTCAAGAGTCTTAACTTTTCTCAGCACTGCGTCCGCACCAGGCAAACCATAGATGTTTTTCTACTTCTTCGTACCAGGTCGGGGAGAGGGTGTGGTTGTCGACCCGTAATCTCAACCTCAGGGTACCTACTCCTAAACTGGCATCTCGTTTTGTTGGGCCTTTTCACATCCTCCGCAAGGTGAACCAAGTGGCCTATGCCCTTGATCTTCCTCCTGGCATGCGTATCTTCATTGTCTTTCACATGCCACTTTTGAAGCCACTGGTTTGCAATCGCTATACTTCTTCACTTCCTTGCCCTCGTCCCATTCCTGTGGGCAATCATGAGGAGTATGAGGTTAGAAGCATCTTGGATTCTCGTTTGTCCTGAGATCAGGTTCAATACCTGGTGCACCGGAAAGGGTTATGGTCCTGAGGAGCACTCCTGGGTTCCCTCCACTGATGTTCATGTTCCCACCCTTCTCTGCGCTTTCCAAGCTCACTTTCCTCACAAACCGCCTTTTATTCCGTGGAGGAGGGGTCGTTGAGGCGAGGGTAATGTCAAGATCTTACCTTGCTTTCCTGTTGGCAGCTATCTTTGACATGTGCAGACTACTGTCTTTTATATACTCTGTTTGCATCATCACTTGCCTGCTTCCTGGGCGTCGCTCAGTGATGATGATGCACACTTGACTATATAGATCACCTGTTGGCTTGCAGTCCTTTGCCCTTGTGTTGTGCTCCAAGGTGCATCACTGCTAGCAGTCTTCTGTTCTCCATGTTCCTATGTGCTTGGCTTGGCTGACAACTTTCCTGGCCCTCGATTCCGCATCGGCAGACGACCCGGCATCATCAGACTACCCGCCTCTGGACTCGACCCCGGCTTGGATGACTAACCGCTTCTAGACTTGATTCCGGCTTAGATGACTGCCGGCTCTGGACTTGACCCCGGCTGTTCCTGATTTCGCTCCTCACTCTTGCTGTGCATTTATTGTTGTTGCTCTAATAAACTTTATTTTATTGCATCTTCATGTGGTCTGGTTTCCTGGCACCCTGACAGGTTGGCTACAGTTTAGCCCTGAAAATTTTTTCTTGCTTTTCCCACCAATAATGTTTGACACTGCTTTGGGACGTCCCAATGGTCAAGGAGATCAGGAGCTGTTTCCATCAATGAATGAAAGAAAAAAATTGGTTTTTGACTTACCGTAAAATCCTTTTCTCTGATGTGCCCTTCTTCAGATAGCGATACATCTAAATTATGCTAAATATACACACATTTATATATGTTCAAGCAATAATAGGGAATCCTTTAAGCCACCAATTAGCAATTAAGACAACAAAGACATCTTCAATTCATTATTCACAAGGCTAGGGTATGGCTAAACATAGCGAGTCCATCCCCCAACATATTGTCAGTAGCATCCAATCATTAACCTAATAATAAAAAAAAACACATTTTTTTTTACAAGGGTATATAAATAACAATCACAAATAATTTATCTCAAATACCCTCCAATGTCAGATATTAAAATCCTTCACACCACTGGGTCATAAAAAACAAAATGTTTTTTTTTTTTTTTTTTTTATAAACCAATATAAATCCAGTTCTAAGTTTACCCCTCTGGGCTGTATTGTATCTAAAATAATGAATCCATTGAACTTCTTGCATTCTAAGAAGTAATTCACGATTACCACCCCAATTTTAGTTGGAACACTGTGTGTCCTTTTTCTAAAAAAATGTCTTGCAAGCCACAATTGTACCAACCTGTCCCTGATGGAGTAATGTTGGGCAATTTGGTCCTTAATTTCCTGGGTTGTTTTACCAACATAAAGTAAGCCACACAGGCATTTGGGAATATAGATAACATATGATGACTGACATGTAGTGAATCATTTTAATACTGTATCCTTTATGTGGGTGTGAGAAGCATTTCCCTCTAATCATTGAGTTGCATTGTATGCATGGATATGAACCCGTGTTTTGTGGCCCTAAATATGTCACAATGGGACTGGGTGTATTGTATTGATCAGTCTTCACCAATCTGTCTTGTAATGTCTACCCTTTCCTATATGTGGACGGGGGGGGGGGGGGATTCTGTCATAGTTGGATAATTTTCCCTCAAAATGGACCAATGTTTTTTAATTATTTTGTGTATAAAATAAAAATGGGTGGAATTAAGACACAAATGGGAGCCTTTACATTTTTTAATTGGAGGTACCCTGGTAGTCATAAGGTTATTTAACTCCCTGTTGATCATTTCTATCGGATAACCCCTTTGTGTCAATCCTGCCCCCATTTCCTTAAACCACTTCTCACATACCTATGGATTATTAAATATTCTTTTTACCTGAGTTAGTTGGCTTTTGGGGATAGATTTAAAGACCCCAGCTGGATGAAAGCTATCAAAATGTATTAATTGATTGTGGTCTGTAGGTTTAATATACAGATCGCTCTCAATATGACCATTTTTGATTGACAGTGTAGTGTTTAAAAAATAAATTTCCATTTGACTAAATGTAATGATACATTTAAAATCTAGTATTAAATAGTTCAAGTAGTCATTTAACAATATTAGGGTTCCAATGTCGCCACCCTTATATCGCGAACACTTCATCAATAAATCAAAACCATTCCTTACAGTTCTCTAAAAATATCATATTATTTTAAACAAACAATGTTTCAATCATGTTCAGAAATGTGTTAGCATATGGGAGTGTGACATTGGAACTCATTGCCGTTCCCCTGAGTTGTAGAAAGTGATATTCTTTAAACTTTAGGACGTTCTCTTCCAAAACCACCTTAAGTAGCTCTAATAGGAAGGATGTTTAGGTATTAGTATACACATGGGAATCAAATAAGTGTCGGCGGCACGCCTCCATGCCCAATTCGTGTGGAATTATTTTGAATAAACCTGCTACATCCCAAGTAACTAAGTAGGAACTAATTTCAACATCAATTTCCTGTAATTTATTCAAAAAATCACTAGTATCCTGTATATAGGAAATAGTAGGTAGTAATTACCAATGGAGTCAAGCATTTGTCAAGATATTTTGCCAATGTCCGTGTCCATTAAAACGATTGCTCCACTCTTGTTGGCCGCCTTGATAACAATATCATGCTGAGTTAACAAGGTGGACAATGCATCAAGTTAAATTTTAGACAAATTATTAGAAATATGATCTTTTAGTATTATCCCTTAGGAATGAACCAATATCTTGATCAACTTTATTAATGAATACCTCCACTGCTGAACATGATGTTGGAGGTGCAATTTTACTTTTGATATTAAGGTTAAAATTCCTAATGGATAATGGCAACACCTGAGTATATTTGGCTTCTAGTCTAGGCACCCCAGGTAAAAATTTGTATTAATGTGCATAAAGAAGCCAAGGAAATATGGAAAAATCTCCAAAAGGCTTGAAATTACAGATTAGACATTCTTATAATATGTCAAAAAAATGGGATTTTAGTTCCACAATTGACACTTTCAAAATTACTGAAAACAAAAAAAATGGTGTCTGCAAAAATGTGGGTACCCTGCAGAATTTATAGCATGCACTGCCCCTTTCCAAGGCTGAGACCTGCCAGTGTCATGGATTGTTCTCAATCATTGCCTGGGAAGACCAGGTGATGTCAATCTCAAAGGTTTTAAATGCCCAGACTCATCTGACCTCAGCACCATGGGATCTTCTCAGCAGTTGTCTAGAAAACTGAAACTGACGCTCACAAAGTGGGAGAAGGCTATACAAAGATAGCAAAGCATTTTCAGATGTCAATATCCTCGCAGGATTGTGAGAAAAACAGTTCAAAACCTATGTTTGACTGCAGGATCCCTCCAGAAAGATCTGGCAGACATTAGAGTTGTGGTACACTATTCCACTATAAAGAGATACTTGTACAAATATGGTCTTCATGGAAGTCATCAGAAGAAAAGCTCTTCTACGTCCTCACCACAAAAGTCAGCGTTTGAACTTTGCAAATGAACATATAGACAAGCCTGATGCATTTTGGAAACAAGTTCTGTGGACCGATGAGGTTAAAATTTAACTTTTTGGCCGGAATGAGCAAAGGTACCTTTGGAGAAGAAGGGGCACATCATTTAATGAAAAGAACCTCTGTCCAACTGTTAAGCATGGGGGTGGATCAATCATGCCTTGGGGTTGTATTGCAGCCAGTGGCACAGGGAACATCTTACGAGTAGAAGGAAAAATTGATTCAATCAAATTTCAGCTAATTAAGGATGGTAACTTGATGCCATCTGTGAAAAAGCTGAAATTAACCACTTAAGCCCCGGAGGATTTGGCTGCTAAACGACCAGGGGGTATTTTGCGATTCGGCACTGCGTGACTTTAACGGACAATTGCGCAGTCGTGCGACGCTGTACCTAAACAAATTTTGGCGTCCTTTTTTCCCCACAAACAGAGCTTTCTTTTGGCGGTATTTGATCACCTGTGCGATTTTTTGATCACGCGCTATAAACAAAAAAAGAGCGTCAATTTTGCAAAAATAGCAATATTTCTTCCCTTTTTTTTATATGAAATTCCCCCAAAAAAATGTAAAAATCCAAATTTTTTAACATTTTCGGCCAATTTGTTTTATGCTACCTATGTTTGGTAAAAAAAATCGCAAAAAGCGTATTTTGATTGGTTTGCGCAAAAGTTATTGCGTTTACTGACTAAGGGAAAGATTTTTGTCATTTTTGTTGTTTTTTTTTTTTAGCGCGTAATGGCGGCGATCTGCGATTTTTTTTGCGGTACTGCGACATTGGGGCGGACAGATCGGACCCTTGACTGACATTTTTGACACTTTTGGGGTTACCAGTGACATTTATACAGTAATCAGTGCTATATATATGCACTGTTACTGTAAAAATACACTGGTAGTGAAGGGGTTAACTTTATTTGAGAGGGAGGGGCTGTGTGTGTCCCTAGGGGCGTGATTCTTACTGTGATTGGCTGTGGCTTCAGCTGTATGCAGAGTGATCAACGGATCTACATAGTAGATCCATATGATCAGCTCTCATACAGAGGGGAGAATGACAGGCAGCTTGTTTACACAAGCTGCCTGACTTTCTCCCTCTCCCCCACCGATCGCAGAGTGGCCGGCGGACATCGGGTCCGCCGGTCACACGCGCGGGGGGGTCCGTGACCACGCGGGAGCGGGAGCGCGCCTCCGGTGGCGCGCGCTCACTCCCTAGACCCTCACAAGCTAGTGACGTAGCCCTACGTCACTTTGCCTGTGAGGGGCTGACCGCCGACGTAGATCGGCGTGCGGCGGTCGGCAAGTGGTTAAAGAGAGGATGGCTTCTACAAATGGATAATGATCCTAAACACACCTCAAAATCCACGGGGGATTACATCAAGAGGCGTAAACTGAAGGTTTTGCCATGGCCTTCACAATCTCCTGACCTCAACATAATTGAAAATCTATGGATAGACCTTAAATGAGCAGTGCGTGACAGACAGCCTAGAAATCTCAAAGAACTGGAAGACTTTTGTAAGGAAGAATGGGCAAAGATACCTCAAACAAGAATTGAAAGACTCTTGGCTGGCTACAAGAAGCATTTACAAGCTGTGATACTTGCCAAAGGGGGCAGTACAAGATATTAACTCTGCAGGGTGCCCAAACTTTTGCAGATGCCATTTTTTTTGTTTTCTGTTGTTTTGAAAGTGTAAATGATGGAAATAAAATCTAACTTTTGTTGACATATTATAAGAATGTCTAATCTGTAATTTGATGCATTTTGGAAATTTTTCCTTCTTTCCTTGGCTTCTTTATGCGCATTAATACAATTTTTTACATGGGGTTCCCAAACTTTCCATCCCCACTGTATATATATATATACAGTGTATGTATATATATATATATATATATATATATATATATATATATATATATATATATATATATATATATATATAATGTCTTAACCACTTGCTGACCACACTATGGCTACAGCGCACCCAGCCAGTTCTGGGAGGGCATCATATGACATCATGCCCATGGTGGTGCGATCTGTGATCGCTGTGTCACTAGGACACAGCTAATCACAGATCGGGGTAAATGGCCAATCACAGCAGCCTTTTACCACGTGATCAGCGGTGTCCGATCACAGCTGTTCGCGATGTAAACACAAGGCGGTTATTGGCATTCCTTTCCTCATGCTGACAGCGTGAGGAGAGGAGAGCCAATAATTAGCTTGTGTAAAAGGGACATCTACACTGATAATCAGGCCCATCATTATCTGTGCAGCCCCAACAGTGTCCACCAGTGCTGCCAATCAGTGCTCATTAGTACATTAGATTGTACGCTCCTTGAGGGCAGGGACTGATGTGAAAGTGTAATGTGTATTTAAAGCGCTTCATAAATTGACAGCGCTATATAAGTACCTGAAATAAATAAAATAAATTAGTGCTGCCAATCAGTGCCACCCATCAGTGCAGCATAATCTGTGCCACCTTTACAGTGCCCATTAGTGCGGCCTACCAGTGCCCATCAGTGCAGCCTCATCAGTGCACATCAGTAAATTAGAAAAATTATCTGTTTGCAAAATTTTAATTTAATTTTAATATAAAAAATGTTTTTGTTTTTCAACATTTTCAGTTTTTTTTCATTTATGTAGCAAAAAAAAAATGTGATGATTAAATGCCACCAAAATAAAGCTCTGTGTGAAAAAAAATTATATAAATTTAATTTGGGTACAGTGTTGCATGATCGCGCAATTGCTATTCAAAGTGTGACAGTTCTGAAAGGTGAAAATTGGCCTGTAGGCAAGTTGTAGGCAAGTTGTTAAAAGCGCTCTCAGACAAAGGTCTGGTCAGATCATCTCTCGCTCCTTAAGGTCCAGATAGACACTCACCGAGTACCTATCCACACACACTGCTCATGCAGCAACTGGTCTCCAGGGGAAGAAGCCCTGAACCATAGACAGCTTCTTCTCCATTTTGAAGGAGACCAACCAATCGGAAACAACTCACAATTATAAATGCAACCCGGAAATGGTGGTTCGTCACTTCCTCAAGATGCCAAATACTGTGTAATGTACGTCGGAGCAGGAATTTGTCACTTCCGGATCCCATGGGACGTTGCATCCAGGCGAGCGGTAAAAGTGAGGCTTGGCCCACACGCCAGCATCAGGGAAATACTTTTTCATCCACACAAGCTGTATACACAGATGCCAGGCAATAGACACATTTGCATGTGAGTGCAATACCTTTCATTTTTGTTTCTGCCCAACTACTTTAATAAACATACGACACTAAGGAATTTTTATTCATGTCTCATGTGGAGTTACTTCCCTCCCCACATCTCATATTGGAGAAAATGATTGTAGTGGTTACAGTAGAGGAACCTTCTAGTTTTGAGTCTCTCAGGGCATTTTAACCTTCCTGTAAAAAGAGGTCAAACACCTCTGGTGAGTTCTCACCTATCACTTGAGCACTAGCAGTGAAGATAGAAGATTATCCTAACACTGAATAATTTTGTTGGTGTTGGGTTATCGTCACACTGGACTTTACCCTTGATTTTTTGTTAATTGAATTTATGCTCACTATTATACTGTAGTTTTATTGATGATTTTCAACTCTCACATTATGATGATTTAATATGTTATGTGCGAGCGCCATACTTTGTTTTGGAATATACATACACAGCTTCTTGACTAAAAGAGCCAACTCAGTCAGGATGCTGCTTTCCAATATAATGTGGACCCATTCCAGGTGTTTAAAATCAATAGAAAATATGTGCCTACTTCTGTGCAAATATAGACAGATGACTATAATACCAGGAAATATACAAAACATCCATCAAGAAATAAAATAGAGTCCATAAAACATCTAAAAGTGCTAATGAAAATATTCCTGCCGATGTTGTGCTGATAAAGTAGAAACTGAAAACATCAAGTGACTAATTCCATAGGAGAGCAGATCACTGTGACAATCGAGCTCCAAAAATAATGGATTGTCTGAAAGTGCTTTTGTATAATCCACCCCAGACTGCTGTCCTTATATATGAATGCAAATCACAGATGGATACATCAAGATGGAAATCCCATATGCATGGAAAGGAGGCTAACAATAGTAAAGTGGCACTTAAAAATGTAAACTCACGTAGCCAGAAAAGTCAGCATGTCATAAATGCTACAAAAAAAACACTTAAGACACTAAAGCCACAAACCTGACTTGTGTGTAGATCAAAAGTGTCCAAATGTATTGATGACACTGGGAACCCACTCTACAGGTACAAGTTTTGTCAGAATGACTTCCTCAGAAGTTACTAGTCCTGGAGAATACTGCACTCCAATTTTGTTTCCAAAATTGCCATGACCCATAAGTTCATGGATGCCACTAGACCTTTGAAGGTATGCTGTGGTATCTGGCACTACACTGTCAGTAGTGGATTTTTTAAGAATCTTATTTGTTTTTTAGCACATCTCACAGATACTCGATTGTATTAGGACCTAAAGAATTGCAGGCTAAGTCGACACCTCAAACTCAACTATTTTCTAGCCATTTTTGCAGCGTGCCAGGGTGCATTATCCTGCTGAAAGAGGCCATTGCCATCAGGGAACAATTTTTTTCATTAGGTACATGTCAGGTAACATCCACATGAATAGCAGGACCCAAGGTTTCCCAGCAGAAAATTGTCCAAATCATCACACTGCCTTCGCCAGCTTGTCGTCTTCTCATACTGCATTCCCTGGTGCCATCTCTTCTCCAGGTAAGTGACACACATGCACCTGATCATCCATATGATATAAAAGAAAATGTTATTCATCAGCCCAGGCTACTTTCTTTGATTGGTCTGTGGTACATTTCTGATGCTCGTTTTTGCAGCCCCAAACATAACAAACTATGATGCCCATTTTTTGTCACCTCCAGGGACAACATGCTAACTTGCTGCCTAATATAGCCCACCAACTTAAGTAAAGGACATGTTAATTGTTAAAGAACTGAATTTAATATGCTTGTCAAAGTTCATTGTATCAGGAAAGTATTGATAAGGTAAATCATACCTAGTTTTGAGTGAATCACCATCCATTAAATGTCTTCTCCTATATCTTTCTAAATGTTTTTGTAGGCCAGGAAGACCGTCCATACTTGTGATTGGCAAAAATAAACATTTATCATGGTAATGGAGCTAGAATGTGACACTAGCAGACAGTATTTAAGTTTCCTGGTTTAAAAAAGGGCCAAATGCATATAAAGTCCTCACTTTCTAAGGCAGCAAACTTTCTAAAGGATGGCACTCTTCCCATTGCTCCTTTAGTTTAACACATTTATTTCTAAATATTATTATATTTCTTGGACCATGAGTGAAAGCTTTAACACAACCACTGAAATGTATTGCTAGATAGTATGAAAGTCTAACAAAAAACAATCTATCTAGTTAAATAAAAGAAACATTAAGAGAGCTCTAAAAAGTTACTAAATACAATGAGCAAGAAAAGACATAGGACAAATATTTAGGTATAAATGCAAGGGATATATTCCAGAATTACAAAGCTACTGCACGTGAGGGCCCCATTCTGGTAATTGGTGTTCCAGAGACTTCTCTCCCCAGACTTAAACTAATATAGACCTATCTCTCAAAGACTTGCATGGGGCCCTCCCGATTGGTGAAACTATATTACCCCTCTTCTTCATCTGGGTGTATCTCATCCATGATTGGACAATTTTCCCATCCCCTATATTTAGCATTATTCTCCCCCTCATTAGCACCTCCTCTCTTGAGTAGAAAATTATTTATGCTAGGTCATAACCTTCTTTTGAATGGGGTATTAGGTATGCAAGGTCATATCCTGGGAAAATTGTGCATTCCTGAACAGTTGGTCATCCTCTCTGCATATCTAATGAGAGCGTCTTTTGTAGTGGGTATAGTGTTAACGGAGGGTGTTCAAAAGCCTGGTCTTGATAAATACTTTGGCCCTGTATAGTATGAGAGAAGGTACTTAATTTAGATTAATTTTAGATGTTGTTCTTTCTCGCATATAAGTTTACGACTGGTAAAAAGCAGAGCATCTTCTGTGGCACCTAACATGTTTAGCCCAACCCAACATTCCTGCACTTCAAAAGAAACTGGTAAATAAATAATTTCTCACACTAAGACCTGAAAACCTTGTTACCATAAATGTGTACATATACTTATATAGGAAAACCATAAAAAAACAATATCTCATACCACTAATCATTGTTACTTATTTAAAAATATATAAATATCTATTTACAGTAGCTAATGGAGATCACCTATAAACTCCTCCATAAGGCAGCATAAGAATAAAACAGCTTTTCACATTTTTGTGTTAGAATTTATGTATTATACAAGGTGCATGGAACTGTACATTCAAAATCTGTGGTTATGGGGGAAGCCTAGTAAATGTAGCGTATGGTGGAATATTTACATCTGTATATATGTGGTTTGTGAACATTTAAAGCAGTATTCAACCCACACCAAAAATGTAAGATATTGCCGCTAGATGTGGTGGTTGCATTAGTTTTATTTTTAAGGCTTTTTTCCTGTGTTTTTACTTGGTGTTCTGACTAGTAACACACTTCCTGTATTAGAGTGCCTACACTCTGGATGAGGGAGCACAGGGGGCACCTTTGGACAGCATCATTGTCAACCTTGGGGGAGTGTTAGATGTACAAGCAGATTTAAATATACTAACACGTAGAAGCCAAACTCCAGTTAATGCTTTATAATCAGTTACAAGAATTTTTTTTTTTTTCTTTTAGGATAGGAGTTTTATATGAATAAATAAAAGCTAATCATTGTTAGCACCCCCGTGTTAAATGTTTTTTTTCTAATCCCTGAAACTGCTGGAGAGCGTGTTCTTTTTTGAAAACCAGCAGACTTACTGATCAAATTAGTAGACGAAACAAAAGAAAGCAAGCCTAAAAAAGAAAACCAATGCAGCCATTACATCTAAGAATTGGTAAGCTGCAATATAATTAACGTTTGCCTTTGGGTTTAATGCTGCTGTAAAGGCTTATATTAAAACTACAATATTTTCAGAATAATGAAAAGTTTCAGGGCCTGTTTGATTCACTTATCATTGTCCAACACAGCAACTATTAATCATCTAAGTAAGAAATTCTTGAGACCGAATGGTGCCATCATTAATCAGGGTGTAAATAGTGGCATTAGCTTAATGGTATTCATTGCAGTATCCCAGTAAATAGCTTGTATAAGCTAACATTTAGTTACACTGAAGGAAGATATCCAGTACAAAGTACTCTGTATCAATTCTTTTGTCACTGTGCCATCTAGAGATTTACGTTTTCCAGTTACAAACATCTCAGAAGTGACCTCTTCAGGCACGATGTCTTTTATGGATTTGGTAGTATTTACATTAGTGCCATAGAGGCCTGAGTAAAGTACATTAAAGCTAATGCATCACCTGCTGTCAGTAGTCTTCGGTGTTTGGGACAAGCCTTCCCAATAAGGCAAAATGGATAAAAACAGATAATGTATTGCTTATTGGCAGACACTGTCATTCTCATTTCCAGTTCTTTTAGTTTATTGCTTACAAAGGTCTCTGTGGCACACAAAGACTTTTGATGAGAAGAAAAAAAGAGAGTAGTAAGTAGCATTATTAATCTTTTAATTTATTTATTTTTTTTAAGTTAAGTCAATAAGTGTTAACTGTGAACTGAAACTTAAATAGGGTGGATTGCGCCTGTGTGGTAGACTTTTTTTTTTTTTTTTTGCAATAACCACTGTTACATTTTTAAAGATTGGTCATAGTTTTAATTTTTTTTTTTTTTTTTAGGAATTGGTACTTTTCAAATATATTTGTTTTATTTTATTTATTACAAATACAAAAATGGTATGCTGCCTCAAACAAATTACTCCGTCAAACCTAAGTTAATCTAGCAAAATTCAATTTCACTGGAACACCTTTGGAGTGATATTGGATTGTGAAGCACTGAGCACTTTATTATACTGGCACATCTACAGTGGACTTTATTTAAACCTTACCATATTTTTGATTATATTTTTGAATACATTTTTGATTATTTGATATATTTATTTGCATTGCACGTTGCACAGCACATCAGCACTTGCACTTTATTTTTTTTATTTTTTTGTAGGAAATTGAAGTTTTCTAGATTAATGTAAGGTTGATTGCATCATTTGTTTGATTTAAATGAACAGCACACCGTTTTGTATTTGTATTTTTTAACACCACAAGGGTCTAGCTCAAAATATATTTTTTCTTTTATTGTATTTACTTAAACTATTACATTACTGCTATATTATATTAAAAACTAATGTGGTAAAGGCCTCTTTTAGGAGTGATGTTTTATAAATATAACTCCAGAAATAGCCCTTAGTCTGTAAGTGTGGCTGTTAATGCCAGTGAACAGAGCCTCGGATGGCTCCTTGCATAAATATGGTGTACAAGGCAGATCCTAGCAGCTCTGTATCTTAGGATCACTGTGATTGGTCATAAAGAGACCAATGACAGCATCACATGACATAAACCGTGTGTATTTATATTTGTGATCCTGCCCCTTCTTTCTACAGACGAGGAAGGGGGGAAATTAAACTAAAGAATGGAGGAGTAAATGCATGAAAGTGTTTGTTCAACAATGCCAGAAGTCTACCAAGCAAACTAAGTGAGTTGGATGCTTTAATGCATGAAGAGAGCTATGATATAATCGGTGTTGCTGCATCTTAGATTCATTGTTCACATGATTGGGCTATTAATTCTCCTGGCTATGCTCTCTTTTGGCGAGGCAGGTTAAAGCTGGTGGTGTCTGTCTCTATGTGAGAAGTGATCTCAAAGTGAGTGTGGAAAAGGACCTAGTTGATGGATAGTGTGATGAGACTGGCACATTATGGGTGGGACTGCGTTTGAGTGTGTGTACTACAAAATTAATCATTGGAGTTTGTTATAGGCCAACCAGTGTTGTGATGAGAATTTGAGGATTTGGAGAATGGGGAATTTTAACTACCCTGAAATTGACTGGAGTGATGTCACAGCTGGAACAGTTAAAGGGCAAGAATGTATATACCTACATTACATACAACTTTATGGTACAGTTCATAGAGGCCCCAACTAGAAATAATGCTCTGCAGGACCTGGTCATTTTTCAAACCATGCAGAGCTAATTATTAATGTTCATATAAAATAAATCTGGGTAGCAGTGACCATAACACAATTTAATTTAATGTAAGCTGTACACAACAAACACATAAAAAAATAAATAAATAAATAAACAAAAATAAAAAAAAACACTTATTTTCCTAGTCTGAGGGCTGCTCTTCAAGTCTTAGACTGGGAGGGAATATTGGCATTGATGAACAGAAATGGGAATTCTTCAAAATAACTGTATGTGAACACACTACAAAATATATTCTCAGAGGTAATATGCTTAAAACGCTATATATATAAAACCTATATGGCTCATGGCCGAAGCTATAAGTAAAGAGCTTTTAAAAAATATAAAAAATAAGGAACACTATCGTGATTTAAACGTTGCAAAGAATATGACCACAAAAGGTCAAAACAAACGACTAATTGCAAAAAAGAGTAGGACAAACCCCCCAAAACTCTTTAAATATATTAATAGTAAAACGTTCAGGTCTAAGCATGTAAGCCCTTTACAAAACAATCTAAAGTGGTTGACTGGGGACAAAGGGAAGGCAAATTTATTAAATATCTATGTATGTATATACAAAGAAGCATTAGGGAGCTCATGTCCATAATGGGGATAATATTGACACAGGCCCAAATGATCCACAATGGCTCAAAATTGATATGGACCAGATCCCACTCTCTAGATTTAGTAGGGCAAGAGAAGGATTGGGTGGGGTCAGAATGTCTGTAATAGAAGAGATTAGACCAAATACCTGGTTCCAGAAACTTGTAAGGCTCCTACAGGACCAGAGAATATGATGCAGGTTGCCTACACTTGGCCACAATTACGCCAACATAGAGGTGAATGGGAAGGATATCATTTTGCCACTCTATAGGGTGTGAGGTAACAACGAGAGATTATTTTTTGAGAGAATCCCTAATGGTTAGTACATCTTGAAATACCATATTTAAATTTGAATAACTGGATCCATTGTTCTGGTGTATAGGCTTTCTTTATGTCTACTTCCCATCATAGGAGAGGACTAGATTTACAGAATGTTGTTTTGCAGTTTAGGGCATTATAAAAGAGAGAGATGCCTCTGGGGCCAGGTAGCAGGGACTCCTAATAAGAGATTATCGATGAGGGAAGTTTTACTGCTGGAATAGCATTGTTGCTCCAGAAACTTGGTAATGCTGATATAAGAAAGAAATTCAGAAGAAGTGATAATTATATAGGGTGTTCAATTCAGAAAAGGACTTAGGTACGCCATTGTCAAGGATATCATCAACCCGCTGGATATTATGATCACACCACTTTTGTACAGACATGTAGGGGATTAGGATTTCTAACGCCTTAAAAGGCATACGCAACTGCTGAGACTTAGAGGGATCCCCTGGGAAGGCTAATAGAGCCTTCCACGCTTTAATAGAGGTTTGAGTTGTAATTGGTAAATTATGCAATTGGAGTGGTTTCCAACAGCCAAAAGCAAAATTGAGAGACGTTGTACCTTTACCATTGCTACTTCAGCTTGAACCAGTGGATGTCAGAGGAGGGTGTAAACCCATGTTTGATATTTGATTTAATAATTGATTTAAATAATATGATTTTATTTAAATGGTTTGTTAAACTCATATGTACCCATAAGTATCTTTCTGAGAGCCTTAGAGTGTTCCCTTTATCCTGACAAAATTACACCACACATCAATAGCCAAGAACACCAGACCCTAGATATCTGAGGTTTAAATAAGACAGATTTCACCTGAATACTCCCTAAGAAGGTTCTAACCACTAGCACCCAATCTGGAATACCTGCTTATAATTTCATGGATTTAACGTTTTAGTAACTGTAGTGTAGTGCTTAATTTCTCCACCTGAATAATCAGCATATTTGTGTTTTTTAGATATGAAAATAAATATACCATCTCAATTTTATGTTCACATATATATCACCTTTATCTGTAGGCATTGTTTCAATTTAGGGTCCTTTCACACGGGCTTTCCTCCCTGCAGACTCAGTTTTGCTCAGCGGGGATCGATCTGCCGATCCCCGCTGAGCAGATGGATGACAGGTCCTTCTTCGCTTACTGTGCAGAGACGGACCTGTCAGAGCCCTGCTCTCCTCTATGGGAGATCAGATGAAAATTGACCGCCTGTTCGTTTTTATCCGATCTGATCCTCCAGACAGATGGAAAATGGGGTTACCCTCTGTCTGGATTTCACGGAAAGGATGAGATCGGATAGCAGCGGGTGTCAGCGGAAATGTCACCGCTGACATCTGCTGCTCTATAGGGGTGCATGGAACATCAGGATCAGGTTCGCCTGAAAAACTGACGGACGGACCTCATTGGATAGCTAGTGTGAAAGGGGCCTAAGAGCTAATGTTCACCTGTTCAAATATGTTAAAAAGGCAACCATTTCCATGGGGCGCACTTACTTTTTCACATGAATGGGAAAAAACTAAATGTGTGTATATATACAGTATCTCACAAAAGTGAATACACCCCTCACATATTTGTAAATATTTTATTATATCTTTTCATGTGACAACACTGAAGGAATGACACTTTGCTACAATGTAAAGTAGTGGGTGTACAGCTTGTATAACAGTGTAAATTCGCTGTACCCTTAAAATAACTTAACACAGCCAATAATGTCTAAACTGCTGGCAAAAAAAGTGAGTACACCCTTAAGTGAAATTGGACCCAAAGTGTTAATATTTTGTGTGGCCACCATTATTTTCCAGCATTGCCTTAACACTATTGGGCGTGGAGTTCACCAGAGCTTCACAGGTTGTCACTGGAGTCCTCTTTCACTCCTCCATGATGACATCATGGAGCTGGTGGATGTTAGAGACCTTGCGCTCTTTCACCTTTCCGTTTGAGTATGCCCTACAGATGCTCATTAGGGTTTAGGTTTGGAGACATGCTTGACCAGTCCATCACCTTTACCCTGAGCTTCTTTAGCAAGGCAGTGGTCATCTTGGAGGTGTGTTTGGGGTCATTATCATGTTGGAATGCTGCCCTGCGGCCCAGTCTGCGAAGGGAGGGGATCATGTTCTGCTTCAGTATGTCACAGTACATGCTGGCATTCATGGTTCCCTCAATGAACTGTAGCTCCCCAGTGCCGGCAGCACTCATGCAGCCCCAGACCACTCCAACCACCATGGTTAACAGTAGGCAGGACACACTTATCTTTGTACTCTTCACCTGGTTGCCACCATACAAGCTTGACACCATCTGAACCAAATAGTTTCATCTTGGTCTCATCAGACCACAGGCAATGGTTCCAGTAATCCATGTCCTTTGTCTTCGGCAAACTTTTTGCGGGCTTTCTTGTGCATCACCTTTAACAGAGCCTTCCTTCTGGGACAACAGCCATGCAGATCAATTTGATGCAGTGTGCGGCGTATGTTCTGAGCACTGACAGGCTGATCCCCCACCCCTTCAACCTCTGCAGCAATGCTGGCAGCACTCTTACATCTATTTCCCATAGACAACCTCTGGATCTGACGCTGAGCACGTGCACTGAACTTCTTTGGTCGACCATGGCGAGGCCTGTTATGAGTGGAACCTGTCCTGTTAAACTGTTGTATGGTCTTGGCGACAGTGCTGCAGCTCAGTTTCAGGTTCCTGGCAATCTTCTTATAGCCTAGGCCATCTTCATGTAGAGCAACAATTCTTTGTTTCAGATCCTCAGAGAGTTCTTTGCTGTGAGGTGTTGAACTTCCAATGAACAGTATGAGAGAGTGAGAGCGATAACACCAAATTTAACACACCTGCTCCCCATTCACACCTGAGTCCTTGTAACACTAACGAGTCACATGACACTGGGGAGGGAAAATGGTTAATTGGGCCCAATTTGGACATTTTCACTTAGTCGTGTACTCACTTTTGTTGCCAGCGGTTTAGACATTAATAGCTGTGTGTTGGGTTATGTTGAGGGGGCAGCAAATATACACTGTTCTACAAGCTGTACACTCACTACTTTACATTGTAACAAAGTGTAATTTCTTCAGTGTTGTCACATGAAAAGATATAATTAAACATTTACAAAAATGTGAGGGGTGTACTCACTTTTGTGAGATACTCTATATATGGCAAGAAAATTGTTGCAATTACAAATGTGAATTTCTGTTTATTTATTTTGTTTGTATTGGTATGACACAAAAAAGTGGAGAAACAAAAAGCCAAATCTGACACATTCCATACAAAACTCCGAAAATTTACAAGACAAAATTTTTGGCACCTTCTCAAAAATTTAAGAAATAATTGCATTTCAAGTTTGTGATGCTACTGTAATTTGAGTTAAACTCACCTGTATCAATTAACAGGTGCTGACAATATAGAAATCACACCGACAACCAGTTAAAATAGTGAAAAATTTACTCAGCCTTTCTGTTGTATGTCTGTGTGCCACACGGAGCATGGAGAAGAGAAAGAGCAGCAAAGAATTGTCTGAGGATTTGGGAATTAAATATGTGGGAAAGCATAGACAATCGCAAGGTTACAAGTCCCATCTGCAGAGATCTTAAAGTTCCTGTGTCCACTGTGCACAACATTTTCATGAAGTTTACAGCCCATGGCACTGTAGCTTATCCCCCTGGACGTGGAGGAAAGAGAAACCTTGATCAAAGATTGCAACAAGGGTTTGAATCGTGGATGAAGAAACTCAATCAACTTCCAGGCAAACTCAAGCTGACCTTCAAGCACAGGGTACAACTATGTCAGCTTGCACTGTACATCACCATTTGAAAAAAAAAAAGGGACGCTATAGAAGGAGACACAGGAGGACTCCACTGCTGACACAGAAACGTAAATAAGCCAGATTGGAGTTTGCCAAAACTTACCTGAGGAAGCCAAAATTATTTTGGGAGAATGTGCTGTGGACAGACAAAACAAAATTATAGCTTTTTGGTAAAGCCCATCATTCTCCTGTTTTCAGAAAAAGAAATGAGGCCTTTAAAGAAAAGAATACAGTCAAACATGATGGCATCAATTCACTGATGTTTTGGGGTTGCTTTGCTGTTTCAGTAATGGATGTCTTGACCGTGTGCATGGTATTCTGAAATATGAAGGCTACCAAAGAATTCTGGGGTGCAATGTGGAGCCCAGTTTCAGAAAGTTGAGTCTTTGTCAGAAGTCATGGGCTTAAAGCAGGACAACAACCCAAAGCAAACGTCAAAAGCACCCAGAAATGGAAAGAAAAAGCGCTGGACAGTACTGAACTGGCTAGCAGTGAGTCCAGATCTAAATCCCATAGAGCACCTGTGGAGAGATCTCCCAAGCAATTGGGAAAGGGAACCCTTCTAATTTGAGAGACCAGGAGCAGTTGGTAAAAGAAGAGTGGTCCAAATTTCCAGTAGAGATGTGTTAGAAACTCATTGATGGTTACAGAAAGCGATTTGATTTCATTTTTTTTTTTTTCCCAACAGGTGTACTACCAAATATTAAATTGAGGGTGCCAATAATTTGGTCCAGTACATTTTTGGGGTTTTGTGTGGAATGTGTCAGCTTTGGCTTTTTGTTTTGTCTACTTTTTTTGTGTCATACCAGTACAAACAAGAGAAATAAACAAGAGAATGCCTAAACATTTGTAATTGCAACAATATTCTTGGTGAAGTGGTGCATTATCTGACAGAAATGCAGGGTTGTCAATATTTTTCTATCACTGTATATACTGTAGATTTGCAATGTGTATTGAGCTCATCTACAGTTTAGGCTTAATGGCTGTTTAAAAACAAAAAATTGTAAAGGTATTGGGTGCATTTCTTTGTAAAAGCCTTGTAAACATATCTTATTTGTTTCATTTGAAAGTGTTAACATTTTTATATTTTACTCCTGTACATGCTGGAAGATGTATTTAAACTAAACTACAGAGTTTACTAGTTTGACTTACATGCCAAATATCTTCATCAGCTATTGTTTTAATAGACTTCTCACGTTTTTAGGGTCCGGCCTCCATATCTTCAGATGGTCAGAAAGAGCTCAGCTGGCAAGATGACCATATGAAATCGCAGAAGGCCAGATTTATGTTCAGGTAATATTAAAGTGATTGTAAAATCTTTTTTTTTTTCTATAAAAATAAACATGTTATACTTACTCTGTGAAGTGGTTTTGCACAGAGCAGCTCCGATCCACCTCTTTTCGGGTCCCTCTTCGGTGCTCCTGGCCCCTCCCTCCTGTTTAGTGTCCCCACAGCAAGCAGCTTGCTATGGGGGCACCTGAGACAGATCACAGCTCTGTGTGTCCATTCAGCCCCCTTTCTCGTCATCATCTCTGCAGGTGACAGCTTCAGGTTAGACAACATACAGATATGTCGTGGCTTACTTCCTGGGTTTTGGGCACGCACAGCTGCTGATCTGAGCTATGATTAGCCACAACACGAGTCTGTCAGCTGGTTACAGCCAATGATTTTGGCTGTATACCTGCTTATCATCTGTGGCCTATCACAGCACAGACATTTGTGTGTGTTTTAAAATAAACACACATAATTTGCCTGATTTCTTCCTCCCTGGGCTCTTTCCATTCAGGGAGAGAGGTCATCCAGATTATGTGTGAGTACAAGCAGCACACATACACTTGCAAACACTTGTTAGGTACATTTAACCCCTTTATTGCCCTCCAGTTAACCATTCGATTGCCTTGTCACCTAGCAAGTGTAATTAGTACAGTGACAGTATACAGTATTATCACTGTATTAGTGTCACTAGTGACATCAGTGTCAGCACCAGGTAGTCCACCACACTATCACATTCATACCATAAGTAGCTGATCACTGCCGTTACTAGCATAGTGCAGCTACCAATCTTGATCGCGATCAGAACTATACTAGTGTCCCCAACTGTATAGTGTCCCGAAAAAAGCAGTGTTAGATGTGGGATTTTTTTTTTCCCTCTATCGTTCATCGACAGACACAGCTCCTTATCTTCATGAATCATAGGGTTATGCTTGTCCCTCTAGGAATAGGCACTAGGCAGGAAAAAAAAATGTAAACAAGCCTATGGGGGCTGTTTCTGCAGGCATAACCCCTCAGACTCTGCTGTCATCAAACAGTTTTGTTCTGCCTAATGTTGGCAATAGGACCTAGCCCCCTGCTGGGACTTCGGTCTTAGCTGTAACAGGGAAAGTTTTGTGATTTTTATTTTTTTTGTTTCTGCGTTTGTTTCCCACCCCTCATGATTATACTGATTTGGGACATCCCTATGAGTCATGAGGATAAGGAGCTGTCAATTCGATGAACGATAGAGAAAACTGGAAAGAACGATAGAGAACTGGATTTTTGTAAGATCTTACCGTAAAATACTTTTCTCTGAAGTTCATCGACAGACGTAGCACCCGCCTCTCTACTTCTGAGGTATGGGTTTTTTTTGTCATCTAAACACTGCTTGCAACTAAACTGTTTGATGAGAGCAGATTCTGAGGGGTTATGCCTGCAGGGACAGCCCCCATAGGCGTGGTTATGTTTTTTTCCTGCCTAGTGCCTATTCCTAGAAGGAGGAGCATAGCCCTATGAGTCATGAAGATAAGGAGCTGTGTCTGTCGATGAACTTCAGAGAAAAGGATTTTACGGTAAGTTCAGACCACAGGACATGATTATTTTTGTGGGTTTTCTTGTGCCTCATCTTTAGAAGAGGCTGAGACGACAGCCATGCAGACCAATTTGGTGCAGTGTGTGGCATATGGTCTGAGCACTGACAGGCTGACCCCCCACCCCTTTATCCTCTGCAGCAATGCTGGCAGCACTCATACGTCTATTTCCCAAAGACAACTTGTGGATATGATACTGAGCACGTGCGTTCAACTTCTTTGTTCGACCATGGCGAGGCCTGTTCTGAGTGGAACCTGTCTTGTTAAACTGCTGTATGTTCTTGGCCACCGTGCTGCAACTCAGTTTCAGGGTCTTGGCAATATTTTTATGGCCTAGGCCATCTTTATGTAAAGCAGCAATTTTTTTTTTTTTTTCAGATCCTCAGGGAGTTCTTTGCCATGAGGTGCCATGTTGAACTTCCAGTGACCAGTATGAGAGAGTGAGAGTGATAACACCAAATTTAACACACCTGCTCTCCATTCACACCTGAGACCTTGTAACACTAACGAGTCACATGACCCTGCGGAGGGAAAAATGCTAATTGGGCCCAATTTGGACATTTTCACTTGCGGGTGGACTCACTTTTGTTGCCAGCGATTTAGACATTATTGGCTGCGTGTTGAGTTATTTTGAGAGGACAGCAAATGTACACTGTTATACCAGCTGTACACTTACTACTTTACATTGTAGCAAAGTGTCATTCCTTCACTGTTGTCAGATGAAAAGATATAATAAAATATTTAAAAAATGTGAGGGGTGTACTCACTTTTGTGAGATACTGTACTTTCAATGTGTTTTTTTAAATAATTTTTTATAACTTATTGAACAGTTTTTTATCACCTGAAAACATGAGGTTAGAAACAATTCTGAGATAGTTTGACAAGAGAAGAAATAATTAAACATTGCTTACATTACACACTAATGATTCCTTAGTTTAAACACGTACCTGGCCTGTCAAAAAGGCAAAGGGCATAACAACAGTCTCGCCAGTTGGAGGTCTGAGTACAATCTAGACTTTTTATTCCCTGATATTTATTACATAAAATACTATTTGCAAATGGTAATTGAAATCAAAACGTATTGCAGATGGTTTGTTCAAAAAGCAGAGCTCTTTTCCTTTCTCCTATAAGGGTTACAGTATTTGTGAACACTGGGATACTTTTTAAGTAGGAAAGACATTGCTTTTTTATTTTAATTACTTATAAAATAATATCACTGAAAATCAACACTCCACATCAACTTCATTCAACCTGCCTTTGTTTACTGAATTATATGTTTGGATTCCAGGTCTTGCTGGCCTGGTTCATGACACATTTGCACAAGGAGTATCACTGGCTTTTGTGTTATTCCTGGAGGTAGCTGATATTTAGAATTTATTGTTGCAAAGGGCAGCAGACTGTCATTGTGTGTTTGAAGGTCGTCACAGGCAGGCCTGCGGGATTTCAGAATATATAACTTTTAATAATCTTTCATTCCTCCAAAATCAAGCAGCTTATCTTGGAATATAATTCTGTATGTCATAAAGCTACAAATAATGTAATTTATTCAGAGGGCTACATATACAGGTACCATGACTTCAATGACTTGTGAAAAGTGTTACTGTTTTAAAACCATAGGAACAGATAAAGAGTGACATCATAGTAAATATAAGGTTTAGAGAAACATTACATGTGCTTAAATCCATTTACATGAATGGGTCTACCTACTATGTTAAGATTAGTAGGGAAAGGAATGCTAAGCCAAAGACATCTAACTTTCCAGATTGCAGTTACGGGGACTTTTTACCCATGCATACTCATATTTTAAACAATAACAGTAAAGGAAATAAGTACCATCTAAGTGATTAGTGAAAACAGGGTTTATTGCTCTAAAAAATAAAGCAACGCGCAGAAAAACTTTAACAATCAAAAAGAACAGATCCTGCACATGCTGATACACAACAAGTACAAGGAGGAGTACTTCACCAGCCCTTGGCGCTGTCCATATGTTCACCTCCTTTGTTTGTATGTTTTCAAGCTCTGATGTCCTGGTTGCTGCTGCTCCTCTCTCACTCCACTGGGGGGGGGGGGGGGATCAAAGCAATTCAAATCTGTAAAGAGAAGCGCACGCAACCTCGGGCAATAACGCTTTATTAAAGGACAATAAAACAGTACATTGGAATTGCACTCACACTTTTTCTTTATGGTGATCGCTTGACAGCATTCCAACAAGAGCTACTCGCTCCTCCCGTCCCTCCTGATGGTGACTCTGCGGTCTCCTCATTTGCGGCTACCGCCACTGTATCCCCGCTCTCCTTCACTTCCTGTGTTTGCCTAGTCACCGGATGCCGGTTCCAGTGCGCCTGCGCACTATACCGACAAAATCAACGGCGCCTCAGCCGAAGCCGGAGCCACAAGTTGTTCGGAGCTGCGAGGTGGGGGATTCAAGACACCACTTGTGGCTCCGGCTTCGGCTGAGGCTCTCCTGAGGCGCCGTTGATTTTGTCGGTATAGTGCGCAGGCGCACTGGAACCGGCATCCGGTGACTAGGCAAAAACAGGGAGTGAAGGAGAGCGGGGATACAGCGGCGGTAGCCACGAATGAGGAGACCGCAGAGTCACCATCAGGAGGGACGGAAGGAGCGAGTAGTTCCTGTTGGAATGCTGTCAAGCGATTACCATAAAGAAAAAGTGTGAGTGCAATTCCAATGTACTGTTTTATTATCCTTTAATAAAGTGTTATTGCCCGTGGTTGCTTGCGCTTCTCTTTACAGATCTGAATTGCAGAAAAACTTTAAAAGCTCTTCTATTCTCCTCTCTCTGGGTGTCCAAGCTGATTGATTTACTCCCTCTGATGGATGGGAAGAGTGCTGTACGTTCCTATGGAGTGCCCCCATTAGAGAACTGGAGCCTTCCAAGAACAGCATGGGAGACGGATGTAATGTCACCGAGGATGCGGCTTGAGCGTGGCTACGCAATTGTGGAGCATGCATGCTCCTTCCTCAGGCCATTTGGCATCCCTGTTTGAAGAGGAAATGTATTTTTAAGGGGAACCAGCAGCCAGAGGGCAATAAAGCCTGACAAGTTGGGCACAAGATAACAAAATGCTGAAAACCAGGATTTAGATGAGCAATCAACAAAAATAATCTTACTTATAAACATACAAGTGTTAAACATCTATAGTGTCTACATTAATGAGATAAAACTGCAGGGCTATCCATTATTTCATTAATTTCTACTGGTACATCCAGTGGTACATATTCAAGCTATATTCAGCTATATATGTTCAGCATAATCAGAAGAATTTTGTATTAAATCAAAACACTTATCTCATTGATAACCTTTACACCTGCTCTACTGACCATGTCATTTGCTGCCTTTCATGACCGTGTGACATGTTTACATAGGAAGAACTATCCAATCCCTCAGGAAACGTTTGGTGTGCATTGTCATTTTGTAGAAGACGGCAATTACAAGCATAGCGTCCCAAAGCACTTTCTTGAATTTCATCAAAAAGCTAAGATCAAGAGTTTGGGTTATGGAATCAATACACAGAGGTCTCCCGGCGGCAGAATGTTTTAAACATCTCTGTCGAAGGGAGACGACCTGGATCTACAGATTGAATACACTTGCACCCAAATTGAGAACATAGAGGTTAGTACAGTCCTATAGCTAAAATATGTTCCACCAGATGTACTGTGAGAAATATTAACTATATTCTCTTTCTCCTTCCCATTAGTTATCCAATAACATCTGGTCTCAGAAATATCGCCAGGTCCAAAATTTGGATGATGATAGCCTTACAGTGTTATCACATTACTGCAGATACTAAAGATTTAGTTGTAATAAGACTCTTTTGCAGCCGCCCATCAGCAGTGCATCTGTCACCCATCAGTGCCCATCAGCAGTTTGCCTGTCGCCCATCAGTAGTGTACCTGTCGCCCACCAGTGCCCATTAGCAGTGCACCTGTCACTTATCAGTGCCCATCAGCAATGAACTTGTTGCCAATCACTCCCTGCTGTGCATTGCCCATCAGTACTGCCATCAGCAGTGTATGCATCATATAGCTGCCCATCAGCAGAGTATGTGTCCTACAGCCACCATCAGCAGTCTGGATACGGCGCTCTGAAAACCAGTGTTACCCGAAAGATATGAGATTTAATTTACCTCAGACAATATTTGGGTTAAAAATGAGAGTTCTTTGACTATGAATGAAAGCTTCAAAACAGCAATTATTTTATTAGTATATAGTCTGAAAGCCTAAATTAATTTACAACAATCTATCTATAGTACATACAATAAAATGGAAAATATTCCTAGTTTAACTGAACAAGTATAGAGTATATACTCCTATACAAACACAATACGACCGACACAAAGAGGAAAGCAATGTATACCTTAAACGTTCATAATTACCCTTCCCTTAAGTGTTTCATCCTGATCTGCCATGCAAGAGAGGAAGTCCCTCTTCCCTCACCTACAGTGATATAGAACCATATCGCATAGACTTGTATAGGGCTATTCTGATTGGTTCAGCTATCCTGCCCTGTTCCTCCCTCTGGGCGTATCTTGTTCAGGATTGGACAACTTCCCCCTCGCCTAGCTTAGCATAATTCAGCCCCTTGCTAACCACTCCTCTCTGTTGGGGGGAGAACCTGTTAATTTACTTTTTAAATGAAAATTAGGATGCAAGGTTCATCTCCAGGGCCCATTGTCCAACCCTTCAACCGATAGTCAATCTTGATTGCATATCTTAATGAGAGGTCTTTGATATGGAGGATTGAAATAAGGGCAGACGTGACGTGATCTATTCACCTAGTTTCATTGGCCCCAGGAAGTCTGGCTTACAGGTTGATACTATTTGGCATATCAACAGGCCCCCTCCCGGCTAGCAGACAACTCGTCATTCAAACCGATTTGTTGAATGGGATTAATTTTATGTGTTTAAATGTGAATAGCCGGCTGGCCTTTCAAATGGACTTGTTAAACTGGATTCCTACTACTGACTGTTTGTCTGTGTTACACTACTTACACATCTACCAATCATATAGCAAATATGAGTTTTGAAATCAAAAATATGTACATTACTGTTTACATTAATATTTACAATTACAAAATGGAGATTTATACATAAACTCCTCAGGCAACAGTCTAATGGAGATTACACATAAACTTATAAGGCAACACCAGGCAGCCACCAGCAGCACCATACACCCCAATGGAAAAACGGCAGATGTCAACGGCACTAGACCCCAGGATGAAAGTACCAGCACTGGAATATCACTTCCACCAAGAATCAGGAGGCATGCATATCTCCCAGGGGCTCTTGCCAACCCATTATGGCTGCCTTCTAACTCAGAATTAGCAAGCATTCCCCCTTTCATAGCACAGCCAGGTGTGCACACTAAAACATTTTCAGAAATTGATTTTTTAAATGTATTTTTGCCTGATGGTTTACTTCAGTTTTATATGGACCAGAGCACTCTTTTTGCCCAACAGTATATTGCTAACAACACCAGTTCATCCTATGCTGGTCTGTTTGAGTGCAAAAGTCTTACATTGGAGGAGTTCAAGTTATTTTTGGGCCTCACCCTTAACATGGGGCTTTTAAAACAAAAATGAATGACATGCTTACTGGTCCACCCACCCCATCCATCACATGCCAAATGCTGTTGCTGTAATGCCCAGGTCATGCTAAGAGATGATCATGCTCTTCCTTTATTTTAGTGAAAAACCCGTGCCCTCCCTGAGATCATCCCAACTATGACAATTATACAAACTTCACCCACTTATTAATTTTTTTCCCAAAGATTTGCTGAACTTTATGTTCTTGACCAAAACATGTGTGGATGAGTCCCTTGTCCAATTCACTCACCGGTTGGGAATCGAGCAATACATTCAAAGAAAAATGAACAGATATGGCTTAAAGCTCTACAAGCTTTGTGAAAGAGCCCAGGAATATTTGTATGTGTTTCACGTGTATGAAGGAAAAGATTCCCATCTCCAGCCCCTGAGTTCCCAACCTTCATCGGCACAAGTGGAACAATTGTCTGGGACCTGGCTTTTCCACTTTTCCAAAAAGGTTATCATGCCTACCTAGACAATTTCTATACCAGCCTGCCCCTTTTCTGCCTCCTGTACTGTGAGAAAACCTTGACCTGCGGTACCATCTGAAAAAACAGGAAGGGCTTCCCACAAAGTTTAGTGAACACAAGTCTACAAAGGAGGGAATCAGCAAGTCTTAGAAATGCCAAAGTGTTGGCCATGAAGTGGAAGGGTATGAGAGAGATTTACGTCCTGTCCACCATCCTCAATGACACCTCGGTGGAAATTCCTGGAAGACCCTGCCCCATCCAAAAGCCTGCATGTATCCAATATTATAACCTCTACATGGAAGGGGGGGGGGGGGAGTGGGGGTAGATTTCAACTATCAGATCAGATGCTACAGCCCTATTAAGCAACAAGAAGGTCCAGTTTCTGGTACAAAAAAAGTTGCAATTTATCTTATTCATTTGTCCATTTATAACGCCTATGACACTTACACCAAATCCACGGAAAGACTCACCGTCTTCCTCAAATGTATAGAAGAAATTGTCACATCCCTCATCTACCAGCTAAGATCCCCCCCAGAAAACCTTTGCTTTGATTCTGTGAGCAGACTTCATGATCACCATTTTCCTGAGACCATTCCACCAACAGAAGCAGGCCAAAGATACCAAGAAATATATTGGGTATGCAACAGAGGTTAGAGTTAGAAGAGACACCAGTGTTTTCACACGTCTTTAAAATATTACCATATTTCTAACAGTCTGCCATTTCCCCATTTTCAATATCTGTGCTGATCATTTGCCTGCTGCCTCAACCAATCATGCCACTGCCGTCCACCTTAGCTGACCCTGGCCTGTTTATTGACTATGCCTCTGCCTGCCGTCTGCATTGTTTATCCACCACATTTCTGCCTTCCACCTGAACTGACCCTGATCTGTTTATCGACTACGCCTCGGCCTGCCATCTGCATTATCAACCACATTTCTGCCTTCTACCTGCACTGACCTCAGACTGTATATCGACCATGATTTTTGCCTGCTGCTTGGATTGATCTTCTGCCCTGCTACTGTAGTAATGGGATTCAAGATAACACAGGTTCTCACATATGTGAGGGGTTTCAGAGTAGAGATAAACAGTTTTTGTTTTTTCACTGGATTTTGTAATTCCCAGGTCAGGGTCTGGAGTTGGGAGGCTTTGAAGAGATTGGGAGGGGAAGAGCCTTTTCCCTTATGCCAAGGTCGTAGCTGACCAAGGCCCTAAACCAAATGTTCCTGGCTGATGCCTGAACCAATGCTTTGGCTGTGCTGACCATATCTATGCCTAATGCTTGTACTGACCCAGGGTCTTTTATGGGCCATGTTCCTGCCTGCTTCCTAGACAAATACTTTGGCTGTGCTAACCATATCTCTGCCTGTTGCCTGTAATGACCCAGAAATTTTTATGGTCAATGTTCCTGCCTGCTGTCAGCCTGCTGCCTGTACTGACTCTGGCATGTTTATGGAGCATATTACTGCCTGCTGCCTGGATGATCTTTTGGCTTTTGCTGACCACAGCTCTGCCTTCTTTCTGGACCAATGCTTTCTTCAAACTACAGGTAATCTTTTGTTTACATTGTTTTCTATACAGTGTTGATTGATGTGTTACACAGTTTGCAATGTTGAGTACATAACCTGTTCAGACATTGAAAAGATCTTACAAATGTGGTATCCCCATAATCGGAAAGAGAAGAAGAATGTATTTTCAGGTGTAATTATTGGTATGCCCATGCTGTTTGTTAGAAATATCTTATAGATTGACAACTTTGTGTTAAAAAAAAAATACATTTTCATTTTCTTTTCACATTTTCCAAAAAGGTGTGGCAAAAAAAGAAATATTCAAAAGACTCATTATGCCTTTTAGAAAATATGTTGTGCTGTTTTCTTTCAAAAATGTAGTAATTTTGTAGGTGTTTCCACTGTCCTGGTGCTCCAGAGCCTTCAGAAATGTGATAGGTATTCAGGAAATTGGATGTCTAATTTATGTCACTAGAATGCCTCGCAGTGTTTTGTTGATATTGGGCCTCTGTATGTGACAAGGCTGTGGAAAAGTCTCACACATGTGGTATAGCCATACTCAGGAGGAGTAGCAGAATGTACACTGCTAATTAAACACATCAGATCTCAATTGGGAAAAATATCATGCTGGATATCTATACTGATTTGGACTGGGTAATGTGTTCAGAATGAAAAGATACCACATTGTTTGATGGAATTGAAAATTTTCAAACTAAAGAGGGATCATTTCAAAGACACCCCGGAAATCAAAGTGAAAAAATTTCATTGCAGCAACTCAAAATTTTACTCAGTAGTTTGTATTGCCCCCACATGCTTTTATGCATGCCTGACAACGTTGGGACATGCACCTAATGAGACAACATATGGTGTTCTAGGATATTTCCTCCCAAATCTGGACTAGGGCATCTCTGAGCTCCTGAACAGAGCCTGGTGGCATTGGACCGAAACACAATGTCCCAGAGGTGTTCTATTGGATTTAGGTCAGGTGAGCATGGGGGTCATTCAATGGTATCACATTCGTCATTCTCCAGGAATTGGCAGCATACTCTCACCACATGAGGCCCGGCATTGCTGTGCACCAGGAGGAACCCAGGACCCACGGCACCAGCATAGGGTCTGACAATGGATCCAGAGATTTTATCCCAATACCTAATGGAAGTCAGGGTGCCATTGTCTAGCCTATAGAGGTCTGTGCGTCCCTCCATGTATATGCCTCCCCAGAACATCACTGACCCACCACCAAACTGGTCTTGCTGAATGATGTTACAGGCAGCGTAACGTTCTCTACAGCTTCTAGAGATGCTTTCATGTCTGTCACATGTGCTCAGGGTGAACTTATGCTCATCTGTGAAAAGCACAGGGTGCCAGTGGCGGACCTGAAAATTCTGGTGTTCGATGACAAATGCCAATCAAGTTCCACGGTGTCGGGCAGTGAGCACAGGGCCCACTAGAGGACCCTCGTGAAGTCTGTTTCTGATTGTTTGGTTAGAGACATTCACACCAATGTCCTTCTGGAGGTCATTTTGTAGGGCTCTGGCAGTGCTCATTCTGTTCCTCCTTGCACAAAAGAGCAGATATTGGTCCCGCTAATAGGTTAAGGAACTTCTATGGCCCTGTCCAAGTCTCCTAGCTTAATTGCCTGTCTCCTGGATTCTCCTCTATGCCCTTGAGACCATGCTGGGAGACACAGCAAACCTTTTGGCAATGGCACATATTGATGTGCCATCCTGGAGGAGTTGGACTGCTTGTGCAACTTCTATAGGGTCCAGGTATCTTCTCATGCTACCAGTAGTGATATAGACCCTAGCCAAATGCAAAACTAGTGAAAAGCAGTCAAAAAGATGAGTAGGGAAAAAAGTCAGTGGCCTCCACCTGTAAAATCATTCCTGTTTTGGAAGTCATTTCATTGTTGACCATCCAGTGCACTTATTGTTATTTCATTAACACCAAAGCAGCTGAAACTGATTAACAACCCTCTCTGCTACTTAGCTGACAAGATCAATATCCAAGGAGTTTAATTGACTTGGTCATACTAGGATTAAAAAGTGTTCCTTTAATTATTTTTGAGCAGTGTCTTTTGGGGTGTATTTATTGGTATGTACATGCTGTTTGTTAGACATATCTTATAAATGGACAATTTTTTGTAAAAAAAAAAAAAAAAATATCTTTCATTCAATGATCGACACAGCTCTTAAGGATTCTTGAACATTGGGTTATGCTACCCCCTACAGAAGTATGACACTAGACAGAAAAAATAACTTGACACACCTATAAGCAGTCCTAGGTGGTATACTCCCCCTCTCTGCTATAGGTCCTCCATTTTTTTTTCCTGCCTAGTAAGGAGTAAGGAACTAGTTCCATGCTGGGATCTCTTATCTCTTATTTTTAAATGCCTTTTTTTCTTCCGGTTCTTTTCCTGCAAGATCTTCAATCAACTACCAGACTGGGCGACAGACTGGATAATCTAGATCCAGTGGTCACCCAGTCTGGCCAGCGAGTGCGCACAGACCACAGCTCTGGGCTAGGTCAGTCGCAACACACACCCACTGGACGGGGGCTGGCCTGCGAGTTAAGCGATTTGCAAGGTCGCATATGACCGGGCCTCAGCCTGAGTCACAGCATTCCTCCAGGCCGACAGCCCCCCATTTTGATGGCAAGGAGGTTCTGTCTAGAGCTCTGCCCACCTGGTTCCTGATATTGTGAGTAGCTGTCCCCCCTGGAGGGTTTTGGGTTGGACATGGGCCCCTCCCTGGGATGGTTGAACCCTTGGGTTCCCCTCCTTCCCATTAGACCCTCCTGTATTCTGGTGGTCTTTGGGTCATCTAACCCCCCATCCACTCCCCCCCCATCTGGGATGTATTATCTGGGACTGGGGTATGGTGCTGTAATGGTGGTGGTGGGGGGGGGTATACCAACGACGACTGGGCTATCGGCTGGGGCTCTACCTGTGTGGGGGCTTTGTGCCCAGTTCCCCTCTTTCTTCAAGTCTGAGCCCCAGGGATCCCTCCTGGGTCCCTGGGAGCCTCGTGGAGCCACATGTGTCGGCCATTTTCTTGGAGCCTGTTCGAGTCTATGGCCTTTTTTGTTGGTTCGGCATACTAAAGAGTGGCGGCCATTACAGAGGAGCCTCTGGATGGCAATTGCCCTCCTTTTACCCTGGTGCTGACTCCTGGATCTTTCCTTTCCCTGGACACCGCACGTGCTATCCTGGTGCAGCCAGTGCCTTTCTTGTGGAGTAGTAATCTGGTGGGGTCCTCCCTCTCTTTGCTGCAGGATTGTCAGGTGCTTTGTTGCTGGCGACCTGGTGGTGCTACCAGCGCAGCGGGGGTGTCCCTTGGCAATGTTAGATACATTTTGTGGGGGGTCCCCCTCTTTACTAATGGAGTCCTTGGAGACTGTTTCCCAACCATCCATTGATGCACTGACTGCGGTCCTTTGTGTCCTGGGTGAAGGTGGCTTTTGGGCGATGGGCTAGTAAAAATCACTCCCCCTGCCTTCCCCTGCCTCATCAGTCTCCTCAGATCCTGAATCTTATTCGGCTGCCGTAGCCGTGGCCCACCCTGTGGGGTCTTCGGCCATGCGACCTGATTTCTCTGATAGTTAGGATGATTCCTCCACTGTAGCAGCACTCAAAATGGTGCTGGTGGACGCACTGATTTGTTTCTGTGCATGAAACTTTAAAAATGAAGAATGCAGCTAAAGCTGTGGCGGAGGTGGCTTTCCCCTTTGTCACTAACGAGCCACCTAGAGCAGCATTTCCTTTTCCCTCCTATTATGACAGATTTGTCGCAAAAGAGTGGTTCCTAAATGCTTTGCGATGAGGTACCCCTTTGAGAAATCCCTCTTTAAAAAGTGGACTGTTCCACTGGTGGTGGACCCCCCAGTTTCCAGATTGAATAGGGCGACCATGATACTGGTTGAGGAATTGCCAGACTTTAAGGATGCGGCTGACAGAAAAGCAGAAGCTGTGGCCCGCTATATTTTCACTGTTGTGGGTTCAGCCCTTAGGCCAGTGTTCACCATTGTCCTGGTGTCGCAAACTCTGATGGAGTGGGCTAAACATTTGCACCATGAACAGGAGGGCAGCTTTCCCCCTGCCTTTGTTGAACTGACGGACCAGTTGGTCCAGGGGCTGCAGTTTTTCTGTGATGCTTCTTTGGATGCGGCTTCCCTGGTTTCTAGGCATTCTGTTTCAGCAGTGGTACTTGTGTGCGTTTTGTGGCTTAAGTGTTGGTCTGCGGATCAGACCTCTAAAAAAGCTTTGACTGATTTACCTTTTCAGGGAGATCGCCTGTTTGGGGTTACCCTGCATGAACTCATTAAGAGTCTCACAGGGGAGAAGAGTACTTTTTTTCCGCAGGCTGGTTAGGGTAAGGAACCTCATCTCAGACATGGCCCATCCTTCTCGGCTCACAAAAAGTTTTTTCGTCCCTCAGGGTCCTCCCGACAAGGGTTCAAAACCAAGCGTCTCTGGTCTAGTAAGCCGAGAGCAGGATTTTCTAGACCCCTGGACTAGACTCCTTCAGCATGAAGGTGCGCCCTCACCCATGCCTGGGGTGGGGGGACATTTTCACTGGTTTCTGGGCTCGTGGACCTCCTCTGTGCAAGACAAATGGCTCCACAAAGTAATCTGGTCTGGCTACAAGATCCAAGTTTTGTTCATACCCTCCAGAAAGGTTCTTTCCTTCCAATGTGAGCTTGCAAACAGTGCCGGACCATTTGCAAGCTCTCTTTGGGTCAATACAAGACCTGCTGCTTCAGGGTCTGATTGTCCTAGTTCTTGTCTATAAACCGTCTCAGAGGTTTTATTTAAACCTGTTTACTGTCCCAAAGAAAGAGGGCAAGGTGTGTCCAAGTCCCTGAACTGCTTTGTGCGGGTACAGAAGTTCAGAATGGAGTCTATTCGCACAGTAGAGGCAGCCTTACATCAGGGGGATTTTCTTGCCTCTATTGACATCAAGCATGCTTACTTGCACATTCCAATTTGTGGCCATCACCAGCGCTTCCTCCGCTTTGCTGTAGGAGAGGAACATTATCAGTTTGTTTTGTTACCCTTTGGTCTCACCTCCGCCCCTCGGGTCTTCACAAAAATGTTGGCTCTGGTTCTAGCTTTTTCTACATCAGTGGGGAATTGCACTACTGGGTTACCTGGACAACTTCCTCTTGTGAGAGGAGTCCTCTGCGGTTCTGATGGACGACGTGGAGATCACTATAAAGACCCTGAGGGAGTTCAGCTGGCTTCTGAATTACCAGAAGTCTGCTCTGATTCCATCCAGAAAATTGAATTATCTGGGTCTTACTCTGGACTCTGCTCTAGCCAGAGGGTTCCTTCCTCTAGGCAAACTCCAGAAGTTGCATGCTGCAATTTATTTCCTGCTGTCCAGCAGATGGTCATCCCTCCAGACTTGCCTGCGGGTGCTGGGCCTGATAGTATCTACCCTTTCGGCGGTTCCATTTGCACGGTTATTTGCGGCGTCCCTGCAAAGGGAAATCTTGGTCAAATGGGACAAGTGTCCAAAGTCTCCTAACAATCAGATCTGGCTGACCCGGGAAAATAAAGGATCTATCGTCTGGTGGCCTCACTTTATGGCTCTTCACCAGGGCAAATTGTTTCTCCCCTTGTATTGGACAGTGGTCACCACGAATGCCAGGCTGTCCGGCTGGAGAGGTGTCCTGGGTCAGAGCTCTGCTAGGGGTGTTTGGACACTGGAAAAGTTCAGACTTCCGATAAATGTTCTGGAAATCTGGGCAATCAAGCTGTGCCTGGATCACTGGACGGATCGTCTCGGGGGCTTCCAGTGTGGATTCAGTCGGACAACGCCACAGCGGTGGCTTATGTCAATCGCCAGGGCAGAACAAGAAGTGTGTTAGCAGCTCTAGAGTCAGCTGGCAATCTACAGTGGACAGAATGCTTTGTTCTGGCCCTCTCTGCTGTGCACATTCCAGGAGTGGAAAACTGGAAGGCAGATTATCTCAGTCGGCAGGCATTGGACCAAGGGTCCCTTCACCCAAATGTGTTTCATCAGATATGTCTCGGGTGGGGCACCCCTGATATGGATCTGTTGGCATCCTGGCTCAACAGAAAAGTTCTGAGGTTTGTGGCACAATCATGGGATCCTCTGGCAGATGCCACAGACTCTCTGGTGGCCCTGTCTGCTCTACGCTTTCCCTCCTCTCAAGCTTCTGCCAAGGCTCTTGTGCAGAATGGAGGCAGAAGGAAATTCTTGCCATTCTTGTGGTCCCGAACTGGCCTTGCCAGTTTTGGTACGCCGGCCTGGTGTGGCTGGTCGCCGACATCCCTTGGAGTCTGCCTTTTAGGGAGGATCTGCTGTCCCAAGGACCAATCTTCCATTCTGCTTTGCAGGTACTGGCTTTTATGGCTTGGCTGTTGAAAGCCAGGTACTGAAGGAAAGAGGTTTGATTCTGATGCTGCTGAAGGCTAGGAAGTCTACCTCTAGGAAGATCTACCATCGTACGTGGTAAGCATACATTTTATGGTGTGACTTGATGGGAGTTCACCCTCGCTCTTTTTCGGTGGTTTGGGACTTGACCTTCCTTCAACTCAAGGCCAATTTCTGCGCAACCCCCCAAATTGGCCTTGAGTACCATCAGAGCCAAGTGTCAGTCCTGGCGGTCTTCTTTCAATGACCCCTGGCCATGCACTCCCTGGTGCGTACCTTTATTCAAGGTGTTTGACATCTGACTCCACTTATGAGGTCTCCTCTACCACCCTGGGATCTCAACTTGGTGCTTTCAACTCTCCAAAAACCTCCCTTTGAAAATATTCAGGAGATTCCCCTGCTTACGCTGTCCCAGAAGGTGGCCTTTTTTGGTGGCTCGCAGGGTGTCGGAACTGGCAGTGTTATCTTGTCGTACCCCTTACTTGGTGGTCCACAAAGATAAGGTGGTTCTTCGCCCATGTCTGTTGTTACTTCCTAAAGTAGTCTCTGATTTCCATTTGAATGAAGACATTGTGTTGTCTTCCCTGTGTCCCAGGCCCAAATATCCTGAGGAAATTGTGTTGCATGCCCTGGATGTGGTTCGAATGATTCAAGTACCAATTATCAAAAAAGGGCGGAAGCATATCCCGGGAAACTATAGGCCGTTAAGCCTGACGTCAATAGTATGTAAATTACTGTAAGGGATGATAAGGAACTATATCCAAAAATTTGCAAAAGACAACAGTATCATCAGTAGTAATCAGCACAGGTTTACAAAAGGATGTTCTTGTCAAACCAATCTGTTTACATTTTACGAGGAGGTGAGTTGTGAGCTAGATAGGGGGAGACCTGTGGATGTGGTATATCTGGATTTTGCTAAGACATTCAATACAGTTGTTCCCCACAAACGCTTAATCTACAAACTAAGGTCTGCAGGCATCGACCACAAGGTTTGTTCTTGGTTAGAAAACTGGTTACAGGGGCATGTCCAAAGGGTGGTGATGAATAGCGCGTACTCAGACTGGTCTGGAGTGGTAATTGGTGTCACCCAAGGCTCAGTCCTGGGACCAGTTTTGTTCAATTTATTCATAAATACCATCGAGGACGGGATCATTCACTCAATCTCAGTTTTTGCAGATGACACAAAAATAAGCAGGGCAATAACTTCTCATCAAGATATAGAAATCTTACAGAATAGAGTGGGCAACTACATGGCAAATGAGGTTTATTGTGGGGAAATGTAAGGTATTGCACTTGGGGACTAAAAACATGGATGCAAAAATGCTTTGTGGGGGAACCTCTGAGGGAGTCAAAAATGGAGAAAGATCTGGGAGTCTTAGTGTAGGATAGACTAAGCAATAGCATGAAATGTCAAGCTGCAGCTGCCAAAGCTGGCAGAATAATAGCATGCATAAGGAAGGGGATTTATTCCAAAGATAAAGCTATAATCCTGCCACTTTCTAAAAACCATGGTACGGCCACATCTGGAGTACTCTGTCCAGTTCTGGTCGCCAGCCCTCAGAAAGGATGTGCTGGAACTAGAGAAGGGCAACTAAACTGATTAGGGGATTGGAGGGTCTTAATTATGAGGAGCCTTTGCAAGCACTTGATTTATTCTCCCTGGAGAAGAGATGCCTGAGAGGGGACATGATAGCAATTTACAAATACCTCAATGGTGATCTCAGTGTAGGTAAAAAAAAAACAATTTAGTCTCAAGGAGTGTAAGAGGACACATGGCCACACAATGAGATTAGAGGAGAGGTGGTTAAACCTTAAGCTACATAAGGGATTGTTGAGCTCCTGTCACATGGTTGGCTAATGTTCAGCCTTGGGATTTTTTGTTGTCCCACCCCTCATTTTTGGCACTGGTTTTGGACGTCCCAATGGTCAGGAATCTTAAAGAGCTGTGACATACCATAAAATCCATTTCCCTGTGTTCATTGAGGGGCGCACCACCCACCCCTCTATGGAGTTGTAATACTTCTGACACTGCTTGTAACAAAACTGAGGACCTATAGCAGAGAGATTAGTATAGCTAGTATACCACCTGGGACTACCTATAGGCATAGTTAAGTTATTTTTTCTACCTAGTGTCCTACTCCTGTAGGGGGCAGTATAACCCAATGGTCAAGAATCCTAAAGAGCTGTGTATGTCAATGAACGCAGAGAAATATATTTTACGATAAGTCAAAAATCCCATTTTTCATTTTCTTTCTATATTTTCCAAAAAATTGTGGGAAAGACTCATTATGTCTCATAAAATATACATTAGGATGTTTGCTTTTTAAAATTGGGTCATTTTGCGGGTAATTCCATTGTCCTGGTTCTCCAAGGCCTTCAGAAGTGTAATCAGTAGTAAATAAATTTAGATATGCAATTTATGTCCCTAGAACACCTAAAGGTGCTCCTTGCATGTTGGGTCTCACTATGTGGCTAGACTGTGAAAATGTCTCAAAGTAGCAGAATGTGTTTTGGGGTGTAGTTGCAAGTATGCCTATGCTGAGTGAGAGAAATAACTTGTTAATATGACAATTTTGTGAAAAGAAAATCTTGATTTTTTTATAAAGAATTGTGGGAAAAATCACAACTTCAAAAACTCACCATGCCTCTCACTTTGGCATGTCTACTTTCCAAAAAAGGGGTCACTTGGGGAGTATTTTTACTATCCTGGTATGCTAGGGCCTCAAGAAATGAGATAGGCCATAAGTACATAAGGTGTGATCAATTTTCAATGATTGATGCCATAGCTTGTTGATTCTTTCACACTGACAAAATAATATACACGGATTTGGATTATTTCTATCAAAGCTATGTAGGAGTATAAATTTTGGCAAACATTTATGAAGAAAAATTACTTTTTTGCAAAATATATGGTATGTCTATTAAATAACGTGACTTCCACCTACCTTGTGCTAACAGACACTCTTAGGTTTTTCTATCTCTGCGCCACATTTCTTTTACTGTAAACTCATCTTCTCAGCATGGCCAAGCTTTAGATTGGTCTGTACATGTTTATTAATTTATCTATCCTAGTTTCACAGTTGTCACTGGGACAAGTATCCCCTCTGAGAGATTACCCCTCACCTCCAGTTCTAGTGACATATGTGAACTTTAGATTTCCTCATTGAATTGACACATGTTCATGATGACAGGAAGTCATCAAGCCATCACTACTAGTTTAACATCCTAGGATTTCTTTCTGAAATTTTGGAAAAGTAGGAATACGTGCCAGTCATTCAAGTATATTTGCACACAGCTGACCCGTTCAGAATAGCGGGGACAATTGTTTCTAGAAATTATCTATGATGGGGTGAACTGTGGAATTATGTATCATTCATTTTAGGCTATATAAAAACTTATCCTGTGTGTAATAATGAGTATTTGTGGTCTGATAACAAAAATGATCAAGTACTAGTTCAATTATGTAAGCTTTGAATTTTGTGTAGCTGAATACATTAAAGTCATTAGTTGCTGGTTGCCCTGCTTTTACAGAAGTATCCCTCTATGCATCACTTTTCTTATTATCATATTATAGTTTATCTAACAGGAACATATTCCACAGTACTAACTAGCAGAGATTTGTCTAATATGTAGTGGTTCTAAAAGCTCAAGTTTTTTTTTTTTTTTTTCCTTAATGCATTCTATGCATTAAGGTAAAAAAAAAAACATCTGGGAGCAGCCCCCCAGTCCCCCCCCATACTTATCTGAGCCTCAATTCGATACAAGAATGTGCATGAAAGCAGGGGCTCTCCTGGGTCTCTCTCTGCTCATTGGCTTACACAGCAACAGGAGCTATTGGCTTTTGCTGCTGTCAATCACAGCCAGTCAACCAATGAGAAAAGAGCGTGCAGCTTGGCAATGAGCCTGCTCAAGGGCCACCTAGCAAGATGCTTGCGTTTGGGGTCACCTGGCAGGGGAAGGAGCCAGGACTGCCAGCAGGGGACCCAATAAGAAGCTGCACAAAAAAAAAACATTGCACAGAGCAGGAAAGCATAACATGTTTGGTATTAAAAAAAAAAAAAAATTCCTTTAGAATCACTTTAAGCTTGTTTTTTTTTTTCAGTTTACATTACATCTTAGTTTATATTTTTTTTTTTTCCTGCATGCTATACTTAATGAAAAGGAGTAACATTTTGCACTCATGCCGTCTAATGCATCTGACCAAGCGTGCATGTGCAGCTGTTGCTGCGGCTCAAGCAGGTGAGAGGCTGTAATAAGGCTTCAGAATTAAGAGCCATTAATAGCAGTTCCTGAGCACACAAGAAAATTGACATAACCTCTTTTCACTGCAAAAGGTTGCTGCCCTTTCCAGCAGTGAAGAGGTAAATAATGAAACCCTCCATCAAATGCTTCTGTGAATGGTGATCAAAAGTTGGTCAAGCATGCCAGCTTCTCCATTATATAGAAATTTTCATTTCAATCCCTTTGCTCAATGAGATCTATTAGTTTTGCTGCAATGAACTGTCAAGTAATACCATTAGCCTCAAAAAATGCACTAAATGCCACTCAGATTTTGTAATAGCTACTTTAAACTGCTCTTGCCTCAACAAAACCTATGTTTTTCATTTTTTTTTCTACAGTGAGTTGACAAGAAAGGTAGAGATTTCAGGGGACAGAGGACCTTTGGGAATACATGTTGTGCCTTTCTATTCCTCCCTTAGTGGACGGTGAGTTACATGATAAAAAAGAATAAACCAACCAATTGATTGAGTCAATATGTTTTTCTATGCTCCATTGATTTATTGTCTCACTAACCAGGCTTGAAGAACACCTATCATGTTGTCTGACATCCTTATTTAATAAAAGGGTTAACAGACTGCTAATTTTTTACCATGTGCCAGAATTTTGGTGCAAGGAAAGTTTCTACATTCCTATAGCGGTTAGCAGGGTCTGCTTTAAAGTTGTGAGACCCACTGGCCCTAATGCTTTGGGTAAATACCGATAAATCTTGTATGTCAGAGACTAAAGCCTAGTACACACGATGAGATTATCGGACGAATGGTCATTTGTTTTCTCTTTTTGCATGCTAGTCTCCATATCGAAAACGAATAGGTTACTAAAGTACGAAAATTCCCCTACGACAGAATAAAAATCCGGAAGTGATTTCATGTATTTTGTATTGTAGCAGCAAACCCGAAAATCAGCTGGGGTGCTGACATTGCAGGCTCTCTGGACAGGTAAGTGTCTATATATTATAAGTCCGCAGCTACAGTATTTGTAGCTGCTGACTTTTAATTTTTATTTTTTCCGCAGCTGGAACACTGCTTTATTATCACGCCCCCCCATCCATCCAATAGTGATGATGATTCCCCTATGGTCGCAGCAGCGAACTTTAAAGTACTTTAAATGCAGCTTACAGAAGTATTTCACAATGCACTACTACACAACACATTGGCACAGCCATGTACTGCCCTGGCGAACATTTATCAATGCAATTTTGTTTTTTTAAAACAATCGTTTTTAAAGGAGCAGTGATTTTGATAATGCCTTAAGGCTCCGTTCACATGTAGGCGTTTTGGGGCGTTTTTGGGGCGTTTTTCTGCTCTAGGATCAGCTCTCAAAACGCCCAACAAGACAAATCCTATTCATTTCAATGGCCCCTGTTCACATCTGAGCGTTTTGAAGCTGTATACAAAACGCCCAACGCTCAAAAAAGTACATGAGCTTCTTTTTGGGCAGATTACAGGCGTTTTCCATTGATCTCTATTGAATCTAAAAACGCCTGCACAAAAATCGCGGTAAAAATCGCGGTAAAATCGCGGTAAAAACGCCACAAAAATCGCGGTAAAATCGCGGTAAAAAACGCGCGAAAAACGCTACGCTCAGGTGTGAATGTAGCCTAAGTGAAACAATAAAAATGAAACATTTATTTAAATATAGTGTCTGAGGAGTCCCGTTGATCTGCCTGTAAAGTGCTCCATCTGTAGCATGTATAGAACAGCATGCATAGAACATGCTGCAGCAAAATTGCCATTTCTAAAGATAAAAAAAAAAAAAAACATCAAATCACACTTAAATTGACTCTCGGTTGCAATTGTCTGCACCTGGCTATTTAAAAAAATTAAAAAAAAAACAAAACCGCGTGGGGTCCCCCCAAAATCCACACCAGACCGCCACCCTCCTGAACCATACCAGGCCACATGCCCTTAACATTGGGGTGGGGGGGGGGAGGTCTCCTTCCCACAACCCTGGGCTGTGGTTGTGGGGGTGTTGTGTTGAAGAGACTCTTGTCCCCATAAACATGGGAACAAGGTGCTTTGGGGTGGGGAGGAGGGGGGCACTTGAGCAATGCATGCAACTAGTCTCTCCATACAGGAGGCGTTTTAAAGGTGTCATTACCAACAAAGTATTTTGTAAAAAAGTATTAAATATACTATAGTTTGCATATTCAATACTTATTTTACCCGTTGTGTGTGTATGTATGTATGTATGTATGTATGTGTGTATATATATATATATATATTATTTTATTTATTTTTCAGATAACGGTGTATTACTCTTTCTCATAGCATAAAATTATTGGTGGATTTAATTTCCCAACATTCTTGTGTCACATCTGACATTTCTGTTGAGTATAACCTTCTATAACTATATAAGCCACCAACTTATTTTGTGTATTCATTAATGCTTCACCTGACTCTCCATTAGAAGATATAATTTTATTATTGGTGATATTTCCCCCATGATTCATGGAACACAAAATTATTTTCAAGTAGACTAATCATCTACTTAGGCAGCATACCATGTAATGCATTGATAACTTCTAATGGCTTATTTTCTTCTTCCATTCCTTGCAGTAAGTAAGTGCTTTGGTAGACAGGGCATAGTCAAAACATTTTTTACTTGCCTTAGAATTTCAAGTTTAACCTATGTTTTTTCCACCAGTAATTAACCTTACGCAGACTCGGGGATAATCATTTCTATAACATAGGGCATAATTGGAAGCTTTTCACGTCAAAAAGGACATCATGTGTAAACGACTTAATATTGTCTCTCCGACCCACTGATCCATACGTATACTTATACTGTTCAAATAAATGTTATGGGCTGGCTTACATTGTCTGTGCAAATGACAAGCAGTCAGTGTGTTCTTTGGTGAAATAACCTGAAATGACATGAAAATATAATGGTGCAAGTCACCTGTGCATAGTACGTTCTTAACTAAGTTTGCTAGGAAATTAGCTGTAAGCTTTGTGCACTCAAAGTAGAAATAAAATCTAAAATAGAAGTTGACTCTACATAAAATATGTTATTTCATTACAGCTGCTTGTGTGCACAAGGCTATGCATAATATTCCTACTCATTCTTGAACAAGTGCATTATCTCATAGTATAAAATATGAGAAAAAAGAAAAATCAAAGTGATTTTTAATGACTCATCTCTTTTGGTACATGAATGTATGATATCTTTATTTCAACATTGAATGTGGGGGGAGTTTTAGCTATTCTCTAAAGAGAGTATCCTATATTAGACACAGCGGGAGCCAGATCGTGGGAGGAACGGGCTCCATCACCGCCGGCCTCCCGTGATCTTGGGGGAAACTGACAGGAGAGCCGCCTGCCTATGTAAACAAAGCAGATGGCTCTCCTGTCAGGCACAGTGAGATTGTGTGTTTCAGCCAAGCTGAAACACTGATCTTCGTGTGCCTTTCACACAGCCTCCCCCCCCCCCCCCAGCCCCACAGTTAAGCTGGATACACACTATACAATTTTCTTTAGATTTTTTTTCCTTTAGATTTACCAAAACCATATAATATGAGGTCAAACCTAAACACTTACAATTTGTATGCAACCAGGTAGGCCCATTCACTACATAGTTGAAGGTAAATCTAAAGGAAATCTACCAACAAAAGTTGTATAGTGTGTGTCCAGCTTTAGTAAGCACAATTAGGCTCACACATAACCCCTTGATCACCCCCAGTATTAGCGCCTTCCCTGCCAGTGTCATTTATACATTAACAGTGCATATTATTTAGCACTTAATACTGTATTAATGTCACTGGTCCCCAAAAAGTGTCACTTAGTGTCAGATTTGTCCGCCACAATTTTGCAGTCCCGATAAAAATTGATGATCACCGCCATTACTAATAAATACAAAAAAATAAATAAAAAGTCCAAAAATCTATCCCATAGTTTCTAAACGATATAACTTCTGTGAAAACCAAATAATGTACGCTTTTTGGGATTTTTATTACCAAAAATATGTAGCAGAATATAAATTAACCTAAACTGATAAAAAAAAAAATTGATTTTTAATTTTTTTGTATTGTGAATTTTTATAGCAGAAAGTAAAAAATATTGTGTTTTTTTTCAAAATTTCAAATCTAAAAACCGCAGAGGTGATCAAATACCACCAAGAGAAAGCTCTAGTTGTCGTAAAAAAAGGACATACATTGTATTTGGGTACAGCATTGCACGACTGCGCAATTGTTAGTTAAAGTAACGCAGTGTCGAATCGCAAAAAATGGCCTGGTCGTTAAGGGGATAAAACCTTCCAAGCTGAAGTGGTTATAGGCGTTATAAGTGGTGATAAATTCTTCTATTTAACTTATCTTTTTGACTCTACATTTAAAGTGTATGACATAAAGAATATATCAAAAAGATATATAAAATAAATAAAATCTAAGTATATACTTTAAAGATCCATTTAATTTTTAATATTTGTAGAGTAACTGCTTCTGAAAAAACTGTGGAATTCCTGTTTCCAACAATATTTATAACTCCTATAGTATTAACAGATACATAACCTACTCTTACTTTGCCGTTTAGTGCTTTGGGACTTTACATTCGTGGAATTGAAGAGAACAGCAGGACTAAACGAGAGGGCCTTTTCCAAGAAAATGAATGCATTGTGAAAATTAACAGTGTGGAACTTGCTGATAGGTCTTTTACACAGTAAGTATTATATTGTGGAAAGTGTTCAGTGGCATTGTGTCATAGGTTTCCAAAATAACTGGTATAGATAGTTATTTTTTCTTTTTGTGTGTGTGTGTGTGTACCTAGGTTTACAAACAAAGCTCCCAGCAAAACACATGCAGAAATACAAGTGCCATGTTACCTTGTAACTTGGTATACTGTATGCATTGCATGGTGCAAAGCAAAGACTTATAAGTCTGGGAGACAAAACAACCTCTCAACTAATAAATAGCCCAACATAGGGGGAACATTCTTCAGGCCAAGACTCTGCAGTCTTCCTGAAAATAAATAAAATGGACATTTTTGAGGACAGTGAAGTACATTTTCGTTTTCTTTTGAAGTGCACATTTTTGTTTGTGGAGTGAAAGAAGCCATCCACATGCAAATGGAAAAACCATTCCTGAACAGAGGTGGGGCCTTTGTCACCAGCTTCCCCCCCCCCCCCACATATAATGCTGTTTTAACTCTACCCCAGCGATTTGACAATTCACTCATTTAAACTGAGGAATTAACACATATGCAGGCTTTCTGATAATAACATTGGGGTCATGTAACTATGACAGGATGGAGCCACAACTTTCAAATCTTCCATCCTGCTCTTGAACAATCAAAATTTTCACATTCCATTAGGGAGTCCCAACATGTGATTATAAATTCTGGGGTATCTGCCTGACACAACTGAAGAAGTGGATTGGTAAGTGATGAAATGTTGTCAACATTACAGAACAGGTCAAGTTGAAACTCAAGTTCAACTAGCTACTCAGGGCCGGCCTTTGGGGTGTGCGAGCTGCGCAACCGCACAGGGCTCCATGGGCAACATGGGCACCGTGTGGCCGTCACAGCTAGCAAATGATGAGGCCGCACATCGGGAGGTAAGCGGCCACTGCGGCCTGGACAGCTGTGCGGTGGTACCTGTCTCCATTCCGAGTACGGACTGCAGGGCTGAGCTGTGGGTGAGAGGTGAGAGAGAGAGAGGTTTTCCTCCTCCTTCCTCCCCTCTCCTCCTGGGTCTGCCCCGCCCACACTCTCCGGGGATGTGTGGGCGGGAATTTTAACACAGAAGAAAAGCTGCAGACAGCCTGAGCCTTCATCCTGGGGTAAGAAAGCTCTCTCCTGCCCCAGTATGTAATAAATGTAAGGGGGGCTCTGATGTAAGGGGGGTCTGTGGGGGGTCTCTGATGTAAGGGGGGTCTGGGGGGTCTCTGATGTAAGGGGGGGTCTGTGGGGGGCTCTGATGTAAGGGGGGTCTGGGGGGTCTCTGATGTAAGGGGGGTCTGTGGGGGTGGTCTCTGATGTAAGGGGATGTCTGTGGGGGGGTCTATGATTTAAGAGGGTCTGGGGGGTCTCTGATGTAAGGGGGGTCTGTGGGGGGTCTCTGATGTAAGGGGGGCTCTGAGGGTCTCTAAAGTAAGGGGGGCTCTGTGGGGGGTCTCTGATGTAAGGGGGGCTCTGTGGGGGGTCTCTGATGTAAGGGGGGCTCTGTGGGGGGTCTCTGATGTAAGTGGGGCTCTGTGGGGGTCTCTGATGTAAGGGGGGCTCTGATGGCCTCTGATATAAGGGGGATTCTGTGGGGGTCTCTGATGTAAGGGGAGCTCCGTGGGGGTCTCTGATGTAAGGGGAGCTCCATGGGGGGATTCTAATGTAAGGGGGACTCTGTGGGGGTCTCTGATGTAAGGGGAGCTCTGTGGGGGGTCTCTGATGTAAGGGCGGCTCTGTGGGGGTCTCTGATGTAAGGGGAGCTCCGTGGGGGTCTCTGATGTAAGGGGAGCTCCATGGGGGGATTCTAATGTAAGGGGGACTCTGTGGGGGTCTCTGATGTAAGGGGAGCTCTGTGGGGGGTCTCTGATGTAAGGGCGGCTCTGTGGGGGTCTCTGATGTATGGGGGGTCATTGAGGGTCTCTGATGTAAGGGGGACTCTGTGGGGGATCTCTGATGTAAGGGGGGGCTCTGTGAGGGTCTCTGATGTAAGAGGGTCTCTGATGTAAGGGGGGCTCTGTGAGGGTCTCTGATGTAAGGGGGGGCTCTGTAGGGGGTCTCTGTGAGGATCTATGATGTAAGGGGGGCTCTGTGGGGGTCTCTGATGTAAGGGAGGGCTCTGTGGGTGGTCTCTGATGTAAGGGGGGCTCTGTGGGGAGTCTCTGATGTAAGGGGGGCTCTGTGAGGGTCTCTGATGTAAGGGGGGTCTGTGGGGGGTCTCTGATGTTAGAGGGGGCTCTGTGGGGGGTCTCTGTCGGGTCTCTGATGTAAGGGGGGCTCCATGGGGGTCTCTGATGTAAGGATGGCTCTGTGGGGGTCTCTGATGAAAGGGAGGGCTCTGTGGAGGGTCTCTGATGTAAGGGGGGGCTCTGTGGGGAGTCTCTGATGTAAGGGGGGCTCTGTGAGGGTCTCTGATGTAAGGGAGGCTCTGTGGGGGGTCTCTGATGTAAGGGAGGGCTCCCTGGGGGGGTCTCTGATGTAAGGGGGGGCTCCGTGGGGGGGTCTCTAATGTTTGGGGGGCTAAGTTATTAGTGAACATAAAAAAGTTCCAAGAAAAGTCCAATGAAGTGCAAGAAAATGTGCAAAAAAAGTGCAAATATTTATGGTGACAAATCTTCAATGGAAAGTGTGTGCCTAAAAAGCACCCTATGTGCTGCTTCCACCAATCACTCCAAACTGACTCACCAGACCTAAATAAAAGCCTATGTATTTTATGGAATCACGCTATGTTGATTCATTTTTTGCACATTGTAGAGGTTATGAATATTTAATTGTTATTTATTATAGTAGTGGTATATGATCTGTATACTGTAGTAGCCATGCAGATTTAATTATTAATTTTGCACTGTGCACTTTTTACAACAGAAACAGATTTGGGTGACATATTTATATATCATTTTATAGTAAATACTATTTTTGCGCTAATTTTTTCCCTGTTTTTATCTTGCTTCTGCACCCACTTGCAGTCAATTAGCAGCAATTACACTCTTAAATAGTTTTTCAATAGATACAGCCAAGTTTAGGGGGGGGCGAGATGTGATGATGGGTGGGGGGTGGGGGGGGGGCACAGGATTATCTTGCACAGGGCGCCTGAAGACCTAAGGCTGGCCCTGCAGCTACTACTAGATATACTATAGATGGACCTTGGTTAATGAGAGCCTTCATAAGCATTATACAATTTCCCTCTCCTGTTTTTATTTTCTAGGAATATACTGAGTGTTATGTTCATTAAGTTCTTTAACCTTCTTGTACCTTAGGGCACAAGAAATCTTCAGACAAGCAATGAAACATCCAAGTGTGTTAGTGGAAGTTGTGCCATCTCATAACCGTGAGCTTTATGAGAAAGGTGCCATATCTTACCTACCACGTTTAGAAGATGAAGATGATGAAGTTCCTAATATAAAACCACCTCCTCCACCTACCCATACAAAGCTAAGTGGGAAGATCAGTGACCACATTAACGGTTCAGATCCTGCACTGTCACTACTGTCTTCAGTAAGCCCAGATCCAACGCGCCATGGTAGTTCATACTCCTCACCTCTGGGTTCTGGAACTAAGAAAACTGCAAAGATTATAAGGATTGATTTAAAAAAAGGTAACTGTACTTTTTTTTTGTGTTGTACCTTAAATAAATGCTATGCGTTTGTGTATATACAGCTCTTTAGCTTTGAAAAACAGGGCCTGATTTCTATATTGTCAATGTAAGCTGTGGCCTACGGCAGCATACAGCTATCCCTGAGATGCCCATTGTTCTGAATTTTCTGGGGCAATCTGCATTTTGGACTTTAAAGCATTCATTACGGTGGTCAGGGGCTCTGAGTTGACAGTCCTCATATAATTAGAGGCAGGGTTTGGGTTGGCCATTCTGGTATATGGGCAAAACCACCCAGTTACTAGCACAGACTTTGTGAGCTGTGGGTGGGATTAAGTGTATCCTGGGGAACAAGATTAAAATGTTGGTAAGTATGCCACCAGCCAGCCTGCATAATTAGAATGAATCTGCTAGCAGATTGGGGGGACAATTTGCACTATTCTTCTAGGCATAACAATGCAAAGTAAACTCTCTTTGTTAACCTCTCAGACCTCTTGTGCAGTTTGTTAGCTTATTACTAAGGTTGACTGAGGTAGATGAAGGTGAAACAAGACAGTCAACCTAGGGTGATAGGATGTATACATTTTTTACTGGGGTCAAGATCTCAACAACCACTTAGATCATTGGAAATCAACATGTTGTACTTACACCAGAGCTTGACAATTCCTGGTTTTCAGATCCATCAAAGAGATGGAAAAAACAAAAATAAAAAAACAGGCAACCAGGTATTTGAATTTTAGAGCTGTGTCCTCAAGAAAGTTTGCCTATTCATATATGATTGTTTTGAAATACCAAGGTAATGTGTGTATATATATATATATATATATATATATATATATATATATATACATACAGTGCCTTGCGAAAGTATTAGGCCTCCCTTGAACTTTTCAAACTTTTGCCACATTTCAGGCTTTAAACATCTATATTAATAAAAGGCAAGTGTCCCTGCGTCCAGATTCCCTGTGTCCGTGGAAATGCGCTACTGCGCATGTGCCACAGGACAGCCGTTGGGACTGGGGGCGGGCACTGACCTGTGTAGGCTGGGGGAGCTCCTCGGTGTCGGAGGCCGGGTGTTGGGGGTCACCCCCGATAATGGTGCGGTGTGAGGGCCGTTGTACTGCCGATAGTTTCAGTAGCCACCGTTCTGAATTCGTATGTGCTGGGGAGGCGGAGTTCCGATCAGTTGCCTTAGATTTAAAAATGGCGCCACCCGGCGCCAACATGTCACTGCGCATGCGCCACTGCTCGGTAAAAGCCGTACACGTTCGGCTATTCCCGAGCGGCGGCGCATACACAATGATGTGTTGGCGCCGGGTGGCGCCATTTTTAAATCTAAGGCAACTGATCGGAACTCCGCCTCCCCAGCACATACGAATTCAGAACAGTGGCTGCTGAAACTATCGGCAGTACAACGGCCCTCACACCGCACCATTATCGGGGGTGACCCCCAACAACCGGCCTCCGACACAGAGGAGCTCCCCCAGCCTACACAGGTCAGTGCCCGCCCCCAGCCCCAGCACATACGAATTCAGAACGGCCCTCACACCGGACCATTATCGGGGGTGACCCCCAACACCCGGGACCCGGCCTCCAACACCGAGGCGCTCCCCCTTCCTCCCCAGCACATATCAGGAACAGGTAAGTGAGACTCCTCCACTGCCACACTGCCTGCCATTATGTGGGGCTGCAGGCATACTACAAGAGATACAGTGCTGCAGGAATGGTACTCCTGTGCCATGCCCGCAGCACTGCATCTCCTGTAGTATGTCCACAGCCCCACATTCCCCTGTACCATGCCCGCAGCCCCGCATTCCCCTGTAGCATGCCCGCAGCCCTGCATCCCCCTGTACCATGCCCGCAGCCCCACATTCCCCTGTAGCATGCCCGCAGCCCTGCATCCCCCTGTACCATGCCCGCAGCCCCACATTCCCCTGTACCATGCCCGCAGCCCCGCATTCCCCTGTACCATGCCCGCAGCCCTGCATTCCCCTGTACCATGCACGCAGCCCCGCGTTCCCCTGTACCATGCGCGCAGCCCCGCATTCCCCTGAACCATGCACGCAGCCCCGCATTCTCCTGTACCATGCGCGCAGCCCCGCATTCTCCTGTACCATGCGCGCAGCCCCACATTTTCCTTTACCATGCGCGCAGCCCCGCATTCTCCCGTACCATGCGTGCAGCCCCACATTCTCCTGTATCATTCCTACCAAAATGTGATGCGCCAGAAATATAATAAAAAAGTGATGACTTTAAATACAATAAATCATATCCAGTTCATAAGGCACATAGCAATGTGTGTGCTTCCAATAAAGTGATATGAAGAGTGTCCCCGTATCCAATTGAAGAAAATCCAGTGATGAAAACAAGTTGTAAACACCAATTAGTGAATCCCTCCACCAGGTGAATTAGCCTCTCACCTTCTCATGCCCGCAGCCATTGCAAACTTATATTCTGAGGTTTTAATTACATTATTTTAATATAGTCAGTCGTGAACTAAAGTGGGCCGGTCTAAGGCATGAAACTCCAGGGCTGAAAATGAGTCGCACTCCAGGGCTCCAGGGCTGGTTTCCTCAGGCGGAGATGATTTGTCTCCGGCCGCTCTCCGTAGTTGTAGTCTTGCTGCTCTTTGCCCGGACTCAGAGCTGTCAGTGAGTTTGGTCGGTCGGTGTGCGGATTGTGTGTGTGGCCGGTCATGGCCTCTAGCGGCTCTATCCAGATCCCCCGGCGCCTGCCTCTTCTCCTGACCCATGACGGGGTGCTCCTGCCCGGCTCCAGCATGCGGGTGAGTGTAGACTCTCCGGGGAATATGGATCTGGTCCGGAGCCGCCTGCTCAGAGGAACTTCCCTAAAGAGCACCATTATCGGGGTAACCCCCAACACCCGGGACCCGGCCTCCGACACCGAGGAGCTCCCCATCCTACACAGGTCAGTGTGACTTACTTCTGGGGCCCCTGACATGGTGCCCGCCCCCAGTCCCAACGGCTGTCCGTGGGGCACATGCGCAGTAGCGCAATCCCACAGACACAGGTACGGACGCAGAGACACTTGCATATTATTAACTACTTGCCTTCTGTGCACTTAAACACCCTTCCCATCCAGACCAATTTTTAGCTTTCAGCGCTCGCACACGTTGAATGACAATTGCGCGGTCATGCTACACTGTACCCATATAAAATTGTTATCATTTTTTTCACACAAATAGAGCTTTCTTTTGGTGGCATTTAATCATCTCTGGGTTTTTTATTTTTTATAAAAAAAAAGAAAAAAGACAGAAAATTTTGAAAAAAAAAAGTTTTTCTTATTTTTTGCGAGTAAATTTTGAAAATAAATACATTTTTCTCCTTCACTGATGTGCGCTGATGAGGCGGCACTGATGGGCACTGATAGGCTGCACTGATGGGCACTGATGAGGTGGTACTTATGGGCACTGCTGAGGTGGCACTTATGGGCACTGATGAGGTGGCATTGATGAGGAGGTACTAATATGCCGCACTGATGAGCACTGATAGGCGGCACTGATGAGCACTGATAGGCGGCACTGCTGGGCACTGAGAGGTGGCACTGCTGGGCACTGAGAGGTGGCACTGATGGGCACTGAGAGGTGGCACTGACGGGCAGCACTGATGGGCACTGGCGGGCGGCACTGATGGGCACTGGCGGGCGGCACTGATGGGCACTGGCGGGCGGCACTGATGGGCACTGGCGGGTGGCACTGATGGGCACTGGCGGGTGGCACTGATGAGCACTGATGGGCGGCACTGATGAGCAGCACCATCAGTGCCCACACTCAGTGCCCATAGTGCTGCCAGTCAGTGCTCATCAGTGCCTAGGTGAGCAGGCACTGATGGGCACTGACTGGAAGCACTATGGGCACTGATGGGGGGCACTGATGGTGGGCACTGTGGGCATTGAAGGTGTGTTTGGTGTACCTCTGGTAATCAGGGCACTGGTGATCGGTGCCCTGATTACTTTTTTCTGTGTCCCCAGCGGCTGTGCAGCTCTCCCTCCTTCCTCACACGCAGGCTCTGTGTGAGGAAGGAGCGCCGGCGATGAGAGATGATCTCATATGTTTACATATGAGATCATCTCTCATTGGACGGCTTGATCACGTGGTGAATGGCCGCTGTGATTGGCCATTCACCACGATCTGTGATCGGCTGTGTCCAAGGGACACGGCCGACACAGATTCCCCCCGATGCGCGCTCGCGGGAGCGCGCGGGGGGCGTGTCACTGGGAGGCCGTTTAAAAACGGCATCCCGAAAATTCGAGTCCGCGCTGCAGCCGTATATAGGCTGTAGCGCGGACGGCAGGAGGTTAATATAGAATAGATATCCTACATACACCCCAGTCGGGCGGCCGGCCAAAACTCTTGAAGCGGCGGGTGTGCGTGGGCATGCGGCGGGTACGCGCTCGCACGCGAGAGCCGCTCGGCCAGCTCTGCACGTGTCTCTGTTGCTAGGGCAACAGGGACGCTATGTGCAGAGCTGGCTATGTCATGCAGCTCTCGCGTTGTTAGAAAAAAAAAAGAGATAAACGAGAGCCGCTCAGTCAGCCATATATGTTCTAGCGCCCATTAATTTAACGGGCTTAATGTCTAGTAAAAATATAAAACTGTAATTTTTTGTGAAGAATCAACAACAAGTGGGACACAATCATGAAGAGGAACAAAATTTATTGGATATTTAAAACTTTTTTAACAAATAAAAAACTGAAAAATTGGGCATGCAAAATTATTCAGCCCCCTTAAGTTAATACTTTGTAGCGCCACCTTTTGCTGCGATTACAGCTGTAAGTCGCTTGGGGTATGTCTCCATCAGTTTTGCACATTGAGAGACTGAAATTTTTGCCCATTTCTCCTTGCAAAACAGTTTGAGCTCAGTGAGCATTTGTGAACAGCAGTTTTCAGTTCTTTCCACAGATTCTCGATTGGATTCAGGTCTGGACTTTGACTTTGCCATTCTAACACCTGAATATGTTTGTGAACTATCCCATTGTAGATTTTGCTTTATGTTTTGGATCATTGTCTTGTTGGAATACAAATCTCCATCCCAGTCTCAGGTCTTTTGCAGACTCCATCAGGTTTTCTTCCAGAATGGTCCTGTATTTGGCTCCATCCATCTTCCCATCAATTTTAACCATCTTCCCTGTCCCTGCTGAAAAAAAGCAGGCCCAAACCATGATGCTGCCACCATCATGTTTGACAGTGGGGATGGTGTGTTCAGGGTGATGAGCTGTGTTACATTTACGCCAAACATAACATTTTGCATTGTTGCCAATAAGTTCGATTTTGGTTTAATCTGACCAGAGCACCTTCATCCACATGTTTGGTGTGTCTCCCAGGTGGCTTGTGGCAAACTTTAAATGAAACTTTTTATGGCTATCTTTAAGAAATGGCTTTCTTCTTGCCACTCTTCCATAAAGGCCAGATTTGTGCAGTATACGACTGATTGTTGTCCTATGGACAGAGTCTCCCACCTCAGCTATAGATCTCTGCAGTTCATCCAGAGTGATCATGGGCCTCTTGGCTTCATCTCTGATCAGTCTTCTCCTTGTATGAGCTGAAAGTTTAGAGGGACGGCCAGGTCTTCGTAGATTTGCAGTGGTCTGATACTCCTTCCATTTCAATATTATCGCTTTCACAGTGCTCCTTGGGATGCTTAAAGTTTGGGAAATCTTTTTGTATCCAAATCTGGCTTTAAACTTCTCCACAACAGTATCTCGGACCTGCCTGGTGTGTTCCTTGTTCTTCATGATGCTCTCTGCGCTTTAAACGGACCTCTGAGACTATCACAGTGCAGGTGCATTTATACGGAGACTTGATTACACACAGGTGGATTCTATTTATCATCATTAGTCATTTAGGTCAACACTGGTTCATTCAGAGATCCTCACTGAACTTCTGGAGAGAGTTTGCTGCACTGAAAGTAAAGGGGCTGAATAATTTTGCACGCCAAATATTTCAATTTTTTATTTGTTAAAAAAGTTTGAAATATCTAATAAATTTTGTTCCACTTCATGATTGTGTCCCACTTTTTGTTGATTCTTCACAAAAAATTACAGTTTTATATCTTTATGTTTGAAGCCTGAAATGTGGCAAAAGGTTGAAAAGTTCAAGGGGTCCGAATACTTTCGCAAGGCACTGTATGTGTGCATATATATATATATATATATATGGTACTAAGCAAGTAGCTTTATATACTGTATACAGTATAATGTTGGTGTATTTGCGTTATGTGTTGTCCAAAAGTGCATGCTGGCCTCCTGGAATATGGTCTTGAGGTTTTAAAGTGTTACTACACCCACAACAGTAAAAATCAATCTGTATATGCAGTAAAGCATGTTTATTATACTATGTAAGAAGAAGAGAAGTAACTCTGTGCTCAGGTATAAAAAGAAGCAACCAGCACTAAAAGGACTTGATAATACCCCAACATACAGTCAAAAAATCTATGAAGTGCAGCACTAAAATCAATGGGCTTGCAAATGTATGCAATCCACTATACAGCAAAATATCTCCATACATTTTTCCATAGATATCAGAAAGTGTGATAAACAGTAAACAAAAAAATAAGTGAATAAAACATATGTTTTCTATATGCTCTCCATTAAAAAATAGTAGAAAAGCATTTGATTTTTTTCTGTATAGTGAATTGCATGTTTGTTATACTAACTGTGGAACCTAAGGTGTTAGTCCTCTGCATTGTGTAAAAAGGCTGTTTGATCCTGTCTTCTCTGATCCTCTCCTTGTTTACTTTCCCCAATCTATCTTCTGATAGTACAGAGCCTTGGAGGCATTCTGCACATGCTCAGTTTGGTGTGTATTGCTAAAGTGTTTTTTTTTTTTTATTTGGGGGAGGGTACTAATTAACATGTCAATTTGAAAATAGGCCAAAAAGGGCAAATGCATTTTACCATTCTGTCTTCTGGAGAGAGATTCTATATGAACACAACTGTTTAGAGTATCGGTCACACATGTCTATTGACTACTTCCAATCCAGGTGCAGATGGGCTTGGATTCACAGTGGTCACCAGGGATTCTACAGTACATGGACCTGGCCCCATTTTCGTAAAAAACATTCTCCCCAAAGGAGCAGCCATAAAGGATGGACGGTTACTGTCTGGAGATCGAATAGTAGAGGTATGTGAAATATCAGCTAATATACATACATACATATATATATATATATGTGTGTATATATATATATATATATATATATATATATATATATATATATATATATATATATATATATATATAACATTTTTTTTTTTTATTTGAGATATTTCCAAAATTGCATTCCTGTGATCAGACATAAGTTATGTAATGTATGGAGTATTCTGAAAAAAAAAAATTGCAGATCAGAATGAAATCTCTTAGATTAGGTAAGATAACTGTGGAAATGTTCAAGCCCAGAGTTAGGATTGCAAACATTAAAGTAAACTTGCTAAAGTCTACATCAATTTAAAAGCAATTCCATTCTTGATTTGCTTTCAGGATTTATGTATTAAAAAAATAAATGATATATTTTTAGTGCAATTCTTCTGGCTTAGAAGACCGTTTCCATGGCAGCACAAATTGAGGAGTCAACTATGGAAAGGTTCTGATGGGACTCTCCCTTCCAGGACGAGTTTTGCATTGAAGCTGGTCATGATTCTTCTATGCTTTTATATGTTTTATTTCTGTTTTCCAATTTAAAGAAATGTAACCTCTTTACTCTTTGGTCCTTGTTCAGCATGCTGTGAAATGGCTTCTCTAGGAATAGGGGAAGGGGTCATCTTAATTACAATGGCAAATAGGCTTCTTTGCTGTTGTTAAGAAAGTACTGGATCTTAGTTTAGAAGATTTACAGCTAGCATTTTGTTATGTTTGAAAATGCAGTCTGTGAGAACAGTAAAAGAAAACTGGAACAAAATGGTTTTAAATACTGCAAGCTGGAGTAGCTTCCTAAAAGCAAACAAGCAAAAAAATGTGAAGAAACTATTTTAGGAAGAAGATACATTTTAATCAAAATACACGGTCAATGTACTATGTTCTATTTCAGAATATTGTTGAACACCAGGTACTAGATTATACACTCAGTGTTGTGCTTAAGATTTATTACAGTACTACTAGAACCAACAGAAATTTCAAGGGAAATTACTTTATGAAAGTCGGTCCTTCTGCAATGTGGCAATGCATGGACCTGGTAAAATTGCTCAGACATTAACAATTACATTGTGGTGTGCCTATTCTTTCCATCCCTCAGTTTACCATTTTTAAAGGGCTTCAGCCATATTCAGAAAATCCTAAGTGCACACTGGATGTTTGGATTGTTAAAGGTACTTCCTATTTTGTAAAAAATGAGTTTTGTTATATCACATTGACTAAAGGATTATTTTTAATAAAATACCTTGTTGTACTAAGTTTCCTCAAGTGCTTGAATATAGTTATCCTTCGAAACCTGCCATTGCTATTAGATGAGTAAAATTTCTTCTTTAACTTGACAACAATGCATCTAAAGGATGAGGTTTATGTGAACCCCCACCTTGTAAGAGCTCTTTCACACTGAGGCACTTTTCAAGCCTGAAAAAACCTATTCCTATTAAAATCAATGAATGCTTTTACACTGGGGCGGTGCACTGGTGGAGCCATGAAAAAAATCTTGCAAGGAGCATCTTTGGAGCGCTAAAAAATGTGCCTCAAAAACTCCCCTCTTAAATGAAATGAATGGGTAGCGCCTCAAAAGTGCCTGAAACGTGCTTCAAAAACACCTGAAAAGCGCTGCAAAAGTGCTCAGCGTTTTATAGGCAGTTTTCAAGTGCCTCATTGTGAAAGGGCAAGCAACCCATTCAGTTTAAAATTGAAATGAAAGGCAAAACATTTGTGTATACATATAAAAAGCATTCTAAATAACTTTTTTTTAGGTGATCACATACCTTCTGTTGTCAGCTGCATAAAAAGCTCAGGGAGCTAGGGGAGGAGAAATGGTAAAGCACTGAGTAAATGGCTGTGCCTGGGGGGGGGGGGGTGCATGTCAGCACAAGTCTGATCATTGAAGGAGTGCAGGCTGAGTTCTTAGCACAGCTAGAGAACTGACCACACTGTGCTCTCGTGCCTAGTGTGGTCAGTTTCTATAGGAAAGCCGAGTAAGTGTCAGGAACACCAGGGATTTCACCCAGTTTTCTTACAAGTATATGGTACAGCAGGCACATATCAAGAATATGAAATGTTGGGTTTACATATTCTTAAGTCCACCTTAGGGAGCATGTTACACTTTACACCCATATTTAGGGTGTAACATGTAACATGCTCCAGCTGTCCCCCTCCCCGATCTCCCCCTGTGACAGTGGGCAGGGGTTTTTCTCTCTGCACCCACTGTCACAATTTAAAAATAGCCTGACTGTATGGGTCTTCGCTGACACTGCCACATTATTCATCCGCAGCGATCTGTGAATTAATAGACTACAAGTACCATCTCCACTGCAGCAGAAAGTGTGTTGTTCTCCGTGAACTGAGAGTGTGCAGCTGAGTTCATTGATCTTTTTACTCTTGCTCAAGGGTGCAGTGCTTTCCATGCTCCTGCAGAAAAAAAAAAAAAACACATGCACATTTATTTTCTGCAGAAATATGTGTGCATTTGTCTTTTTCCCAAAAGGTGAACACAGCCTTTAATACCAGATTTTATAAGCTAACACAAAGAGGTTGATTTACTAAAACTGGAGAGTGCAGAATCTGGTGAAGCTCTGCATAAAAATCAATCATCTTCCATGTTTTCTTGTCAAAGTTTATTTGAACAAGCTGAAGTTAGAAGCGGTTTGGCTACCATGCACAGCTGCACCAGATTTTGCACTCTCCAGTTTTAGTAAATCAAGCCAAAAGAGTCAGTGTATATGAACCCCTAGCAATGAACTTCTCTTGTTTGGTCTCTTTTTTTGTCTGTTAAATACACTATTGAAAGTTTTTTAGATGTACGTGCTAAAAATACACGATGATCCTGTCAGAATTGTTGTCAGGTATTAACCTCCCTGGCGGTATGATTCTGTCAGGAATTCTGTTCCAAAAGCGGTACAATTCTTTTCATGGAAATTTGGCGTTATGTATTATAGGCCTACAATTCTTAGTAATTACTGACTTAAACCTGACCAAAACAAGTCTCTAGTAGACATCCCAGATGTGATAAATTTGAAACACAAACAAGTGAATTATAATCGAATCAATAATATTATTTTATTATTTAATATATAGTATATATAATAAAATTATATTATTGATTAGATTATAATTCATGCGCTATATATTATATATATATGTGTGTATATAGATATATATATATATATATATATAACGCATGAATTATAATCGAATCAATAATATAATTTTATATATATATATATATATATATATATATATATATATATATGTGTGTGTATATAGGTATATATATATATATATATATATATATATATATATACATATATATATACATATATATATATATATATATTTGCATATATATAATATAAAATGTGTTATGTGTTTTGTGCAACGTTTTTTTTTTTTTTTTTTTTTTTGAATTTCCCTCCCTAGTTCCGCTCCCATGCAGCATTGCTGCTGCAGGGAACGGAACTAGGAAGTCCTCCTACCGACAGACGAGCGGCGGAGATCTCGCTGGCGGTCACAGCAATGAGAGCTCATCGCTGGATCGCCAGGATAAGGTAAGAGAAGCTCCGCTGCGCTGTCTGCACGCTCTGCCCATTGACCCCGAGCGTGACTCGGGGATACCGCTAATAGCAGAAAATTCCTACCCCGAGTCACGCTCGGGTTTACCGCTAAGGCGGTTAAAGGATAAATTTACCTTTCTGAAAAATTACATGTTACACCCATATTTAGGATGTAACATGTTCAAGATCTGCCTGCTCTTAATCGCCCTCCCTGTGACAGTGGACCAGTGATTTTCTCCCCAGTAACCTTGAAAATATACAGTTGTTCTTCGTTTTAGGCTTTAAGTGGGTGTTATGCCTGTGCAATCTCTATTCATACTCCTTAAAAGCTGCCAAAATGATGTCATAGAACTGGGATGCCCAGCCTGTGGCCCCTCGGAGCCCTCCGATGTGGCCTGTGTCCTTCTGCTCTGGGATGGCAGGTGGGCAAGCCCAGATCGCGGGTTGCCAATCCACCATCCCAGAGCATCAGTGTTATGAATGGAGCCGGCAGTAGAGGAAGCAAGCAGCTGTAAGGGTGCAAAGCCACATAAGCCAATGCTTCCTCTTAAGCGCTGGCTCCTGTCCCAGGCAGAGTGATACCAAATGCACTCCACCTGGGACAGCAACATTTTCTACAGCCAGTGATTCCTGCACATGCTGAAAGTAAAGAAAGGGCAGTTTATGAAAATCACAGTTTGGACATCCCAGCAATTGGAATAATATCAGCATTTTGTAGAGATTGGGGGTTCATGAGCAGTAGATTTGCAGTGGTTATTATGCTGCTTCCACACAGATCTCCTGTTGCAGTACAGTGCACCTTCAGCTTTGCTGCGGGTTACCTGCACTGAGCCATAGACTTCTATTATATCCTGGGAGTTTGGTGCACTTTCTGAAAACGCATCAAAATGCTGCAAAAGTCCGGCTAAGCCTCTGGAAAGCCATGGGTGCACTCGTGGTGCGGATAAACCGTAAAACATCAGTGTGAAAGCAGCCTTATAGGGGGCTCAGGACAGTAAGGGCTCATTTGCATTTGCCTTTTTTTTGGGCGGTAAAAGCCTATAGTTCATTGTGACATATGACCAGTTACCAAATCACTGAAGTGGCCCTCATTTTTTAAAAGGTTAAGCAGCCCTGTCATAGAGGCTCTACTCAAACAATTCACTCAATTTGTATCTAGTACTACAAAGTTTAGGTAAATCAAAAGTTGATTGTTTAGACCAGGGGTCTTCAAACTATGGCCCTCCAGTTGTTCAGGTACTACAAGTCTCATCATGCCTAGTCATGTCTGTGAATGTCAGAGTTTTACAATGCCTCATGGGATGTGTAGTTCCGCAACAGCTGGAGGGCCGTAGTTTGAGGATCCCTGGTTTAGACTATAAGGATTATGGTTCACTTTAGGCGATATGAACAAACTGCTAGTTCTTTCTCAGTTGATGTCACAGCTAAGGGGATGTTCTACTACCTTTTACATCTGTTGTAGTTTTTCTGTGCAGTAATAAATGTAAGACTTGTTTTGCTGTTAACATGTTACTCCTTCATTCAAGCTAAGCAAATAGGCTTGATCATATTTGCTATATTATCTACGCATATCTTATATTTATAGATCATTTGCTGATTGTTTATTTAGTATTGATCTTTGAAATTCTGAGTCTTCCAACTTGAAATTGCAAAGGATTATTAAAAAAACAGTTAGAGACAACAAATAAAACCAATCAGTGAATTGCTAATGCTATCAGCCAGTGTAACTTTCAATTCTTAGGATACTTGTAATCACATTTGCGCAAATTTTCTTTTGATTAATGCATTTGCATTTTTATTATGGTAATTATCATACAGAAGTAGACTTTTTCACTTAAAAAAAAAATATATTAAAAAGAATGCAAGCAGAGTTTCATAGATGTAAATGTCTCATTTAAGTTTTCAATATACTGTATGTAATAAAGCAGCATATGCATTGCATACCTATGGAGTATGGTATACTTCTGCTGAAAGACTTTTGCTAGTAGTCATTTTATTAAAGCTATACAATGATAAATTGAAACCCTGTTTTCATTTTTTTGCTCCCTAAAAGGTTAATGGCATAGCAATTGCTGGAAAAACACAAGAGGAGCTTGTAGCCATGCTAAGGAGTACCAAGCTGGGCGAGACAGTGTCTCTGTCAGTTGCTCGACAGGAAGAAGCTTTCTTACCTCGTGAACTGGTAATGTCTCTAACACTACAGCCTTGAATACATTGCATGTTGTTTGTTGCCAGACTGACCACCTTTCAGGCAGACGCCAGACCGCAGGCAGCGAGATCAGCTTACACTATATCAAAATCAAACAATGATTTACTATCAGTCCATGAAATTTGATTTTCAACCCTGGTGACATCATAAGCTATGGGATGTGATTTTGTCATGGGTATCACACAGCACTTGATTTATTGAGAAGTCCATGAATATATCCAACTCCAGAGAAAATGTATGGATGATTTAAAACTGCCATGACAAGTCATAAAATGTAACCCTGCTGGATTTAAAAGGCACACTGAGGGAAAGTGGCATGCTGATTTGATCCCAGCATGATAAATGTACAGCCAAGCTCATCGGCTGTTATTGTATTACTCTTGCAGCCTCGGTAAACACTTTGTGCAATTCTAATCAGACTGGAACTTTCTGTAATTATGACAGAATTGATTTTATGTGGTAGATCCATGTTACGGGTTTGAAGATTCTGGAATGCTATCCTGTAAGACTGATTGCTATATGTTGTTAGGGCCACACTATTAGCTGAACAAATCTGCATTATGTCTTTTCCTATGTTTTCCTTATGTTTCCATTTTTTTTAGTATTAATTTTACTTTGGAGCTTGAGAGTTATTGTCAGCACAAGTATACAATATTCACAGTTGGTGAAACTCTCTCATGTTACAGATCTAAATGTTACCAAAATGTAAAATATAGTTTGCTTATGGAATCTCATGAACTAAAGTCCTGAGCTGCTAAAAAAAAAAAAAAAAAAAAAAAAAAATATATATATATATATATATATATATATATATATATATATATATATACACAATTCACTGATGAACTAAATAGATCTGTAACTGTTAATTTATGGTGTTAGTTTATGGAAACTGTCCTTCTCCATGCAGAAGACTGTATCTAGAGGTAGTTGCTGTGATCCAGCCCTTTTTCAAATTAAACATCTCTACTCTCTGCTGTGATCCTTGAAACCTGCTGTATTGGGAGCTACTGCAACATCTAGTCTACAGGACTCCCAAGACCATAAGCAGCATTCCAGTTGTCATAGACACACCCTCTGGTCTGGCTCCTATGCAGTGACGGGACAAAGTCATCCAGTGCCCAGGGCAAAGGATGCCAAATTGTGCCCCCCTTCCCCTAGGGTTAGGGTCAAGGCACCCCCCCATCCCTGCAATAAACCATTACACCCAGGACAACCGACCCTCCTGCCCACCCTTTGTTTTGGCCCTGCTCCTATGTATAAAAGCCAGATGGCTTTATGCATGAAGAAATGCTACCCCTGGCAACGCCCATACACTCTAACTCTGCCCATCCTCTCTTTTCACAAATGTGCAATTATTTTGTGCATGATGGAGGCAGGCAGAGTTGATCTGTAGGTTTTGCAAAGTGCAATATATCTTCATGATTTATATGTTAAGCTGTAGTGATGTGCACCCCTTCTGTGACAGCACATGCCCCTGCAGTGTCAGATGTTGGTGCATATTCGCTCTGGCATGCAGAGCTAATATTTTATGCTTCAGTTAATTGTAGTAAGTTATTGCAACAAGACTGCCTCACAAACCTAAACTTCACCTGTTAACTTCTTAATACGTGTTTGATGAATTTGCATAATTATTTTGTCCATGTTTTTAAATGTACAAACTCACATGCATACACCTGATGAGACAAGGCAAATAATTTTATCTTGGAAATTCAATACATGATTTCAAACAATTCTTCAGGTTCTGCTAGAATTAGCTTTAGAAATTTCAACGATCTGGGTTACTATAGAATCCTTGCTGAAATTTGTGTCATAGGAGCTAATTCTGGTACTGCCAACCAGGGGTCCCATAATTTGTTAAATTTATATTGGCAGTCTCTATGCAGGAAAATTAGTTTTTCTTTTAGTAATAGAGAGACACCCTGTTTTTTTTTTCCATTCTGTGTTTGTTGGTTGATGAGCAGACAACCATTTTTCAGCTACTAGTTTATGAACTAGGAAGAGAAGTCTGACCACCGGGGGGGGGGGGGGGGGGGAATACCTCAGGGTAGAAAGTCTACTAATCCAATGGAGTAAGTAGACACTTAAATGGGTCCAGAGTTATTGAAACATGGAATATACTATTAAAGGTGGCTATAATTTTTGCCAGTAGCAGGACAACTTAGGGCATCTCTACAACATATGAATCTCTGTAAGCCCCACTGCTACAGTTTCTGTGGGCTGCGAGAATGCGGTTAACAATCAGAGTGGCTGCAACATTTGGCCAATGTTCAAATCTTTCATTACTAAATATTGCCTATTGTCTGACATTGGCTTTTAATACCCCGGATATAGCAATGTTGTGCACTGAGGATATCAATTCACACACTAAAATGTCATATGATTTCACTGGACCACAAATGTTTTTTCAAAAATTTTGGTGATTGTGATAGAACCCATTAAACTGAACACAAATATAATTTCAAATGACTGTATTATGTAGGAATCTTGAGAGAATAAAAAAAAAAACATTTAATGACTATAATGTATTTAATCTCATAACATTTTATGACTTGTTGCATGAGCTTAACAGGGCTAAAAGTGTTTTGCTGCTGATTTCATTTGTACTCGGTGTCCGGTGCATCTCACTTCAGTGTCCGGTGTATCTCACTTCAGTGTCCGGGGCATCTCACTTCAGTGTCCGGGGCATCTCACTTCAGTGTCCGGGGCATCTCACTTCAGTGTCCGAGGCATCTCACTTCAGTGTCCGGGGGATCTCACTTCAGTGTCCGGTGCATCTCACTTCAGTGTCCGGGGCATCTCACTTCAGTGTCCGTTGCATCAATAGTCAGTCAGCATTGATGGATTTCAGTTGCCCTGATAACATTTTTTCATTGTAGCAATGTCCTGGTAAAACCTCTAACAGTGTTAGTCTTTGACTGTACCTAGATTTTTGGGAAATAATTCCCAGTGTGAATACAGAAAATACATTTTAAGTGACTTGTTACATGTTTTTGATGCTGTGTGAAGTTTGTCAACCATCTGAATGTAGTTTGTTTCTCTTTAGTTGCCAAGAAAATTCTCAATGACATCTTTGAATGCTTTCCAGGCATTTTTTCTTGCCCCACTAACAGATCTTTGACAGCTTGTCATTGATGATGTATCTGTTCTGTGGACCAACAAAACTGCCTTCCTTAATCTTAGCAACGGTTATTCTTAGAAACACCTGTCTCAAAAAACAAAAACCTGTTTTTGTTTGCCCTTGCATTGTTGTGTGGATTTATCCTCATTCCTCCTAGAGCAGGCTGCTATGATCTACTCTGGTCATGGAGGCATGAGGATAACACCTTTCTTTTCCAGTGACAGGGATGTGAGTCCAAGCCTTTAGCTAGGAATGGGATATGCTGTCGGTCTCCTGGGCTTAAGATATTTTATAGATTACTTATAGCTAATTGTTTCAAAAGTAATGAGTCAGGCCGGTTTCTTTTAGTTACAACTATTGTCCTATGGTTACTAGAAAGTTACTTGGATATGTACTTATCACTGTCATGGTGATGATAACTTTGCAAACCTAAACCTTTGTTACCTTATTTTTAAAATTATTTTTCAGGATTATTATTATACAGAATTTATATAGTGTCAAATGTGAGGAGCCCAGATCTTGTCTTGATCACCAATCTTACAACCAAAATATAGTTTGTAGGCTTTCTTAACAAGTCCATTCTGGGATGGATGGTTTTTGATGCTGAAGCATGTACTTGTCACAATTATGGCAAAACATATCACGGCTTTTTGCGACATTGGTGAGCCATTTTTGCTGTCACCAATTTTCCTATAGCAAGTCTATAACTGGCTTACTTGTTATGTAAATTATATGCACATAGACAATGCTAGGCCTTGAAACAATTTCATAAAAATATCTGGAAATGATCAACAAAATAGTAGCATCTGTGCATGTGAGCTACTTATATAGACTTTTCAGGCAGCATTCATCCAGCCCCAAGTGTAAGGGCTTGTTTACACTTATTTCAAAATGTGGCATTTGAAACACTTTTTTTTAAAGCACTCTGAATGCTAATCAAAATACTTCTAACCAAATAAAATGGTTATCTTTGGTGCTTCAAAGAATCTTCAAAGCCTCCATAGAGGTCCATCACAATGCTAACTAAGAGCACCTGCAGCATTTATTCACAGTTCGCTTCTCGGCCTTTTGGCTAAGATCAAGTGTAGTATCTGTTCTTATCAGTTGGTATGGACTGAAAGGAACTGGAGCGCTTGGGCATAACTGGGGGCCGGGAAGTAAGTCCTGTCAGAGAAAGCTGGAATGGTCCATTGCCTCCTGATTTGAATGGGATCTGCCCCTATCAGTTTGAAGGGAGCGAGAAAGCCGATTCGCCAATTTCCCAGTTAGTACTGCTCCTGGATGTATTTAGTAAGGAGTGTTGATGGCGGTGGGAGGGCCTTTCCTCCTGGGTTGAATCTGGCCTTGCAAAAGGCTTGTCCCCAGTTGAAGGCAGGCTCTCCCTAAGCTCTCTAAATTCCGATGCCTCCTGGTAGGGATGGGCTACGCTGGTCTGCCGAAGGGACCGAAAGAAGCCCGTGATGTATGTGCCCCTGGGGTGGCAGCCCAGGGGTGCCGTAATTCTCACTGGTGGGGGAGCTAACCTTGAGTTTTTGGCACCTTGGTCACTGCACCACACACACTTTTTTCACACCTGCCTCTTGGGACGGGCCTTTTGGCCGGGACCAGAGGAATTTTTTATTCCTGGCAAGGAATAAAATAAGGTCCTGCACCTTGACACCACCACACTTCTCCACTTCCCCTTTCCCCTTTCCCCACTCTTGTGCGTTGTGTGTTTTTTCTTTGTAGTTTTGTCACTTTCCTATCTCGCTTTTTCACGATGAGTAGGGTGTGGATCCTCTGGCCTACCTTGAAAGTCTTGGAAAGGGGGTGGATATGGCTTTGTGGCTTAGTTTGCCCTCTCTCATGGGGTCTCCCTTCGGGGGAGCCCCACCTAGTACTTGGGGTGGGCTGTTTCGGCAGTCCTCCCAGAGAACGGGGTCTGCCTGGTTTCGGCTGGGCAGGCCATAGTGAGTACCTTAGTCCCTGTCAGGAGTCTTGCACCCTGGGGGATCAAGGTCCGTCCTCTTCAGAGGTGGACTTTCCACACACCCTGTGCACCTTTTTGTGTTCTCATGTTTGCGTGTGCGCACTTTTTATGCACCTGGTGTTAGTTCGAGTGTGTTCACACACCATGGGCTTAAAGCAAAAAATGTATTCACAGTTAGCTTTGATTTGAAAGTATGAGATAACCCAGGATGCACTGGAAACCAACAAGTGAACCAGAAAAACATCATCAGTAGTCCCTTCCATTTTATGTGTATATATTTTGGGAGTGTCTGGTGCAGACGTCACATCTGATGTACAACGTGGAGCAGCAGGAAGGTAAGTGGGGTCCAGACCGCAGGGGAGCATCGACCAAACAACTTATGTGGTGCACAATGTTGGAATGCTATAGTGGAAGGTGAGCAGGAACTGGAGAGATAGGACTGAGCAGCACAGGATCATTAGAGCTGGGGGTCCAGAGCAGAAGAAATTACCAAATGTCACACATGGTGAACAGCATTGGAGAAAAATAGCAGGAGGTGAACAGGGACTGGAGAGAGAAAGGACAGCGTGAAGGCGAATCAGCTATGCTGGGAGCACTGTGTTTGCAATCCACTGCGGGTTTCAATACAAAGTTTATGACCCCTCAAACGCAGTGTTGTTTGTCTGCACCAGATCTTATGATACAAAACGTCCATGCAATGTGGTTGCAGTGCAGCTCCAAAAAAAGGCACCTGCACTTTTTTGGTGCAATGCAGTGCAATTTGAGCCCATTCAAAATGAATGGGCTTAAATTGCACTGCACTGAATTGAATGTGATTTGCTCAGGACTGCAGTGAGTCTCCTGTGTGATTCAGGGTGTGAGTTGTAGGGTGAACCAGGGCTTAAGAGCAGAAGAGAGATTGGAGGTCTAATAGACCCCCGATGTCTCAGTAAAGAGGACCTGTCCCTGCCAATTGCTATCACAAAGAATGTTTACAATACTTGTGATGACAATAAAAGTGATCCAAAAATAAATAAAGGCACAGTGGAACAATTGTAAAAAATATAAATAAAACAATAACGCACAGAGGCACACACATGCGTCAGTACGTGACACCACACATGTAAGGTATCACCGTGAACATCGTTACCAATAATTCTAGGACCAGACCACCTATGTAAATCTAAAGTGGTAACTTGTAAAGACTTTTAAAGTGTTGCCTATGGATAATATATTGTACATAGATTGTTGCCACTCAACAGGCATGTGCAATTTTAAAGCATGACATGTTTGGTATCTATTTACTTGGTGTAACATAATTTTTTATATTTTACCAAACAATTGGGTATTCTATGTTATTTTTGTGCATTAAAATTCATTAAAGTGTATGTTAAAAAAAAAAAAAAAATGTGTTTGAAAATCCGCTGGGCAAATACTGTGTGACATGAATATTAAAATGCCCACCATTTTATTCTCTATGGCCTCTGCTTTAAAAAATGTATATGTATATGTTTGGGGGGTTCAATGTAATTTTCTAGGAAATAATACAGATTTTTACATGCAAACAAAAAGTGTCAGAAAAGGCCTGGTCTTCAATTAGTTAAAGCTTCAAAAACACATTTAAAAAGCATGTTGAAGTGGTAGGCTCTTTAACCACTTTACCACCGGAGGATTTTGCTGTCTTCCGTCCAGGCCACTTTTTGCGATTCGGCGCTGTGCGACTTCAACTGACAATTGCGCGGTCGTGCGACGCCGTACCCAAACAAAATTTACGTCCTTTTTTTCCCACAAACAGAGCTTTCTTTTGGTGGTATTTGATCACCTGTGCGATTTTTACTTTTTGCGCTATAAACAAAAAAAGAGCGTTTATTTTGAAAAAATAACAATATTTTTAACATTTTTTTATATGAAATTCCCCCCAAAAAAGATGTAAAAACCAATTTTTTTAAAAAATTTTGGCCAATTTGTTTTCTGCTACCTAGGTTTGGTAAAAAAAAATCACAATAAGCGTATTTTGATTGGTTTGCGCAAAAGTTATTGCGTTTACTAACTAAGGGAAAGATTTATGTCATTTTTGGTGGGTTTTTTTTAACGCGTAATGGCGGCGATCTGCGATTTTTTTTGCGGGACTGCGACATTGCGGCGGACAGATCGGACCCTTGACTGACATTTTTGACACTTTGGGGGTACCAGTGACATTACTACAGTAATCAGTGCTATATATATATATATATATATGCACTGTTACTGTAAAAATGACACTGGCAGGGAAGGGGTTAATTTTATTGGAGAGGGAGGGGTTAATGTATGCCTGGTGCTTACTGACGTGTTGGGGGGGAGGTGACTGAGTGAGTCATGGACAGATTGGATGTCCAGCTATGCTGAACAGTCCGATCTGTCACTCCCTGTCACTATGGAGATCCGCCCGCTTGTGTTTACACAGGCGGGCGGATCTCCACACTAGATCCCCGGCGATCGGGGCAGAGCAGCGGCGATCGCCGCTGCTCCTCCCCTGGCCCGACTCCCGCTGCGAATGAAAACAGCGGGAGCGAGCCTCCGGCGGCGCGCAAGCGCCGGCCAGAAGGGGGAGTGTCTGACGACGTAGTACTACGTCGTCAGACGATAACGAGCCACTCTGCCGCAGTAATATTACTGTGGGCGGAGGTAAAGTGGTTAATCTGTGTTGAAGTCAAAGCATGTTAAAGTGTTAGGCGCTTTAATGTGTGCTAAAGTCGAAGCAAGTGTAAATGAACCATAACAATATCACAAATGTTATACAGTATGCTATGAGTGCAGGCCTGAACATGCATGAGCTACACAAAGCATCCTATAACACAAGTGAAAATTTGTAAAAAAAAAAAAAAAGTATATTGAAGAAGAAATTGCAGTTTTCTATAAAAAAATACTCCAAAAATATATAAGATACACCAAAAGGGCTTGCTTAGAAAGATAAATCTTAGTTGTCCAGTGTCTTTATTTATTTTTTCTTAAGTATTATAAGTGCTCTCTCAAATATAGTTGTTAAAGAGACTTTGCAGCTGTTTGTATTTTTATTTAACAAAAGTAATATATGCTACCAAAAAAAACAGGATTTGTGACTAGTTAGTATTTTTTTATGTCTTTACAACATTTTTTTTCTGTAACACTCTACTTTACTTTGAGGGAAAGTGCACCATTTTTCATACTTATCAGATTGTCATTGATGGAGCTCTTGAGTTTCCTTCCTGGACTCTGAGGTTTATATTAGCCGTAAATGTCTTCCTTAGTTTCTGTCTGTAACTCATAGCTTCTTCCATTTGTATTTAATCCTCTGCCGGCATGAGACATATCAGTTCCAATATAGACAAAGAAGTCTCTGTCTCACCTTATCTTGATTGATGTAGGTGTGTATATTTGACCTCTTATTGAGAAACGGGCAGGATGAAGGTCTGGTCAAATGCTTCCTTTTCCTGTCTATCAGGAAGAAATTACCCAGGGTCTTCTGCACGCCAATTTGAGCCAAGATGTGTGCTCAAAATGGTCTTTGTAATACTTTTATTCAGTGTATTCCTTTCTTATAGCATGTTTTCTATTTTCCTATTTCCTTGTTAATATTTAAGTTTTAACCTGCACTGAACATATCTGCAAGTATGAGGGTATCTATGGTACACATAGGAATGTCTGTGTAAAGAAAAATACATTTTTTTCAGTATTTTTATTGATTTTCAAATAAAGTAACAATAGAAGTAACAGGCATGCAGTAGGTATTTAACAGATTGTGAAACTAACAATGCATAATTATACTCCTAGTCTCTCAATTTGGCCAGGGGGCCTACTTCGTTGACAAGTCTAATGTCTTCCGTAACAGGTTTGGGGGTTACATACAGGATCCTACTACCTTTATCCACATGGTCTTGGTTATAGAGCCTGTTAAAAGCAGGAGGGGGAGGGGGTTTATCAGCTTGGATTGGTACGCAGTTGGTTACAGGTTGGTTAACATAGTTTTTTTAAGGCACAGTTTGTGATTTATCAATCTTATTAATACTCTGTCATAAGGGGAGTTGTATGGCCATCCATATTGACCAATGTTGGTCAAATTTGGTGCAAGTTGAGTTATTTACTGCCAGTAAGCACTCATATTGGTGATTAAGTTGGACTAATTGTATTACTTCTAAAACATTTGGAGAGTCCAGCGATTTCCATTTTTTAGGTAGTACATTACAGGCTGCTAGGAGGATATGTGTTACTACAGGTCAATTAATGCAGATAGGAGTCTATACCTAGGTTAAGTGTGGCCAAACTGGCATTCAGAGGTGATAGAATGCCAGTTATGGATTCTAACACGTAGAAGATTTGCCTCCAGTAGCTAGTTAAGTTAGGGCATTTCCACATTATGTGCAGTAAGGTCCTTTGTTACTGCATCTGTGCCAGCATTCGGGAAAGCGAGTAAGGAAAAATCTATCTATAAGTTATCTTGAACATAATCTCCCAATGATTTATACAGTGTGAAGAACTGTGAATTGATCTGAAGGCTAGTTGCCATTGTGTCAGAGAATAGGACACACCTAGGTTTCTTTCCCAACTTTCCATGTTATGGGACTTGAGGGGAGTAGCTTTGTTTTGTAAGAGATTATAAAAGAAGGAGATACCTTTGATCTTGGGCTTTTGAGATAAGTAGAAATCTTGGTCCTCGGGGTGAAAGTTTATGTCGGGAATATGGTGCTTGGAGAGGAAGTGTTGTATACATGTGTTAGTGAAATGGGTAGATGCAGGGAGTTTAAATTCATCCTGTAACGTGGTCCATGGTTTGATATTACATTTGTTCATTTATTGTTGTATAGTGGTTAGGCCACATATTTGGATAGGCTTTGTGTTGAGCATTGGTATCATATTTTCTGATGTTTAAAGGGGCATTTCGGGGAGGTGGGACTTGGGGTGCGCAGAAGGTCGGTAGAGTAGGGTTCACAATGCAAGGAGTGAGACTTTGATGGAGGGCAGAAATTTGTGGGTATCCCAGGGTTTCCATGTGTCGCAAATTAGTATCGAATGTAGGTCTCGAGTGGGCGATAAGTAGGTTTCAGTGTCTAGCCAGAGCGGATTGTCTTTATACCTGATCCAGTGTTTTACGGTAGTTGATCTGATCTTGTAGCCCAATAATAGTCTTGTAAATCTATAAAGCCCATGCCTCCCACAGATTTATGTTTGAGTAGAGTTAGATGTGGACATCTAGCTTTTTTTGTTTTCCCCAGACTAAGTCCTTTAGTAAACGGGTTCATTTTTTAAGAAAGGGTAGTGGGATATGGATTGGTAGTACTCTGAAGAGATAGAGTACTTGGGAAAGAATTCTAATTTTGCAGGCGTTCGTGAGGCCTCAGCAAAGTGCATAATATTTGGGATTCTTCTAGTGGTGTCTGAGGGCTGTCTGCCCCTTACAAACACCATCTGGTTGCTTTTGATAAGGTTCAGAATAACTTCAGCTAGGCAGTTTGCAAGCATTTTGGCGTGAATCTTGATATCTGTATTCAGAAGTGAGATTGGTCTAAAGTTTTCCGGGGCTTTGGGTTCCTTCCCTAGTTTGGGTATTGTCACAATGTAAGTTCCCAGCATCTCCGGGGGAAATGAAGAGGTGGAGGTAGCTGTTGTACAGATATTGGTAAGATGAGGGGCTAGTATCAAGCAAAAGGTTTTGTAGTATTCAGTGGGAGTGCCATCCGGCCCAGGTGTTTTACCATTTGGTAGAGATGTTATGACTTTTTCAATTTCATGTGTTGTGTATGGAGCATTTAATGTGTTAGGTGGGCCTTGGTTAGATGGGGGAGGTTGAGGCTACTTAGGAAGGAAGCTATCAATTCCGTGGTAGGTTGAGGGGTATGTTGGTCATCTTTGAGATTGTATAGTGTGCTGTAAAAGTCAGCAAAGAGGTCAGCTATTTATCAGGGGTTGACCACTTTGTGTCTAAGGGTGGTGTGTAGTAAGTGGGCTATTTTGGTTTTAGTTTGCACACCCCTAAGCTTAGTGGCTAGCAATTTGCCTGCTCTATTTGCATTAGCGTAATGTGTGAGCGCCAGATAGGGTTGGAGGGGGAAACAACCCTTTCTTCCAGTGTTATGGATATGGTGGAATGATCCGACCAGGTAATATCATGTATGGTAGATGATGACACTTTTTGCAGTAACCATTTGTCAGTCAGGAACTTGACTATACGAGAATACGTATGATGTCTAGGGGAGAAGTACGTATAATCCTTCTCATTAACATGCTGGCACCTCCATACATCATACAATCCTTCCGAGTGCAGCAGATGGCCCAGCGAGGAATTCCGGGCCTAAGGCTGCGAAGAAGAGTCCAGTAGAGGGTTCACTGTTAGGTTTAAGTTTGCACAGGTGACGAGGTGACCATAGATGTTGGCACTGATCTTTTTAAGAAGCCTGCAAAAAACCTGGGTTGGTGGGAGTTAGGGGCATAAAGAGCTACTAGGGTAAAAGGGAGTTTGTTACACGAGACAATGACATATTGTCAATCATCATCTATATTGGAGTTCCGGAGTTGGAAGCTGAGAGTATCTCTTATTGCTAGTAGTACACCTTGTTTCCTTTCAGGGGCATTTGAAAATAATATATTGAAGTAGTATTTGTGGGAGCATCTTGGGGGGTTTAGATGCTTGGATGTGTGTCTCTTGAATACTTATGATGTCAGCACGGGTTCTGTTGGCTTCCTTGCACAAAGAAAATCTTTTGGCTGGGTGGTTCAGACCCTAACAATAAGGGATAGACATTTGATGGTCATGTTGGAGGGGTAGTGAGAGGTGTGTGGTGTAGAGGTAGGTACTCACTGCAAAAGATGAGAAAGAATACATACATTGGTGGCTTGTAGAGTGTCCATGTCCAGTCAGTAAGGTAGATGTGGTGGGTGTCGAGGGTCGGTAGGCTTCATCAGACTAATCAATGGCAGGGTAGTAAGAGCTTCGTCAGCAAGTTCCGGATATCACAGCCGGTGGTGGTTGGCGTACCAAGAAAACAGGGAGAGCAAAATCAAGGGAAACTGACGAACATCAAGAACAATAAATGCATATGTGTAAAAAGGGAATCCCAGGGGGATTCAAGAGCAGTGCTTACTGCTTAAAGATTTGAGGGGATAGAGAACCGGGTGTTATCAGTTCCTTGCTGGGGGGAATCCTGGTGAAGAGATAATGGTGTAGTGATCTGGAGCCTCTTTCGGGTATGTATTTTTCTTTTGGGATGAGTGCTTGTGGGACACTGTTTGCCAGTCAGAGTGAGATTTATGCGGGTGGTTATCCCTGAAATCCTCAGGAGGGGGCTCAGTGATGATACCCCATTGACAAGGGCATGCAGGCCTTCATTTACGAGGTCACTGTTGTGGTGGTGCTATTATATGTGATGCAGAGGGTAGCAGGGTATTTCCATTTATGGAGGATTTGGTGGTTGCATAACACTTTAGTAATCGTGGCCAGGTTGCGTCTACAATGTAGTGTATGCCTGGAGAGGTCAGGAAGGATTTGTAGCAGGGCATCCAGAAGGAGTTTTTTAGATCGGTAAAAGTGCAGCCTTTTTTTCAGGTAGGGCAAGTATGCATGTTCAGTGATACTAGAGTCACAGACAACCAACCATAAAAGGAAACAAGTTTTGTGGCTGAGGGTTAGCAACCCTGTAGAGCCTAGGCAGCTCTGACATTAGAAAGCAAAGCCCTGTTCTTTAAGATGGCTGCCTTTACACAGAGACAGTGCAGAATAAGGCACGGCAAGTCAGCTACAGAGACACCACAGGAAAAGCTGGTAACTAATTTACTAGTTCTTTAACCTCTGCTTGCCTTTTCAAGCACAGCTTCTGTAAAACTGTTTATTAAAAAAAAATGGGTTCTGTAAGGCTAGTCCCACAAATAGAAAGAAATAAAATAGCTTTGTTATGTTACTGTCCTAAACAAAAAAAAAAAAAAAAAAGGAAGATTTTGCATCTGATAATTCAAACAAATCATGCTTTCTACCAATCCAAGAATAATGCTGTTATCAATGTGAGTGGAGGCATGTATGTAAGTTGTTCACCAGTTCAGTTCAGCAGTTCAGTTCCTATGCTGGAGATGCCATCACACAACTGGAAACTTCCTAAATATATGGTGGGAATGCCCTCTCATCAATCTGTCTGAACAAAAAATCACAAACTGATAGAAAAAAATTACCAGATTTTACACCAGCACAGTTCCTTCACCACCACCATGTTTCAAACGACATGCCATACTACAAGTAAATGCAGCAAAGACGTGTGTACCCAAGCTTTGGGGTACCTCCAAAGTCCCCTCTCTATCCGATTGGTATAAGCACATAAATAGAATTGCTGAAATGGAAGAGCTTATCTCGATTTCACAGAACCCCCCCCCCCACAAATTCACCTCTAAGTGGGCTTGTTGGGCTTCCTTACAGTGCTCAATTGAAAACTTACAAACTATGAACCTTACCCTCCCATACCTGGCTTAATTATCAAAATAGCTTTCCCCGCCTGGATGTATAAACTCATTCTGTACAAAACTCATCCCTACTACTGTCAAAATTATTGTATAAACACAGAGTCACTTACCCACCCTCACACATTAGCTGCTTAATCCTCCCACCCCTATATTTTTGTCCCCTTTCCCTTTCCCCTCCTCCTCCTCCTCTTTATTCCCCTTCATATTCTCAAGCAGAAATCCAGACCTAGTTGTAGTGCTTGTGCTGGACACATGTACTCATACATAGGGTTTTTCCGGTTTTATAAGAACAAACCTACTTAACTTACTTAAAGCACTGACATACCCTTTTATAGGTAATAAACCATAGGAAAAAGGTAACAATGATCATTTGGCTCAATGTCCTTGTCAGCTTTATTTACCATCTCGTGCTTCAATACTTTGTTCTTAAATGTAACATCAACTTTATACTTGTACTTAACTACTTCCAATGTTAAATTGAAATTGATACTTCCTTTCACCATTTATGGAATACTTGTTTGTGCTCTCTTGATTTGTCTCCATACTGCACTATTCTTGTTATTGTAACTTACCCTTAAAGATCCTTGTTCCTTTGTACTTCTTTACAATAAAAATTTGTTTGGAACAAAAAACAATATAAACATCTATATTTAGGCGATGTGAGACCATGGTCCTTTTTAACTGTAAGATGATTTTAAATCATGTTGAAATTATACTAATCCCCGGTTCACACCAGTGCAGCTTTAAAAGTATGCTACTGCAGCACAATTTCAAAGCTGTACATCAGTGCGATTTGCACTGCCAATTTCCTTGCAGCTTGATATTTCATACAACAGAAGTCTATGTAAGTTGCAATGAAATAGGAAAAAAGTAGTGCAGGAAACTTTTTCATAATTGCTGTGACATGAGTCGCGACGTTATGAACGGTCCCATTGTTGGCAATGTGGTGCGACTTGCCATGCAATTTGGAACTGTCGAATCACATGACAAGTCCCACAGTGTGAACAGGGTCTAAATGATGCTCTCATTCTCCAAATGAACATCCATCTCTTTTTTCATTAAATTGTTTCTTTCTGTGGTTTTCTGCCTCCTTGCAGAACATTCTCAATGACCTTTCCATGTCCCCCTTACTTCCATTTGTTTGGAACAAGCAGTGCACATCAGTTGCAGCCATGTGTAGTGCTCTTATGCACACTACAAATCCCATAGTCCCTAGTCCATCTTGGGCATGAGTAAGAGAAGGTGACTACATTCCCCTATACATTAGGACCATTGAGAATGAACATAGTTACCCCCTAATATGTAAAGTCAGATCACAGCAGCAAAAAAATATATGATAATAGTAATTTGAAAATTTTGAGGATCCAATAGAATCTTTTATTTTTTTTTAGTTAGGAGTACACACTTATTTACAACTATTATATTGCACTCCTAATCAGTATGAATAAGTATAACACTAAATACTATATCTGTTTTACAATGTACAATTCAAAAAAACCTTTGCAAAAATTGAATCTGAACAAGCCTTAAAAAAATCATGAAAAAGTTCATGTGTGTCTGTAAACCCTCCTGTACAAGACTTTCTAAATTGTACAAATAACACTTATGACCACCACTGCTCCCTATGGAAACTTCTTCACCTTGGCAGTTGGACCTTAAGATTATCAAAGGTGTCACAGGCAGATTCCCTTTTAAATCAGCCAGGATAAGCTGTTGCTGGTGGACTGAATATGACATTTATGAACTTTGGGAACTGAATGATGTTGCACACTATATTGTCTTTCTTTCTTGGAATTTTGTTACGAGTGTGCCTATTGCTGTAGATTCTGTGGAAATTTGAAATCGCTGAAAACTTCCATACCCATTAGGAAGCAGGCTCAACTTGGAGTATAGTTAACATATCTTCTGCTTCATGACTTCATATTTTCTTTATACCTTCCTGGGGAATACTTTATATATGATAAAAAACAGGTTTTTTTTATAGTATTTAATCCTCATACATAGATGTGTAATGCAAGTTCATGCATATATCATATATATATATATATATATATATATATATATATATATATATATATATATATATATAGATCTATATCCAATGGTTGCCACTGCACACAAATCAGGGATAAAAAATGGGCCCGGGTGCACAGCAAAGACTGTAGTGCATGTAGCACCCTCCTAGGTAGGTGCTAGAAGAGAGAGTATAGTTTTTGGGTTTTTCTGCTTACCAGAGAGATTGCCAGGTAAATTTATATTGTTCTTTGCCTACCAGAAAACAAGATCCATTGGTAGGGTCTGCTCGTGGTGCTCAGGTGCAGCTCAGCTTGTCTGAAATGTTTCACACTGATGCATTAGGGAGGCATATTGGACAGTGGGATGCAACCTGACAAGTGAGGGCACAAGCATTGTTACAGCCCTGGTGATTGGCAGAGGAAAGTGCCTCGGTGCATGTTGGGTGACTGTATAAATGCCACGGGCACATGTGCTTAAGGTCTTTGGCTAGAGAGCGGAGTCCTTGAGGGAGGGGGCGGCTGCCCCTCCTCTGTAGAAGCTGCCATGTGGCCTCAGTTGGTCGACCTAAGGGCCTGAATGTCAGAGAGGAGCTGAACCCAGAGGTCCTGCAGAGCTGGCTGGATGGTAGCTACTGGAAAGCATATGATTCTGCCTATCGTGAGTACAGATCTGTGTAATGAGGCCTGTCATGTGAGGGTCATTCCTTCAGAGGAAGAGTCAGTGGATGGTTGTCAGTCAAGGGGATGCTAGAGAGTGTTCTGAAGTAAAGTAGTTGCATCAAGTCTGCTGCTAGAGAGAGCAAGAAGACTTAAATCTTCCATGCAAGTGGCAGTATGGTTAAAGCAGTGTGTCTGCTTCCACAAATAACCTAGTGAGGCCAAGTGAGAGTTGTCCTTATCAACTGTGAATAGTTCAGTTGGAGTATCCCACTGTTCCCTTCTCCCACCCAAGTTCCACAATAAATTCAAAACCAAACACTGGACTGTTTATTGAGTAATGAGCAAACACGGGAGTAAGGATGGATGTGTGAAAAATCCCCTAATGACTGTCTGCAGGTAATCAGAGGGAGACCCAATAAATAATCACAGAGCAAACCATACAGGACAGTGCTACATGCATATATACCAAAAGAGAGAGTGGCACTCATGGGTCTTAAAAGGTGAACACACGATAAGAGTTTTATTTTGATGTTTCGACAAGAAGGCACAAGCTTGTCTTCCTCAGGATATGTATATATGTGTGGGTGTGTGTGGGTGTGTGTGTGTATGTATATATATATATATATATATATATATATATATATATATATATATATGCAGTATCTCACAAAACTGGGTACACCCCTCGCATTTTTGTAAATATTTTATATCTTCTCATGTGGCAACACTGAAGAAATTACACTTTGCTACAATGTAAAGTAGTGAGTGTACAACTTGTATAACAGTGTAAATTTGCTGTCCCTCAAAATTTCTCAACACACCGCCATCAATGTCCAAACCGCTGGCAACAAAAGTGAGTACACCCCTAAATTAAAATGTCCAAATTGGGCCCAATTACCCATTTTCCCTCCCCTGTGTCATGTGTCTCGTTATTTTTACAAGGTCTCAGGTGTGAATGGGGAGCAGGTGTTGTACATTTGGTGTTATCACTCTCTTTCGTACTGGTCACTGGAAGCTCAACATGGCACCTCATGGCAAAGCACTCTCTGAGGATCTGATAAAAAGAATTGTTGCTCTACATAAAGATGGCCTAGGCTATAAGAAGATTACCAAGGCCCTGAAACTGAGCTGCAGCAAGGTGGCCAAGACCATACAGTGGTTTAACAGGACAGGTTTCACTTAGAACAGGCATCGCCATGGTCAACCAAAGTAGTTGTGTGCACATGCTCAGCATCATATCCAGAAGTTGTCTTTGGGAAATAGAAGTATGAGTGCTGCCAGCATTGCTGCAGAGGCTAAAGGGGTAGGCGAGTCAGCCTGTCAGTGCTCAGACCATACGCTGCACACTGCCTCAAATGCATGGCACTGGTGTGCATGGCTGTTCTCCCAGAAGGAAGCCTCTTCTAAAGATGATGCACGAGAAAGCCCACAAACTGAAGACAAGCAAACTAAGCACATGGATTATTGGAACCATGTCCTGTGGTCTGACGAGATCAAAATAAACTCATTTGGTTCAGATGGTGTCAAGTGTGTGTGGTAGCAACCAAGTGAGGCATACAAACACAAGTGTGTTTTGCCTACAGTCAGCCATAGTGGTGGGAATGTCATGGTCTGGGGCTGCATGAGTGCTGCCAGCACTGGGGAGCTACATTTCATTAAGGGAACCATGAATGCCAACATGTACTGTGACACACTGAAGCAGAACATGATCCCCTGGATCAGAGAATTGGCTGCAGGACAGTATTCCAACATGATAACCCCAGACACACCTGGAAGAGGACACCAGTGGCAACCTGTGAAGCTCTGGTAAACTCCATGCCCAAGAGGGTTAAGGCAGTGCTGAAAAATAATGGTGGTCTCACAAAATATTGACACTTTGGGCCCAAATTGGACATTTTAATTTAGGGGTGTACTCACTTTTGTTGCCAGTGGTATAGACAATAATGGCTGTGTTGAGTTATTTGAACAGCAAATTGACACTGTTATACAAGCTGTACACTCACTACTTTACATTGTAGCAAAGTATCATTTCTTCAGTGTTCTCGCATGAAAAGATATAATAAAGTATTTACAAAAATGTGGGGAGTTCACTCACTTTTGTGAGATAAGTGTGTGTGTATGTGTGTATATGTATATATATATATATATATATATATATATATATATATATATATATATATATATATATATATATAGCACTGCCCAGTAAAGCATATATGCTTTAAATATTTTAGCTTGTTTATTTTACTTTAATATTTTTGTATCCTCTTAAAAAAAAAGCATTATAGTTTGTCAATATTCATCTGTTCATTTGCACTACTGCATTTATTCCCCCTAGCTGCCAGGGATCATTGACCTTTTATTGGCTCTGTGGCTGCTATAACTAAAGTGATTTCCCATATCTCCTACTTTAGTGGGCAGAGTGCAACAAAAAATGCTTTTAAGTAAAGAAGCAACCTTGGAAGCATTTAGCATTTCTGTGTACAGAAGGCAACTTTTTATAGACTAATAAAACACAGCTATTTTGTTTATTTTCGGGTTGTGTGATCAACCACCTTTCAATATAGTTCCAAGAAGAGTACTTCCAAGACACATGATTCACAGAGTGTTAAAGTGTTACTAAACCCAGGACCCTGGATTCATTATATCTGGTCTGGTCTCCCACAATACACAGAACATGTAAACACAATTATTTTAGTAAATATAAACTGTGAAATACATTTTCTCATCAGCAGTATATTGCAGCCTTGTGACTTTTATGAGTGTCTGGTTAAAGCTTGTAGGAGGAGTTTTCATTCTTCTCTGACTGTCCTTTGAGGCTGCATGACCCCTTATCCTCTGTCTGGACAGTGCTGATTGGCCCTGTGCTGATCACATACACTCTCCCAAAAAATAAATAACCTCTCTCGCAATACACGCCACACTGAGCATGTGCAGCCTGTTCCCTGGCTCTGTAAATATCAGATTATTTTTTGGAGACAGTGGAAGAAGGAGAAGGTCAGATCGAACAGCCTTTATACACAATGCATAGGATTAACCCCTTACGTTCCACAGTGAGTATAACAAGCATACTTTACTGCATATACAGACTGAATTCACTGGTGTGGGTTTAGTAACACTTTAAGGCTTTTCTGATGAGAGTGTACAACAGAATCTGCTAACGCTCAGACTCTCTAACTCAAACTTTATAGAGAGCCCAGACAGTAGGGGAGCGGTAGGAGGAACAGTCATACCTCTGACCCTTTCAGTTGTATTTGTAAATTCCAGCTTATGCTACTGTGAACTCCAAGGCTTTTTATTTTTTTTCCTTTTGTAAACCAGATAATAGATTAGAAAACATGTGAAAAGCATAAAGCACCACCCCTTGGCAGGACATGAGAATACAAAATATGTGCAATACAGTAAATTGCCACTATTCACCACATTAAATATTATAGTGTACGTTCTGTTTATTTAGTGTAAACAGATATTGTAAAATATGCTTGTTCTTCCAATATTTTTATGAGGATATTTTATATAAGGTTATTTATTCCTTTTAAGTCACCTTTACATTGACAAAGGGGCAGCAAAGCAAGGTCGGTGTACAACACAATTAAATCCCAACTTCAGATGCAATCCTCAGTCCCCCAAGCTGATTGTTTTATTTATATTTGGTTTGCTTACCTTTTTCTTAAGTTTCTGGATAGTCACATGGTCCCCTCCTAATTTCTCCCTGTGGGAGGTGGTCCTTGGTCCTGAATTCCTTATACTGTGAATGAAGGGCAACCCATAGATGCATCTGGTTGAACAAAAAAAAAACTGACTTGATTCCCCCATTCACACACTTACAGGGGGAATCATCCCGCTAAGCTGTTGTATTCTGACAGCAGAGAGCCTTCCCCGTCATCAGAATACACTGAACAGTTTTGTTGGCTATAGCTTGTAATGCTGATTGATCAGGGAAAATCTGACAAGGTGGTTGTACAAAAGTTGATCATGATGTTTCGATGTCCGCTAGCACCTGCTGATTTTACAGTACACCGACAGAATGGCGCTCTGCCTATGTAAACAAGGCAGATTGCGGATCTTTAAGTAAGGAAGGCATTGATCCTGTGTTCCTGCAAAGCAGGAACATGAATCAATGCCTTCCCCTATTCAAAGAACCTCCCACACAGTAAGAGAGCACAAGCTAGGCACACAGTTAACCCTTTGATCGCCCCTGATGTTAACCCCTTCCCATCCAGTGTCATTACTGTGTTTCCCCGAAAATAAGACCTGAGCTTATTTTGGCTACAAAAAACGCAATAGGGCTTATTTTCAGGGGAGGTCTCATTTATTTATGGTATGTACAATAATCTACATTTATTTAAATACAGTTATGTCATCATGACGATCTTAAAGTGCTTGTAGCAGTGTGTCTCCTTTTGTAAATTTATAGTGGAAAATACCTTATTTACAGTGCCGCTGGGCGCTCACGTGACCCGCCAGAGCTCTTCTTTCCTGCTCTGACCACTGCAGAGGAAGAGATCACTGATGTCTGCCAGGAGGAGAAAAGATCTCCAGTGGGTCACGTGAGTGCCCAGCGGCGCTGTAAATGAGGTATTTTCCACAACTAAGTTACAGAAGGAGACACGGTACATTATATAATCTTTTTACAAAACAGATTACATGTGTTTACACTTACTTTAACTAGGGCTTATTTTTAGGATAGGGCTTCTATTGCAGCCATCCCCGAAAATTACGCTAGGTCTTATTTTTGGGAGGTAGGGTTTATTTTTTGGGGAAACAGGGTAGTACACTAACAGTGCATATTTTTTAGCTCCGATCACTGTTTTAGTTTAACTGGTCCCCAAAAAGTTTCAAATGTGTCAGTTAGTGCCTGAATATTCTGCCACAATATTGCAGACGCTATAACTTTTGTGCAAACCAATCAATGCACGCTTAATGGGTTTTTGTTTTTTACCAAAAATATGTAGCAGAAAACATATTGGCCTAAATTGATGAAGAAATTAGATTTTTTTTTTTTACATTTTTAATTGGATATGTTTTATAGCAGAAAGTAAAAAAAAAAAAAAAATATCTTCCGGAGGTCAAGTGGCTAAAGTGGAAGAAAAGGCTAACTATTCTTAAAATAATTTCCTTTCCCCTCATACCTGTAGTGCATACCTTGTATCAAAAAGATCTGTGTACTTTTTTTTTTTTTTTTTAATCTAGTTTGGTCCTGTGATCCAGCAGCTCTGTCTTCCATTTGCCAGTAAGCAGCTTCTACAGGGGAGAGGAGGAAGGGCCTATAATAGCTGGGCCATGGGAACCTATGTATGGTGTCACAGTTGAACACTCCCTTACACAGGGTAAACCGAGCTGCTAAATCACATGGCCTGACCAGATTAAAAAAGGTAAGTACAAAGAACTTTTATATACAGGGTATGCAGGATGGGTAGCAGGAGGGGGGATGGAATCATTTTAAAGTGGTTGTAAAGACACAAGGTTTTTTATTTATTTTTATTTTTTACTGTAATGCATTCTCTGCATTAAGGTTAGAAAACCTTCCATGATCAGCTCACCCCACCAAATACTTACCTGAGTCCTATCCTGATGCAGTGCTGTGCCGAAGAGGAGCAGTGCTGCACCATCTTTCTCTTCACAAGGCAGTAGTGGGAGCGAGCCACTGGCTTTTGCTGCTGTCCGTCAAATCCTGTGATGAGGGGGTGGGTCCGAGCCTCACTGCATGTGTTATTAACCACTTTAAGACTGGAAGGATTTGCCCCCTTCCTGACCAGGCCCTATTTTGCGATTCGGCACTGTGTTACTGTAACAGACTATTGCGCGGTCTGGCGATGCTATACCAAATAAAATTGATGTCCTTTTTTCCCACAAATATGGCTTTCTTGTGGTCTTATTTGATCACCTGTGAGATTTTTATTTTTTGCGCTATAAACAAAAAAAAAAAAAAAAAAAAAAAGAATGACAATTTTGAAAAAAGAAAAATATTTTTCACATTCTGCTATATAACATTCTCAAGAAAAAAAAATGTAAAAATCTAAATTTTTTAACATTTTAGGCCAATTTGTTTTTTTGCTACATATTTTTTTTTTTACTAGTAATGTTGGCGATCTGCATTGCAACAGACAGATCGGACCTCTAACTGACATTTTTTACACTTTTGGGGGTACCAGTGACATTACTACAGTAATCAGTGCAAAAAATATGCAGGAAGGGAAGGGGTTAACCCTGTGGGTGATCAGTGGGGTTAAATGTGGGTTAAATGTGAGCCTAGGGGAGTGATTCTAACTGTGGGGGGCAGGGCTTCTGAAATGACCATAGAAACATGTGATCCTATATAGAAGGATCATATGGGCTATATGATCATTTTAGGGAAAAGAACTGTCAGCTGTGTTTACAACAGCTGACCCTACTTCTCTCTCAGCGGGGAGCGATCCTGGGTGTTAGGCGGCAATCGGAGCCGCCTGACCCGTGCATCGGCTTCCCTGCTGCCGAGTGGGGGCAAGAGCGCGCCACTGGTTCCGCCTAGCTTCCCGAGTGCGACCGGCGTAGGTCTACGTCGGTTTGCGCAGGAGAGCCACCCTGCCGCAGTAAAATGGAGGCGGGTGGTCGGTAAATGGTTAAATTTAAGCCTGCACGAATTCCCCCATAGCAAGCGGCTTGCTGTGTAGGCACTTGGCAAGGGAGGAGGATCCGAGAGTGCTGGCAGGGCACCCCAGAAGAGGAGGATAGAGACCAATCTGCACAATACCATTACACAGAGCAGGTAAGTATAACATGTTTATTATTTTATGGGAAAAAATAAAAAAAACCTTTAGGAATAGTTAGAGTTGTGTTTTTCTTCAGCATTAAGTAAGACGCCTAGTATGTTTATGTAAAAGGAAAATATGGATGCTCAATGCATATTTGCACTTTCTACAAACAGAAATGTTCTTAAAAATTAAATTTACATCAAAGAGAATTGGTCACGTGTGCATGTGCAAAAATTGGAATATTCAATCCTAAATTATTATTGATGTACGTGCTTATAAAGATTTATAATTGCTACTTGTCTCCTTCTTTCCTTTGTCGCAATCTGGCATTAGCAAGTAACTTCCATTCTTGATTGGTTCTCTTAAAGCTGATAACATTGACACGAGTATATATATATATATATATATATATATATATATATATATATTTTTTTTTTTAAATACGATAGGTTGCTATGATGATAATAATCCAAAATGATGATAAAAATTAGCTGAAAGGTCTCCTTTAGCAATGTTTCTGTTCAGCCCTCTGGTCTGCTTCATGGTCTGCATTTACTTCTTTGAATTTACAGATCATATTTACCTATAATAAATAGAGAAGTTGGAATAAATTATTTATGGGAAAATCAATGTGGAACAGATGCATTAAAAGTTTAAATGCTTGATATATGTGCGTAATATGCAATGAAACACGCACACATACATAGCCATAAAATATTTAGTGTAGTTCAGTATGTTATATATTTTTGCATTTATATTTTACAGCCTTAGCATATTACATAATTTCTTCAGCTTGCACGTCAACAATTCAATTTTATAACTTGGCTCACAATGAAATTGCTTTTCTGGGGTGTAAATATGACTCTATCTTTTTGGTTTGTGAAAAGCTTTGTCCTATCGCATTGTGAAAAAGTCAAGCATTTATAGCAGTTGGATTAAACTCAGAGTTGTGTAGTTATCATCGGTTCCTTATTTTATAATGGGAACAACTTGTCATGTCAAAAACTTCTGAAGGTTAGGAATGAATGCAGCTTCGTCAGGAGTGTTATACCTTCCGGTCGCAGTACTATATTTGAGTAATATGCAATTACTGAATACCGTGCACGCAAAGAAAGACACAGCACACTGTGAAATTGGTATCGCAGAGGGCAAAAGTATGATTGAAGGCTTAAAACACAATTGGAGATTAGCCAGTCTTGACATTTGTAGTTTGGGTGACGGGAGATGGGAAGAAAAAAAAAAAAAAGGTTGACCTCACAAAGATACCCACTGTCTAGAGAAAGAATTGTATTGATTCTTGGAAGCTGTTCAAAATAACTAACTCAAAAACAAGAGGTCACACTCAGGAGTAAAGGAGAGGAATATATTACATAATCAGTTCTGAAAATGTTCACATGTGAGAGAACATGTAAAACTGCTAGAATGTGAGCCAGCATAAGTCAGAGATGAAAGATCGGGACTAGACAGTATAATGAGTTTGGTGGGGTTTTTTTTTTTTTACATTTTTCTTTTCACTAAGACACATACTATACCTTTTTTCTCTAGAAAAGAAAGATGCATAAATAGCAGTAGGGGTAAGAACTTTTTTTCTTAATCAAATGTGGGGTTACTGGAATGTAGTAATGCTTTGTACTTAATAAGTTGGTCTTGCAGGCAGGTTTATCTCATGCTATTCTTGAGCAAATTAAAAGGCATTTCACAAAGTGTACCCCTTTTGGTTTATACCTGCCCATGATTTTGTTTTAAAAAAGTTAATGCAAATTAGTTACAAGCTTTCAGGTAGCATCAAGTTTCAGGTCACCTGCAGTGTCAACTGCTTTTCACTTTGTGATTGTCCCCAATTAAATATTTTGGCTAGGGCCGAAAATATTTATGTGGAGACATTCAGGTGAATTCATATAAAGTGTCTAAGTCACTCTTTAGAATCCTGACTTTTATACATATTTAGGGCCCTCCCCATTAGACTTACCAAAACTTTTCTCTGTATTTCAGCTTTAATGTTTATATTGACTATAGGCCATTCATGTTTTAATTTCTGGATAGCTTCATCTACCTTATTGTACACTATTTTTACATAGCTACTGTATTTTTAGCGTGTCTGATGCCATAGCACCAGTATTTTGTCAAAACGTAATAATGGTTTGTAAACGAAAAAAAGGAAAGCATTCCTCCATATCCCCTCATGTCAAATGTCAGTGCAGGCAACAAACCTATGTACTTGTTATAAACAAGTACATAAATCTGAAGCCACCAATGTGTGTGCGGTGGTCATACAGACATTCTGGTCTAAGTGCAGCTACGCTTCCTCTTGCTACTGCAGGTGCTACACAGACAGCTCAGTTCTGGAGAGTTTTAAAGTTGGGTGGGCAGAACCTGGTAGGGATTCACAGACAAAAGTTTTCCATTAGTTCTGCTCCCCTTGTAATAGACAGGAGACATTAGGCAGATTAAAAACCAATAAACAGCCTATTGGCTGTAGAATCTGCCCACTGTCAATCACAGCAGACATGATGGGGAACTGATGCCTCATCTTCCCCATCAGGCTCTGGCCACTGTCAGCATCACTGGTTGCTAGGAGGCAGTCAGCTATGAAGCTGACAACATCCTTCAAAGAAAGTGATAAGTGGAGAATGAAGAGGTAATGGTGGTAAACATGTCACCTGCTACACAGATTACAGAGTCAAGAAGTGCTGGGAACCACCAGAACTGCCAGGAGCTCCTTTCAGTATCCCCCAGAGCGGGTTCAGCAAGACTGGAATGGCTCGTTGCAGCGGTGTTACATGACTAGATGAGCGTTTTTATCTCCATTACATTGTTGCCATTTTGTTGCTTACAAATAAATAACACTTTAATGCTACACATAGAATAACACTGCTCTTCTTCCCCCCCCCCCTTGTCTTTCAGGACAGCCACCTCTGAGAGAGACCTTGGCTCCTCCCTTCTCAGGAAACACCGCCTCAACCATAAGGATTTAACCCCTGGTCAGCTTGCACCCTTCAGTTCTGGTGTTTCCTCTGGTGGGGAGACACCACCAGGAGTTGAGGCTGGGGAGGCTGGGGCTATGTTTTCTGTCAAAGGGAGGCTAAGTAATCTCCATGTGCGCAGCTAAGGGTCTGGGTGGGGAGCCCAGAGTACCTGTAGGGCTGCCTGGCACTACCCCAGCTTCTCCTCGAGGAGGATCAGAGGCTGTGGGGGTCTGCATTTTCGTCGCTTGGGGGGCACTTGCAGAGATGCGGCCGGCATCCCACATCTTGCAGCCAGCATTGGAGCTTCTGGCTGGACCGAGTAGCTGGTGATGTCACTTACGGTGGAGATTGGCACTTCCGCCAGACATGCGGCTTCTGGTTCCGGCTGCAGAATTTGAAGAGCAGACCAGACAAAGGGCTGGTGCGAGCCAAACACTGTGGGGACAGCTGAGAAGCACAGAAGGCTTGCAACCACTTCTGGATATGTCAGAAGCAGAGGCTACAAGGACTGCTGCAGGCAAAGTCAGCACCAGCCATTCCAAGGTAAGGGGAACCATGGGGTGGTGTTCCCTTACTATTCCCCCACTAGCTCCATGGTATAGTCCCCCTTGGTGGTCTGGAAGGGGAGGGGGGGTTTAGTGGTGGTGCTTGGACCCTGGTTTTGGTCGGTCCTGGGTACACACCTGGTGGCATGCTGTTCTTGTGAGGGCTTGGGGGGGGGCGCGGGTGCTTAGCTTTATACACTTCTCTTTATGTTTCAGGGTAAGGCCTCAGACACATCTAAATCACCACATAGCTCCAAGAACATGTGCCCATTATGCAAGGCTACTATGGGGGAATCCTGGACCAAGGCGCTTTGTAAGGAGTGTGTTTAGGGCCTGGTCAGGGAACATTCGGCGGAGCATTGAACTGATCTGGCTACATCTGTCAAGGAGCTTTCCAGCATCTTTCAATTGTTTAAAAATTTATTTTCAAACCTATCGTTTCCTCTGCTCCAGACTCACCCTCAGCCAGCACAGCAGTAAATTGCTCCACCCCCACCGGCTGTGCTCTCCACCGGTGGAGGAACACCGGGGGGCACTGAAAAAAAATTGACACTGGAAGAGGTGGAGGATCTCTTAGGAGCTATATACACCACCTTAAGAATCCAGGAGGAGAAGAAGACACTATCTTTTCATGACCAGATGTACCAGGGCCTGGGCGAACAGAAAAAGAGGATCTTTCCGATACGTGAAGTCCTGGTAGAAGCTCTCAGATATGAATGACAGGACCCCAAGAGAAAGCCTTTCTTTTCTGGGGCCCTGAAATGGATATTTCCCTTCTCTGAGGAAGAGGTGCCAATTGGAACAAATCCGCTAAACCTCCCAGGTCAGACAGACCTAGCCTTCGAGGATATGGGCTCTCTTTCTGATCCAATGGATAAAAGGATGGATACACTCCTTAAAAAGATCTGGGATTCTTCGCTGGGAAATCTTATGCCAACCATGGTTATGACGGTGGTTGCCCGTAATCTGGAGTATCGGCTAACCCAGATTAAGGCACACATAGAGGCTGGCACCTCAAAGAAAACAACTCTGTCTTCCTTTCCTATGCTCCCACGGGGCATGGCTTATATTGCAGACGCGTCAGCCGAATCTGTGCGTATGTCCGTTACATCTTCAGCCCTGGCCAATTCTGCAAGGAGGGCGCTTAAGACTTGGCAGGGTGATAGCAGGTCCAAGGCTAAGCTTTGTGGGATTCTTTTTACAGGAGACGACTTGTTCGGGCCAGGCTTGTAAACTGACTTGGATTGGACAGCTGACAAGAAAAAATCCTTTCCTGTTAAGCGTGGGCGGAGTGAACGGACTTTAAAGAAGCTTCACCCTCAGAAAAAAAATGTATGCTGCAAGGATTGAGGGGCAGAAGAAATCTTGGAGCCAGAGGGGCAGAGGCTAAGGGGGAGCGATTTTTCGCCCTCCTGGACAACCCAAGAAAACTCAATGACAAGCTGACCATGGTGGGAGGAAGATTAGGGGCCATCAGTTTATTTTCGGGATCATAAGGAGAGGTTATCATCTGGTGTTTCCAAGCCCTCCCTCGACGCAGGATGTTCATCTCTGAATTGCCAAGATGCGCAGAAAAGGCACCAGCCTTACTTTCCTCTCTGGAAGAGCAGAGGGTCGTAGTGAAGGTACCACTGGAGGAGAAAGGCAGAGGGTTTTATTCCCACATTTTCCTTGTGCAGAAAAGTTCAGGCTTATCCTGAACCTATAACCCCTAAACTCCTCGGTAGCTTACAAGAGATTCAGTATGGATTTGATCTTCTTGATCAGGGCTATCCTCCCACCTGCTTCATGGCCTTGATAGACCTGAGAGAAGCCTATCTGCACATTCCCATATCAGAAAGGTGTCAGAAGTTTCTCAGATTGGCCATAAGGACGGCAGAGGGCATGTTACATCTACAATTTTGTGCCCTCTACATCGGCCTGTCCTCTCCCCCCCCCCCACCCCGCGCCTCTTCACCAAGGTAATGGCAGAGGCTAAAAAGCAAAGGGCTTTCGGATCAGTTGGTGGCGACTCTGCTTAGTAGCAGGAAAAAGGAAACTCGTGCCTTTTACCTAAAAACCAGGAAGTATTTCAACAGCTGGTGAGCAGAGACCTTCTTAGATGTAGGCAGCCCAGTGGCAGTGTTGGAATTTCTGCAGAGTGGGGCAGATTAAGGTCTAGCTGTCAGCACCCTAAAGAGTTAGGTTTTCGGTGCGAAGTATCCTTAGCTGAAAAAAAAAAAAACCCTTGGGTGACTAGATTATTTAGGGCCTTGAAAAGGCAGAGCCAAGTTTGTAATCCCCCTTTTCCAATGTGAGATTTATCTGTAGTTCTACAGGCTCTCTTAGGAGAGCCGTTTGAACCAATTAAGTGCGGTAAAGTTTTTTAACCCTCAAGACAGCCTTTTTGCCAAAGACCAGAGACCAAGACATCGTTTTACCAGCCTTCTGTTCAAATTCTGTGGGTGAACAGGTAAGTAACTTTCATAAGTTAGATTTTAGAAGGTATGTTCTTCAGTACATGGATTGTACAAAGGAATTTTGGAATTTGAAAAACTCTGTTTTGTTTTCAGGGGCTAGTAAGGGTTCTAAAGCCTCTAAATGTTCATTAGCCAGATGGCTTAGGTTAGCCATTAGTCAGGCCTAAATTGCAAGCGGGAAGGAGGTCCTGGTGGGTATCAGGGCACATTCCACTAGGGCTGTGGTGACTTCTCTTGCAGAGAGCGCTGATGCTTTGCCAGAGCAGATCTGTCGGGCAGCAACCTGGTCCAGTTTTTCGGCCTTCACCAAGCACTACAGACTGGACCTGTTGTCCACTAAGGATCAGGCTGTTGGGTGTAAATTCATTCAAGCAGTGGTCCCACCCTAGGGTTACATGCTTGCTTATCCTCTCCGAGTTGGCTGTTCTGAAAAACTAGGGGGGAAAACAGAGTTACTCTTACCGGTAATGTTTTTTCCAGGTGTCTTTCAGGATAGCACTGTTACCCACCCGAAGAAGTTCTGGACATAAGACCATCAGGAGAATGGAAGTTAGTATGATGTGTTTCCCCAGTTGGTTGAAGGTACTATTAGAGAACTGAAGGGCACCAGCTGCTAGGGGTTTAAATCTATATGGTTGATGCAGTGGTTTCTAAGAAGGGAGGGGCCAAGGTCTTTCTCAGAGGTGGCTGTCCTGAAAGACTCCTGGAAAAGACATTACCGGTAAGAGTAACTGTGTTTTTTTGTTTGTCCAAATGCAGAGTCCCTTCTAGCCCTTCTATATACTCATTAGAATAGTGCTGTCGACAGCCGATTTAGACATTTCGGATGACAAAACATGAAAGTGCAGGCTAGAGAATGTTTATTGTAAGTTAACACAACATCTGATTATCGTTTAATTAGGACAGTTTTCTTCTGAACATTATAAAACAATTGAACACATTACATCACTTATGAATACGAATATGAATATTGTATTCTGTTGTATGAGAATTTCCATAAGTTGAGTAACCTCTTAATTTTCGATATAAGTCTAGCATGCAAAAAAAAAAAAAATAAAGACAATTATTTGTCCGATAATCACATTGTGTGTACCAGGCTTAACAGTCTGTTGCACATGGGAGAAGAATACCAGTATCCTATGAACAGCCTGTGCACTTGCATCTCTGTTGAATGTATAATTTACTGTACAGCAGTTTAATAACATATCAGCAGCAGAAGAATTGCATATACAAACTTTGTGGGATGATTTAAAAGCAAATTGTGGGTCAGAGGTCCATGATTTACAAAAACTGGATCATACAGGTCTCAGATAGGTGTATATATTAAAACAAATTTACAGGACATAAGGGAGCATATGGCACAATGATTACTAGACACCAGGGAGAATGCTGCATGACAGCTAGCACCCATTAAGACTAAAAACAACTCTGGCCACCTGGCAAGACAAAACAGGAAACATCAAAACTGTATCTCAAAGTCTGCACCAATAGGACATAAGTAAAAAGCAATATAATCTTCAACTCCTGAGAGCAAACTGGGAAATCTTAAAGACACAAATGATCTTGCTGAGCAGAATTTGTTTGATTCATGCATATGTCTGTTTGCTAGTTTATGACACTCTGGTTTTATATTTAAGCATTTTGTTTAGTCTCAGTAATATTACATTTTCCAAAACCTTACATGCTTAGGGTGAAGGTAATTTTTTTTTTTTATTTATTATTATTATTATTATTTTTATTTAAAGTGGTTGGAAAGGCAGAAGGTTTTTATTTTTTTTCACAAATAATTTTATTGAGCATATAAGAGAAAGTACATACAGTACGAATATCATAGCTTGGTGTTAAAGTTCCATGACAAGAACATACACAAGAAATAATAAGTAGTTAACAAGTCACGGAATATAATAATTAGAACAGAAAATTAGGGAAATCATATAAACACAAATAGTTGTCATATTGGGAAAAGTGCATTACACTTACCTCACAAGGGAGGTATGCATTAATCCCATTATATATTGTTTGTAGAATTCAGTAATAACCGTATTCCATACGAAAGCAGATATGTCAGAAGGAATTAGAAATGAAAGAAAGAAGGAGAGTCGGGAGAAAAAGAGAGAGCGGAAAAAAAAAAAAAAAAGGGGGGGGGGTGGGGATCAAAAGGATAGGATATTAGCAGGGCGTAAGTACATCTAGGGTTCTGTCTTGCTCGCTCCCCTCCTGGAGTCCAACTTGGGTCCATCTTTGGCAGCTATTCACGGGTCAGTTAGGTAACTTAAGAGTCATAATGTTTAAAGCGCTCAGTAGTTTTGAAGTGGGTCTAACATGACCATGTTTTCATAAATTTTTGTATTCATTCTTGAGAGATGTAAATAAGTTCCTCCATCTCCTCTATCTTAGAGAGTCTAGCAAACCATAATAGTCTGCGTACGTGTAGAACACCAGTGTACCGGAACAAAGAGTCTTGCCGCATTCACCATAAACATGGACAGTGATTTGTGATAGTCCTTTTTAGGTAGGGTCTTTTTGATGTAGAGGGTATTGCGCGGGTGTATAGTCTAAGGTTAACGTGGTAACCTGTGTAATGATGTTGTGGACTTCTTTACAAAAAAGTTGGAGGGGTTCACATTCCCACCAAATGTGGAGCATAGTACCCTCTGCTTTCCAAAATCCCCAGCATGTTTTTGGGATAGAGGGAAATTATTTATGAAGGCAGGATTGAGTTCTGTACCATGACTGATGTGAATGTGCAATGTATAAATAAAGCGCTGCGTAAATTGACAGCGCTGTACAAGTACCTGAAATAAATAAATAAAATCTATTTTCAACTTTGTAACAGTGTTCCTGAAGTGTTCCATTAAGTGGGCCCTTGTGTGTGTACTCATGAATGGTATCCCACTCCTCATCACTAAGGGAAGTCTGGAGGCCTTTCTCCCAAGCTACACACGCCAAGTCCAAGGTGTTAAGGGATTCTGCTAACAGCAGGGTATAGATGTAGGAAATTAGGTGTCTTTGTGGCGTTTTACGAGTACATAAAAAATTTGAATGGTGTAAGTTGTCTCTTCCATGTTGTTGTTAAGGCTTGGGTTGAAAGAAAGTGTTGTATCTGTCTAGAAGTCCAGAAGGGGAAAGAGTTTGTGAGAGAAGTAGATACTAGGCTCTCATATTAGCGAGGGTTTCCTCTCAGGAAGAATTGGTGTGCAAGAACTTTATCATGGGACCCACTCCTGTCGCAGAAAAGAGATTGCCTCTCCCCGGAGAAAGACTGGATTATTCCTAATTGTAGTTAAGGGACTCGGGACTAAAGACCACATCTTTAATTTTGCTGCCTGTGTAAAGGGCAATAGAGAGGGATAGATAAGAGGATGCATCCTAATTTCTTGTGACCAATCTCGGGGGGAATGACCAAGGAAATAAGTGATTTGGGGTGCATGCAAATGAATGTTCTAGGAGTACCCATATTTTTCTAGATGCATGAACATTCCAATCAACAATTCTTGTCAGGTTGCAGACGAGGTAGTATTTATGAAGATCTGGCAATCCAATGCACCCCTTAGTTTTAGAGTGTGAGTCAGAAGAACCTAGTATGTGGGGAAGAGTTTCCCCAAATGAATATGGAGTAAGCTCTCTTGTAAAAAGCAAAGAAGGATGTCAGTAGGTGGATCAGGATAGTCTGCAGAAGGTTTTATAACTTAATGCATTCTATGCATTATGATTAAAACCTTCTGTGTGCAGCAGCCCCCCTCAGCCCCCTAATACATACCCAAGGTCCATCTATATCCAGCGATGTTGCAGGAGTGTCTCAGCTGCCCGGTACTCCCCTCCTCATTGGCTCCCACTGCTGTCATTTAAAGTCAGTAAACCAATGAGGAAAGAAATGGGACAAGACCGGGCTATGGCTCTGTGTCTGAATGGACACAGGGAGCTGTGGCTCGGCTTGGGTGCTCCCATAGCAAGCTGCTTGCTGTGGGGGCACTCAACGGGAGGGTGGGGCCAGGAACACCAAAGAGGGACCTGAGAAGAGGAGGATCTGGGCTGCTCTGTGCAAAACCATTACACAGAGCAGGTAAGTACAACATGTTTGTTATAAAAATAAAAAAAGGAGACTTTAGAATCACTTTAAGTGTTGTGATGTACTGTGCACAGCATTGTACATACATTGTGCATTATACAAAAAAAAAAAAAAAAGAAATGCAACAAGTGTTTGCAGTTGTGATTGTGAAGTATTGATTTTTCAGATATGTATGTTGTGCATTTTTTTTTGAAATGTTGCTGCACTTTTACTAGTTGCCCTTTTCTTTTGCATACACACGACACACAGCAAATACAGATGGCACAGACTCCTTTATAATGCATTTGATGACTAATTTGTACACTGTTTTATCAGTAGTTATAAAAGCATTCTACCTTTGCTATGATTGCAGTTAAGGCAGACTTTGGTTGGATAAAGGCTGTTCACCTTCTAGAAAAAAGCAATAGAAGACACCCCACTGTTGGTATAAATAAAAGGGTTAGACTTATGTAAGGGTGATTAATAAATCCTAACTCTATTTTGCTGGTAAAATATAAAAATTCCCCCTTCCCTTTCTGGGACATAAAGAATACAATACTTATTTTCCTTACTTTAATCCAGTGTCTCGCAGTCTACCTCCTTGTCGGTTCTGGCTATGATGACCAGTCCCCAGAATCCACTCTTCTTGCTAGGGTTTGTGGCCACTGCTGCTCCTACATTGTAAATGGCTATGTAGGTGTTCCCACCCACTTTTAGGTCCTGGAGGGATACGGACTGAACGACCCGGTGTCATGGGACTGCAAGTTTAAATAAGTAATGCACTGTCATATCCCCTTCGAAAAACTAACATTATGATCCTCATCTGTTGGTACAGGGAGGAGTTCAATTTTAAATCGATCTGCCCCTTGTGTAAGGATGAATATTTAATGGGAATTGTGGTATATCAAGGCATATATTTCTATAAATGAGATAGGTAGTCATACAGTGCATTTCTGTAAGTTATACATAGTCACAAGAATAATTTGGTTGAAAACACATATTAAAGAAGTTCAGCCTCTCACAAAACTCCAGGTGTTTCGGTCCAAGGGAAAAGTAACTCAATGGAAAACCGTGCCCAGTTTTTCTCCATGACACCTTATAAGCAGTCAGATAGTTTTTGTAAATCAAAAATTCTACATAATACTGTGACACACTCATTCAGGCACGTAACAATGTAACCACCCTTACTCTTACTGGAAAAAAAAAATAATAATTTTTGCATCATATACTTTATATATTGTAACTTTTTTCTTTGTAAACTTGAAATAAAAAAGTTAAAGGAAATCAGTCATGAGTGAAACAGGTTGCCTGCAATGTCAATCTAAAACCCATGAAAAGGTCACTAATATTTGTCTCTGCAGATCAACTAGATCTTATCTTAATGTTACATTAACAGTTTGCACAAACAGATTGTATTTTTCTTGTTGAAAGGTTTTATTGAAAATAATACAAACAATGGTCCAAAAATGGACTTCGTACCTGTGAGTAATACAACGGTAGCTATACATAACTGTTGTAAGAAGGTCCGAATAGGTAAAAGGAAAAGATGGAACTTACACAGGAGACCCATGACAATCAAACAAGATTATACAAGTTTAGAGTGTGTAGGCTATAGTTGGACATTTTCAACATAGCTTGGTAGTAGCATATTCAGGATGCTTGTAGGTTGGAGGATTGACACATCCCTAACGTGTAGAGGAAGATGAATTCATCCCATTATTTTGTTCAGTATGTAGACTAGCATGTAGAAGAAAAAGGGCAGAAAGAGAAAATGAGTGGAAGGGAATAGATATCCTACTTGGGTACATTCAGACTAAGGCTCAGACAGGCTATGTCGATTGCCATTGTTAGAAGGCTACCAAAGCACAGAACAGATAGAAGAAGAGAGTAGGAGGAAGTATGAGAAAGGGGGAGAGCCAAGAGGAGAGAAACAAGGGGAGGGGTGGGGTACCCTGGGTACATCTAGAGAAGGCCTAAAGTGAAATATTGATAAAGTTCCAGATAGTTGCCAATCATGGGAGCAATAGGGACTTGTCAAAATTAGGTGGGAAGATATTATTTTCATGTGCTTATCCCAATATAATGTCTCATGAATTAAAGCTTCTGCTTTGTGACGTGGCCAAACAGTGGCAGAGCTGGGAGAGAGAACAGCTTAATAGTTGCATTCTAGAAGAGTGTTGGTATAGCCAAAATATCAATATACAGTATGCGTTCATCTTAAGATGGTATTATTATTGTCCTAATTGTTAATAATTGCAAATAAGTTCACCTATTGTCTGGCCTTCTGAACATGGGGCTGCACATGAGGTCCTCTATAATTATTAAATTGATCACCACTGGTTGTAAGCAGTTGCAATGCTCTTGAAATGCTATGATCTTACCATCAAGATTACGCATGCTTAAAAATGTTTAATCCTAAATTTAAAATTTAATAACTATTTAGCAGGGTGATGTTTTAACTATGCACCACTCTGCTAATATAAAGCAGATCTTAGTCACCCGTCCTATGGCTGATGTTAAACTTAAGGCAGACTGCTTTACCTGATTGTTTTAGTGGCTACTACTGAACAAAGGATTTGAAAAGACTACATTTTACACTGGGGAAGATGAGTAAAGTAGTATGATGACCAGCAACAGACAGCGCTAAACTAATATCCAATTAGTCATTTATCCTAATTCTGTGAGCATTTCCTGCCAGCTGTCATGTAACAGAGAGAGAGGGAGCAGTATTTGCGAAACTCAGGAGACGACCTTGATTTCCTTAATTACTGGCGACCGTGGAGAGTGTCCTCTAATTAGTATATCCTGCAAGGTGCATTTCTGTGTGATGTCCATCTGCCAATGCATGTATCTGCCTACATGGGATCACTATTTCATTTAGCAGAATTAAAAAAATAAAATATCAACATATGTGTGTAAATCAATAATATATCTAGGAATGAATCATACGTTTTAGATGCAGAATCTTTTTAGCTTAGTCATATAGTACAGGACACAGGACTGGTATTCACAGACCATAGGTTATATGTTGCTACCTTCAGGTAATTGAATGCTGGCAGAAACTTTTTCTAGGGCTCTTCCTAGAAACCACACATAGAACCCCGGCCAGTCAGTGAGGTTCCAGGTTTTTGCTAGTGTCCTTAGGTGATGGACCTGTTCGCAAAGAGGTATTTTATTATTTTTTTTCTTTAAACAATTAAGTGAGGGGAAACTCAAGATTTTAAGTTGCCATTGGTACAGGTGACAACTGTCCCTGTGTGAACATTTGTTCCAATGCCAACAGTTTTTTCTGTTACTTTGGAGAGCTATGCTGTCATTTCCTGTTGTGTGTCCAGGGTGTGAAGTGAAGGGAACTCTTCCACTTAGTACAGGACAAAAAAAACCTGACCTACTTTAAAAAAGGGCCGATTCTCATTCTAGGCTTTGCGATGCATGCATTAACATTTAATGCCACAATGCATGGGAATGCATCTGCTCTATGTGCTTTGCTTGTCATTCTTTGTGAATGCCACACCAAAGCATTGCACAGTGGATCATAATGCATGTACTGCAGTGCATTACAACACATATATTGTATTTTGTGGTGCACTGTTAAAAACAAAACAAAAAAAAACAAGGGTCCCATATGTTTTTTTTTTTTTTTTTTTCTCGTCCATTGTGGTGCATTTAGAGCCCATCTTTAATGGGCTGCCTTGAAGGATAAGTTCACTTAAAAAAATAAATAAAAAAATAATGCATTTTTTTGCAGGTAAAAAAAAAAATGTGAATTTTTTTATTATTTTTTTTGAGCCTGTAAAGCATTGCAACAGCGATCAGTAGATGGCTGGTGCCATGCAGGTTTCCTGCGGATGTTGCTGTGTGTCTGTGTACTGTATATCCCGCACGGGCAAGCAGATACGCTGACAGGAAGTATCAATGAACTACGATGGCGCACACTACAATCCGATAGCTGAACTGAAGAATGTCTGGGCTTGTAGTTCATCCACACACAGTGCTGTGTGAATGAATGATTTGGTCATGTGGGCAGAGCCACATACAACCACGTTAAAGTGACAGTTTGGGGAACTTCTCCCCATACTGCTGTTATGGAGGGGGGAGGAGGGAGGCAGCATTGGGAACATGTTCCACCCTAAAAACAGGTGGAATATGTAACATGTTCCCAAAGGTGGACACATGCAACATCCATGTAAGCATGTGCATTAATACACCATATTAAAACAATATGTTTTGGCATTAGGTTAAGGCTTTATTGAAGTTTGGGACCAGAACAATTTATTCTCCACATGATATTTTCATTTGTTGGGTTTGTTTTGTTTCCTTTTTTTTTCCACTAAATTACTTAGCGCTGAAATTGTTATACCCCAAACTGAAGTCTTTGCAGAAAAAAATAAATAAAACAAATGTATCATGTTGGTCTTAATTATTATATAGAATTTATATAGCGCCGACCGTTTACGCAGCGCTTTACAACTTGAGGGTAGACAGTACAGTAGACAGTAGGAATCAGAGGGCCCTGCTCGTTTGAGCTTACAATCTAAGAGGGAGGGTCAATGTTGGGATAATTGAAGTCCCCTAATATGATAACTGATCCCAGCTTTGCCGCTTTACCCAACAGTGATATAAATGCCAGCTCCACCTCCTCGCTTTGGTTAGGTGGCCTATAACAAACCCCCACAATTACTTTTCCCTTTACTTCTTCCCTATGGAGTTCTACCCACACGGATTCTAACTCAGTAATCATCCCTTCCATAATATCATTCCTCTCTATTGCCCTTACATTATTCTTGACTTAGAGACATACCCCTAAAATTATTATTTTTTTTAATTCTTGAGAGGGTGCTCTACATCACTTGTTACTGAATCAGGGCACCCTGCAAGACCACTTTTTCCTCTCTTCAGGTGATGTGGACAGCATTTTTTCTGTCAGTGTTTAAACCTTGGGGTGCAGCTTTATTGTATACCATCTCATGCCGGTAAAGCCTCATTAGTGATTATCTATATTTATTTTGGGATGTTGCATATTGTGGGACATTTGCATTGCAAAAGAACATAAAGATAATTTAGGATAAATGGAGAGGAAAAAAAAGGTGCCATTGAAATTAATCGATAGTAGACCTACTACAATTAGCACATTGTAACTGTGTAAAATCTGAATTTTGGTCACAGTTTTCATCTGTTTCATGTATTATTTGTTTCATGTATTATCTGTTTCCATCTGCTTATATATATATATATATATATATATATATATATATATATATATATATATATATATATACCTTTTAACATTTTCCTAACATACAATCAGAAGACATAACTTAAAAAAGCAGTAAAACTGACTTTTGCATAAAAAAAAAAAATAATATATATATATATATATATATTTTCATGTGAGTATTCCAGCATTGTATAGGAAATGGCAGAGGGGTGTAGTGGTTAGCACTTTCACCTAGCAGCAAAAAGGGTTGCTGGTTCAGATCCCAACCACAACACTACCTGCCTGGAGTTTGCATGTTCTCTTTGTGCCTATGAGGGATTCCTCCAGGTACTCCCGTTTCCTCCCACAATCCAAAGACATGCTAGTAGGTTAATTGGATCCTGTCTAAATTAGCCCTAGTATGTGTGTAGCACCCTACAGTAGGTGCTAGGTAAATGTATAGTGGGCCTTGTCTGCCTAACAGCAGGGCTGTGATTTATTTGGCTAGGGTGTCAGGGATTCCAGATATGCCTGCTGAGGGGAGAAGTATCCCCACTGGCACCTGTGAGAGGCTTCTCATAGGGCAGTGTGGGAAGCCCAATCAGGGGACACATCCCAGCTGGTAACTACCCCAGAAGGCAGATTAGGCTGCAAAGGATTCTGGGAGTGGATATAAGTTTGGGGGGAAGTGTGTGGCACGGTGTCTTTGGCAGGAGCAGAGTCCCAGGAAGGAGAGTGCGGCTGTCTCTCCTCCTGTCTGAGGAAGGTGGATGTCTCGGTGTCGCCTGAGTGTCCAGAGTGTGCTGAGTTGAGCTGAGGGGATCCGGTGTGCCAAGAACCTGCGGAGAGAGAGAGGGGTCCAGTCCCAGGAAAGCCTACACAGGTCGTGAGTACTGAGGATTGCCCCTGGGGGTCTGCCTGAAGTTAGAGGGGACCACTCCGGAAGAGGTTCTGAGATCCAGAGTCAGCTAACTTTAAAGGGGATACCTAGGTTGAGGACCCTGATGCTACAGAGGGGGGTACATAGTCAGTGAACCCTGAAGAGTTCAAGGACAAATGGGGCACCTGCAGTTTGGGCCCTGAATGGTATAGAGCGTGCCAGTTAAAGTGACAGTTATACAGAGTTCTACTACATACTACCTCAAGCAGTGCCAGGCGGGGGAAAGTATTCAGTGAGGAGTTTTACAGTTCTCAGTCTTGGATTATAAGTTGAGGATTCAGCACTTCTTTTGTTCTACAGAGTGTTCTCAGTGTCAGTGAGCATTGGCTGGCGCCGACTGGCGTCAAGGAAGCGTCAAGGGGCATTTCAGAAGTAAAGTCCCAATTGTAATTAGTTAAGCCTCAAGGAGTATCCCACTTATTCCCTTCTCCCATCCCCTAATTCCAATAAAAACCGCAAACAAAGATGCCGGAGTTGTCGCTGCTTCAGTTGTCACACCTGGGGACTCAGCTCACATGGGCTGGAGAGGATTCCGGTACTAATGGCAGGCCCACATCAGGCCATAGGCCTGGAAACCTTGCTACATGTGTATGTGTGAATGTGAGTTAGGGACCTTAGATTGTAAGCTGCTTGAGGGCAGGGTCGGATATGAATGCAGAATGTATATGTAAGTTCTGCGTAAATTGACAGTGCTATATACGTACCTGAAAAAAAATAAAAAATAGGTAAAAATTGTTTAAAAAAAATCAAAGTTAATAGAAAACAGAACAGGCGATGAGTGACAGTATTGTTTCATTGACATTTATCAAGACAAATTACCTGTGTCAGCTTTGGACACACATACACAGGAAGGATGCAAGAGAGAACAGCAAGATGATAATTTGTAGTAAAATGTCTCAAAATAAATATCTACTTGCTAGACAAATACATTTTACACATTTTGCAGTTTGGCTTTCATAAATGTTTGTTTTATTCTAAGAGATCACTTTGTAAAAGCAACACACCCTCCTATACACAAAGGCCCACTTGGTTAAGGCCGGCCATACATTATACAATTTTTGTGTACAATTTTCCTTTAGATTTACCAAACCATATAATATGTGGTCTAACCTAAGCACTTTCAATTTGTATGCAATCAGGAAGACCCTTGCACTACATAGTATTGTACGCTTGATGTGGGAACTTGCTTACACAGCCAACATACAGTGAACTATACCACTAGTGTACTAGTTTAAAGAGCCTTACATTATTGCTATGTCTCTCTTTTTCAATGTCTGCATTCTTGAATAGGCTGGTGACTATGAACTGCATGTGAATTGTACCGTAACCGCACCACATTCCTGTTCAATTCACATGCCATTTATTGAGATGCCATTTGAGCCCGCTGGGGCCCAAGCATGCACCTCCCGATCTCGTGCATGTGCAGTAGGCCAGGTTTCCATAGACTGCCAAAATACTAAATTCCAATTTAAAAAATGATGCCTATCTGCTCCCAGCATTGCATCATCTCCTGTTTTGAAATAACGCAATGCTAGCTGCGGGGGAGGCCCATTGACTCCTGGGATTGACACAGGAATCCCAGTAGCCAATAGAAAAGCAGAAATCGCATACCGCGCCACAGCGAGGTAGGATGGAAGTACAGCTTCAAGACATCATAAAAGGTAGAAAACAAAATATATGTATATATACAGTATCTCACAAAGGTGAGTACACCCCTCCCATTTTTGTAAATATTTTATTATATCTTTTAATGTGACAACACTGAAGAAATGACACTTTGCTGCAATGTAAAGTAGTGAGTGTACAGCTTGTATAACAGTGTAAATTACCTGTTCCCTCAAGGCCCATTTAGCCATTTTCCCTCCCCGGTGTCATGTGACTCATTAGTGTTACAAGGTCTCAGGTGTGAACAGGTCTGTTTAATATAGTGTTATCGCTCTCACTCTCTCATACTGGTCACTAGAAGTACAACATGGCACCTCATGTCAAAGAACTCTCTGAGGATCTGAAAAATAAAGAATTGTTTCTCTACATAAAGATGAGACAAACAAAAATAAAATTCCCAGTTCCATTTGCTAACCAATTTGCTGGTTAGTAAGCAGACTGGTTAGCAAATTGAACTGGGAATTTTATTTTTGTTTGTCTCATGTGCGTTGCCCTTCCATGTGTTCTTTGCTATGAAGGCCAGTTATAGGTGGGGGCAGAGGCCATTTTCTTTGTTGGTAATGTATACTGGTGAGTGGACATACTGGATGCCTTTGCTGTAATACCATTGGCTGGGCTTCCATTATGCCCCCAAGTACCTTTCAGGAGGGATGGGCCACCTCCAGGCTCACCTGCCCCCTATCTATCCATTAGCTTGCATGTGCTTCCCCTGTGAAGACTCTCATAAATTCACTAGAGTTAGGACTGCAGGTAATACAGGGTGCCGTGGAGTGGCCCTGCAGCTTACACATGCGTTTGCAAATGTGTGCTAACTAAACCCCTGTTTTTACGCAAACTGTTAGATAGGTTAATTTGGTTGGTAAGCAAACTGGTTAGCAAATTGAACTGGAAATTTTATTTTTGTTTGTCTCATGTGCGTTGCCCTTCCATGTGTTCTTTGCTATGAAGGCCAGTTATAGCTGGGGGCAGAGGCCATTTTATTTACTCTACATAAAGATGGCCTAGGCTATAAGAAGAAGATTGCCAAGACCCGGAAACTGAGCTGCAGCACGGTGGCCAAGACCATACAGCGGTTTAACAGGACAGGTTCCACTCAGAACAGGCCTCGCCATGGTCGACCAAAGAGGTTGAGTGCACGTGCAGCGTGATATCCAGGGGTTGTCTTTGGGAAATAGGCATATAAGTGCTGCCAGCATTGCTGCAGAGGTCGAAGGAGTGTGTGTGTGTGTGTGTGGGGGGGGGGGTGTCAGCCTGTCAGTGCTCAGATCATACATCACACATTGCATCAAGTTGGTCTGCATGGCTGTCATCACAGAAGAAAGCCTCTTCTAAAGATGATGCACAAGAAAGCCCCAGTTTTCTGAAGACAAGCAGACTAAGTTCATGGATTACTGGAACCATATTCTGTGGTCTGATGAGACCAAGATAAACTTTTTTGGTTCAAATGGTGTCATGTATATGTGGCAGCAACCAGGTGAGGAGTACAAGGAGAAGTTTGTCTTGCCTACATTTAAGCATGGTGGTGGGATGGTCATGGTCTGGGGCTGCATGAGTGTTGCAGGCACTGGGGAGCTATGGTTCGTTGAGGGAACCATGAATGCCAACATGTACTGTGACATGCTAAAGCAGAGCATGATCCCCTCCCTTTGGAGACTGGGCCGCAGGGCAGTATTCCAACATAACGACCCCAGACACACATCCAAGATGACTACTGTCTTGCTAAAGAAGCTGAGGGTAAAGGTGATGGCCTAGCCAAGCATGTCTCCAGACCTAAACCCTATTGAGCATCTGTGGGGCATCCTCACATGGAAGGTGAAGGAACGCAAGGTCTCTAACATCCACCAGCTGTGTGATGTCATCATACAGGAGTGGAAGAGGACTCCAGTGGCAACCTGTGAAGCTCAGGCAGATTTGGAAAATAATTGGTGGCCACACAAAATATTGACACTTTGAGCCCAATTTGGACATTTTCACTAGGGGTGTACTCACTTTTGTTGCCAGCGGTTTACACATTGATGGCTGTGTATTGAATTATTTAAGGGGACAGAAAATTCACACTGTTTAGGCTGGAACTCCGCTTTAAGTACGCTCATGTGAATGAGGCCTAACACAGAGAAGTCACTGCCTTCAGCAGCCTTCTTGCAAAGAACAGTAGAATAATGTATCAATCTGAGGACTGAGGGGCATGTGAACTTCAATATTGGCAGTCAGTCTTACTTTTTAACTGTTATGATAGACTATGTTGTGAGATGCAACAGTGAGTGCCATTGTTTTATGTGCTGCATTCCTTTTTATTCCAAAACATTTTATTGTGACAAAATGAAATGACATAAGAAGTGAACATCACTTTCAAGCAATACAAAGATCATTGAAAAGAGAAAAAAAAAAAAAAAACAGGATGAACAGCAGTATCATGCACAGAAAATAGGGTGGGTGAACAAACCATGACTCAATCATACCGGGAAGTATAGGAAAGTACAAGATCAACGTACGATAGACATTGTAAACCGTTCAAGGAGGTGAGGACAATCTTGTTCCCCCCTTCCCTTGGTGCAGGACCATGGTGAGAACACAAACATGAATCAATTGCAACCTCCACCTCTGTTGGGTGTGCCACGACCAAAGCATCTTCAAGGGCAGTGGTGGCTCCCTTCACATGTCCGGACACCCCCATAGGGGAACACGCTGTGTCCGGGCACAGGGGGCAACCATTAATGGTGTGTAGGTCGTCCTGCGGCAGGGAGTTCCGAAGAAATCCACTGGAGGGGTCGGTGGAGTTAAACGTTCTGGCCCATAAGCGTGGTCGGGACTGCGGTTTGGGGGGAAACAGGGGAGCACCTGGGAGGGGGGGACGAGGGGGTGGGGGGGGTTAGGTGGAGAGACAAGAGGAGAGGACGCTAGATAGAAAGAGAAGGAAAGAAAAAAGGGGAGAGAGCAAGGAAAGATATACTCAGAAGAGATATGTGACGCCCATGGCATTAGTGGGAGGGACTCGACCAAGGACGTAATCAGTGGTTGACGGGAAAATATGCCCGAGGCGACCCGAACCCGACACGACAATAGCTAGCAGCTAGGATGTGGTGGTCAATGTCCTAAAGTCCGGAAGTGTCATGAAGTGTATCCAGGAAGCCCAGGTCGTATAATATTTGTGGTGGGTATCTTTAGCCTGCGCAATAGTGTCTTCCATTTCTGCCACCCTTTGGACCCTCTTCAACCATTCCGCAACCATAGGGGGGAGGTAGAACGCCAGTGACAGGGCACACACATCCTGGCAGCGTTGATAAGGTGTAGTGTGAGGGACTTCTTGTAACTGGAGTAGGGTAAGGAGGTGTGGTGAAGCAAATATTGCGCCGGAGTAAAATCAGGAGTATATGTGGTGATCCGGGGAATCAGGGATTGCACCTGTGCCATTGTTTTATATTCTGAGCATGGGGGGATACAAGGGCGAGGTAGCTCCCATGCATACATCCTGTCTCTCACTTACTAGTAGGGAAGTTCTGGACAGGTCAGTTAAAAAAAATCCATGCCATACAAGATTGCCTTTACCCAAGTCAGAGGCATCCCAGACTCTGCTAAACCAGCTGCAAGTACAAATTGCCTACTTCAGGTTATGGGTATTGGGGCTGAAACTGATAACCTTTTCATGAGGGGTGTGTAAGATTATAGCTTAAGGATACTAATTCTGTCAGCTTTATGCTATCAGAAACATTACATATTAACATTGTAGTTGTAAAAAGTCATTAAAGGACAAGACTATCTGCAAGCACCAATCTAAAGGCTTTGACTGGCATGCTTCCGTGCTGCTTTATTTTACTGACAATGATAACCAAGCAGAAACACAAAGTACCCTGTACAAACCTTTTGGGAATAATTAGTTATCCCCCTTTGCCACTGATAACCCAGGTCTGACTGGTTGCCATAGATTACTGCACACTCCATTTCTCCATGCCAAATAAGTTTACATTCTAAATATATTCAAATAGTTTAATATCCTTGACAACTTTGGGAAAGCAGACAATGAGAGATGTCAAATAATACGCTAATATGTGAGGTTTTACTGGATGAATAGAAATCAGTGTTTGGAGATATTTCTTTTTTGCCGGTACTGACATTACAGGGTTCTAAATAGCACTCAAGGGTCTTGACATCTCTTATCAGTACTGAGCAGCCAGACAAGGGGCATACAGCACATTTCTGAGGGCCCAGTTTATATGGCCTGTCAAGAGCATCAGGGTTAGGTAGGACAAAAGAATTTAACAATACACTGAACAAACAAAATAGGAGGAATAAGTAAGATTTTAAACACAATGCAAAACAATATCAATAGTTTTAATCCCTATTATTAATATTTTATTAAGCTCCTTCGTTAAGAAGGGTTTTGTATGAAGTGTTCACTGTGTTAATTCGGCAGGAAGATATGACTATTTCCATTCCAGACTACCTCTTCAGAATAAAAAAATCTCGATCTTGTGAGCTATTTTTCTCTTATTAGTTTTTCTCCTAATACAAGCCTTCAATAAGTCAGAACTTATGTGAAAACTGTGAAAATACACTAGATCTGTAAATTATTATTTTTTTTTTTTAAACAAAACTCTTCCTATTAAACACAATTTGATTAGCACACATATATAGTGTCTATATATATATATATATATATATATATATATATATATATATATAGGGTAGAAAGTATTTATACCCCTTGAAATATTCCACATTTTTTTGTCATGTTACAACAAAAAATGTAAATGTATTTTATTGGGATTTTATGTGATCGACCAACACAAAGCAGGACATAATTGTGAAGTGAAAAGAAAATAATAAATGGTTTTTAACATTTTTTACACATATCTGAAAAGTGTGGCATGCATTTGTATCCAGCCCCCTTTACTCTGATACCCCTAACTAAAATTGAGTGGAACCAATTGCCTTCAGAAGTCACATAATTAGTAAATAGAGTCCCCCTATATGTAATTTAATCTCAGTTTACATGCAGCTGTGTGAAGCCCTCAGAGGTTTGTTACAGAGAACCTTAGTGAACAGCATCATGAAGGCCAAGGAACACACCGGCCAGTCGTGGATAAAGTTGTGGAGAAGTTTAAAGCAGGATTAGGTTATAAAAAAATAAAAATATCCCAAGCTTTGAACATCTCACAGAGCACTGTTCAATCCATTATCTGAAAATGGATCAGAAAATGGAAATGGAAAGAGTATGGCACAACTGCAAACCTACCAAGACATGGCCGTCCACCTAAACTGACAGGAGAACATATTTAGAAAAGCAGCCAATAGGCCCATGGCATCTCTGGGGGAGCTGTAGAGATCCACAGCTCAGGTGGGAGAATCTGTCCACATGACATCTATTCGTCGTGCACTTCACTAATCTGGCCTTTATGGAAGAGTAGCAAGAAGTAAGCCATTGTTTAAATAAAGCCAAAAGAAGTCCTGTTTTGCAGTTTTTCGAAAATTGAACTTTTTGGCCTAAAAGCAAAATCCTACATGTGGCGGAAAACTAACACTGCACATCACCCTAAACACACCATCCCCACTGTGAAACATGAAGGTGGCAGCATCATGTTGTGGGGATGCTTTTCTTCAGCATGGACGGAGAAGCTGGTCAAAGTTGATGGGAAGATAGATGGAGCCAAATACAGGAGAATCTTAGAGGGAAGCCTATTAGAATCTGCAAAAGACTTGAGACTTGGGCAGAGGTTCACCTTCCAGCAGGACAACGGCCCTAAACATACAACCAGAGCTACAATGGAATGGTTTAGATAGATCAAAGAATATTCATGTGTTGGAATGGTCCAGTCAAAGTCGAGACCTAAATCCAGATTAGAATCTGTGGCAAGACTGAAAAATGCTGTTCCCAGATGCTCTCCATCCAATCTGACAGAGCTTGAACTACTTTGCAAAGCAGAATGGGCAAAAAGTTCACTCTCTAGATGTTCAAAGCTGGTAGAGACATATCCAAAAAGACTTGCAGCTGTAATTGCAGCGAAAAGTGGTTCTACAAAGTATTGAGGGGGGGGGGGGGTTAAATACAAATGCACGCCACACTCTTCAGATTTTTATTTGTTTTATAGTAACAGTGCATATTTCTAGCACTTGATTACTGTAGTAATGTCACTGGTACCCCCAAAAGTGTCAAAAATGTCAGTTAGGGGTCCGATCTGTCTGCCACAATGTCACAGTCCCGCAAAAAATTGCAGACCGCCGCCTTTACTAGTTGAAAAAAAAAAAAAAAACTAATAAAAAAGCAGCCAAATCCTTCGGGGCTAAAGTGGTGAAAACAAAAAGAAAAAAAAAAAAACACTAGCCTTGTCCAGTATAGCATTGATTTGCAAATTCCAGTAAGCCTTGACATCCACATTTGTTAACTGTTTAAAGTAAAACATTACCTGGTTTCCATGGGTTACTAATTTAGAAACCCATAGAGTTTCAGTATGCTGTACATTACTGTGTGTGGGCTTGTTTACATCTTAACCACTTGCCGACCGCCGCAAGTACATATACTGCGGCGGTCAGCCCAGTGCAGGCAAAGTGACGTATGGGTACGTCACTCCCTGCGAGCCAATAGGGGGCGAGCGCGCGCCGCCGTAGGCGCGCTCCCGCCCCCGCTCGTTCACTGTGATCCCTGCACGTGTGACTGGCGGACTCGATGTCCGCCGGTCACTCACGGCCGTCCGCTACAGAGGGAGAAAGGCAGGTGGCTAATGTAAACAAAGCCGCCTGTCATTCTCTCTTGTGTGTAGAGATCATACGGTCCTGCTATGCAGGATCGTATATCTCTGTAGTTACACAAACAGCCACATCCCATAACAGTTAGAAGCACGCCCCTAGGGACACATTTAACCCCTCCTTCTCCAATAAAGTTAACCCCTTCCCTGCCAGTGTAATTTTTACAGTAACAGTGCATAAGTATAGCACTGATTACTGTAGTAATGTCACTGGTACCCCCAAAAGTGTCAAAAATGTCAGTCAAGGGTCTGTCGGCCGCAATGTCGCAGTCCCGCAAAAAAAATTGCAGATCACCGCCATTACTCGTTAAAAAAAAACAATAAAAATTACAAAAATATTTCCCTTAGTTAGTAAACGCAATAACTTTTGCGCAAACCAATCAAAATACGCTTATTGCGATTGTTTTTTTACCAAACATATGTAGCAGAAAACAAATTGGCCTAAAATTTTAAAAAACGTAGATTTTTACATTTTTTGGGGGGGGGGGGGGATTTCATATTAAAAAATGTGAAAAAGATTGTTATTTTTGCAAAATTGTCGTTCTTTTTTTGTTTATAGCGCATGATCAAAAAATCGCACGTTTGATCAAATACCACCAAAAGAAAGCTCTCTGTTTGTGGGAAAAAAAGGACGTCAAATTCATTTAGGTACAGCGTCGCACGACTGCGCAATTGTCCGTTAGTCACGCAGTGCCGAATCGCAAAATAGGGCCTGGTCAGGAAGGTGGTAAAATCTTCCGGGGGGCTTAAGTTGTTAAACTTAGCTTAAATAATTTGTAGCTACCTTTTTGGATTAACACCACAACTACATTTTGGCTTGTGTAAAGTGAGGATAAAATTAATAAAAATGATGGTTATTCTAGGCACTTTGCCAAGTTATGTATATAAAAATATTTAGAAAATGGTATCAGCAAAATTGATTCTGTACAATAGGAGCATTATTTGAACTATAATTCCAAAAGATTTTAGATAATTTACTATCACACCTACTGTATATGCGTTTGTTGGAAACCCATTCCAAAACTGTGGGCTTTATTATCGAGCTGCCCTTCACCCACACACACTTTTGCAACTACATGAGTTTCCACTCTTCTGGGAAGCCTCTCCACAAGATTTCAGAGTGTGTTTGTAGGACTTTGTGCCCATTAAGTCCAAAAAAAAAGTGTTTTTTATGTCATTTGTAAGGGACATGTTAGGGAATGTTTTCGGCAACTCTCTCACTGGTGGTTGTTCCTCCCTGTCAGGAAAGAGAGCTGGCCTCTGCAGAAGTTTGAAAAAGATTCAGGGATGATGTTATGGGTGTGTCAAGGGAAGAATGAGTAAAGGAAAGAACTTTCATTTTTTTTTGTTTTTTGTTTTTTTTCCAGTCTGTGAGAAAGAGAACAGCAGATATGCTGCAGGGTAGGATTCTTATCACCATCCTGGGGAACAAAGCCAGTTGTCATGGTCCCCCATGAATTTTATTTATAATCCTCAGAGATGGAGGGGTTGTGATAAAGAGGAACCCTTACCTGCCTGTTAGTGCACTGCAGAATGAAGTGTGTACCTGAAACATTGTATATATTTTTTTATATCTTATTCTATTTTCAAAATGTTTCTTTTTATACTGTAAGCAATCACATCTGGACATTTTGTTATTTCTTCAGCCACAAATGTGGGACCAAGGGAATGGGGAAAGGAACCAAGAGTAGAGTTAGGAATATATAACTGTTGGGTATGTGAAACCGGAATGAAGGGGCTTTTCACTTGAGACTTGAGAAAACCATAGTAGCTGTCTTCTGTATCCACAATAAGCAACTTGTGGGGATGTTTTGCACATTCTCTGTGTTGTTACCCTGAAACTCAAGGAAAAGTTCCTCTGTGTCCAAATGGGACCCGAAGTGCATGTTGCTATAGATTTATGCACTTTAATGTTTAAGTATTTATGCACTTTATCATTCTATTTTATCGCATTTTGATGCACTTTACATTGAAGCTCTGTACATTTTTTGGTATTGCATTAACAGTTCCTTGGGTGGAGACACTTGCAATTAATCATTTCAACGGATAGCCTAATACTTTTGTCCACATATAGAATACTAGTATTGCCCATCATGACTTCACTACAGAACATAATACATTTTGAAATATTTTAATACAATTAATGCTAATTGGATTTTTTTTTTTTTTATTATTTAAAAAAATGAACACAACTCAGGTAAAACTGATGTTTTTCCATTTTGTCTCAGTATCTGACATACAAACTATTTTTGCTCCATTTGCCTTTGTCTAATTATGAAGTTTTGAAATATATGTTTACATTATCAATGAGTTTTAGATATTATTTTCTTACTAAAAAAGGACAATCACTTATTATTATAATTTAGTCATTTGTTTTATGCTGTAACCGTTTTTTTTATAACCAAAAGTAACATGCCTAGAAGGGTTTCATATTTGTATTTATGGAGCTGTTGGAGTTTCGCTGAATGGGTGAACCTAATGGTCAAATTTGGCCTGTTTGCCCATGATGAAAGTCTGACCGCTGCTGCTGGAAGTCATTCATTCAATGATAGTATTATTACCACCACTAAAGTATTGACTTCTCAGCCCACCCACTGTTTTTTTTTTTTTTTTTCTAACTTGTTATTTTTGCTACAGCTCATCGTACAAGTATGCCACTTTTTGTTTTTTTATTTTTTGCATTGGCACATGTTCTTTAAGACATTGCACAGCTACCCCTGTTTTTATTTCACCAAAAACATGTAAATTGGCTATAAAAAAGACGGAAAAAAAAAAGATTCAACTTAAAAAGACTTTGGGTGCTATGTTCGGAGTTAGCTGTTTTTTCTTTTTTTCATTTGTTTGGCAAACCCCCAGTGAATCAAACTTTGCTCGGTTCCCTCATCGCTAATGCCTAAAAGGAATTCAGTTCACCATGTTCATGATATATCATTAAACAGTAAAGTATTTTGAAATGGATACATTTTATCAGTCTTCTATACAGTTTTTGTAAATGTCTTTTTCTTTTTTTAATGTTTACTATTGGCCAATGACTAGGCAAGCAATTTATTAAAACTGCGACTTATTTTGGCATCTCTGTGTTAAGTAAATCTTTTCTCTAGGGAATCTATGAAGAAAGCCTAAGACAGAGCTTAAAAGCTTAATAAGAGTTTAATATTTTTTCCACTGCCCTACAGCTTGTATAAATCTCATCCCAGAAAAGTTCAACTTAATGCATCAGCACTGCTCAGGCAATTCATCTTTATAGTAAATCAGATTTGATAATTCTCCGGGAATAAAATTCACAGTGTAAAACCTTTAACACATTAAAGCAGAACATTTATGACAGTACTTTTTCGTCTTCAACTTTTTTTTATTGTATAGTTTGCCAGGGGCTGCTCCAAGTTTCTCATAGGTATGGTAATAAAACCTAATCAGTGGGAATTCCACCCCTATTCAATCTCAACTGAACTGTCCATTAAATCTTCGAATGACAGATACACCTTCAGTGCATAGTATGCCCTGGGGAAATTACAGGATCTTTCATTTGGTTTCTCCATGGGTGTTGTATGTATAAAACATCTTAGAAGTATCGAAAAGTGACATTTTGGCCCAAATCAGCTTGAAAATTACTTGTGCCATGCTTCATTGATCTACTTGATTTGTCAGCTCCTCTGGTTTATTTTCTGATCAAGGTAGAAGAAAGATATGATAAAGCACTGAGTACTGGTCTGCAAGGATTTTGCTGAGACTGCTGCATAGGTCACTGATATATATTTATATATATATATATATATATATATATATATATATATATATATATATATATAATGTGTTTTTTTTTTTTTTTTTAATAGGTAGCATACAAATGATGTGAGAAGGTAACTGTAAGTTATTGTGGCTATGTATTGCTATGAAAATGGCTCTGTACAATCCTTTTAAAGGGCTAAGAGACAGAAAAATATATTGTTGAATATGATATGTAAAATAGCTAGTAGTTATATCCATTTGTGCACATTTATCCAATTCTGTAAAGAAAGTGAGATAATTTACACTGGTTTGCCTTGGTCTTTCAGATTAGTGCTTTATATTAGACATTTTATGCTAAAATAGGCATATTAGTAAAAACTGACAGATAGGGATGCCATGCACTTGCACATATCCCTACAATCCCCTCAGGAATTACCATCATAGGAAATTAAATGCCAAAAGACCGCTTAATTCTTAGAGGTTTGCAAGCATTTTTTCAGTACCCAATCAAGACTGTAGGGGAGACACAATCTGCTTTCACCTTGGTCTAGTACTTTTTGCAGTTATACCTTCTTCATAATGTTGCTGTAACATGAGGTAAATACTCATTCCAAGACAACCAAATTTAAAAAGCTTTTTATTGCCTATGCAAGCGAAAGGGGAAACTCCAATAATTTTGTAAGGGACATTTCTCTGCAACTTTTTCATTCATTCCACCTTCAGTCAAGAGCCAATGTTCCCTCTCCCACTTTCATCTTTCATCCCACTTTCATCTCCTTCCTTGCTAGAAGAACATTAGGCTTTTTGCAAGATATGCATTAGAAGCAAGGGGCATTGTCCATCTCTACAGGATTCTATTGGGTTGGCATAGCACTAGATCTGATCAGGATCAGTGATGATTGATTCGCCATTGAGAGGATTAGACTTCAATCAAGGAAACTTTTAAGGATCAAGTCAAAGTATAGGAGAACAAACCTTAAAGATCTACAGACAAAATGTTTCAATTTTTTTTTATTTACTCAAGGGTATATAAAATATGTCAACAAATTTCTGGGATCTTGACATGCTCCCTATTTAGAGCCTAGTAGCCTTAGCCTTGAATACAGTTTCCAAGTGTTTATTTAATTCCACCTCAGATTGAATAAGGAGAGCTTGTGATAGGGACACAGTGTTCCAAAGAGTGGGTTAGAGGTACCAGACCCTGAGATTTAGTTGAATGATGTCATCCAACTAAACATCCAACCGTATAGTTGTGATGGGAATGTGGAGGATGTAAATATTAGGTTGGTTGCTTTTGCATAACGAACGAGTTTCACAATCACCTTGGGGTATGTGAGTGAGATAGGTGAATTTAGAATTGAAGCATCAAATTATAAATTTAAAGTTCAAAATAGGGCTGCAACTAACGATTAATTTGTCTGTCGACTAATCTATCGATTATTTTTACGATTAGTCGACTAATCTAACGATTATTTAAATTTTTTCTTTTTTTGCTTAATCTAGTGTTCTTTCTTTGATTAGTTAAATAATCCTTTGAATAACTTTACAAAAAATGATACGTACAACTTCTAATATAATATTTCAACTTTTATTAAAGTTTTTCCAAAAAATACTTCAATGTGGTTGAAGCTTAAGTGGCAAAAATAAAATGTAAACAACACTTTAACATCAGGCAGGAATAATGCCATTAATTCAAGACCAAAAGCATTCAAAATGCCATATAAATTATAAAGCACTGCAGTGCTCAACAACACTTGTGCAACTGTGCAAAAATACAAGAGAGACACATAAAGTGCCAAACACTTAAGGGCATCAGGCATGAAAAATGCCATATCTGCCTAACACTTTAACTTCTTTAAACTACAAGTCAGCTCTCTGCCTTCAGGTAATCTTTTGCTGTATTGGCCATTATTTTTGGCCATTACTTTTGCACAGTGTTGAGCAGTGCTTTTGTTGGACTAGTTGGCTCCTTTAAAACTTGGTTACTTTTTAGGTATGTTTTCCATATACAGTGTTATTGTTGACCAGTATTTTTTTTGGTGTGTGTGTTACTTGTAAATGTAAAACATACCTAAAAACTAACATAGTTTTAAAGGAGCCAAGTCCAACAAAAAGCAAGCACCGCTCAACACTGTGCAAATTATAATGGCCAATACTGAGGAATGATTACCTGAAGGCAGCCAACAGCCATCTTGTAGTTTAAAGAAGTCCAACAATACAACCCAAGAGTGCAACAGGTACAGGTTGGGGGCCTGTATCTATAATATAGCATTGCAATGGAGGAAGGTTAGCATATCGACATGCTCTGCAGTTAGGCTTGCTCTTTTTTTAGTCACAATGTTGCCAGCAACTGAGAAAAGCCTTTCAGATGGGGTTGATGTTGCAGGCACAGACAAGTAACTCTTTGCCAGCATGGCAAAGATGGGAAACCTCCCTTCATTTTCCTTACACCATTTCAGTGGATTGTCTTCCTTTGGAATGGCCTGCTCACTAAAGTACATGTGTATCTCATTCCTCACAACTTCACTGTGAATTTCTGGATCTTGGATGTGACCAGTGTCATCCTCACCATTACTGTGGTGTTCATCTGAATCTGAACCGAGCAAAGAGTCCAACATAGACACTTGCCTCTTTTCTGAAAGTTTCATGTCTGGACTCATTGCACTGGCTGACTGAACCTGTTCCTCACATTGACGTTGATGTGTTTGCTCTTCCTCTTATCTTCTTTTCTCTTCAAGAGCAAGAGCTTGGACCTTGAGGTGAACTTTTAAACTATCCTCTGCTGCCAGGAATTTTAGCTTGCGGAATCTGGGGTCCAGGGCTGCTGCAATAAGACATATATTTTCTCCTCCGTCATCTCTGAATTTAGTTTCCCTCTCCCATCTTGTGGTCATCTCCTGTGCAGCAACATTTTGGAAAGCCTTGACTGCCGCTGTCTCGCAAATTGTGCTCTGTATGGATTTCTGGAGGCCTTTTACCAAAGGAGGTAGAGCGGAACCAGTCACATAGGACTCTCCACTCAAGAAAACAGTAGCACACTCAAAAGGCTTCAAGACTTGTTCCACTTCCTCAAGTAAGCTCCACTGATCATGTTTTAAATCCAGGAAGCGCTTCCCTCGTGGTGTGACATCAGGATCGGAAAGTGTTGCAGTCACAGGCCACCTCTGTTCAAGCAGGGGACTGATCATGTGTAAAGTACTGTTCCATCTTACGGATACATCATTTATTAGTGCATGATCAGGGGTACCCATTTGTTTTTGCTTTGCTTTAAGCTTTGTAGTGGCCAGCTCACTTTTTTTAAATGTTCCACAAGGCACTTCGCAGCCCTCGGTGTCTTGCTGATCTGGGGATCCCTCAAGGCATGGTTGACAACTAACTGCAATGTATGACCAGCACACCTGAGAGAAGAGATGCCAGGATGCTTTTCTTCCAAAATACGCAGAGCAGCGACAACATTTGCAGCATTATCATGAACAACTGCAATTACATTGGCCATGGATATCTCTGCTTTTTCCACCCAGTTAGCAATGTTTTCAGCTGTGTGGCGATCTTCAAGTGGCATAGTGGTCAGATTGTAGGATGTAAGCTTCCAGTCTTCATTAATGAAGTGGCATGTGCCACCCAAGTATGCCTCTGTGGCAATACTGGTCCATGCGTCTGTGGTGAGAGCTATTTTGGATTTGACATCTTTGATTGACGCTTTCAATCTTTCAAAATTCTCCTCATATTTCCTCTCCATCAGCTTAGTGAAATGGGACCTGGAGGGAAGTGTGTATCCTGGGTAAAATGTGCTGATCATCTCACGAAATCCTTGACCGTCTACAATGGAAAGAGGTCTCATATCTTTTACAATCATGTTGAGTATGCTATTGGTAAGTGTAATGGCCACTTGGGGTGTGCAAGCAGTGACATCCTTTTTATGAAAGAAAAAATATTGTACACAGCTTTGCCTCTTCCTGAGGAAAAACAACAATAATAATAATTAATAAAAATAATAATTAATAACATTACCAATTTACACATCTATGAATGTTCAGCCTCAACGCTAACAATATTAATTGTATTTTTTCTAGTAGAAGTTTGAGATATCCATGGCAAATGTTGTAATTAATAATGCTGCAGTGACAGTCAAAATATGTTGTTGCTCTCAGGTGTGCTGGAGGTCATGGTCAGATCATTGCACTTGTCAATCATGACCTAAGGGATCCACAGATCAGCAAGACAGACACTGAGGGCTGCAAATGCAAACTGCCTTGTAGTCCATTTAAGAAAAGTGAGCTGGCCCGGCCTGAGCAATCATCAGCTAGCATTAATTATATTGTTGAAATTAGTAGTACTAGTACTTACAAAGATGGCTCGTCCTTTGTGGTCAGTGCGCCAGGATGCTTTCTTCTGAGGTGCTCGTGCATAGCAGTTGTGCTGCCGTGGTATGCCATTTCACTTTTGCAAAGGGAACAAAGGACCATTTTATTTGGCCTCTGCTGAAAGTATTCCCATACCCTTGACGACTGTGATCGTGCCCTCGCTCCCTTTTGTGGTACTGGAACTGTGCTGCTGGAACTGCTGCTGGAAGCCTTTTGTGGTACTGGAACTGTGCTGCTGGAACTGCTGCTGGATCTTTCTCCCCCAGGATCAGAAGTTGCCATTACCGCTGCTATGTTCCGCTATTTACAAGCAACTCGCGCGAGATGCGTGTGACGTGACGTCACGTCACGTGTTGACGCGTCAACGCCTTTCACGCACGTCGGCGATTTTTTTGTAGTCGAACGTCGACGCGTTGTGGCAGCCCTAGTTCAAATGGTTTATTCCAGACATAAATTGTGTATAAAAACCACTGCATTTTACAGGCTAAACATCACCCCTTCTTAAGGGCAAAAAAAATAACATAAATAAATAAAATATAACACAAATAAACCCATTATACACAGTAGTAATAATAATAGTAATAATAATATAATACACAGTAATGGACCTGAAAATTACTGTGTGGAGCTTCAGCTCTAGGTTTGTCTATAGAGACACACTGTGACAGACCCTTGGGGAAGCATGTGTGTATTGTCATACACAAACATTTTTTGAATCTATAAAGAAAAAACTGAAATTATAATTGGGGTCTTAAAGAGGACCACCCCCCCCCCACCCCTTTATTATCCTGGTTTACCTAATGCTGGGTTGTCCTCAATTTAGATACTATCTGACCCAGGGGACCTAGGGTTGCCCTACTGTGACCCACTTCTTTGCTGCCATTGCTCAGGTCTCTCACCACTATCTTTCTTCATAGGATCATCAAGAGGCTGGCTCCTCTTCCATGTTCGGGCAGAAACCTTCTAATGACACCTTACTAGGCCTGCCCTTTTCCTCTTTATATGAATGGAAGCTTATGCCTCCTGGGATGTGTAATGTGCATATCTCAGGGGCTACCCTAAGCGCTGCACATTATTCTCACATAGACAAGAATGGAGGGCAGGGGTTGGCAGAAACCTGGAAATAAAAAAATAAAAAAGGTAAACCATAAAATAAAATAAAAAATAATATGTATCAGAGCAGAGGAGGATTTGAGAGAAGTAACTTTTATTTTTAGGGTGAAGTCCACTTTAAGAAACAGATAACAGTTTGAAAGTTCTAGTAATTTACAACAGCACTTGTTTTCTTGTCTTCTCTGCCTATTGTACTTATTTCACTATGCATTAAAGTCAATCTAAATCTCATATAAGCTTTAACATGTTAGTTTAATGTCAAAAATTGTTTGCATTGCTTTAAAATATACACCTTTAATTAACTGTGCCTCTGAAGGAGACTTCAAGTGGCTTTACCAACATGACACAGTATACATTCTCAGACATCCACTCCAGAGCAAGGATATGAAACCTAAGTTAGAGTAAGTGCATGTACTTAGGAAGTGGCTGACATTGGCTGGAGTAGATTAGCTTCACTGAGAAACAGGATGAAATAATGTGAATACAATATTGTATGAAAAAAGTCAGTTGTACATGATACACACAAACTAAATGTTATCCACTTTGGGTATAGATTAACCACTTAAGCCCCAGAAGATTTTACCCCCTTCCTGACCAGGGGGTATTTTGCGATTCAGCACTGCGTGACCTAAACTAATTTGACATCCTTTTTTTCCCACAAACAGAGCTTTCTTTTGGTGGTATTTGATCACCTGTGCGATTTTTTTTTGATCACGCGCTATAAACAAAAAAGAGCGTCAATTTTGCAAAAATAACAATATTTTTCACATTTTTTTATATGAAATTCCCCCCAAAAAATGTAAAAATCTAAATTTTTTAACATTTTCGGCCAATTTGTTTTATGCTACATATGTTTGGTAAAAAAAATCGCAAAAAGCGTATTTTGATTGGTTTGTGCAAAAGTTATCGCGTTTACTAACAAAGGGAAAGATTTTTGTCATTTTTTTTTAACGCGTAATGGCGGCGATCTGCGATTTTTTTTTTGCGGTACTGCGACATTGCGGCGGACAGATCGGACCCTTGACTGACATTTTTGACACTTTTGGGGTTACCCGTGACATTTCTACAGTAATCAGTGCTATACATATGAACTGTTACTGTAAAATTACACTGGCAGTGAAGGGGTTAACTTTATTTGTGAGGGAGGGGCTGTGTGTGTCCCTAGGGGTGTGATTCTAACTGTGATTGGCTGTGGCTTGAGCTGTAGGAACAATGATCAACGGTCCTACATTGTAGAACCGTATGATCATTGTTTGTACACAGGGGAGAATGACAGGCTGCTTGTTTACACTAGCCGCCTGCCTTTCTCCCTCTCCACCGACGATCACCGAGTGACCGGCGGACATCGGGTCCGCCGGTCACACGCGCGGGGGGGGGGGTCCGGGACCGCGCCTCCGGCGGCGCGCACTCGCTCCCCAGAGCCTCACAGGCTAGTGACATACCCATATGTCACTTTGCCTGTGAGGGGCTGACCGCTGCAGTATATGTACTTGCGGCGGTCGGCAAGTGGTTAAATTTAAGGGTACAGTCAGACCACTACCATTGTGGCTAGGTGCACTAACCATGTGTGTTAACACACCTCCCAAATGCACATGCAATGCAATACAATGAAGCATAGTACAATGCATGATGTCCTAGAACTGTATTGTGGTGTGAATTGACTCTAAAGGAATTCCTAAAACTTCTGGGTTTAAGTAACAAAACATTTTCAGCTATGTATTTGTGTAGTGAGCACAATAGCTCACACGGTGCATATTAGAAATATATAATGCTGATCTTTACAGATCTATTATGTTTTGTTATAAAACATAAAAAGAAAAAATCTGCACCTTTCATTTTCAACATTATGTTTACATTTCTAGTATAGCAAGAGTGTTGCAGATATGCAGTGTAGAGACAGTTATTGGGACAGTAAAACAGCATCACAAAGAGTGATGGACAAAGATTGCCAAACACTCACAAATGGACATGGCTACCATTACTATTCTATTTCATTATCTGTGCTAAGTACCCCTGTTCATGTGACTTTGGAGAAAGCCAAGGGAGATGGAGATACTTTTTGAATCAATAATGGTAAATACTTTATATAGTGTTGTTTCACACTATAGCGATGACTTGCACGGACTTCACATAATGGAAGTCAATGCAAGTCGCTCCAATGTTGACCCAAAGTAGTACAGGAACTATTTTCTAAGTCGGAGTGACTTGAGTCTCTCCTATTAGAACGGTTCCCATAGCACAGAATGGACCGCGACTTGTCAGGCGAGTGTGAACCGGGACATACTCACACATTATGCTAATAAATCAGATACAACCCTATTATTAACTTAACAATTGTAGTAGTGTTAATGCACATACACTGAGCATTTTCATGCTTTTTTTGCTAATTTTCTAGGGCCGAAAATAAAAAAAACTGCCTAATGCACAAAACCTTAAACCTACACAACTAATTAAATTGGAAGTAATTGGAAACTACTTTGACTTTAATAAACAGGATAATTTAATACATTTAAATGACCCACCACATTTTAATTTCTGCAGTGTTACAAGAGTATTTTTATGAATGTAAATACATTTTAATTATCCTGCCATTTTACAAGTTTTCAGGCTGATAATACAGTTGCTTATGATTTACATCTAACAATGCATTTTGATTTTTCATAAGTCATTTAGCACAGCTACTTTAAGAGATTGGCTTAAATAAATTATTTAAAAAATAAAATAAGCACAAAAAGTAATCTTCATAAAATAGCATGCCTTATCCTGAGGCCACAATAATATTATTTGAATCTTTATAGCACTTTGAGGAGCTCACATTGCAGTGGGGTCAATAAACCCCTTCTCTACCGGCGCATTGAAAAATTATGACAGCAGAAACATTCCCTCCCTATGACGTCCGCCCATTCTCGCTGCTCTCGCGAGCCTCCGGGGGCGTACAGCGCGGTGATCAGGGATGGGGCGTGTCACTCTGGCACAGCCCATCCCTGATCAGGGTAAAGAGGCAATAAATTGCCTCTTTACCACGTGACTGGCTGTGTCCAATCACAGCCGGTCACAAATGTCAACAAACCCTGTAACTGCTTGTTACCAGGTTCTCCTCTTCCTGTGTGAGGAGGAGATTGTGGTAACATACAGTTACTGATTACAGTGCACAATAAAACGCACACAGATTGCCCAGTAATAAAGAGGACCTGTCACCAGCCCATCCGTGTACCTGTCACCAGCCCATCAGTGTACCTATCACCAGCCCATCAGTGTACCTATCACCAGCCCATCAGTGTACCTGTCACCAGCCCATCATGTACCTGTCACCAGCCCATCAGAGTACCTGTCACCAGCCCATCAGAGTATCTGTCAGAGCCCATCAGAGTACCTGTCACAACCCCTCAGAGTACCTGTCGCCAGACCATCAGAGTGCATATCTCCAGCCCAGAGTACCCGAGTACCTGTCTCCAGCCCAGAGTACCAGAATACCTGTTTCCAGCCTAGAGTACCTGTCTCCAGCCCAGAGTACCCAAGTACCTGTCCCCAGCCCAGAGTACCCAAATACCTATCTGCAGACCATCAGAGTAACCGAGTACCTGTCTCCAGCTCAGAATATCTCGAGTACCATCTGAAGCCCCACAGAGTACCCAAGTACCTGTCTCCAGCCCATCAGGGTACCCAAGTACCTATCTGCTGCCTGTCAGAGTACCTGAGGACCTATCTGCAGCCCATGCCTCATAGAATATATGTTGGGGTGTTTGCTTTCCAAAATGGGGTAATTTTGTGGGCGCTTACAGTGTCCTGGTGCTCCAGGGCCTTCAAAAGTGTAATAGGTAGTAATTTATGGTCCTAGAATGCCTGAAGGTGCTACTTAGGCTGAGGCTGTGTAAAAGTCTCACATGTGATATTGCTATACTCCGGAGGAGTGGCAGAATGTATTTTGGGATGAAATTTTTGCTATGTTCATGCAATGTGTTAGAAAAATCTTATAAATTGACAACTTTGTGCAAAGAAAAAAAAAATGTGTTTTTATTTTCTTTCCACATGTTCCAATAACTTGTGGAAAAAAATGACACGTTCAAAAGACTCATGATGCCTCATAAATTATACATTTTGGTGTTTGCTTTCCATAACCGGGTCACTTTGCGGGGAATTCATTTGTCCTGTTGCTCCAGGGCCTTCAAAAATGTGATAGGTCATCAGAAAATTATATGTGTAATTTATTCTCGACGGTGCCCCCTACATGTTGGAACTCTCTATGTGGCCAGGCTGTGTAAAAGTCTCACACATGTGGTATCACCATACTCAGGAGGAGTAGCAGAATGTATTTTGGGGTGTAAATGCAAGTATGCATATACTTTGTGTGAGAAAAAAAATGTTATTATGACAATTTTGTGTAAAAATAATAAACAATTTCTTAATTTTCCCAAGAATTGTGGAAAAAAATTACAACTTCAAAAAACTCACCGTGCATCTTACTAAATACCTAGACTGCCTACTTTCCAAAAAGGGATCATTTGTGTGATATTTGTACTGTATTGATATTTCAGATCCTCAGGAAATTAAATAGGCCACCAGTACATCAGGTGTGATTAGGCCTAATCAATTTTTAATTATCGGCACCATAGCTTGTAGACTCTATAGCTTTCATACAGACTAAAAAATATCCACTAATTTGGGTTATTTTTACCAAAGATATGTAGCAGTATAAATTTGCCCCAAATGTATGAACAAAAATTACTTATTTGAAAAATTGTACAATAGAAGCTAAAACAAGTTTTTTTTTTTTTTCATAATTTTCACTCTTTTTTCACTATATTAAAAAAAAAAAAAGTGGGGATTAAATACCATCAAAAGAAAGCTAATTTTGTTTGAAAAAAAAAAAAGAAAGTTTTTGTTTGGGTACAGTGTTGCATGACCGAGTAATTGTCTTTCAAAGTGTGGGAGCACTGAAAGCTGATAATTGGTCTGAGCAGGAAGGAGGTGAAAGTGCCCTGTATTGAAGTGGTACTAAAAAAATATATATTTATTGTGCCTTTTTTTCATTCAATTTATTCTCTGCATATTTTTACAAATCAAAATTATTATGTTTCTTATTCAGTGAAGGGTTTATCACATGCATCAGCTTAATTTACCACATGCAAGGCAATTTAATAGTTTATACAATATTTTATATGTAAAAGTCAATTTACTTAAATTACTGCACAAACTTTCACAGGTATCAACTGTGTCGTTTTGTGAGGTGTTTATTAATGCTGTACTGTAACCAAAGAACCCTTGCTTAATTTATTCTTTAGGTGTCCCAATATGTCAAGAAATGTACAGTATGGCTTGCCATAAATATTCTAGCCACTATAAAGCAATCTCTCCCCGGTATATATATATTAGGCTTCTTTCACACGGGTGGTGGAGTCCGTTCTGCTCAGCAGGGGATCGATCCCCGCTAAGCAGGTGGATGACAACTCCGTCTCTGTTTTGTGTGCAGAGACGGAGCTGTCAGATCCCCGCTCTCCTCTATGGGGAGGTCGGATGAGAACAGACCGCCTGTCTGTTCTCATCCGATCCTACCCAATCCTCCAGACGGATGGAAAATAGGGTTTCCATCCGTACGGATTTCACGGACAGGATCGGATCAGATAGCAGCGGGTGTCAGCGGAGATGTTTCCACTGACATCCGCCGCTCCATGGGGCTGCATGGAGCATCCGATCTGGTCCCCCTGAAAAACTGACAGGCGGATTGGACCTAAAAGCCTGTGTGAAAGGGGCCTTACTTGTATTTCAGCAAGCAAAGATATGTGGATAGGCTGCCATGAATCTTGTCCTCTGGAACAGCAGCATTACTGGCAGTCATTGGTTGACAAGCATGGTAGAAAGTAGTTCCGCTGTCAAAAATGCATCCACTAATGAGAAATTATTGATATAGGGACATTAAATCAATACATGCTGCTTTTGGCACTGCTTACCACATCATTTCTTGGATAGCTACAATTCAGATTTAGACAGGGCTTCTCCTTTAAGTTGTTTGGGTCTGGCTTTAAACGGAATCTGTCACTTTGCTGTGAATGGGCAAGCTGACAGCATATTTTTATTATTTATTTTTTGGGAAAATTTAAGTCATGCTATTAAATAAAAGATCCCGTTAAAAATAAATTATGTGGCTTCCATGATAAACAAACCTCTAGAGCTCTATAGCAGTTGTTTACATAGTTACATAAATTGTGAGGTTGAAAAAAGAGATCAGTCCTTCCAGTTCAACCTATGATGTGCTTGTGTTTGCTGTTAACTGTACATTGTATACCCCTGTATGTTGTATGCCCATCTAATAGTTTTTTGAAACTATCAATGCTCCCTGCTGATACGACTGGTTGTGGAAGAGAATTCCACATCCTTACTGCTCTGACAGTGAAGATCCCTTTACGTATTTTAAGGTTAAACCGTTTTTCCTCTAGTTTTAGTGAGTGGCCATGTGTCTTATTGTATTCCCTTTCTCTGAAAAGTTGGTTCCTTTATGCTAGGGTCACCAGTACAGTATTTGTACATTGATATCATATCCCCCCTCAATCGTCTCTTCTCCAGAGAGAATAAGTTCAGTGCTTGTAGTCTTTCCTCATAGCCGATGTTCTCCATTCCCCTAATTATTTTTGTTGCCCTTCTCTGGACTCTTTCCAGTTCCAGCACATCCTTCCTGAGGACCGGTGCCCAGAACTGGACAGCATACTCCAGATGTGGCCGGACCAGAATCTTGTAGAGAGGGAGAGTAATCTCTTTGATTCTGGAGTGAGTCCCCTTTTTTATACATGCCAATATTCTGTTGGCTTTGCTTGCAGCGGCTTGGCATTGCATGCCACTGCCAAGCCTGTTGTCTACCAGTACCCCCAGGTCCTTTTCCATCCTAGACTCACCCAGAGGTTTCCCCCCCAGTGAGTAGCTTGCTTTCATGTTTCTGATGCCCAAGTGCATTACCTTACATTTTTCAACATTAAACCTCATCTGCCATGTAGTTGCCCCGCCCATTATTATGTTCAGTTCCGCTTGTAAGGTTTCCACATCCTGCATAGAAGATATTGGCATGCTTAGTTTAGTATAATCTGCAAAAACTGAGATTGTACTCGATATCCCCTCCTCTAGATCATTTATGAATAAATTAAACAGGATTGGCCCCAGGACAGAACCTTGGGGGACCCCACTTTCCACACCCACCCAATCCGAGTACTCCCCATTAATCACCACCCTCTGGACTCTGCCCTGGAGCCAGTTCTCTACCCAGGTACTCACCCTATGGTCCATACCTATCTTCCTTAGTTTGTACAGTAAGCGTTTGTGGGGAACGGTGTAAAAGGCCTTTGCAAAGTCCAGATACACCACAACCACAGGCTTACCTTTACCTAGATGGCAGCTCACTTGATAGTAGAAGGTTAATAGATTGGTTTGGCAAGAACGATTTTTCATGAATCCATGCTGATTACTACTAATAATACTGTTTTCATTACTAAAGTCTTGTATGTGGTCCTTTAACTTCCCTTCCAAAATCTTGCAGACTACTGATGTTAGGCTAACCGGCCTATAGTTACCCGGGATATATCTCGGCCCTTTTTTAATTATTTGTATCACATTGGCTTTTTTTCCAATCAGCTGGCACCATACCTGTCAGTAGACTATCCTTAAAGATCAAAAATAATGGTCTGGCAATCACCTGGCTGAGCTCTTTAAGAACCCTCGCGTGCAAGCCGTCCGGTCCTGGTGATTTATTTATGTTAAGTTTCTCTAGTTTAGTTCTAAGGCTATCTTCTGTTAGCCATGGCAGTACTTCATGAGGTGTATTATTTAGTTTAGCATTACAAGCTGAGTTAGTGTAGCCCCCCGATTCTTTTGTGAAGACTGAAGAGAAGAAATTATTTAACACTTCTGCTTTTTCTCTTTCCCTTGGCCATATTTCCTGGCCTCGCTTTCTTACTGGTTATATATTTAAATAATTTCTTGGGGTTCTTTTTACTCTCTTCCGCTATAAGTCTCTCGTGTTCTATTTTAGCTGCCTTGATTTCATCTTTACATTTCTTATTACACTCTTTGTAATGCTTGAATGCTGCCAATGACCCCTCAGTCTTGTATTTTTTAAGGCATTTTCTTTAGTTTTAATATGCATTTTTATGGTGTAGTTTAGCCACCCAGGGTTCAGTTTTGCTCTTTTAAATTTATTTCCCTTTGGAATGCACTGGCCAATTCCTTTGTTTAGTATGCTCTTGAAGCACTCCCATTTTTCCTCCGTGTTCTTTGTTCCCAGGGTTCTATCCCATTTGATATTTTCTAGCAGAGAGCGCAGTTTTGGGAAATTGGCTCTTTTGAAATTCAGTGTCTTTATATTACCCTTGTGTTTCCTATTACTATGATTAATACTGAAACTAATTGACCTATGGTAACTGTTTCCTAAGTTGCCCTGTATCTCTATATCCATGAGCAGGTCTGTATTGTTGGTAATAAGTAGGTCAAGTACCGCATTGTTTCTTGTCGGTGCATTCACCATCTGACTCATGAAATTGTCCTGCAAAACATGTAGGAACTGCCGAGCCTTGGCTAAATGGGCGGTTCCTTCTGCCCAGTCTATATCTGGATAATTAAAGTCCCCCATTATAATGACATTTCCCATCCTTGCTGCCAATCCTATCTGTAAAAGGAGGTCCGCCTCCCCCTCCTCCCTCTGGTTGGGGGGCCTATAGCATACGCCCAATATTACCTTCCCTATAGTGCCTTCCCTTTTAAGTTCTACCAATAGGGATTCCGCCTTGCCCATAGCTCCATTATTATCATCCCTCATATTTACCTGTACACTTTTCTTAATATACAGACATACCCCTCCCCCTTTTTTACCTTTTCTATCCCTGTGATAAAGGGAACACCCCTGAATGGTCGCCATCCAATCATGAGAGCTGTTGAACCAAGTCTCTGTTATCCCCACAAATCTAAGTCTTCCTCAAACATCAGCAGCTCCAGCTCTCCCATCTTGCTGGCCAGGCTTCTGGCATTGGTATACAAACCTCGTAATTCTGACCGGTTGCATATATCCTTGTTTGATGTTGTTTTTAGGCTGCTCTTGTGATTTTTCCCCATACCCACCTTGGATTTAGGAGCTCTGAACACCCTACCACTAATGTCCCCATTTGTGCCCTCTGAATCTTGCTCCCCACTGGCTAATTCTACATCTGTACCCTCCCCCCATCACCTAGTTTAAAAGCCCCTCTAACTTCATGGCCATCCTCTCACCCAGTTCGGCTTCACCCTCCCCATTTAGGTGCAATCCGTCCCTACCAAAGAGCCGGTGGCCGACTGAGAAGTCGGCCCAGTTCTCCAGGAACCCGAAACCCTCCTTACTACACCAGCTCCTCAGCCACTTGTTAACTTCCCTAATCTCCCGCTGCCTCTCTGGTGTGGCTCGAGGTACAGGTAGTATTTCTGAAAATACTACCTTGGAGGTCCTACTCCTCAACTTAGCGCCTAAGTCCCTGAAATCGTTTAGGACTCTCCATCTTCCTCTGCCTATGTCATTGGTACCCACGTGTACCATGACAGCTGGGTCTTCCCCAGCCCCACCCAATAATCTGTCCACCCGATCCGTGATGTGCCAAACCCGAGCGCCCGGTAAACAACAAACTGTTCGGCGCTCACGGTCTTTGTGACAGATTGCACTGTCTGTCCTTCTAATGATTGAGTCCCCTACCACCAGCACCTGTCTTTCCTTACCCTTTCTCCCGGCCTCACTGGAAGAGTTCTTCCCCTGGCAGCTAGGGGTGTCACTCTGCTCCAGCAATGCTGGTCCCTGACTGGTTTCCCCAACATCACTCAACGGGTCATATTTATTGGGATGCTCCAGCCCAGGATCGGCCTCCTTGCCTTTTTACCTTCTACCCTTCCGAATTGTCACCCATCTACTCTGCTCTTATGCCTGCCTGCACCTTCGTTTCTCCCCCCACCTCTGCGCAGGCCCATGCCTGCACCTGACGGGTACATTCCCAGCTCTCCTTCGGTATGGACATTCGTCTCAGTGTTGCCAGCTGCTTCCCTAGATTCAGGACCTGAGCTTCCAGGGAAGCAACGTGCTTACATTTCGTGCATTTGTATTCGCCCTCGATTGCATGATCGAGGAACACTTACATATCACAACATGTACACCGAATCGCATCTCCACACCCACCGGGCATTGTACCCACTAATCTAATCTGATGGGTATTCAGTTATTTAAGTCTATCCTGTGTGGCTGTTTTCTGGCTTCCTAACTTTGCTTTCTCACAGTCTGGTACTCCGCTACACTCACTGACACTCCCAGACACTCAGGTACTCACAGGTACTCCCAGGCACTCACCGGTACTCCCGGGTACACACAGCACCGTCGGTCGCAGAGCACCATCAGTCGCAGAGCTCACAGGGCACAGTCATTTGCAGGGCACAGTCAGTCGCAGAGCACCGTCAGCCGCAGAGCTCGCAGGGCACAGTCAGTCGCAAGGCACAGTCAGTCGCAGGACACTGTCAGTCGCAGGTCACAGTCAGTCTCAGGTCATAGTCAGTCTCAGGTCATGGTCAGCCTCAGGTCACGGTCAGTCGCAGAGCACAGTCAGTCACAGAGCACATTCAGTCACAGAGCACAGTAATAGGTACTCACAGACACTCAGGTAGTAATAGGTACTCACAGACACTCAGGTAGTAATAGGTACTCCCAGACACTCAGGTAGTAATAGGTACTCACAGATGCTCAGGTACTACTCTACAGTTATAGTCAGTCAGTTACAGTTCAGTTACAGTCACAGTACAGTTACAGTTACAGTCAGTCACAGTAGAGTTATAGTCACAAACTATTCCCTCTGACTTCCCCCCAGCGGCCAATCAGCTGATTGGTCACCTACTCATGTCCTGGTCTTCCTTCAGTCCCTCTGGGTCCCCTGCCGCCGCCGCCGCTCAGATGATCCTCCCCTTCAGTCACCGGTCACCTCGGTTCCCCCGAGATCTCCCGCACCAGCTCCCCCTGCAGCACCTTCTCCTCCTCCTCTCTCAGCACACAACACGTGCTGCACGCTGCCTGCCCACACACACACAAGTTCCTGCTTCCGGTTTCCGGCTTCTCGCGGCACCTCCTCCTCCTTCTCGCAGCCAAGTTTAGTGTGTGAGTGTGTGCAATAAAAACACAGCAGTATTGTATTTTGGATTAGAAAGTTAAATACATTTAGGAAAACAAAAAAGGGCATATTTAAAAAAAAAAAAAAATGTATGATGCTTTGTCTGTGTCCAGCCATGAACTGTCTGGTTACTGCTAGTCTGCAGTACAAAATACACATTTTATTTTTTAAGCAAATATTTAATTTTATTACCATATTCTAACAGTTATCTTGTAGGTCCCTGATGCCCAAAAAAAAAAAATGGCACCTGAACTCAAAGGCATGAGGAGCTGGATCGGGTCTCCTGTAACCTGGTCCAGACTCTTCCTTAAGGAAAAAAAAAAAAGTAAAAGAGAAAATTATAATTCTTCCTCACAATAATCTCCAGGATTATATTGGATTCTCTGGGTGACATTTACATTTACAATAGTTTTTTCTTTTTTAAAATTTATGGTGTGTATTTCAAATGAAATAACATTATAAGAGTTGTATAAACAAACTTCCATTTAGTGGACAGCGTATTCACAGCATTAATGGTTTAATGATTCAATAGCAACATAGTAAACATTGTCATATAAAAACAAGGAAATTGTACTCAGGGGTAGATTTTAAAGAGGGAAGAAAATTGTAGTTTCACCAGAAGAGCAAGAAAGTGGGAGTAGTGAAGAAGGTTGGTGAAGGTGAAGAAGGGAGAAAAGAGTGGCCAGGTGGGGTTCACAATTCACAATTTCATTTTTAGGTGTAGGGCAGAATCCTATCAAGTTGACAATCAAAATTCTTTTGCAAAAAATTAGCTATCCATGGTTCCCAGACCCAGCAAAATGTAGGGATTGTGCTCCTAAGTTTGGCCGTTGATTTCTTGTTGAGCATGTTGCAACCTCAGAGGCTAATAAGGTATCCGACAGCCAGGCTTCTGTGATAGTTGGTTTTTTGGATGTCATAAGAGTAAATTAGTCTTTAAAATTCCCATGGGTTTCTTATTTAAAAGTTATATGTGAGTTATATGTGAGGTTGCATAGGTATAGTTACTAATGAGAGTGCGCTCAAGACTCTGAATGTTTGGGTCATAATTCTCTGGACCACTGGGAAGTATTGCCAAAAGAGGAAAAATGTGCCCATGTCTGCCATCCACAAAAGCAAAGATGATGAAGCATTAGGGTTTACATTGGCTAGCCTAGTTGGCACCATAAAGCAGCTAAGCAGTATCTTGTAGTTGGTTTAAATTGTTGCTACGTTATGTGAGCAGGACTCAAGATTTGATCCCAGTGCTCCATTTCTAGTGTTATATTAGGATCTTGCTCCCATTAGTCGACATATGGGTTCATGTGAACATTTGGAGATAAATATTGTACAAAAGAGGGATCACTCAAGGAGAGGGTGGATTGGTTTCACACTAGGTAAAGAGCACATTTTCCCCTCATGGCTGCACTACATATAAAATATAATGCTTAAGAGTTAGCATCTTCCTATGAAATTCCATGGAAATATGTTTTTCAAATAACTTTTTCTGACCTCTGTGTGCTAAAATCATCAACCCCTTCTCAAGAATCTGCTGCAGCTGTATGCCAATCCTAGCCCTAATAATAAGGGGATCTCTCCAATATATTCATATGATAACACAGTCTCACAGCCTGATGAACTACCAGCTATGCTGGCGTGCTATATCTACCGTGTTTCCCCCGAAAATAAGACCGGGTCTTAAATTGATTTTGGCTACAAAAGACACACTAGGGCTTATTTTCAGGGGGTGTCTTATTTATTTACAGTATGTACAAGGACAATCCTAAAGTGGTTGTAACCCTAAATAAAAAAATAAAAAAATCCTGATCCTTTAAACCATGATAGACAGCACAGTCCTTGTGCTGTGTCATTTACCCCAATCTATGTTAAAAAAAAAAAAAAAAAAAAAAAAAAAAAAAAAACTGGAATAAAACAATAAAATATTAAAAGAAAAGTTTTTGTGTCCCCTGTCTTCTCTTCTCCTCTCCCCCTGTCAGCTCAGGAGTCAGCATTATGATATTCTGTAATCCCAAATATAAACCTTGGTTAACCGGTTGCCGACCGCCGCACGGCTATATACTGTGGTGGTCAGCCCCGGCCAGGCAGAGTGACGTAGGGGTACGTCACTCGCCTGTTACTGACTTGTGAGCCAATTGCGGGTGGGCACATGTCCGCCGAGGCACGTGCCCGCCCCGGCTCGTTCACTGACAACTCAGTGCGTGTGACCAGCGGACCCGATCGTCCGCCGGTCACTCACGATCGCTCCGGTGAAGGGAGAAAGGCGGACAGCTTATGTAAACAAGCCGCCTGTCATTCTCCCTGGTGTAAAAATGAAGATCAGACAGTTCTACTATGTAGAACCGTTTATCTCTGTTTTTACACCAATAGCCATGTCCCTTTACAGTTAGAAACACGCCCCTAGGACACACTTAACCCCTCCCTCTCCAATACAGTTAACCCCTTCCCTGCCAGTGTCATTTTTGCAGTAACAGTGCATATGTATAGCACTGATTACTGCAGTAATGTCACTGGTAACCCCAAAAGTGTCAAAAATGTCAGTCAAGGGTCCGATCTGTCTGCCGCAATGTTGCAGTACCGCAAAAAAAAATCGCAGATCACCGCCATTACGTGTTAAAAAAAAAACCACCAAAAATGACAAAAAACTTTCCCTTTGTTAGTAAACGCGATTACTTTTGCGCAAACCAATCAAAATACGCTTTTTGCGATTTTTTTTACCAAACATATGTAGCATAAAACAAATTGGCCGAAAATGTTAAAAAATTTTGATTTTTACATTTTTTTGGGGGGAATTTCATATAAAAAAATGTGAAAAATATTGTTATTTTTGAAAAATTGACCCTCTTTTTTTGTTTATAGCGCATGATCAAAAAATTGCATAGGTGATCAAATACCACCAAAAGAAAGCTCTGTTTGTGGGAAAAAAAGGACGTCAAATTTGTTTAGGTACAGCGTCGCACAACCATGCAATTGTCCGTTAAAGTCACGCAGTAAAAAATCGCAAAAAAACCCCTGGTCTTTTAGCAGCCAAATCCTCCGGGGCTTAAGTGGTTAAAGTCATTGTAAAATGATGTGATATGTTTTGTTAAAAGATTATATAATATCCAGTGAGTCTCCATTTGTAAGCGGCGCTGTAAATAAGGTATTTTCCACAATAAAGTTACAAAAGGAGACACACTGCACATTATATAATCTTTTTACAAAACAAATTACATGTTTTTACATGGATTTTAACTATAGCTTATTTTCAGGGTAGGGCTTATATTGCAGCTATCCCCAAAAATCATGCTAGGTCTTATTTTCGGGGTAGGGCTTATATAGCAGCTATCCCCAAAAAATCAGCTAGGTCTTATTTTTGGGGTAGGGCTTATTTTCGGGGAAACACGGTATATGTTAGTGGACATTAGTTTTAAGTTGGGCAATTAAAGCTTCCAGATGCTTTTCCCACTGGGAGACTGCACAAAAGAGCTTACACACATGATACTACATCCCACAAAAGTTGACAAGAAGTCTTTACTATGTGGACAGATGAGTTCTTTATATCATATTTGGTGGAAGTGCCCAATAATCTCTCTGTTTTGGAAAGATGTTTTCCATTTTATTTTTTCCTTGACCCACATTCACTCCTTCCCGGACCCAGCCTTTACCTTATTCGGCATAGGGATTGAACATTGGCCTCAGCGCACTAGATATTTTCTATTGCATACATACATTGATAGCTGTAAGACTTGGCAGTAGCTGAAGCAGAAAGCCCCTTCAATTTATTTAGTAGTGAACATTCTCAACATACAATTTGCATTCAAGAGCTTGTTCACTCGTATTCATGATTGGAGTAAATTTCACAATATTTGGGATTGTTGGCTGAGTGATCCTAGACCTAGATCTTTATTCTGACCTCTAGGCCTGCTTGTGCCACTCCACTGAATATGATCATCTTATTGAGATTCATGGTTTTGTTCCGGTACATGACTTTAATGAATGGCTAGTACCAAATTCTCCTTTTTCATAGGTACACGAGATATTGTTAACTGCACCGTTGATTTTGGTTGTTCTTTTATCTCACTTTATTGGGTTGATGATGAGACTTCCATCTGTTATATCTGCCTCTAATTTTCCCTTTTTTCTTTACTGTCAATGTTAATTTTTTTTTTTTCTGTTTTTGTACTTTGGCTTGCTCTTTTACCCTTTGCTCCCTATGTAACTACTATACTTTTACAGGTGTAGATCTAAACATCAAGCAGCAAGATAGTAGCTAAATATAGATTTACCTAACACGGAAGATTCTATTTCATATGCCATGTTGTATGAATGTTGTATGATATAATAATTACAATAATAGGTTCTGTAACCTGGAGAGAGCAAAATAATTCTGTAAAAATATCACCATTATACTAACTTGTGTCCATGCAGACCCAACTTGATAGTATTTTAATATTTAGCTAAGAATTTACGAAAAACATGTTTTTTTTCCCCTCTCTGTGCATTCCTATGTAGTGTCAGAAGAAGAACAAAGCTATCCTAAATGAACACAAACACTCACTTTGAGCTTTAACAGAGTATATTTGTAATTTAACCACTTAAGGGCCAGAAGGTTTTACCCCCTTAATGACCAAGCCATTTTTTGCAATACTTTAACTGACAATTGTGCGGTCACACAACGCTGTACCAAAATAAAACTGATGTCCTTTTTTCCCATAAATAGAGCTTTTCTTTGGTGGTATTTGATCACCTCTGCATTTTTTTTTTTTTTTTTTGAGCTATAAAAAAAAAAAAAAGCGACTATTTTGAAAAAAAAATGAATATTTTGTTTTACTTTCTACTATAAAACATTCCCAATAAAAAAAATAAATAAATAAAAATAATTTTTTTTCATCATTTTAAGCCAATATGTATTCTGCCACATATTTTTGGTAAAAGAAAAAAAACCCAATAAGTGTAAATTGATTGGTTTGCGCAAAAGCTATAGTGTCTACAAACTAGGGGAAAGATGTATGTCATTTGTATTTATTTATTTATTTATATATTTGCTAGTAATGGTGATCAGTGATTTTAGCTGGACTGCAACATTGTGGCAGACAGATTGACCAGTGCTAAAAAATATCCACTGTTACTGTACTAATGACAATGGCAGTAGAGCAGTTAACACCAAGAGGTTAAATGTGTGCCTAGGGGGTGCTTTCTAACTGTGGGGGGGATGGGCTCACTGGATGAACACAGAGACCTGTGTTCCTAAATGTGAGGGACATAGGATCCCTGTGTTCATCACTGATAGAACAGCGGTCTGCCCTGTTTACATCAGCAGATCACCATTCTGTCCCCATGGAGAGCGATCGCGGGTGCCAGCGGACATTGCGGCCGCTTGACCCGCTGATGGGCTCCCCCCTCCAGCCAATCGGCATGTGTGCATGCCCACACTAACTGCTACATGAAGCGACATACATGTACGTAATTTCACGTAATAGAGCCGACCTGCCGCATATAACTATGGCGGCTGGTCGGCAAGTGGTTAAACACAGATACCACTGCATAGCTTTCTGTACATGTCGGGGGCTACACTTGAGGCCCAAGGCTTAAAACTGTTTTTGAATGTTTTTAAATTGATTTTTTTTGTTTTTAATTGTGGTAGTTGGGGTTGATAAAGTGCAATGATACACAGTGCCACTGTGACTGAAATAGAAATACTTTTCAGTAATGGTCTTTTTTGTTGCATTAAATAGGTTTTAGAAAATTACTTTTGCCAACAGGAGGATTCAAGAAGCCAGGTGGAATTCAAATCGACTTTAAAATAGATAAAACCAACAAACGGCAACAGGGGCAGATATTTAGACAACTGATGCCACTTGTTGCCTTATGAGGAGTTTATCTGTAATCTCCATCAGCAACTATAAATAGGTGTGTGTGTGTGTGTGTGTGTGTGTGTGTGTGTATATATATATACAGTGGGTACGGAAAGTATTCAGACCCCCTTAAATTTTTCACTCTTTGTTATATTGCAGCCATTTGCTAAAATCATTTAAGTTCATTCTTCTTCCTCATGAATGTACACATAGCACCCCATACTGACAGAAAAACACAGAATTGTTGACATTGTTGCAGATTTATTAAAAAAGAAAAACTGAAATATCACATGGTCCTAAATATTCAGACCCTTTGCTGTGACACTCATATTTAACTCAGGTGCTTTCCATTTCTTCTGATCATCCTTGAGATGGTTCTACACCTTCATTTGAGTCCAGCTGTGTTTGATTATACTGATTGGACTTGATTAGGAAAGCCACACACCTGTCTATATAAGACCTTCCAGATCACAATGCATGTCAGAGCAAATGAGAATCATGAGGTCAAAGGAACTGCCTGAAGAGCTCAGAGACAGAATCGTGGCAAGGCACAGATCTGGCCAAGGTTACAAAAAGATTTCTGCTGCACTTTAGGTTCCTAGGAGCACAGTGGCCTCCATAATCCTCAAATGGAAGACGTTTGGGACGACCAGAACCCTTCCTAGAGCTGGCCGTCCGGCCAAACTGAGCTATCGGGGGAGAAGAGCCTTGGTGAGAGAGGTAAAGAAGAACTCAAAGATCACTGTGGCTGAGCTCCAGAGATGCAGTCAGGAGATGGGAGAAAGTTGTAGAAAGTCAACCATCACTGCAGCCCTCCACCAGTCGGGGCTTTATGGCAGAGTGGACCGAAGGAAGCCTCTCCTCAGTGTAAGACACATGAAAGCCCGCATGGAGTTTGCTAAAAAACACCTGAAGGACTCCAAGATGGTGAGAAATAAGATTCTCTGGTCTGATGAGACCAAAATAGAACTTTTTGGCCTTAATTCTAAGTGGTATGTGTGGAGAAAACCAGGCACTGCTCATCACCTGTCCAATACAGTCCCAACAGTGAAGCATGGTGGTGGCAGCATCATGCTGTGGGGGTGTTTTTCAGCTGCAGGGACAGGACGACTGGTTGCAATCGAGGGAAAGATGAATGCGGCCAAGTACAGGGATATCCTGGACAAAAACCTTCTCCAGAGTGCTCTGGACCTCAGACTGGGCCGAAGGTTTACCTTCCAACAAGACAATGACCCTAAGCACACAGCTAAAATAACGAAGGAGTGGCTTCACAACAACTCAGTGACTGTTCTTGAATAGCCCAGCCAGAGCCCTGACTTAAACCCAATTGAGCATCTCTGGAGAGACCTAAAAATGGCTGTCCACCAACGTTTACCATCCAACCTGACAGAACTGGAGAGGATCTGCAAGGAGGAATGGCAGAGGATCCCCAAATCCAGGTGTGAAAAACTTGTTGCATCTTTCCCAAAAAGACTCCTGGCTGTATTAGATCAAAAGGGGGCTTCTACTAAATACTGAGCAAAGGGTCTGAATACTTAGGACCATGTGATATTTCAGTTTTTCTTTTTTAATAAATCTGCAACAATGCCAACAATTCTGTGTTTTTCTGTCAGTATGGGGTGCTATGTGTACATTCATGAGGAAGAAGAATGAACTTAAATGATTTTAGCAAATGGCTGCAATATAACAAAGAGTGAAAAATTTAAGGGGGTCTGAATACTTTCCGTACCCACTGTATATATATTTATTTATTTATTTATGAGATATTGGGTTGTGTTTTTTTGATATAGTTAGATGTACTAATTTGTGTGAACACAGTTTGCAGGTTTTGGTAAAATAAATCATTGATTTACCAATTCCCTTTTGTAATGCAGCAATGGTAGGTTGGGCTAAATGTGTGTGTACCTAAAGATGTTCTGCTATTTACCCATCATAAACTTGTATGCCAGAAAGGTCAACACCTTAATTAAGTTCCTTTCACAGACTTTACGGGCCAGGGTAATCATTTAGACTAGGCCATTTCACTTCCTTTGTTATCTATGCCTCCACTTCAAAGACGCTCTCTAGTTATGCAATGAAGGTGGCCATCTGTTCAGGAATGGACCATTGGCCCAGGATATGACCTTGCATACCTAATGCCCCATTCAAGACAAAGTTACCTGGCATTACTATTCCCTCACCAGAGAGAAAGTGCTAGCGAAGGGCTGAGTTACGCTAAAGCTAGGGGATGGGGACATTGTCCAATCCTGGATGAGATATGCCCGGAGGGAGGATAGGGGTAAGATCGCTCCACCAATCAGGATGGCCCTATGCAAGTCTATGAGATATGGTTTTAAATTAGTTTAAGTCTTGGAAGAGAGAACTCTCTGAAACACTAGAAGGGGGCCCTTAGGTGCATGGTAATTATGGAATTATTCTCTTGCACTTATACCTAAATGTTTGCCTTATGTCTTTTCTCTCTCTTTCTTTGTATTTAGTAATATGTTTGAGCTCTCCTAATAATATTTCTTGTATGTAACTAGATAGATTGTTTTTTGTTAGACTTCCTTATTATTTACCAATACATTTCTGTTGTTGTGTTAAAGCTTTCACTTATGGTCAAAGAACTCTCTTTTACCAAATCATATCAGGAAAATATGAAATAGTGCAATATATAGATTTGGGTAACACCACCTAACAATGCTTTTAAATAAACACAATTCACACTTACTATTGCAGAACACTGTTGCTGCAGGCATAACATATTTGCAGTTGCTGGTAACAAAATTTATAAACATAGTTTACTTTGCACAGTTATTGCTGCAGATTCTCGGAAGCAGAAGAATTGCCCAATTTGCATTTTTGCTTCCATTGTGATTTTATTATATCTGTAAAACTTTGTCAGTGCAATGTAAAATAATTATATTTATCTTAAAACTGGGCCAAGAGTTTTGAGCCTGAACAAGTTGGAAAAGATAATCTAAAATTTAAATGTGTAGTCCCAAAATTACTAATTAATACCCACTTGGCTTCACACCTTTTATACTCTTTGAAAGTATATATGCCCCATCTTGTTTCAAATTATACACTAACATATTTTAAGATGACATTCCAAACATTACCAGCTGTTATAACACATAAGAGGCTTTAACAATAATTATACTGCTCATTGTGGGCTTTTAAACAGACGCAACAGCTTTTAAGGTTAACTAGTTTATGTATGTAATCCTTATAAATGCTTTTAGGTTCAGGTCATATAGCTCTGATTAAAAAGACAGGTCAAAGTTGTATTCATTTAATTTTTTGTTTTTGTTGATTCAGTAATGAATTACTTTGGAAAACGTTAAAGCAAATATAAAGTATCTTTTTTTCCCCTAAAACAATAAACAGTGTTCCCCCCGAACCTCCTCTACTGGGGTCCCCTGCTGGTGCTTTTGGTTCCTCCTCTTCTTCGAGCACCACTATATCAAGCCACTTGCTGTGGGGGCATATGGCCAGGCTTGCTCCCGAGCCAGGCTGTGTGCGTCCACAGACAGACAGAGCACGGCTCAGCCTTGTTTCCTTGCTCCCTCCTCACAGTCTCACTGACAGCAGCAGGAATCAGGGATTCCCACTGCTGCCCATTTGTCCTGTGAGGAGAGAGAGACTGACAAGCGCCGCTGCACATGGGCACAGCGCTGGATCAAGAAAAGACTCAAGATACAAATGCTGGGACATTTTTTACTTTAATGCAGGCAATGCATTAAGGTAAAAAAATGTCTTACCTTTACTACCACTTTACATGTCATTTACAGTGACCCAAACTCTTTTTCTATTCAGTAAGCTCAATGTCATAGTACAGGGGTCTTCAGAACTTTTCAAACAAAGGGCAAGTTAACTGCCTTTCAAACTTTAGGGGGGCGGATTGTGGCCATTTGGAGTAGAATATGTCCGGGCATCGATAAGCAATGCCATAGGCTTGGTGGTCAGTGGGAGTAAAAAAAAAATCATCCTTGGTGTCAGTGTGAGAACTAGTTCTCCGTCTCTGGTGTCAGTGAGAGGAATAGGACCGCATTGTTGATGTCAGTGGGATAAATAGTGTCCCAAGGACCAGATAAAAACAAGCAAAAGACCACATTCAGCCCGCAGGCTGCAGTTTAGAGATGACAACTATAGTGTTTATTTATTTACTTTCTTAGTACAGACAGCGAATTGACCATTGGTCTAGTCTCTAGTGGTTCATTTCTCCAACCATTAGATTTGCTTTTTTAGGTGTTACTGTACTTCCTTACAAGTCAAACTTTTAAAGCTAAACTCCAGGCAGACAGCCTTATACATAGTTGGAATACATAAAAAATTGAATGCTGTATATTCAGTAATATTTTGTGTTCTTTTGACAGAGAGAAGTAGAAAGCCATGTTGTATCCCCAGAAAACACAGTACAGATGACCTTTGAGATAGCACTAAACGATTCAGGTTCAGCTGGACTTGGGATTAGTCTAAAAGGCAACAAATCCAGAGACACCAGCAGTGATTTGGGGATTTTCATCAAGTCCATCATCCATGGAGGAGCAGCCTTCAAGGTAAATAAGCATTCCAATTTTCATATGTGAAACTTTGCTTTCAAATCTCATTTTATCAGAGGCGATTCACCATATATGTCCATGCCACTTTAATGGAAGCAGGAACCTCTTAATTTAGTATTTTTTCCTCTTTAATTTTAAGGACAATGATACACAGTCTCAAAAATTGTCCTTGCGGCAAGGGTCAAGCCATCCAAAAATGATATTAAAATAGAGAACTCCAGCAAAACGCCCATATGATATGCATGTGTAATAGTGGCTTAAAGTGATACTGAACACGCACTGTTTAATTTACATTGTTTATTCTATTTCTGTAAGTGGATGATGGAACTGTAATTATTTTATAATTTTTTCCTTATCGATATACAGCTGTCAAATCACTCAGATGTTTCCCAGCCTGTCTGTAGGGAAACATAACCTGGAGGAGCTTCTAGTCCTCTGCTGCTGGTCACATGTTAAAAAAAATGCCCTTGGAATACAGAGTAAAACTAAATAAATAATAAACCGTTTAAAAGTGGAATTCAAATATATGTTTGAAATTATATCTTTATTATTTTGTGGAAATAACATGGTGTGAATGGATTTCTGCCAGTCACAGGCTGTGTCACACCCCTCCAGGCTGTGTCTTAGAATAAGAGGGAGGTGAAGCCACCATTAATCAGCATGAAATATCCCTTCCCCATTGTGTTTATCTGGTTAGTGAGCATGGAGCAGGAGGGAAGGAGTGGACTATACATAACTACAATTCTATATTTTTTAGAGTCCCCTTTTTTTTTTTTTCATATTGTTCACTAAAAGAAGAATATGCTTTTCTCACCAAAGATGGAGTTACTATTTAAACTTTCAGAATTTTGAATTGGTTTCCATTTGCACCGTGGTAAATCCAAAATACTGGTGTAACATGCAACATGGTGCAAGAGGTGGAGTTAGCCTTTAGAACAGAAATTTGGCATTTAAATCAACGAAGACAGTTTTTTTTTGCTTTTGCCCCATTCACACAGAATAAAGTCACATGCATGTTGACTGGATGAATTGCAATGCAAACTTTTTATAGATACTCTCCTAAGTGTCATGTTTACAAGCATTAGACAACCAGTGTGCCCATGAACAATAGTGCATTGTAGTCTGTTTGTTTTTACTTTTTGCTCTCCTTGTTGTACCACTAATAGCAAGTAAAACTCATTAATTATATAATAATTATTGAGTTTTACTTGCCATTAGCAGTACAACTGTGAGTTCAAATATTAACTAGCGAACATGCAAACTACATTTTGTTTGGTGCATGCACAAAACATGTTAATACACTTCAGACCACAAATCAGCCCCAATGCATGCAATTCAGGCCTCTAATCAGCCACAAACATTGTACCTTTGGGAATGCAGGGTGCCACTCCTCATGAAGAATATTGAGAATTGGAATCTCTCGTGCAGCAGCCTGGGTCATTTAAAACAGGGTTACTGCAGAGATGTGAGACCAAAGGAGCTTCCATCATCCCTTCTATCTTTTTAACTACTAATAACCACATCCTCTTCAACTCCCTTCACACTCCTCACCCTTTTGTAGAACCTCTGTCAACAAAAACCACAAGATATTTGAGGATGATGGCTTATGTGGGGAGGGGCAGGGATGGTGCAGGCTCTATGAGTAAGTTGTAAAGGAGAGTGGGCCAAGCGTTGTAATTGATACCTTGTCAATTACGGCCAATGTCAGTGGGTACCAGCACAAACAGCATCATGTGCCAGCTCAGGCACACATGCCAGATTTGCTGATGCTGGATTTATAGGTTGGCTGATGACATAGTACTTGTACATGTACTTTATTCAGACATGATCTGGATTAAATCAGGGGTTGCCTCACACCAGCAGAAATAGGATATCCAAAATTGTAGATATTACCTATTCTCATGGCACTCAGCTTTCTGAACTCTGGGACCTGGTGTGATCATTACAGCAAAGGGCTGATGATGCTGAAGATAGACAGAGATGGAATAATATCAGGGTGGTGGAGCTGCCAGAAGAGGCTGAAGGAACTAAACCTGCAATCTTTGCTGAACAGTTCTTTAAGCAGTTACTTTCCCTGGAAGATCTCCCACCTACATACAGTATGTGGTAGAGAGAGCCCATCGTGTTTTCACAGGTGCTAAACCCCCTGGAGCCCCTCCCAAGGCCCTTTCTGGTCTGATTTCTAAATTTCAGGGATATGGACCTGCTCCTATCTGAGGCAAGGAAGAACCAGTATCTTCAATTTGAAAATGCACACATAATGTTGTTCCCTGATTTCTCAGCAAAAACGCAGAGGTCCGGGAGAGCCTGAGGAAGAACGACATCAAATACAGCATGTTATACCCCAGCAGACTTTGCGCCCAACATAAAGGGTCGATAAGATTCTTTGACAATCCATTGGAGGCCTCTAAAGTGGCTGGACAGAAAACACTGACACCTGTCCAACCTCACTGATTGCTTGCCACACAGGAGCCCCTAGCTGATCTTTCTATTGAATTTCCTTATCCACTTCTGGGGACGGGTACACACTCCCAGAATTTGTATTTCCACACTATGGTGGCTCTACACATACTTTGTCTTCCCCGCTGTAACCTATTCTCCTCCATACCATATGTACGAACAATACCTTAACAATGGTGGTTTACCATGACCAGGTACTATCACTACACCTGACTATGCAGAGTCTCCCGTTGGAGACGTAAAATAGTCATCTGGAACTGTTGGACTGTTGTGATCAAAAGTTGGATCTCCACAAGATTCTTCATTTGGTTTTTGGGATGAAGCTGCATACCGGACGTTTTTGTTCTATTTTGTTGAGTTTCTGATATAATGGCAAATGGTGTTTGAACCAGCTGACCTACAGCTGTGCTTTCACTGCACTAGTCAAATCTTTTTGGTGCCATTCACATATCCACAGCCTTTTCCTTTCATGCAAAAAACTGTTAGTTTGGAATGCATTCTTATGGCTAACACTATAAAATGTCTCTCTTGGAATGTTAGAGGGATGAACAACAAGTTTAAACAGGCAGCAGTTTTCAGATATCTTAAGCAGGTTAAGCCGTATGTTGTCCTCCTACGAGAGACACATCTTGATGGAAGTAAAATTCTATCCCTACGCAAACCATGGGTACAAAGAGCTCTCCACTCTACATATTCTACATATGCAAGGGGGGTTTCTATTCTACTCTGCAAATCAATCCCTTGCACCATCCATTAGGTGGTCCCTGACCAGGGGGTTGATATGTGGCTGTAGTGATGGATATCCATCATCAGAAACTTTTACTAGTTGTGAATATATATGTACCTCCTCTTTTTCAGGTTCAATTGCTGTATGACTTAATGATAAACTGACTCCAATATGCCCATGATATTGCTTGATGATTTTAATTCCATACTAAACCATTTGTAAACAAATAAAATTAGCTCAATTTCCATAGATTAATCCATGCTCTATCTAATTGATGCGGTATGAGTACTAAACTCCTAATAATTATAGCTGATTTTATATATACTAAACCATACCCGGCAGACCAGGATCCACAGAGTTACTCTCCTGGGCCTCAACTGTGGGGCTGGTTGAGCTGTGGAGATGGAAGCATCCCTAAGCCAGGAGTTTTTCCCAACTCTCCACCACTCATCGCTCCTCAGCTAGAATAGATCTAGCATTTGGTAATGCCTCCTTATTGCCATTACTTCAGGAGATTATTTGGTAGGGGGCATTTCTGATAATAACCCATTATCTGTCACACTGGCTGTTCCCACTGGGACTAGTAGAGGGGGATGGAGACTTTCTCTGTGATAGTGACAAGTTGATCAGGTTGCTACCCACTTACAAAAGTCTATCTCATCATATTGGTCCACTAACGCTGACTCCAGCGGTGGTATGGGATGCATTTAAGGGGGTAACTAGGGGGGAATGTATCTCCGCAAACAAAACCGCCCGAAAATATCATAATTCTGAAGTTGTTGCTTTACAAGACAGAGAGTGTGGGTATATGGAGGAACACGCAGATTTTCCATCAGATACATACCGAAGCTATATGTAGAGCTGAATCGCTATTTGCACAGGGTGATAAAAAATGGTACACTATTGACTATGTTGGTAGCTGACCAGAGGACCCCAGTGAATATACCTGCTATCCGACTGGCAAGTGGTGATATAGTGACGGACCCCTCGAGCATCCTGACAGAATTTGTGAACTATTATTCCTCCTTATATGCCCCCATCCCATCCTATGGCCCTACTGCTTTAGATGAGCTGTTGGGGGGTTTACAGTTGCCAGTGCTCTCAGAATCAGTCAGAGATTTGCTTGAGGCTAAGATAACCCCACTAGAGGTAGAAGCAGCTATTTCAGCATTCCCCCCACACACAGCCCCTGGGCCGGCCGATTTCTATAAATCCTATGCGAAGCAGTTGGCTCCTAGAATTAGTAATCTCCTAACACAGTTTGGAACAACCCCCCCCCCCCCCCCATCCATGTTAGATGTCTATATGTTACTACTTTTAAAACCTGGCAAAGACCCCATGGCCTTTTCGTCCTATCAACCCATTGCCCTACTAAACATTGACCTGAAAATCCTGGCCAAGGTGTTGGCAACACGCTTGGCCAGGGTCATTACTTCCTTGGTTAACATAGATCAAACAGGATTTATGCCTGGGAAATCAACGGACACAAACTTGAGGAGACTGTTCACTCACCTCCAAATATCCTTAGATATTAAAAAAAAATGTTTGATTCTGTGGACTGGCAATATATGCATAAAGTATTGGAGCGTATGGGCTTTGGGCTGAAGTTCCCACAGATGGAAAGCAATGCTGTACCGAAGCCCTCGTGTGGCAATTTGACTTGGTTTGTCTGTCTCTCACTTTTTTGGTATAGGTAAGGGTATGAGATGGGTGCCCACTCTCTCCATTCCTTTTTGCCTTGACGGTGGAACCCATCGCTATTGCACTTAGATTGTCCCAGACAGTTGGAGCTATCAGTGTAGGTTCCCTAAAGGAATGCCTGGCTCTATAAGCTGATAAGCTGATGACCTACTTCTATTCCTCAAAGACCTGGGTCCATCCTTACAAGCAGCGCTAACCAAGTTTGTTAAGTAATCTGGACCTAAAGTAAACTGGGGGAAATCATCCATACTGCCTTTAGATAACAATGCAAAATTGATGGCAGACCCCAACCCCCCACTACACCTCCCACACTTTTCTGGGTATCCAGATTGCCACTAGGGTTCAAGTCTCACTTCTAATCTCCTGCCACTGATAACACAACTTCAACAAAATATACAAACTTAGAAAATAATTCCCTTGTTGTTATTGGGGAGAATAAGTCTTCTCAAAATGAAGGTATTGCCAGTTATATTGTACTTCATGCCCGATTTGGGTACCCAAATTATAATTCAGGAAGCTAGATAGTACTATTGGATCTTTTCTCTAGTCTCCTGGATCACCTCACATAGGGCTTAGGGTTCTGCAAGAGCCCTGGGGCCAGGGAGGATTGGCCCTGCCGGAGTGGCAAAAATATTACCTGGCGGCACAGATGGTGTTTGCAAGACGCTGGCTAAGGACAGATGATGGGGACTCAGCCACGGTACTGGAGGCCGCACAGCTTGGGTCATACGAAAGTCTGAGACCTGGCACTATACAGAGGCCTAAAGTCTGATCTTCTCTTAACCCTGACTATAAAAGCCACCATTGGAGCATTGGCAACTGGCATGCCCGAGCTATAATGGCATGTCGCCATCCACCCCCCTTTGGATGAATCCTACTCTGTCACATTTTTACTCTATGCCCGACTCTGTGATCTGGGCCACCAGAGGCATCAAGAACCTGGGAGACGTCACTAGGGAAGGGGATATCTTAACATTTGACCAACTGAAGGCGAGACATGACCCAACTCCCACCTGTTTATATTTCTACAATTAGAACATGCTTTTAATAGCCAATTCTGTGGGAAGAAGGTGGAGACCCTGCTATCAGAGCTCAAGGACTTGTTATCAGCTGAAGACTTGGCCAAAACTCTCTTGGTTGTTTATAAATAACTGTTCAAAAAGACCCGACTGTTGTGACTAAATGTAGGGAAAGGTGGGCAGCAGAGGTACCAGCTATTTAGGGAGAAGACTGGGACGACCTCTGCGGAAAACCTTTCAATCACCTAATAGCATCCAGGGACAGGCTAATTCAATTCAAATGTCTCCACAGAATTTACTACACCCGAGCCAGATTAGCAAATCTCTATCCTACCTCTTCAGCGGAGTGCTGGCGTTGTTATACTTCTCCTGCCAACGCAGACCATATTTTTTGTGGCTGCCCTCAGATCCAGAATTTCTGGATTGAGGTCACTTCCTGTGCCTCTGAGGTACTGATGGTCCCTGTTTCACTGTCAGCCAGGGTTTGTCTGCTGGGCTTGGTGGAGGAGTTGGTACCATCTGTTGCGCATAGAACACTCCTAAATATTCTGCGGTTTTATGGAAGGAAAGCCATACTTCTGCACTGGAAAAAACAGTTAGCCCCCTCCATCTCTTTTTGTAAGGGACTGGTAAACTCCATTATATCATTCTATAGGGCAACATACAGTAACTCACAAAAGTGAGTACACCCCCTCACCTTTTTGTAAACATTTTATTATTGCTTTTCATGTGACAACACTGAAGAAATGACACTTTGCTACAATGTAAAGTAATGAGCGTACAGCTTGTATAACAGTGTAAATTTGCTGTCCCCTCAAAATAACCCAACACACAGCCATTAATGTCTAAACCGCTGGCAACAAAGGAGAGTGTACTTCTAAGTTAAAATGTCCAAATTGGGCCCAAAGTGTCAATATTTTGTGTGGCCACCATTATTTTCCAGCACTGTCTTAACCCTCTTTGGCATGGAGTTCACCAGAGCTTCAAAGGTTGCCACTGGAGTCCTCTTCCACTTCTCCAAAATGACATCACTGAGCTGGTGGATGTTAGAGACCTTGCACTCCTCCACCTTCCATTTGAGGATGCCCCACAGATGCTCAATAGGGTTTAGGTCTGGAAACATGCTTGGCCAGTCCATCACCTTTACCTTCAGCTTCTTTAGCAAGGCAGTGTTTTTCTTGGATGTGTATTTGGGGCCGTTATCATGTTGGAATACTGCCCTGCGGCCCAGTCTCCGAAGGGATGGGATCGTGCTCTGCTTTAGTATGTCACAATACATGTTGGCATTCATGGTTCCCTCAATGAACTGTAGCTCCCCAGTGCTGGCAGCACTCATGCATCAGCAGACCATGACACTCCCACCACCATGCTTTACTGTGGGCAAGACACACTTGTCTTTGTATTCCTCACCTCGTTGCCACCACACACGCTTGACACACCATCTGAACCAAATAGGTTTATCTTGGTCTCATCAGACCACAGGACATAGTTCCAGTAATCCATGTCCTTAGAAACAAATTGTTGAAGACAAGCAGACTATTTCTTACACATCTCTTTAGAAGCCCCGCACGACAGCCATGCAGACCAACTTGATGCAGTGTGTGACGTATGGTTTGAGCACTGACAGGTTGACCCCCTTCAACCTCTGCAGCAATGCTGGCAGCACTCATACATCTATTTCCCAAAGACAACCTCTGGACATAACGCTGAGCATGTGCACTCAACCTCTTTGGTCGACCATGGCAAGGCCTGTTCTGTGTGGAACCTGTCCTGTTAAACCACTGTATGGTCTTGGCCACCATGCTGCAGTTCAGTTTCAGGGTCTTGGCAAACTTCTTATAGCCTAGGCCATCTTTATGTAGAGCAATAATTCTTTTTATCAGATCCTCAGAGAGTTATTTGCCATGAGGTGCCATGTTGTACTTCTAGTGGCCCGTATGAGAGAGGGAGAGCGATAACACACCTGTTCCCCGTTCACACCTGAGTCCTTGTAAAAAATGACATTGGGGAGGGAAAATGGCTAATTGGGCCTAATTTGGACATTTTCACTTAGGGGTGTACTCACTTGTGTTGCCAGTGTTTAGACATTAATTCCTGTGTGTTGAGTTATTTTGAGGGGACAGCAGATTTACACCGTTATACAAGCTGTACACTCACTACTTTACATTGTAGCAAAGTGTAATTTCTTCAGTGTTGTCACATGAAAAGATATAATAAAATATTTACAAACATGTGAGGGTTGTACTCACTTATGTGAGATACTGTATATATCCAAGGGATGTGGAAAAAAAATTGACAAAGTATGTCAGTCATGGCTTAACTCAACATCTACTGTGCGGTAGTAACCTACATCAGGAATGATATCTTGAGATATAATAACAGCTGGATAATCTATATTAGCTGCAGACCTAGTTGGAAGGGACACATGCCTTTTAATAAAAAAGATGGGAAGGCTCCTAGTGAAATGGTACTTACACATATATTCAAGATATCTGGTGCACCTTACATCCTGAAAGTTGATCATATTTTTTTATTTTCAGTTGTGGGTCGAGCTGGTTCGGGTTGAGGGTAGGACTAGGGAGAGAGGGTGGGGGAGGTATTTTTTTTTTGTTTTAGAGAGTTGTTTCATGTCTAGTCTAGATACTGTGTCGCAACCTGGGGGCTTCACCTTAGGGGGTGTATATTTACTTATTCTGCCCTTAAGGTTGTATTGTTGTATACTTTCTTTGTTATGTATAATGTGAAAATCTTAATAAAAATCATTTAGAAAAAAAAAAAAAAAAAATGTTAAGGAATCATGCACACTAGACATTTTTAATGCTGCTTCTAGGGGAGTCAGTAGTTTTTTTGTTTTTTTTTCTCTCTCTAAACACCCCTGCATGTTAGCCTATGTGTCCGTGCAAACACGCATTTAGAGGCTAAAAAAAAAAAAAAAAAAACCTACAGCCTACAACGCTTGACACATATAAACACGCGTTGATGCTAGGAACGTTTAGCATTTGAGCATTAATTAATTTCAATCGTCAGAATAAATTATCATGCTGGTCACTGAAATCACTTAATGCCCAATCTCTTGACATACACAGTGCTGCATAGGATCAAGCTCTCACGAGTATCTATCCTAGCAAGTGGCTTTCTAGGGGGGGTACTCGGAAGATGAGGAGGATCAGGGCTGCTGTGTGCAAATCCATTGCACAGAGAAGGTAACTATATGCTTGTTATTTTAGCATTTTTAAAAAATGGATGTATTGTCAGGTACTTTCTAAGTACACGGCCTATAGTAGTTGGTTTCTCCAGCCATAAACAAATTCATAGCCCAGGGTAAAAAAGTTACTGGTCCATAAGGCACAGTTGAGGACAGCACTCATAAGAACTACTATATTTAATGTCTTTGATCAACCTGACATTCTAGACACACATTTGCCTGAACAAGTCAAGATAAACTAAGGTAAGTATCTCTCAGGTCTTAATTTTAAATCAGGACAGGGAGGTTAATAGTAAAAAAAAAATAATAATGTACTGTGTCATATGGTTTTCTGTGTTTTCTACACATCTTCACGATGGAGAACCTTATTCTGAATGCATTTGTCTCACGTTGCATACTGCATATCCTAAAAGGGCGACTAAAAGCCAAAAACATGAAAAGTGCCTTTAAATTGCATAAACATCCAAAACACATAGAGGAACTATACACACATAGAAACGGGGCGTAATTGCATACATGCAAACTGTCACTAAGAGCTAGAAGGTTATCTACCATCTGTGTGTAAAGAGCAGTAGGACAAACTTACCCAACTTTGTTCCCTAAAAGGAATACATATATATTTGTAGGGTAGTGGGTTTAATTCACCTGGGCTTGATTTTCTTAAAACAAAAATCCACTTTACATGCCTTTTTCCTGCAGGCTTCATGTTGGTCTAGTGACATCATGGGTCCTTCTTCCTCTTTCTGTGTGGGGTCAGTCCTTCCTCCTGGACTAAGTGATGTTCATGTAATGATATGCAAGTGCTGCTCAGTCCCGGTGTACTTAAGAACCCAGGCTACGTAATTATACACTTCCTGGGGGTGTGTGTAATGAGAGCACTGGCCATCATACAACTTAAAGACAAGTGATGTTGGTCTTTTGTTGTAGTATATTTGTGGGGGACAGACAACACTAAGGATAAGGTGGGAATTGAAACAAAAGTGGTTTTATTTTAAGAGTAAAATATATCATTAAAAAATAAATAAAATGCAGTATATAAATGAAATTGAACTTTAAAGAGTAACTCCACTTTGGCTGAGAAACATCATTACTCTCTGAGTGATCAAGGTATATTGCAAATATTTTAACAAATGTCCTTACAGATTCCTACCTTTTGTTATTCTGAAGAAATAGCTGTTTGTATCCATAAAAAAACTGAATGTGAATGGTAGTGACTTTTTAATTATCAATTAGCTGCTGTGCTTGCAGGGTTCTAATTGGGTAAGTGGCAGGGTCTGAATACCTTTAAGCCAATGTTCACATTGGTCTGATTTGACATGTCAAATCGGAGGCAATTTCCGGCAATGGCACCGTCCGAATCAGTGTGGTGCTGCACCGATTCCGAAAAGTAGTTTCTGTACTACATTTGGCGACTTCGGGGGGGGGGGGGGGGGGCAATTTAAATAGACATCTGTGCAAGACACCGCACAGATGTCTTTGAAAGTACCCCCCCCAAAGTCTGAAAATGCCAGTTTGAAACTGTGCGAGTCCAGCTGAACTCGCACGATTTTGAACCAGCCTCAGTGTGAACCTAGTCTCAAAGGGATTTTCCTTTGGAAGCATCTCACCAAAAAGGAACTTTTGTTGCAGAGAATGACCAAAATCTGACTTGTATACCAGTGCAGACAAATGTGAAAATGTGTAATCCAAGCACGGAAGCAGGAAATTACATTTCATTTCATTTTCCGCCAGGACACTCTGATCAGCGCTCTCTGCCATTGGCTGAGAGTGCTTTTTGGGAGTCGGTCGGCTGCTAGTTTTCCAGCATGTACGTCCAACAGAAGCTGGCCGAACAGCCGCCTACTGTCGGACAGACCGACATACACATGGGCAGAATGTCGGCCCTTTTCTTTTTTTGAACCGCTAAATGTCTCCCGACATTCTGCCCATGTGTATGGGGCCTAAATCTCTTATAAGTAAAAGATAAAAGGGCATGTAACCCTAGTTTTGTGCTGCATCATTTTCACTCCAACCTGTTGAAACAGTGCATTCCAAAAAGTATGTAAAAGTCTGCAGTAAGGAGCGCCCTGAGCTTCTGCTATAGTTTTCATCATAGATATTTGTCCTTTTACATCAAGTTTCTCCATATCTCAGCAGATTCATATATTTCAGTTTCAACATTTGCATTCTGTTTATGTTAATGTTTTTCATCTGACACTGACCTGCTGATTCAGCTAATCTTCACCATTAAACTACACAACAGCAAATTTACAGTCTATGTTAAACAGACAGGCATAGCATCAATCATGGTCGGCCTGGTGTCAGTGCATTGTGCTTGAGCCCCTATTACTTGTTGTAGATAAAGGGATATTTTACATAATGGCAGAACAGTGGCATGGGTACTTAATGATACATGTTTACAATTGTATTTTATTAGCATATTCTTTATAAGACTGTTGAATTTTACAACCACTGTTATTAAAAAAAAAAAAAAAAAATACATATGGAAACCATGTAACCCCTCTGAGTTTAATAGTAAATCTTGTGATCAGCATGATGACGGAAATTTTTTTAAAAATAATTGAAATCCAGCTGAAGAATAAGTGCCTGTTCACAGCAGATGCATTGGGCAAGTTCCAACACACAGACAAGGCTAAAGGCCTTGTTCTTTGTCATCACAATTCATACCATCTATGCATGCACTGAAAAAGTAAAACAAGTGTGGGGCTATACGATGCAATCCACCGCAACACGCCACAATAAAGAACTGAATAAAATGTCACTTTGTGTCATTTTAGTAAAGTTCTAAAAAAAAAAAAAAAAAAAAATGAAAGTAACTGCTCATCAACACCGCTGCCTTTACATGGCACTCCAGCGGCTGTGCAGTAGTGCATGCTACTAATGTGAACAAGTCTTAAGAACTTCTACATTTTGATTTGTGACAGTTTAAGAAGCCCTGTTCCTAGAGCATTAAAACACCAATTGTTGCCACAGTAGTACGGATTGAACTTAATTACCCTTAAATTAGTTTTGTACTGATACATTTTTTTTTCCTTGGGAGAGCAAAGGCAGTTGATACAATTTTGATTTGATATATTTTACTCTTCCCTTGGTTCCTCTTAAGCAAATTACCTCTAAGGTAATGTGATCCTTCTGCAGCACTGCATTGTGCTAAGTAAACACACACCCAAGGCAGATCAGTCTTCTCACTTGGCAATTATTATTTACATTTCCAAGCTTGACAAGAAGATTGTTCAGGTTTATAGACAGGGATAAAAGGGCTGGAGCATCACAGATAGGAGGGTGTCAGGACCTGGATCTGAACCTGCAGCCTCTGCTATGTCTGGAAGTATCTCTTCTTGCTGAGCCACCCGAGATGCTGAACCACTCCCTGGACAATTTCCTGGACAATCTGGACTTGAACCTTGTTTCTGGTGAACCTTAAATTCTCTGCTCCTCCCATGAACTTCCTATTTAAACCAAGCCTTTGCACTTTTGCTAGATTATTCTGCTCTCTATAGCCAATATTTCACTCTTGTTACTCCTGCTGACCTCTGTATCTTTGGTCCCACTCGTTACCAACCCTTGGCTTGTACCTTGACTACGCGTCTGCTTGTTCCCAGCAAGCAACCACTTGTGTACTGACCTTTGGCTTGTTTACTGACTATGCTTTGATCCCTACCTGCTATATCTGCTACTGGACCCCAGCTTGCTCACCTCTCAGTGTAAACTATCCTGAGGACTGCAACATGGTACTAACATGCAACAAAACCCATCTCCACCATTAGGGGCTCTGGTGAGTAGCCGTTAGTGCTAATAGATGCAAGTAGGTCATCCACCAGGGGGACCTGCTTGTATACGTATCCTGCTGGTCGGTGGGAGCCTATGTACTGCTAAAGCTACTGGTCTCTGAGCCTGACCCTTTACCATGACAGAGGGAAAAGAACAGGGCTAAGATATTAGGCAGACAGAGCCAGTCACTCTATGTATTCCAGATTGAAATACTGCTCAGTTTTTGCACAGTTTGAAATTAGAAGGTTTTTGTTTGAAAGATAATGTCACACTTTTTATTCACATTTAATTAGTTTGATGTCCATAACCTGGTTACATATTTTAAAGGTATAATGTGATGTTCTCCCAGACACCAAATGCACCAAGTGGTATTGCTGCATCTGCTATATATATATATATATATACAAACATTGAAAAGTAATAAATTAAATGCATCAATAACTCATATAATAATGTCTAAATGTATCTGTGTATTCAATCACATGAAGTAGAAATAACAGTTTATTTAGGGCGATGTCACAATGTGCACTTTCACCACTGTTGGTCACCAATGTGCTCACAGAACTCTCACCTTAAATAAGGCTTAAACATGCCTTATATATATTTCCATCAAGTGGTCTGGTCAGCCAGGGTAGAAGAAGCCCTCCTTATCCTCCCTTAGCAGTTAATCCAGATTGGGGTAATGGTCCCTTTATATCCTCCAAACTCCTATGCATATATGTTAGGGTAAACGATAAACAGTGCCTCCCATAGTGTAGTAAGTTAAAAAAGGTTTTATTTTTTTGCTTTTTTAAAGAATGCTGCTTACATCAAAACAATATAAAATCTGCATAAAAGATTTGTATACCCGGCAGATGCCTCTCATGTCACTTCCGGTCTGCACTATGTCTGGGACTCCTCCTCATCAGGGGAACCAGATTGGTTGCTAGTGTAGTCTATTTATATAGTGGGGACATGAAGTGTATACTTCCCCATTTTGTAGGAGCCACTTTCATGGATATCCCGCTGCTATTTTCTATGTGACCAGCATATTTTAACTTATTCACTAGAGGACCTGGATATTTGTGTGTAGTGGCCATTTTGTCATATGCTCTACTTTATCATTTAATACAAAGTGCCAATGGTTTATGAAGTACAACAATGAAACTGGAATTAGAAGAGAATATCATCAAGTTTAAATAGATTAATGGTTTAAAACATACTTATGACAATATGGGATTCCGGAAATGATATGTGGGGTGTGTGCATTTAAAATGTATGAGTCTTTATGCCATATGGCACTGCACATGCAATTTTCTATGCACATGGTTTGCTGACAGTTGGGCCAGTACCAGCACATGGGGCTTTTGACATACAGCTACCACATTAACTATTACTATTCAGCATTTTGCTTACATAGAATTAATGGCATTATTCCTGACCACTGAGGGCTATAGGCTACCATCTTCTTACAAGTAGAATTGACGCAAAGTTATTAATTATGTTGTACTTAAATGCCATTTGGTTTTGTACAATGTGATGCATACTGCAACGATTCCTCCAATGATAATCCACAGCAGCTCAATGTGGCAATGGCTGTCAAGATGATGACACTAATATAAAAAGGAGGTTACAGGACAAAAACGACTTGATGTTTCCAGACGTTGTCTTAAAGCTAATGGCTTACTATTCAGGAGAACAAACCCCCAAATGTTCTCCACTGTATCCACAATTAGTTGTTAATACATCCTTGTTTGTGATACAGACACTTTCAATCTGTCCAAATTTCTGTGTTTATGAACCCAGATGGGTAATATTTGGGACTGTATCCTTTGTATAAAAGTGATAAAGGAGATATCTGCATGTGTAACCTCTCCTTTCCCATTTGTGCTTCTGATATCATATTGGAATATTCATGCCTTAGGTCATATAGACTAGACACTGTTGAACATTATAAAAAAAAAAAAAAAAAAATGATCAGCATTGTCCAATTGTTGGATACATTTTCTCATATGTACACTTTATTGTCTCATAAATTGCACAGCAGTTGTTCATATATTTATGGTACCCAGCTCTCCATCTCAAAGTGTACACTTGGGCTAACCAATGATACCAGGGCTGTCTGCTGTAATGTCCATCTGAACAGAATTTAGGAGAGCCATCTTCATATTAGATGTCCTTCCCAGGGATGCATAACGGGTACCAACAATGGGTATGTTTTGTGGGTTAAACCCAATTTCTCTATCGCTCATTGACAGACGTAGTCCTCGGTGATTCAACACCCTCGGGTTATGCTGCCCTCTACAGGAGTAGGACTAGACAGGAAAGAAAACGTTCTGGCCACACCCTAGGGGCAGTCCCAGAGGGTATATCCTCTCACTTCCTGCTCTAGCAAATCAGTTTTTTTCTGTCTAGTTAGGAGTAAGGACCTAGATACCTTGCTGGGATCTTCGGTCCTGGCAGGATTTTTTTCTTAGAAAAGATTTTTTAGACAGCTTTTTTTCTCCAGTGTTCCTGTGAGATCTTCAAGCAAGAAAGCTGAACTGGGTGACGGGCTGGATGTTGAGATCCAGTGGTCACCCCAGTTCAGCCTACGAGCCGTGCAGGCCATAGCTACGCGCTTGGTCGGCCGCGACATAGTCCCACTGGACGGGGACTGACCCTGCGAGTTAAACGTCTCGCTGAAACGCCAAAGACCATGAGTCACGGCGTCCGTATTGGTCGACAGCCCTCCTACCTCGGTGGAGAGGGGTACTGTCAGGAGTTGGCGCCCGCCTGGTTCCGGTATGGTGAGTAGTATGTTCCCCCTTTCCCCCTGACGGGTCTTGTGGTGAACGCGGGCCCCTCTCTGTAATGGTAAGGATGGGTTCCCCTCTATCCTATAACATGTCACAGATCCCCCTAATTGAGTGTGATTTTTGTGTACAAGAAGCCAGGAGGCTTGGTTTGGGAGCTGACAATCTAATTGTAAAAATGTGAAAATGATTGTAGTCAGTGGCAGTACTGGAACTTTACTGTGATAGTATAAGGTATCCTACCTGTCAGAAGCCACAGGGTGATGTCTATACATGTATACTGCATTCCAGATCATTCCTCCAGCTAAGCAGATGCCTCCCGACGGCCACGGACCGCATACGGCTCGCCAGGGTCCGGTACCGCCGACCATGCTGACCACCATGAGGGTGAAGGGTTGTGAGGCCGAGATCCTTCTGCAGACATGCCGCTATTCTGTGCAGGCCGCCGCCATTGTCTGGTAGATCGCACGAGGCCGCCATTTTGGTGTAGCCTCGTGTCTCCAGCATGGGGGCGGCCATGTTTGAGGTGACTCAAACACCTCATGGAGCCAGGGGGAGGCGCCGGCAGGCGTGTTAAGGGGCGGAGCCGCCTCCTTTACCCAGGAAATAGGGCCAAAGACTTCCTGTCTGTAACAAGACAAGCACTGAGCAAGCTGATGAAAACTTCTGTGCATCAGGGATGAGCCTTGGGGTCTCTCTCTCTCTCTCGGGTCCAAAAAGGCAGGTAACACTGAGGGGCGCTGTTGCGACTGGGGGACACAAAAAAAAAAAAAGTTTTTTTTTACTTTGTCATTTTTTGTTGCTGGCAAGTGTCTTGTATAATCATTGACCCTGCCGCATAGGTATCCCCACCTGATCCCCTCAAGGTGGCCGCAGGACCCTCCAGTACCCCACTTGTTTTTAATGCATTATCGGCAGTTTTGGAGTCTTTGGTATCCCGGGTGGAGGTGGCCTGTCAGGGACGGGGGTCAAGAAGCGACCCCCACCTACCCCTATTGTTTATCAGATACTTCAGGGGCTGTTGTCTCAGGTAATATCCCCTCAGCAGTGAGGAGCACGTTTCTGCCTCCGCCATAGCACAAGAGTGGTGGATGCACTAGTTGTGTCCGTCCGGGAAACCTTTAGTCTTGAGGTTACACCGGCAGAGATAGCTGAGACTGAGATTCCTTTTTGGTACTTGTTAGCCTACCAAAAGGGCGAAGGATTTTCCTTTACCCAAATGGGGTCGTTTTGAAACGAACCCCTGTTATTTCCAAACGCATGGCTAGGTGCTATCCGTTTGAGGAATTCCTCTTTATAGGATAGACGGTACCACCTGCTGTCTTGCCACAGACTGTTAGGATAAAAGGACCTCGTAACAACGAGGACCTTCCTTTTCTGCTCATAAAGAGTTGTTCGTTCCGCGAGGGCGGGCGATAAGGCGAAACCCTCCAAAGCCCCTTTAGAGGGGTTTCAAAGGGCGCTGGTCGGCTAAACAAAAAGTCCGGCTCAGCCAAGCCTGAAGATACAGCCTGATGCGCCCCTACCCATCTCTGGGGTGGGGGGGATGTCTTTACCGGTTTCTGGAGGACACAGGATCGAGTTTCGATCACTTCCACCGGTGCGATTCTTCCCTTCTAACATTGAACGGTTTCAGGGGTTCTATTCGAACCTATTCACAATGCCTAGGAAAGAGGGCAAGGTGCGTCCAAATCTGGACTTGGGAAGAAATAGAGTCCATCCGTACAGTGGTGGCCTCCCTGCATCAGGGGGATTTCCTGGCGTCCATAGACATTTAGGAGGCCTATCTTTATATCCCCATCATCGCAGGACATCAGCGTTTTTTCGCTTTCCCAAAGATCATCCCTGGTTCCCACCAGGAGACTGAACTATCTGGGCCTAAGGTTGGATACATCCTGGGCAAGAGCGTTTCTCCTTGCGGAGAAACTCCAGAAGGTTCAGTCAACGATTCGGATGTTGCTGTCCGTCAATTGGCTGGGACTGATGGTGGCCTTCTTAGAGGCAGTACCGTATACCCAGTCTCATACCCGAATTCTCCTGAAGGAGATTCTTTTTTAATGGAATAAGAATTCCGATTCCCTGGACAATCGTATCCGGTTGAGCGAGCGGACTAGGAAGTCTCCGATGCTCAACCAGGGGAAGTAATTTCTCCCGATAGTATCCAGATTACCAATAAGGGTATCAGGACTGAGATCGATCAGATTTTGTCTGATTTACTGGATCGAGCAGCTCTAGAGCAGCCCGATTCGGATCCAATCTCATATGGCCTCTTCATCCAGAGGTTTTTCACTAGCTGTCCCTTCATTGGGACATCCCGGATGTGGATCTGTTGGCACCTTGGCTTAACAGGAAGGTGCGGAGGTTTGTAGCTCGCGCCGCGATCCTCTAGCGGACGCAGCAGAAACGCTGATCGCCCCGTGGGGGCAGTATCAGCTACGGCATGCCTTCCATCCTCTCAAGTTGCTGCGGGAACTTCTTCGCAGGATAGAGGTGGAGGGAATTCCAGTTATTCTGGAAATTTCCGGACTGACCTCGTCGAGCCTGGTACGCCGACTTGGTGAGGCTAGTCGCGGACGCTCCTTGGAGACTTCCTCTCAGGGAGGATTTGCGGTCTCAGGGACCAATCTTCCATCTTGCTTTACAGTCGCTGGCTTAATGGCCTGGCCATTGAGACCCAGGTACTGAAGGACAAGGGAGTGTCAGCTTCAGTTATTCCTACCTCCAGTTAAAGCAAGGAAAGCGACTTCCAGCACATGGAAGTCTTATATTGCATGGTGTGAATCTATTGGATTTCCCCCACATACCTATTCGGTGACCCGAATTTTGGTCTGTCTGCAACAAGGGGTTGAGCAGAAACTATCCTTGAGCACGATCAAGGGTCAGGTTTTCGGCGTTAGCAATCTTCTTTCAAGAAACCTTTGGCTAATCATTCCTTGGTGCGGAATTTCATCCAGGGGGTGCGACATCTGGCTCCGCCAGTGCGCGCACCCTTACCGCCTGGGATCTTAATTTAGTGTGGTCGGTTCTTCAGAAACTTCTCTTTGAAGATATTAGGGAGATTCCCTTGCTTACATTATCCCAGAAGGTGGCCTTCTTGGTGGCCATTACTTCTGCACGCAGGGTGTCAGAACTGGCCGCATTATCTTGTCGTTCCCCATATCTGGTGGTTCATAGGGATAAGGTGGTTCTTCTTCCGAATCCATCCTTCCTTCCTAAAGTGGTTTTCAGAGTTTTTCATCTGAATAAAAGTATTGTTACCTTCCCCGTGTCCTAAGACTAGCCATCCTTGGGAGTTTGCATTACACTCCTTGGATGGGGTTCAGAAGGATACACTTGACTACTACGAACTTGTTTTCGTAAGACGGACTCACTTTTTGTGATCACGGATAGCCCTTGAAGGGGGTTGCCTGTGTCTGCCGCGACCATATCTACATGGATCAGTCAGACGGTGGTACAGGCTTATTCTATTAAGGGTCAGAATCCTCTGTTCCCTGTAAGAGCGCACTTCACTCGAGCGCTCAGTACTTCCTGGGCCTATCGCCATCAAGCGTCAGTGGTCCAGGTATGTAAGGCGGCCACCTGGTCGTCGGTACATACCTTTACAAAATTTTATAAGATTGATGTGATGGCATCGGCGGATGCCTCATTTGGCCGCAAGGTTTTGCAGGCCGCAATTTGAGGATACCGGTGGTCTACCTCGGGGGTTTTTTTCTGTTGAAAAATTTCTGTTGAGTCTCATCATTGAGGATGAGCATTGTAAACTTCTAGTTGGCACCGGTTGGGCCTTCTAGATTGGATTTGATTTCCATTTTCCCACCCCTCATTTGTGGTACTGCGTTGGGACGTCCCGAGGGTGTTGAATCACCGAGGACTACGTCTGTCAATGAGCGATAGAGAAAAATTGATTTTTGTAAAATCTTACCGTAAAATCCTTTTCTCTTAGCTCATTGACAGACGTAGTACCCGCCCCTCTGTTTTTGAGTTGGGTTGGGTTAAATTCTCTAAACACTGCTTTGTGACATAACTGATTTGCTAGAGCAGGAAGTGAGAGGATATACCCTCTGGGACTGCCCCTAGGGTGTGGCCAGAACGTTTTCTTTCCTGTCTAGTCCTACTCCTGTAGAGGGCAGCATAACCCGAGGGTGTTGAATCACCGAGGACTACGTCTGTCAATGAGCTAAGAGAAAAGGATTTTACGGTAAGATTTTACAAAAATCCATTTTTCTTCAGAAATTACCCTAAAACTCCTGATGTGTCTCCTATTATGGACTTTGCCAACAAAATGGCATCCATGTGGTTTCTTCTTCTACTGCAGGGCATACCCCACCCTCAGCTTTCCATGTGCCTTCTCCCCAGTTCCATGTTCACCACAGCATAGCAATGTCACAGCACATGCACAAAGCCCAGGCAAATACCAGTTTATGCAACATCAGGAAGAATGTAATTCAGCCAAGTATCATGTTATTCTACCACAAGAGGGCCCACCATGTCAATTTAAATTACTAGCATAAACAACAAACATACATTACCCACATTGCTCCACAATTCCATCTCTCGTTTGCCAATAGACCAATCCGTTAAATACATAGGCCAGCTTCAGTATCCCCAGTATGGCAGATACATGGACACAATCAAACCAATCCAACATCATACATCTTTATACCATTGGCATTTTTTCCTTACTTAAAACAATAGAGTGATCCATTGTTGCTTATATAGGCCGTAGAGCAATGAAGACACATTTGTCTGCAATCATGGGATAAACGGCTAAGGGGAACATGACTAAAACTCATGATCAAAAAGCCCCACCTATATCAGAACACTACAAAAAGGACCAAAACATAAATTGTCAATAATATCCAGGGGGCATGTTGCATGCAGTTCATAATGACCTTTGCATGGTTGTGTACTCACCTTCTCAATAACCTACATTTTTAAAGTTCCAATGCTTCTATCATGTTTAAACACACAATGACATGCTGGGTGTGATTTTTAAGTTATATGTTTGTTACCCGGAAGATATGAGATTTATTTTACCTCAGACAATATTTGGGTTAAAAATGACTATTGACTATTGACTAATGACTATTGACATAGTCTTTGACTATGAATGAAAGCTTTAAAACAGCAATTATTTTATTGGTATATAGTTTGAAAGCCTAAATTAATTTACAACAATCTATCTATAGTACATACAAACAAATGGAAAATATTCCTAGTTTAAATGAACAAATATAGAGTCTAATACTCATATACGAACACAGACACAAAGAGGGCAAGCCATGTATACCTTAAACGTTCATAGTTACCATTCCCTTGAGTGTTTCATCCTGGTCTGCCTTGCAAGAGGGCGCTCCTCTCCCCTAACCTACACTAATATAGAACCATATCGCATAGACTTGTATAGGGCTATTCTGATTGGGTCAGTTATCTTGCCCTGTTCCTCCCTCTGGGCGTATCTCCTTCAGGATTGGACAACTTCCCCCTCCCCTAGCTTAGCATAGTTCAGCCCCTTGCTAACCACTCCTCTCTGTTGGAGGGAAAATGTTGAAAATACCTGTTGATTTACTCTGCAATTGAAATTTAAAATATGCAAGGTTCATTTCCGGGGCACATTGTCCAACCCTCAACAGATGGTTCATCTTCATTGCATATCTTAATGAGAGTTCTTTGATATGGAGACTGAAATAAGGGTGGACGTGACGTGATCTATTCAGCTAGTTTCATTGGCCCCAGGAAGTCTGGCTCCCAGAAACTTAAGTACAGGATTGATACTATTTAGCATATCAACAGACTACCTCCCAGCGAACAGAGTTGTTGAATGGGATACATTTTATGTGTTTAAATGTGAATAGCTGTCTGGCCTTTCAAATGGACTTGTTAATCAAGTTACTATTGCCTGCAGACTGAAGTCACTCAACTTCATATAATTGATAATCATATATCAACTAAATGTAAAATCAAAACTCAATATCTCGTACGTATATATATTTACATTAATATTTACAATTGCTGATGGAGATTTATACATAACTCCTCATCATCACAACACGGTAAGGGAGATTACACATAAACTCATAAGGCAACAATGTTTGTATGCAATACAGTTGTTCATACAATCATTTTCTTAGCATTCTGCAGGTCTTCCCAATATAGAAGGCACCTCAGTTGCACACCAATACATATACCAGACCAAGTGTTTGTCACCCTCAATCAGAAATCTACAGTAGTCACATCTTCCACCTTTGGTGACAGCTAGTGTGTTGTTTACTAAAGGATTTGAGAATGTTCACACAATGTATTGTATGGATATTTACTTCAGTTATCGAATAGCATGCAGGTGAAAAATTAGATCTTTCCTTTAACATGACTGAACAAATTAAGTGAATCTTCAATCTGATTGTATGATGGAAACCTGCAGAGCTTAACCTCATTCACTTACCTCTGGAGAACATTCCCTTACAAATTGTAACTTTCCTTGCAAAGTGAACAGTCAATTAGTCTTTAGTAAATCACCCCCTAGTCTGCCATTATGTTCCCCCTTCAATCCTCTCAGGGAACTATGCACTAATACATCACAAATAGATCTGCCACTCTAATAGACAATGCCAGGACTACCCACAATGTATTTCCTAACTGCCTTATCATTACTTGACATATGCCAGTGTGCCTCTCTGATGCCCTATCAGAGATGCCCTATTTTGATTAATGCACTCCTATACTGTACATAACCTTACTTCATCACGTTTTATAAAGCAGTTCCTCCCACTCACTGTTCTTTGCCCTGTCATATGCTTGGTGGAGGCACTGTTTCTTTCTCTGAGGAATTTCTTTCTCAACTCACCGTCTGCTTTTTAGAGTCAACTAATTTACAATTTCTGTACAATTTCTACTGGCTTTTAAATATTGTCCCATGTGTATGCTCTTCTTTCAAAGGTTTCCAGTGGAAACTTCTTACATGTACAAGATTATTAGTAGATATAGGCTTCTATATAATCTCGTAAGGCCCTATCCTTCTCCAACTCAACAGTTAAAGCCCAAAAAGTGGATCACATGTACTTGTAAATTTCAAATTGAAAGTGGTTACACCTAACTTCTCCACAAATTTCTCCACTTCATCTCTTGTCCCTTGCCATGATGAGCACATCATCAATGTACCTATACCAGCCCAATTTTCTGAATGGGTACATTGACAATGTGTCATTGCCAAACATCTAATTTTTGCATTCTTTAGCTATAAATTAGCTAAGTGCCCATGGCTGTTCCCTGTGTTTGACAGAAACATTTGTCATCAAACATAAATGTTTTGCATTCCAAAAGGAACCACTAAAGTTCTACTATACATTTTGTATGCATTTGTTTGTTCTTAGGTCTTGTATTTAATACCTTTTCTATAACCTCCAAACTCCCCTGATGGGGGTTGGAGGAATAGAGTGCCTTATGAAGAAAAGCAACAATATACAGTAACCCTAAAAACCTTATCCCTCACAAACAAAGGGCAATTAGAAGTGGTTGCAGGATCGCCTGATGAGATTGGTCTTCCCAGGAGATCCCTGACTGATATATGGACCTTTGGGAGGTCAAAGAATACAGTTGTTCTCGGATGTTGTACTTATAAGATGGCATTTTTTTGTTCTTTTCTTTAAATTACCCCCTCTTGAAAGGCCCCCATCAATCAGGTCAAACCAAAACATGTGATCCTCCTGTAAGCCATTTTCAGGTATCCTGTGTACAGCTCCTTTTTCCTCAGTATCATTCTTTGTGGATTTCTTTATGTGTATCCACAAGCAAGCAATGTCGCAGTCCCGCAAAAAAATCACAGATCACCGCCATTACTAGTTTAAAAAAAAAATAAATAAAAAGGACATAAATCTTTCCCGTAGTTAATAAATGCAATAACTTTTGTGCAAACCCAATCAAAATACGCTTATTGCGATTTTTTTTTTTTACCAAAAATATGTAGCGGAAAACAAATCGGCCTAAAATGTTAAAAAAATTAGATTTTTACTTTTTTTTTTTGAGACTTTCATATAAAAAATTTGAAAAATATTGTTATTTTTTCAAAATTGTCGCTCTTTTTTGTTTATAGCGCAAAAAATAAAAATCACACAGGTGATCAAATACCACCAAAAGAAAGCTCAATTTCATTTGGGTACAGCATCGCACAACCGTGCAATTGTCCGTTAAAGTCACACAGTGCCGAATCACAAAATAGGTCCTGGTCATTGAGCAGCCAAATCCTCTGCGGCTAAAGTGGTTAAACCTTAACGTCCCTCTTCATCCAGGACAGTAATTTGGACTGTTGGGGAAGTTAAACTAACAATACCATCAAAACTGTACATAGGAGAGCTCTCCTTTAAGTAGGGGGATTTGGTGGTTGGGGATTTTCATAGAAGTTATTTTACTTTTTCTTTTTATATTTTTTACAGAACATGGTCTTAGGATTGGGACGTGACAGGAGTAGTGCTGTATGTTTTTTATTGATTCTCTTGTTTGGTCCACATGACAGCTGTCCATTGGAGCCACATTTTAGCAATGGTGTTTTCTCCTTTTGAGTATTTTTTATTTTTTTTAAATTACGCTGACTGATCGTTTGCAAGTGTCAAATAGTAAATACAATGTATCAAAATATCGTTTCATTGCATTTACTATTTCATTCATATAAAAATATTGTATTTATCGGCGTATAACACGCACTTTTTTCCCCTGAAAATATAGTGCAAAGAGTGGGTGCGTGTTATACGCCAATATTTCTTTTTCTAACAGGGAGGGGCGGAGATCGGGCGGTCCACCCCGGGTGCCACACATTGGAGGGTTGTCAGGCCGGCCGCCCCACCTCTCCTGGCCCTGGGACAGCCCTGCCAGCGTACTCTGCATTTAAGAAAAAAATCACTGCCAACTCTTTTTTATAGATCCTTACTACATTACAGTATATCACTGTCATTAATAAGCAGTGCCTCTAAATACCTTGTAAGCTTTGTTCTTGCTGCTGGCTGCTATCCTCCTCCTGCTCCTCCTCCTCTGAGTGTAGCTTTGGATTGGTGGAGGAGAGCGATCACATGACTGCCCATTAGACGTCAGAGGAGAGCAGTCACATGACCGGCCATGGAAGAACGGAGCTACTGAGGTAATTAGAGGCATCGTTTTACAATAACAGTGACACACTGTAGGAAGCATCTATGGAAAGGGGCTAGCAGTGATTTTGTTTTTACTTTAGAGTAAGTTGGCAGGGCTGTCCCAGGAGATTGGGGGTCTCCTGGGAGTGCAGGGGGGCTGTACAATGTAAAAGGGGCTTTGTAATAAAAGGGGGTATGAACTGTGCATGGGGGGGACTGTGAAATGTATAGGGGGCTGTTTAATGAAAGGGGCAGTGTACTGTTATTTTTAAATATTTAAAATGTTTTTTTCCTGAAACTATCCTCTTAAAGTGAAGGTGCGTGTTATACGCATGTGCGTGTTATACGCCGATAAATACGGTACATGTGAAAAAGTGCATACATACAAGTGAAAAATGCGATGAATACATTTATGTGAAAAGTGCATACACTTTTGATCTGCAAATGATATCAATTTACAAAACCTTAGAAGTAAAATAAATATATAAATAAAATGTATTTCTTTTTAATCTCTTATTAAACTTTAGTCAACACTAATTAGCCATAATTAGCTCCCTTTTTCTCTTTCTCCCTTAGCTTCTATTGTTCTCCTGATTATTTTTTTTCTTTTTTTTATTGTTTTTCTTTTCTTTTGCCATTAAAGCTGAGGGTTGGGTGTTAAATTTATTACATGGTTGCATTACTCCAGCTTTGATCAATGCAAGTATGCATGTTGATAAATATTTGCACATTTCCTTGTAATGTTCAAGGTTTATTTCAAGTGTTCTTTGGATTACTAATTAAGATTATTTGCACATTTCTTTGTGATACTTATACACATACAACTTTTCAAATTTTAGGTGCTGCATATCTGAACAATCATTATGGAAGCTGCAAATCACTTTAGTAAAATGCTACTATAGTGATAGAAGCAGTTTCCTGGGTCCAGTGCTGAGTGATTGCCCTTCTGCATATTAACCACAGGGGGTTGCTCGCTTGAAACTTCCGTCATTCATAGACTGCCTTGTTCTTGTACAAGGTGTTCTTTGACTGGACAAGGTGAAGGTCATGACATCACCTCCCTACCTTCTCTCCACCTCATCCAACTGAAGAATGCCTTGTATTCATTGAAAAAAAAAAATACATGGTGTTCTGTAAATGACAGCAGTGCAAGGCAAGCACTCCCACGTGGTTACTATGCAGAATGACTCTATAGTGATTTGCAGCTTTCACAGGGGTTGCTGAAGTATGAGATATTCATACTTACACTGGTCCAAGTTAGACCAATAAAGCTAAACTATAAAATTCAGCTTTATGTTTTTTTTTTTTGTTTTTTTTTTCTCATTTTAATTTGTTTTGTTTGTTATTTAATATGCCTTGCTTTCTTTTTGCCAAAAAAAAAAAAAAAAAAAAGTCATGTTAGTGCTAGTAACCTATTTTTTTTTGTCTATAGATTACCTAGAAATGTAAATACTTTTTCCAAGACAATATTTTTAAAAGAAAGCCTAGCGCCCCTCCCCCCTTCTAAAAACAATGTATGTATAACTTTGTCATCCTAAGTAATGACAAAGTTATCCGTGAATAAACAGGTCCAAAGTGGTAAGGTAAAACTGCTGTGGTCTAAAAGGGGTATACAGGTATAAGAGGTTAAGTGGTTAAGCCAATTTGGTAAAACCGCAAATAAACTACCAATGGAACAAGTTATGGTAGTATAGAAATGAGGTTAGTTGGTGAAGATAAGCTATTTATATGTTAGGAGCAAATGTGTTTTTGTTTAATCAGAATGGATTTACACTGATAACTCTTATTGCTAAACCTAATTACTAACTACTGTGTTTCTTTAGCAAGTGGCTGCTTGCCTCTGCCGCATAGAAGCGGTTAAACTGTATGTGTATATTTGAAAAGCTTGGAAAATGGCGAAATAATTTGCAAAGTGCATTAAAACAGGCACTTTTTAATATGGTAAGTGCTTCTCAGTTGGACATTAAGCTGGACTGATACTTAAGTAATAAGCAACCATTACACTTTGTCTTTCTGGACAGCATGTCACTAAGAAAGTTTAGAGACATATTGACCCCCCCCCTTCCTGAAGCCCCCCTTTCACAACTGAATTTACAAGAAAAATTGCCTTTAGAAAATAATTGATTTTTATAAGTCTTGAATGAATAAAGAGCTACAGTATAGGTCTTTCAAAATGTAAAAAAAAATGGCTTTGGGCTTTGCTTGTGCTCGCTTTTGCTAAGCAGTCTGTAATAGAACTATATTCTGTAACTCTATATGAGAATATAACAATGTATAGATAAGTTTAATTGTATCACTAAACATATTTATGGAAATGGTTTTGCTTTGAACAGGTTTGCCCAACAAGGTACAATTGCTTCCTTGCACTATAAGGTAGGCTAGGCGAAATGCAAGTGGTTTACGCTCACATATAAGCATTGCAGATACACTATATTATCAAAAAGTATTGGGACACCTGCCTTTATATGCAAATGAACTTTATCCACTTCTGCTCCGGAAGGTTTTACCCCCTTAATGACCAGGGCATTTTTTGCGATTCTGCACTGCGTTACTTTACCGAAAAATTGCGCGGTCGCGCGATGCTGTATCCAAATACAATTGATGTCCTTTTTTTACCACAAATAGAGCTTTTTTTTGATGGTATTTGATCACCTGTGTGGTTTTTAGATTTTGCGCTATAAGCAAAAAAAGAGCGACAATTTTGAAAGAAACACCATATTTTTTTACTTTCTGTTGTAAAACAATCCCAATAAAAAAAAATTAAAAATCTATTTTTTTTTTTATCAGTTTAGGCCAATTTGTATTCTGCTACATATTTTTGGTAAAAAAAATCCCAAAAAGCGTATTATAATTGGGTTGCGCAAAAGTTATAGCATTTACAAACCACTGGATAGATTTTTGGAATTTTTATTTATTTATTTTTTTTGTTTTTAATAGTAATGGCGGTGATCAGCCTTTTTTAGCGGGACTGTGACATTGTGGTGGACAGATCGTCCCCTAACTGACATTTTTTTACACTTTTTGGGGACCAGTGACATTAATACATAAATCAGTGCTAATATTATGCACTGTTACTGTATAAATGACACTGGCAGGGAAGGGGTTAACACTGGGTGTGATCAAAGGGTTTAATGTATGCCTAACTGTGCTTACTCACTGTGTATAGGAAGGGTTCTGTGACAGGCACAGAGAGATGCAGTTTCAGCTTAGCTGAAACTCCTGATCTCTCCCTGCCTGTTTCACGGAATACTCACCTGCTTTGCTTACATAAGCAGGCGGGTCTTCTGTCAGTTTATCTGATGATCTTGGGAGGAAGGCGGTGATCTCTGCCACTCCTCCCACGGTCGGCCTCCCACTGTGTCTAAACACAGCGGGAGCTCAGCTCGTGCACGAAATCACGTAGTACTACGTGATTTTGCATAGCTGAGCCGCAGTAATACTATGGTGGGCGGACGGGAAGAGGTTAATGGCATCTTAGTCCATAGGGCTTAATATTGAGTTGGCCCACTCTTTGCAGCTATACCAGCTTCCAATCTTCTGGGAAGGCTGTCCACAAGGTTTAGAAGTGTGTGTATATAGGAATGTTTGACCATTTTTCCAGAAGTGCATTTTGAGAGGTCAGGCACTGATGTTGGACGAGAAGGCGTGGCTCGCAGTCTCTGCTCTAAATTATCCTAAAGGTGTTCTATCGGGCTGAGGTTACCCATGTCTTTATGGACCTTGCTTTGTGCACTGGTCCAAATCATTTGGTTGAGGGGGGATTTTGGTGTGGGGTTGTTTTTTAGGGGTTGGGCTTGGCTCCTTAGTTCCAGTGAAGGGAGCTCTTAAGGCATCAGCATACCAAGACATTTTGGACAATTTCATGCTCTCAACTTTGTGGGAACAGGTTGGGAATGGCCCTTTCATGTTCCAACATGACTGTGCACCAGTGCACAAAGAAAGGTCCATAAAGACCTGGATGAACACGTTTAGGGTGGTGGAACTTGACTGGCCTGCACAAAGTCCTGACCTCAACCCTATAGGACACCTTTGGTATGAATTGGAACAGAGACTGTAAGCCAGGCATTCTCGTCCAACATTAGTGCCTGACCTCACAAATGCGCTTCTGGAAGAATGGTCAAACATTCCCATAGACACACTCCTAAACCTTGTGGACAGCTTTCCCAGAAGAGTTGAAGCTGTTATAGCTACAAAGGGTGGGCCAACTCAACATTGAACCCTACAGACAAAGGGCTCTTTTACACGGAGCGGACCACATTGCGATCTGCTCCGGCACTTTTTTTTTTTTTACGGAGCGGATGACACTTGTGTCATCCGCTCCGTATGTCCGCATATCATCCCATCTGTTTGCGGATGATATACGGACATAATGTATGTCTATGGGCATTGCGGATGTCAGCGGATGACACCGCTGACATCCAATTTTGCATCCTTTCCGTTTTTTCAACGGAACAAAAATAGGGTTCTGTTTTGTTCCAAAAAAACGGAACAGAACTGAAAGGAAGAAAATTGGATGTCAGCGGATGGTCATCCGCTAACATCCGCAATGCCATTGACATGCATTATGTCCGTAAATCATCCGCAACAAAATAGGATGATTTACAGACATGCGGAACACCCATGTGAAAGGGCCCTAAGACTTGGATGTGTGTAAAAGCAGGTGCCCCTATACTTTTGACAATATAGTGTACTTGGAGCTGGATTATAAAAAGTGAATTATATATCATGGTACCATATTTTTTTAAATCCTTTAAGTACCTTATTCCTGCAATGCTGTTGTATGGTCACATGATCTTTCCCTGTTTTTTTTTTGTTTTTGTTTTTTTTGGCATCTACAGTGAAAGATCCTTGGGAGGGGCTTTTATTACTCTGCCGATGTATGCTATCTACAGTATGAGTCTCTGTCTGGCCAGCCCTGATTGGTACTGTGCTAGTCACATGACTAAAAAAAAAAAAAAAAAAAAACTATTTCAAAAGAGCAATTCAAATTTGATTATACATCAAAACACTGTTCACATTCACCCATTTGGATACAAAAAGTGAAAAAAGTAGGGTGAACCACTAAAACCTTCAAGCATGAAATTAAATCAAAGCGGAGTTGCAGCCTGGGAAAAAAAAAGTAAAGTCAGCAGCTTCAAATACTGTAGCTGCAGACTTTTAATATAAGGACACTTACCTGTCCAGGGTGCCCGCGATGTTGGCACCCTAGGCTGATCAATCCATCGGCTTTGGGTGCAGGCGCTAGCATTGCAAGTCAGGGAAACCGGCAGTGAAGCCTTTAGGCATCACAGCCAGTTTCCTACTGCGCATTCTCAAGTCACACAGCACTTTCTTAATGGTCCCTTCATCTTCTGGGACACGCACAGGTCCCAGAAGGCAGCAGGGGATAGAGGAAGGGAAGGTGCTGACATTCTGAATAGAGAAATGTTAGGGTTTTTTAAATGTTAAAAGTTTATTTTGAAATTGGAGAGTTGTCTTGCATGTTTTGAATTTGGCAATGAAGTTGTGGGCTCTGTGATTATGAATACTGAATTGTCTGCATGTGCCACCACCTCATGGTAGTCTGTGAGTTTGAAGATCCATGTTATAGTTGTTTTTTTTATTCTGGCAGTGCAAAGAAGGAGCTTCAAAGTTAGTATAAAGATAAGGGAGATGGGGAAGCCCATTGGATTTATGAAAATGCTGGTTTACCTCCCTTAACCTTTACAGCTGCATTACATGCAGAGCAAAGAGCTAGAATCCATTGTAGTATGTCTTTTTGAAGGTGTAAATTGGGCCATGTTGAGAACTGCAAGTTCACCCTACCAAAGGTCTTCTCCACATCCGTGGTTTCAAAAAAAGCATGGGGTTGGCTTTCAAACATGATCAACTGTCAGGGAATAATTGTCTGATAAGGTATAGCCTGGAAATTGCAGTGTTTGTTGTAGAATTCTTTAAATTCACTGACCATGTCAGAGGATTTGGTAAATATAACACCCTTTGACATGCCTATCTGAGAGATGTAATTTTTAGAGGAAGGGTCCTTGAATATTCTTGCTAACAGTCTGCTGAGTTTGCTGTGATTTTTGTAGAAATGGTGCCTACTTCTGACCACTTGAGATTTAAGGTTAGAGATGAACTTAATACCCTGCTCACAACTGAGCTCTGTAGCTCCTGATGAACCGAGATGGCCAGGGATTGTTTGTGGATTGTTTCTAGTTTGTGTATGCACAAAAGATACCAGTAAATGGACAGCCAATAAAACACAGATACGTATTCCTGGGAGCATTGGTCATTGTGGCTATCTCACCCTAAAAGCATTAAAATCTGATTATCATTATACTAACTTACTCTGAATCACCCGGATTTACCCGTAATTGCAATTTAACTTTAGACCAGAGAGGGCTACGGTGGCATCCATATGAATATCACACCTTATTACCTATCTACGCATGTTCACCTGATACCTGTTACAGGCACAATCTCTCTTTGATCCCTTCTGTTACTTATTACTCTTACCTGCTTTTATTAATATCAGTTGTGTTAAAGCTCTTATCCTGCATATTGATTACCTCATGCTATGTACCTTCACTGCATCATTTGGCTGATTGCCACATGTTTATTCATTTAGAATGCACTGTTTAGTTCTTTGTTGACTCTCTGTACGAGTGCATAAAAACCAATGAAATGTTTAATATTAAAAATACAGATAAGTAGTCTGCAAGCTCTAAAATTACAATGTGACCAGTTACATGATTGTACTTCAGGGGTATGGGTCAGTATTCTGCCCTACAGAATACCTCTCTGAATCATAATTTCCTCTAGAGTCTGGAGGTGGAATTCCCTGTTTCCAGGAGTCATCCTTTGATTGCATATCTCTATACATAACACTGATCCTTGGGGCAATAGTAACCCCCCCCCAAGTATTTCATTTTTTTATGGGGGTATTCCCCACTGGCATTATATAGGTTTGCCCACCCAGACAATACCACTTAACAGGTATGCCAAGATGTTTTTCCCATCTCGATTGTGGGTGTTTAACATCTTTCCACCTTGACTATTATTCAAAATGATATATTAAACTAAGGTGCTAGGGGTCCAAAGGTTTGATGTGCTACCTACCTCAGGTGCCATCTCTATTACATTTGTTTTTTTCTATTTACCTATTGGTCTCAGGGTACCCCTACCTGGATACCCCCCGAGGGGGACATACTATGTTTATTCTACCGTTGTAGGTTTTTTAAAATAATTTTTATATTGTGCAATATGTGTTTTAATTGATACTTGTATTTTAACCTGTAAGATATACTTGTGGCTCTTTCTGTTAATTTTGTAACATGCCTTTGGCGTTTGACTTCAATGTACTGGTCTTATCTGTAACTATTTTTGAATATTTCAAATAAAAAACAATAAAAATACAGAAATGGTGATCAGTGCTCCTGGAGTTCATGTAGTTCCACCCTTTGGTGACCAGATTGTATCCTTTTTCAAGGTTTTAAAAGTGCTGCCTATAGTTTTAGCACACAGAACTCTGTATATGGTAGTTCTCTGTGCTCATCCATACTATTACCAGCCCACTCAGGTGTTATGATGTTCCACGAAGATCCCATAAGCTGTGTTTTTTATCTATTGAAAGGTTTATTGTTCTACAAAAATGGTGTTGGTCTTATGTAATATCTGGTCGGTTTAGATGTCAAAAGTCTTGTGTGCATTTCTGTTTTAGCTGGAGGGATGAAAAACCAAATGAAACCAGAGTTATCTTGTTTTCCAGGTTGCCCTAGGTACAGGATTATTTATGACCGATCTAAGGCAATATGGTATTGGATTTGTCTAGATTCAGAACACTGTAGCAAATGTTCTTACTGGCAGACACTTTCCATTTACCAGAGGAATAAAATTTGCATAGTTGTTTTCCAGCCAGGGTATATTGCTTAGAAATATAACTGGCTGTATAAGCAAACAACCTACACCTTTCCTCTGCCAAGTATTTATTTCCCATAAAACAATAGGGTAATGGTCATGTTCCTGCATCTTGGGGAGTTTAATGCAGAGTGCATATATTGAATGCTGGCTCAATAGACTGTCATCCTTCATTCATTCTAGACCCGTCACCAGCTCTCTACTTCACTCTGCTACTATGCCGCTCTGAATGTTTCGCCTTTATTGATACCAACCATGTTAAGGTTAATATACATATTGCTTCTCACAGAACTGAAGTTGTACATTGCACAGCTGTGACAAGGATGAAATCATACAGTTCATAACCCTTTTGGTTCTAAAGCAACATTTGTAATATCTTTCTTTCTTGTATGTGGAATTTTAAGCAGCTCTGGTTTATTTAAAAAATAGACAATGCTTTCTTGGAATAACCTCCCCCCAAGCTAAATAAATTAAAACATTTGCATTGTGTTGCAGAAAGGGAATAAACATAGATTTTATGCAAAATATTGCTTAATGATTTTTAATCCCCCAGTTCCTTTTATCACACATAGATCCAAATATATTCTCTGATTACTAAATAAATTACATCTGCCTTAGATAATGTACATTTCAGTTTCTTCTTTGACTGAGCTTGCATACCCATGCTTTTTTTTAAGAGATCAGCACATAATCATTTAGAATAAATGATAAGAAATGCTGCTTGCCTATAGCCCTATACCAAGAAAGGAACTGGAGATTGGAGGTAATGAGAGTAGAGATGACTGACTCATCAAGGGTTGGTTTGTAGTCACATGGTTGTTTCAGTAACCTTTTTCTCCGAACCTAAACATTGGACTTGAAATTAACTCAAGTTAGTCTGAATCATTGAAAGGCTCTGCCCTGGGTAATTTTTGGATATGTTTTTTTCTGAGCTTTAGCCAGAGAACCTTTTCCAAAGCAGTAACTCGCAAAGGACCAAAGGACCAAATGTATGAATAGTTATTTTTGCCACAAAAAGTAGAAGGATCCTATCTTATATCTGATATGGTGAGGCAGAGTTAGTTCTCTTTTTTAAACGGAGGTGGAGTTTCTTGTTGTAGACTCTAGCCATGTATGTATACATATAAAACGTTTTTTTTTTTTTTCTGGTGCCAACATAGCAGCATATATGTGGTAGTAGTCTTGCCTACTTCCACCCACATGAACAGTGGAAAGATGCCACACAACAGCCTATTCTCTTGTTTGTCCTCACAGAACTCACAACCAGCTGTTTAGCAGTTGTCTATTCAGGGTCAACCTCTTTTGTAGCACAGCCCCTTGGATGCTATATGTTCCAGTATAAGACATAGAACCTCTTATGTGAATCTTTAGGAATGAAATACTGTGGGCTTCAGTCCCACATACAGCAGTGCAGTCGGGGCTATCTTCTTTGAAAGTGATCTACCTGTCAAGTTTTTTCCCAGCCTGCCTCCCAGGAAATGGATGGATCCATGCAGCTGCAGCTCCAGATTTCCAAGACAAGTTCTTTGTTTGGAGTTTGTCTGTGAATGTCCAGAATTTGTGTGCTGCATCTCTCTGATGGCCTGCAGCTTCAGTGTGTTCCACTGTGCATTCCTGTAGCCATTGCAGAAGGGAAAATGAAAGTGACTACATTCTAGAAAAAGATGCGTCATTCTGTGCATTTGAAGTGGATAGATGGCTAAAGGTGGCCATCTTGGGTTTGGCATAACCTTCCCCGCAGTCACCTGGGAAAGTAATCAGATTGCTCAGGAGACGGGGACAGGCATAAGAAAAAAAGAATAAGAGTTAATGGCTTGGTCTTATATGTGAGCGACTCCACTTGTTTAGCCGCTGTAACGGCTGTGCTGCCACTCCAAGACAGGTGTGTCCAAACTTTTGGTCTGTACTGTGTGTGTATATATATATATATATATATAGTACAGACCAAAAGTTTGGACACACCTTCTCATTCAAAGAGTTTTCTTTATTTTCATGACTATGAAAATTGTAGAGTCACACTTCAAGAGGTAGTCACCTGAAATGGTTTTCACTTCACAGGTGTGCCCTGTCAGGTTTAATAAGTGTGATTTATTGCCTTATGAATGGGGTTGAGACCATCAGTTGTGTTGTGCAGAAGTCAGGTGGATACACAGCTGATAGTCCTACTGAATAGACTGTTAGAATTTGTATTATGGCAAGAAAAAAGCAGCTAAGTACAGGAAAACGAGTGGCCATCATTACTTTAAGAAATGAAGGTCAGTCGGTCCCAAAAATTGGGAAAACTTTGAAGGTGTCCCCAAGTGCAGTCACAAAAACCATCAAGCACTACAAAGAAACTGGCTCACATGCGGACCGCCCCAGGAAAGGAAGACCAAGAGTCACCTCTGCTGCGGAGGATAAGTTCATCCGAGTCACCAGCCTCAGAAATCGCAGGTTAACAGCAACTCAGATTAAAGACCAGGTCAATGGCACACGGAGTTCTAGCAGAAGACACATCTCTAGAACAACTGTTAATATCTGCTAGGAAACCACTGCTAAAGAAAGGCAACAAGCAGAAGAGACTTGTTTGGGCTAAAGAACACAAGGAATGGACATTAGACCAGTGGAAATCTGTGCTTTGGTCTGATGAGTCCAAATTTGATATCTTTGGTTCCAACCACTGTGTCTTTGTGCGACGCAGAAAAGGTGAACGGATGGACTCTACATGCCTGGTTCCCACCGTGAAGCATGGAGGAGGAGGTGTGAAGGTGTGGGGGTGCTTTGCTGGTGACACTGTTGGGGATTTATTCAAAATTGAAGGCATACTTAACCAGCATGGCTACAACAGCATCTTGCAGCAGCATGCTATTCCATCCGGTTTGCGTTTAGTTGGACCATCATTTATTTTTCAACAGGACAATGTCCCCAAACACACCTCCAGGCTGTGTAAGGGCTATTTGACCAATAAGGAAAGTGATGGGGTGCTTCACCAGATGACCTGGCCTCCACAGTCACCGGACCTGAACCCAATCGAGATGGTTTGGGGTGAGCTGGACCGCAGAGTGAAGGCAAAAGGGCCAACAAGTGCTAAGCATCTCTGGGAACTCCTTCAAGACTGTTGGAAGACAATTTCAGGTGACTACCTCTTGAAGTGTGACTCTACAATTTTCATAGTCATGAAAATAAAGAAAACTCTTTGAATGAGGTGTGTCCATCTTTTGGTCTGTACTGTATATATATATATATATATATATATATATATATATATATATATATACACACAAGTCCACCAGTTGTCCATACAGCATAGTCCACTGATCTGAAACAGTTGTGGGGTGTGAATCTCCAAATGAAGCTGACACATTTTGAGGGTGACCCCTCTTCATCAGAGCTTTGATTTTGATTCCAAACCATAGCAATTCACCTTAATAGCCTTAACATAGCCTTAATTCACCTTAATAGCTGGACATTAAACATTTTCAGAATGGGGTTGGGAGTAACAGCATAAGTATTGTATTACCCTTATGACAATTTTATCAGGTTTATGTTTATAATATATCTGTCATGAGAAGAAAATGTATCTATCTATTACCGGTATCTCACTGAAAATGCTAGTTGTCTGTGAGCCATGCTGATCTTCAGTCTTCTTTTATTTTGAGTGAATCACCTAAAACAAGTATGTAGCATGGGGAGTATGTGAGGATCAACATAACAAGCCAACTAATATTTATTAGAAGTATGTTGGTAAGCTAGATGAAGTTTAATAGCAGGTAATTATATTACTATTATATTTCATGATTACTACAGTATTTATTTTTTACAGCTGTAAGTCCCCATGCGTGCTAGCTTTTCTTTAAAAGAAAACTAGGAAAACAGAGAGTATATATTCTGTTTTAACTGAAGAACCGTGATGCCTTTTATAACTATAACAGAGTCCTTTGTTCTGCAATGCTGAGACAAGTACAAGGTCACCTATGATTTACTGTAGAAGTGCTGAAGTTTTAATTAGTTACCTTTAAATTAAGACTGTAGTAGACTTGTTTGATGAAGCTACTGGCGGTGTCTATATATTGACTTTCTAGACAGCCTGACAAAACATAAATCTGTTTGCAAGCATTCGTTTTCTGTTATATTCATACCCATTTTGTTGAATGAATATGTTTTCGATACCACTGGATGCTCATTTAAACAAATGGTGTTATGCTCTCTTTCACTTCATTAAAAAATGCAATATAGCAGAACTCAAATTAGATAACTGGAAAGCTCAATGGACTGCACACTTTCCTGTGGGAGAAGCAATGATCGCAGAAAATTGCCAATTCAGTTATTTGTAAATAAGCAGCAAAGAGAATATGATGGAAAGAAAAAAAAATAGTTTCAATTTCCCCACAAAACACATTGCAGGGACATTGTTTGAAATGTACTCATTTATTTTGTACACTTTGTGACTGATTTACTTCATTTTTTATAATTGATCTTTTATGTATGTAGCACTACCCCCTTGAGGGTTGCTGTTTAATGTATGTTCTCCCTCAGTGCTTTGACCCTGTGAACCGTCCAGCCCTCCTGACACTAGGTTCAGACATAAACAGAATGTTATAACATCAAAAGATATCACTAAACACAATCTTCTATAATATGCAAGTAAATCTTCTCAGTTATACTGTCAGACAGCACTCAAAACTAAAGAGGAACTCTGAGCCAAACTATACCATGTGTATCCTAATAAGAGATATAATAATAGGAAAATCAGAATGTGTCCCCCTTAAGAGTAACCATACAATAATGCCCCCCCTAGCAAAACCTTGCTATATTCTTCACCGGCAGTTGGAGCTCATATGAAGCAATTCCCAATGTGGCTTTATATATTAGAAAGGAAACAGGATGATTGATTGTATTCCTAAGAGATCTGGTAGCTTCTTAAGTGTAATGAGGAAGTGTAATACTTGCAGTCTGGACTTGGAGCAGGTACCCTCTCACCAAATCCTGATGTCCGTCTATGAGGGCCCTGGGGAACAGGCAATGCAGTCTTCCACACTCTGTGGTCTGAAATAGCTGTGCTCTGCTGCTTCAGGGTATTCGACCAACCTCCACTCAGCCAGCGACACTCCTAAGACATCTGTTCCACCGAGGCTGAGTCTGTGAGCAGGTCATGCAACGTGCAGTAGGCTGCAATCTGCTGTCTCACTCACTACACAGCAGACCGATGTGCACACAATGAGTCCCAGGAGCAAGAGAGCTCAAGTCTGTTAAACAGATACTTTTTTTTAGCTCCTCCCAAGATGCTTTACCGTCTCCTTTGATTTCTGGGAAGGCAGCCTCATGAGTCATCCAGCCCCATGATCATCACCCTGTAAAAGACTACAGTTCCCACAATGCCACTCTTATAGTCTCTGCAAGATGACGATCCCATCCTGAAATAAACACCAGAGGGGCACAGAAACCATCTCAGGAAACGAAAGATAGGTCTGTACATTCAAACATGGTGGTCCGGTCCTGGCTACATTTACAGTATCACTACAGTCACCTCAGTCAAAATTGGAAGGACGTCCACCCCCAAAAAATGTTAGGATTGTCTTTGAAATTTGTGTTCATAGTCAAGATAAAATTGTTGAACAGTGTAAATCTGCTACTATCAAAAGCATAACATTTCAAGCTACCTTTGCTAATTTTTGTTAAATGTTTATTTTATAGGATGGCCGTCTTAGAGTTAATGACCAACTTCTTGCTGTGAATGGAGAGAGCCTGCTGGGTAAATCAAATCAAGAAGCTATGGAAACATTGCGAAGGTCCATGTCTATGGAGGGAAACATTCGTGGAATGATCCAGCTGGTAATTCAGAGAAAGTTGGATAGACAGCCCGAGGTAATTTCAGAACTAATTGCCTATTCACATTATATTGTGGGAGATTGTCAGTTGTTATCTGTTTTTCATCCGTTGTCGTCTGTTTTTCATCAGTTGTCGTCCGTTTTTCATCCTTTGTCATCCGTTTTTCACCCGTTGTCATCCGTTTTTCGTCCGATCCGTTTTTTTGACTGATAAAAAATAGGGCATTCATCCGTTCAAAAAAACGGACATTGACAGAAGCGGATGAAAACGGATGTTAACTGATGATCATCCGCTGTCATCCGCTTTTACATAGAGATACATTGATGTCCGTTTTTCATCCGTCAACGGATGGATAAAGAACGGACAAACGGACAGCATGTGTGAAAGGGGCCTAACACAAAGATATTATTTTTTTTTAAAGGTATTTTTATTAATAAACATAAAACACAGACAACAGTCCGATATAAATCAGAAAGTACAACCAAGAAGGAAATAATGCATATCCAAAAATCATACAGACAGAAGTACAGGGCAGTAAGGCAAAGAACATCAACCACAGTAGCGCACATATAGCAACCTTAATTGACTGCCCCCACCTCGCCTCTCCCGCACCAACCAGAGACTTCGTAGGATGATATTCAAAAAGTTTTTATTTTATTTTTTTTAATTTTTTTCCCCTCCCCCCCTTCCCCCACCCTCCCAACAACTTAAAACATGTAACCTTCCAAATAGTATAAGGAGAAAGTACAAACCTAACAAAACCCTTCACGGAATGCATTCCTATCACATCAGCAAGTATGCAACCCACCATAGGGAAGAAGCACCACCCCCCTCCCAGCCCCGGGCACCCAATAGGTGAGAAAAAAAAAACAAAAACGTCCCCAAGGAGGAGCAATAAGTTTGACAAACAGTCACACAACAACTCAGAAGTTTAGACCTCTCTGGACCCTAGAACCGAGTCCATCCAGGAGGACCATACCTTAGCAAATTTTTTCTTGGAACCCCTAGCCAGATATGTCAATTTATACATACGAAGAGCATTGTTGACCAGTTCCACCCAGGCTGCTACCGTAGGCGGAGCGTCCTGTTTCCATCTCAGGGCAATCAATTTCTTGGCATAGAAAAAAAGTATACACAACAGAGTCCTCTGGGACTGCCGAATACCCTCCTCCCCAGATTGCCAAGTAGGCATCTGTCCGGCGCGAGAATATTCGGCAGTGCCAATTTTTCCGCGATAAAGATACATACCCCCTTCCAGAAAAACTGAATCAGCGGACATAACCAGACCATGTGAAAGAAGTCCCCCCTAACTTCCTGGCAGCGGAAACACAATGGGGAGGCAAGCCTTCCCATCGCAAAGAGACGACAGGGAGTATAGTAAATTCTATGTAAATAATTCAGTTGAATAACCCTGTCCCCCGCAGCTATCAATCCATGGAACTGGGCACTGAGCAAATCATCCCAGTCCGCCAGTTCCAATTGAGGTATATCAGCCTGCCACTTTGCCCGAAGGGACCCCATCCTCCCCTCACCCTGGTCAAGAGTCAACCCATATAGTCGAGAAATGAGTTTAGTGTGGTCGGGATTCATCAATTCCTTTTCCAACCGAGTCGGAGCCAGGTGGACCCCCCGAAGACCAAATTGGGCCGCCACTGCGTGTCGAAGTTGCTGATACAGAAACCAGCACGTCAAGGGAATCCCCAGCTCCGTCCTCAGCTCAGCAAAGGACTTAAAGGTCTGGTTCACAAACAATTGATGGGCATATTTTAAGTCAAATCCCGCCCACCTCCTAGAGGAATCCAACTTATGTAAATCTGGCAGTCCCGGGTTAAACCATATAGGAGCATTAGGGGATCTATTGAAGGAAGAACCCCCCATTCTAGCGTTACAAATATGCACAATTTTGTAGGATAATCTAAGGATAGCGGCACCCTCCTTCGGGTAAGGACCATTCCTATATAGTGAATTAAGGAGTGCCTCATAGGAGCCCATCACCGCTGCCGACGTGGTGACCGCCGCGTTCGGCAGGTCCGGGAAGAACCACGCATGGACATGTGTCAATTGAGCAGCCAAGTAGTAAGCCTGCAGATCTGGAGCCGCCAGACCCCCAGCGTGAGCGGGGAGTTTTAGCGTGCTGAACGAGATCCGCGCCGGCTTCATACCCCATAGAAAAGAAATCAGTATGGATTCAATGCTTGCAAAGAACCGTTTGGGAAGGTACACCGGCGCCTGCCAAAAGAGATAGAGGAAGCGAGGCAGATAGATCATTTTAAATATATTGATTCTACCCATCAGGTTAAGGGGCAATTTGCTCCAGGTGACCAAGGTTTGTTTCAACCGTTGTATCAGTGGAGCAATATTGTTGTCAACGTACATGCCCACCGGTTGCTGAATGACCACACCCAGGTATCGAAATTTAGTCACTACCTGAAGGCTACGCGGAAGCACCAGGTCAGGTGCCCGATTAGGGTCGAGGGGGAACGCCACCGACTTATCCCAGTTAACCTGGAATCCCGAGAATCTCCCGAAGGATTCTATTACCTCCAGGGCAGCATCCAGGGACTCCCGGGAGTCAGCCAAATAAAGCAGCATGTCATCGGCATATAGAGATGTTTTCTCTTCCAGCTCCCCCACCCTGCAACCACGTATCCTCTCATCACGCCTGAGCAAGTTGGCCAGTGGTTCCAGGGCCAGGGCAAACAGCAGGGGGGACAATGGGCACCCCTGCCTAGTGCCACGGGACACCGGAAATTGTTCAGTAACCCTGTTGTTGACACGCAAGCGCGCCACTGGCGAGTCATAGAGTAATCGCACCCACCTGATAAACTTTGGACCAAATCCCATCCTGCCCAGCACTGCGAATAAATAGGGCCACTCCACCGAGTCAAATGCTTTATGAGCATCTAAGGATAATATCAGTCTGGTGTCCACTCCAGAGGGTGGAGCCTGTAGGTTGATGAAGAGACGACGCAGGTTTATCGCCGTAGAGCGGCCTGGAATGAATCCAGTTTGGTCAGAGTGAATAATCTTAGAGACAACGTTATTCACCCTACGGGACAAAACCTTTGCCATAATTTTGACGTCCGCATTGATCAGGGATATAGGCCTATAAGATTCGCAGTACATCGGGTCCTTTCCCGGCTTGGGTATCAACACTATCAGGGCCTCCCGAAGGGACGGTGGGAGCTTCCCAGTCTCAAAAGCTTCAGCATAAACCTTAGATAGTCGGGGGACTAGAGTCCCCGAGTAGGCTCTGTACCACTCAATCGGAAACCCGTCCATCCCCGGTGTCTTATTAGCCGCAAAAGAGGAAATCGCAGCCGCGATCTCCTCAGCAGTAATAGGGCCCTCAAGCGACACACTATCCTCCACCTCAAGCGTCTCCATCGGGATATCCCGTAGGTAGGAGTCCAGTTCCTCCTGAGAGTAGGTGGCTCTTGAGGAGTACAAGGACTTAAAAAAATCTAGAAAGGCTCCCACTATCTCCGTGCCCTCCGTGCACCGCCGATGCTGGGCATCGTAAACACTGGCAATAGCCGTGACCGGGTGCTCAGAGCGAGAGAGATACGCCAGAATCTTACTATTCTTATCACCATATTCAAACACTCGCTGCTTTTGATAGAGTAATTTTTTCTGAGTCTTTTCTATCAAAATGAGATCCAGCTGCCGAGCACTGTCCCGCCACATGGAATAGTTCTCAGATGAGGGGTTTTTAATATATTCAATTCAGCCTTAGTCGCTTCCGACTGGAGAGATTCCACCCTCCAGGCCCTATCCTCCCTGAGTTGCTTAATCACCCCGGACACCGAGCCCCGCATGGTAGCCTTGAAGGCATCCCACACCATAGCACCAGAGGCCGTCTCCTGATTGACCAGCCAGAAATGAGCCATCTCCTTCTCAGTGATATTGAAAAAGATTTCCTCGTTGAGCCACTGAGGGCTCAACCTCCACAGTTTGTAACCGATTGAGGAGGAGAGGCCAATTGTAATAAGCAAAGGAGAGTGGTCCGAGACGGCCCTAGGCAAGTAGGAGACGGAAATCAGTCTCGGGAGCAAGTCCGGGGAGACCAAACACATATCCAACCTGGAGAGGGTTTTATAAGAGGCCGAGTAACAGGAATATTCTCTAGCGGTCGGGTTCCTCCACCTCCAGCAGTCCACCAACTGATACTTGTCGACTGAAGCCGCAAGAGAGGAAGAAGCCGACACATCTCCAGGATACCTATCCACCGCAGGGGACATCACTGCATTAAAATCACCCGCAATCAGCAAAGGCCCTTCGGCCACCTGTAACAATTGGGCCATTACCTTGTCCCAGAAGGCTAGTGTAAATGGGGGCGGGATATAAACAGACAAGAAAGTATACACCACATTCTCAATTTGCAATAAAACGATAACATATCGCCCATATATATCGGTAACAACCTGTTTCACCAGGCACCGAAGTGAACAAGTCACCAGGATTGATACCCCCCTGGCGTGTGTGGAAAACATGGAGTGGAAGCCATGCACCACAAACGCCCGCTTAAGGGCAAGAACCTTAGACCCAGTCAAATGTGTTTCCTGTAAAAATACAATCTGAGGGGTATATTTCTGTAAATAATTAAAAACCAGGGCCCGTTTCACTTTATCGTTAAGCCCCCTAACGTTCCAGGAGAGCACAGTTAACTTGTCCACAGCCATGGTAAGAAAAAAGAGGACAGTCCCATGCTGATGAGGTCCCCCAGAAACCGGGCAACAGGGGGCAGCGCATCAACCGCCGTAGGAAGCGTCTGTATACAGGAGGTAAGGAGCGCAGGAAGCATCCGTGAAGGGTAGAAACCAGTCCCGAAGAAACAAAAAAACAAAAAGTCCCCAACCCCCCACCCTGCCCGTAGCCCCAACATGCCCGAGCCTGAACCCCAAACCAAACCAAGTCAGTGGAACTAGTGGAGAACCGAACCTAAGTAACGTTCCTAGAATGCCACCATACAGTCACACCACATAAAGTTACCATCCGGGAAGGGGAATCAGGAGTACACCTCCCACAGGTAAAGAAGAGGAGACGGGCAATAATCCAAGGCACAAAAAAGGGTATCCCCAACCTTGCGACAGGCTCAGCATCCGGAGTGATATATCTGGAAAAAGGATACCCCACTCAGCAAAGTCCTTAGCCCCTGCCCAAGGAGTCCAGCCATTGAGCAGCGTCCGCAGGATCCAGGAAGAATTGCGTCTTGCCTCCACACACCACACGTAATTTAGCAGGATACAACATACTGTAAGGTAGCTGCCGCTCCCTGAGACGTTTCTTGACATGCACAAATGCTGCTCTCTGTTTTTGCGTGCCCGCTGAGAAATCCGGAAAGATGGTAATGACAGCATTGTCAAAGCGGAGATCCGGTAGTTCCCTGGCCTTCCTCAGAGCTGCATCTCTGTCCCTGTAGTGAATGATCCTTGCCAGCAAGGGTCGGGGCCTAGCTCCCGGTGCAGGGGCCTTAAAGGGGACCCTATGAGCCCGCTCAACAGCAAATAGTGGGGAGAAGGAATCAGGGCCCAGCGCCTGTTTCAGCCAGGATTCTACAAAGGCCTCAGGATTTCTGCCTTCAGCTCCCTCCGGGAAGCCCAGGAATCGCAGATTATTGCGCCGCAGGCGGTCCTCCATGTCCCCTAACTTAGCCGCCTGGGCCTTCTGCTCCGCCTGTATGCCTCTAAGTGCTGCAGGGAGAGGGAATACATCGTCCTCTACGGAGCTTATACGTTGTTCTGCAGTGGTGACCCTCTGCCCGAGCTTGTGGACATCGTCTTTAAGGAGGGAGAAGTCCACCCTAAGAGCATCAATCTGGGATGTAAGGGAGGTCTGACACATTTTTATGGCGTCCATTATTTGCGACAGGGTGGGTTCAGGTACCTGGGATATGCGTGGTCCCACAGGTTCTGCAGCGGTATGGGCACTCGGTGACAGTGCAGGCCATTCAGGACTGTCTCCCATCCAGGATGCGTGAGCAGCTGCAGCGGAGGCCCCGGCAGCGTGAGAGGATCGGGCGCCATCTTGGACCTGTGCCGAGGGATCCGGATCGCGATCCTCCGGGGACACCGGCCTGTCCCTGCCGTACTTCACCATATCTGTCGAATGCAGGAATGATCAGGGAGCCGAGGGAGGTAAGTAGCCAGCGAATTAGAGCCCGGATGGCAAAGGATTAGATACAGGAGAATCGATCGGCAGCGGAGCTAGGAGAAGAAGCTCCTCACATCCCGGAAGTTGCCCTGATATACACACCACAAAGATATTATTTAATTAACACCAGTTAAAGTGTATCTAAGTCAAAAAATTTTTTGCTTTTGGATGAAGTAGGGGGTTAAAACCCTTGGCAAGTTTTGTGTATTTTTGCGAAAATTTTACTTCACATCCACAGCAACTTAACCACTTGCCGACCGGTCACGTTGACTGTACTGCGGCAAAGTGGCTCGATATCGTCCAGTGACGTAGACCTTCGTCGCTGGACTCCTCCCCTTGTGGGCGGTACGTGCGCGCCGCCGGAGGCTCGCTCCCGCTGTATTCAGTCACAGCGGGAGTCGGGCCAGGGGAGGAGCGGCGGTGATCACCGCCGCTCTTCCCCGACCGTCGGGGATCGAGTGTGGAGATCCGCCCGCTTGTGTAAACAAAGCGGGCGGATCTCCTAAGTGACAAACAGTGACAGATTGCAGGATTCAGCATAGCTGAACCTGCGATCTGTGCCTGTGTCACACGGTCCCCTCTCCCCACACACGTTAGTAAGCACCAGACATACATTAACCCCTCCCTCTCCAATAAAGTTAACCCCTATCCCTGCCAGTGTCATTTTTACAGTAACAGTGCATATTTATAGCACTGATTACAGTAGTAATGTCACTGGTACCCCCAAAAATGTCAGTCAAGGGTCCGATCTGTCCGCCAGAATGTCGCAGTCCCGCAAAAAAAATCACAGATCACTGCCAGATCGCCGCCATTACTAGTTAAAAAAAACAATAAAAATGACATACATTTCCTGTAGTTAGTAGCTGCGATAACTTTTGCGCAAACCAATCAAAACACGCTTATTGCGATTTTTTTTACCAAAACTATGTAGCAGAAAACAAATTGGCCTAAAATGTGAAAAAAAAATGATTTTTACATTTTTTTGGGGGGGGGGGAATTTCATATAAAAAAAAAATGTGAAAAATATTGTTATTTTTTCAAAATTGTCGCTCTCTTTTTGTTTATAGCGCAAAAAGTAAAAATCGCACAGGTTATCAAATACCACCAAAAGAAAGCTCTATGTGTGGGGGAAAAAGGACATCAAATTTGGGTACAGCATCTCACGACCGCGCAGTTGTCCGTTAAAGTAACACAGTGCCGAATCGCAAAATATGGCCTGGTCAGGAATAGGGTAAAATCTTCCGGTCATAAAGCGGTTAAAAATACGCTCATTGAGAATTTTTTTGTCAAAGACATGTAGCTAAATACATTTTTGCCTAAATATATGACAAAAATTAACTGTCAAAGTAGAAAAATATTGTTATTTTTTCAAAATTGTGGTTTATTTTTATTAATATCGCAAAAAATAAAAATCGCACAGGTGATCAAATACCACCAAAAAAAAGCTTTGTTTGTGGGAAAAAAGGACGTAAATTTTGTTTGGGTATGGCGTTGCATGACCGCACAATTGTCAGTTAAAGTCGCACAGTGCCGAATCGCAAAAAAGTGGCCTGGACGTAGGACAGCAAAATCGTCCAGTGGTAAAGTGGTTAAAGTGATTGTAAAGTCTCTTTTTTTTTTTTTTTTTTTTTTTTTTTAGAATAACAAACATACTTACCTCCTCTGTGCAGTTGGTTTTGCACAGACTGGCCCAAGTCCTCCTCTTTTTGGGTCCCTCTTCTGTGCTCCTGGCCCCTCTTTCCTGTTGTGTGCCCCCACGGCAAGTAGCTTGCTGTGGGGGCACCTGAGCCGAGTCACAGCTCCCTGTGCCTATTCAGACATAGAGCTGCAACCCAGCCCTGCCCCGTCTCTCTCTCCTGATTTGCAGCAGTGTGAGCCAATCGTACCGCACTGCTGTCTTAGCCAATGAGGAAGGTAGTCCTGAGTAGCTGAGACACTCCTGCAACATCGCTGGATAGAGATAGGCTCAGGTAGGTATTAGTGGGGCTGAGGGGAGCTGCTGTACACAGAAGTTTTTTTTTTTTTTTTTATCTTAATGCATAGAATGCATTAAGATAAAAAACCTCTACCTTTACAATCCCTTTAACAGGAAGTAGGAAGTATCTTCAAATCTAGGGGAGATTTGAAAGATTTCCTCTTACCTCCTATTTGGTAAAAACTGTAAAATGTGTGTTTCCCGTCACTTTTTTTACTAGGATCCTGATGAAATGGGCAGAGATGTAGCTCTCTGCAAACATATAATCATTGGAATAAACTTGTGTTCGGACTTGAATATTATGGTGTGGTGCTTCAATTCTTAAAGCAGAGCTCCAGGCTCCTTCAGAAAAAAGTCAGCAGCTACAAATACTGAAGCAGCTGAGTTTTAATATTAGAACACTTACGCTTGTCCACAAATCCAGCGGTGTCTTCACCCAAGACAATTTTTCAATTGGCTGCTGCCGCCATCTTGGCTGAGGGAAACCAGCAGTGAAGCCTTGCGACTTCACAGCCGGTTCCCTGATGCTCATGCGCAAAGCGTGCTGCACTTTTTGAATGGGGAAAGGTGGAGGGGGGGGGGGCAGAACTTGCGGCTGAGTTCACTGTGGTGCAGTCAGCTGGAAATGGGAGCAGGTACCTGTCAAAAACAGGTATCCTCTTCCCCCAAAGGTGCTAAATGTGGCAGCGGAGGGTGGGGGAGGAGGCTAATAAGGGAAGCTCCCCTGTTTGGGTGGGGCTTCACTTTACTTACACATAGTATAAATCATCAGTTTCTCTCTTTACATCTTTGAAATCTGTTTTAAGGACCACGTGTAGAACAATGCTACTTTGTTGTATAGCATCAGGTAAAATGTGTGTATAACCATTTTTTTAATTTTGGATTGAGTAGGGAAGCATTAAAATCCCTGCTGTTTTTTATTTTGTGTTTATTTTTCGTTTATGTATGCCTACGTAAACGAGGCAGATCACTGTTCTGTCAGTAGGGAAGGCATGGGTTTATTGTTTCTGCAAAGCAAATCCATGCCTTCTCCTAATAAAAGCACCTCCCACAGTATAGAAAAACACAGGCTATGCACAGATTTAACCCTTTGATCGCCCCTTGTGTTAATACCTTCCCAGCCAGTGTCATTAGCACAGTGACTGCATATTTTTTAGCACTGATCACTGTAATAATGTCACTGGTCACAAAAAGTGTCAGTTAGTGTCCAAATTGCCCGTCGCAATATTGCAGTGCCGCTATAAGTAGCTGATCACTGCCATTACTAATAAAGAAAATAAATACAATTTTAAAAAATATTCCATTGTTTGTAGACACTAACTTTTGCACAAACCAAGCAATATACGCTTATTGGCATTTTTTTTTTACAAAAAATATGTAGAAGAATACAGGTGCATCTCACAAAATTAGAATATCATCAAAAAGTAATTCAGTAATTCAATTAAAAAAATGAAACTCGTAAATTATATATATTCATTACACATAGAGTGATATATTTCAAGCATTTCTTTCTTTTAATTCAGATGATTATGGCTTTCAGCTAGTGAAAACCCAAAATTTTGTATTTCAGATAATTATGTGAATAGTGTGAAAAAGTTCAATATTGTAGACTCATGGTGTCACACTCTAATCACCTAAATAACTCAAAACACCTGTAAAGGTTTCCTGAGCCTTTAAATGGTCTCCCAGTCTGGTTAGGTAGGTTACACAATCATGAGGAACACTGCTGACTTGACAGTTGTTCAGAAGACAGTCATTGACACCCTCTGCAGGGAGGGTAAGTCACAAAAGGTAATTGATAAAGAAGCTGGCTGTTCACAAAGTGCTGTATCCAAACAAATGGAAAACTGAGTGGAAGAAAAAAGTGTAGTTAAAAAAAAGAGGCACAAGCAACAGGGATGACTGCAGCCTTGAGACGATTGTGAAGCAAAGGCCATTCAAGAATTTGGGGGAAGAATCACAAGGAGTGGACTACAGCTTTAATGATGCTGGTTTAATGATCATGGTATCACTGTGTCATAGAAAATCTGTGGGGTATTGTAAAGAGGAAGATGAGAGACATCAGACCCAACAATGCAGACAAGCTGAAGGCTGCTATCAAACCAACCTGGGCTTCCATAACACCTCAGCAATGCCACAGGCTGATCGCGCCTGCATGCCACGCCGCATTGATACAGTAATTCATGCAAAAGGAGCCCTGACCAAGTATTGTGTGCATAATATTCTGTACATGGACATACTTTTCAGTAAGCCAACATTTTTTTTTGGTCTTATGTAATATTCCAATTTTCTGAAATACAGAATTGTGGGTTTTCACTAGCTGTAAACCATAATCATCAAAATTAAAAGAAAGAAATGTTTGAAATATATCTCTCTGTGTGTAATGAATAATTTTTTTTTTTGATTTTTTTTTTTATAGCAGAAAGTAAAAAATATTGTTCTTTTCAAAATTGTCAGTCTTTTTTTGTTTATAGCGCAAAAAATAAAAAATGCAGAGTTGTTCAAATACCACCCAAAAAAAGCTCTACTTGTGGGGGAAAAAAAAGACATACATTTTGTACAGCGTTAAACGACCGCACAATTGTCAGTTAAAATAACGCAGTGCTGTATCGTTAAAAATGGCCTGGTCATGAAAAGGGGGTAAATCTTCCCGGAGGTCATGAGGTTAATTTCTAAGGATTACATATCCTTAGAAATGTACTGACTCCACCTCCTGAATCTCCTCTTCTCAGGACCATTTATTTACTTTTTTAGTTAAAGCAGAGTTCCGGCCTCAAAAAAATGTTTTCTATAAAAAGACCCCCGGGACAGTCAGGGCTAGTGCATTTCAGCAATGATAGCCTCTGAACTGTCCCCGGGTTCACTTACCTTATAGAAGAAATACTTACCTTGAAAATGTCTTGTCCAGCGCTGCCATCTCGCATGTGGGCAGCAGAAGCCGGAGCGTCCTCTTCGGTGTCCTCTTCAGTGACGTCGGAGTCCCAGAATGCCCTGCAGCGGCCCTGCTCGTCACTTCCGGGGCAGGCGCGTCATGCCCAGAAGCTGTTTAGCAGGGAATGACGCGCCTGCACCGGAAGTGACGAGCAGGGCCGGTGTTCTGTAAAAAAAACATACCTGTGAGAAAACCATACCCTCGTCACTTCCGGTGCACCTACGGAGGGTATGGATTTATCACAGTAGTGTGTGTAACGTTACACTTGCCGCCGTTACATTAAAACAGCTCCTCTGCAACATGGGTCATCTCCGCTCCTACCCCTCTCACTTCCCTGATCTCGGCTAATAAATATAAAAGCGGATCACAGAGCCAACATCTCCGTCATTTACATTTCATACAGCCGCCGCCGCTTTTATATTTAGTAGCCGACATCTGGGAAGTGACAGGGATAGGAGCGTGATGACTCACGTTGCAGAGGAGCTGTTTTAATGTAACCGCCGCAAGTATAACATTACACACACTACCGTGATAATTTCATACCATCCGAGCATGCGCACTTGTCAACTTCTCTGCTGTTCAATGTTTCCGGAGCTCTGAGCATGCGCACTGCTACACTGCTCAGCTGTTTCTGACAGGAAGTGACGAGGATATGAAATTCTAACGAGGTATGGTTTTCTAACGTTACACCGGTGCAGGCGCATTGACTCCTGGGAGCGATGACGTTCAGCTCCCAGGAGTCAATGCAAGCAGGAAGAGATGGTGCGGGCTGCTGCGCAGAGTGAGGAAGTGGAAGGAAGGTAAGCATATTTTCTTCAAAAACAAGGTAAGTAAAGCAAAAAAAAAAAAAAGAAATCGTGATTATCCAATTCTTTTTTAGGTTACTTAGAGCAAGCGGATGGCAAAATTTCATTATGAGGCTGGAACTCCACTTTAACACCTGGAAATGAAAGTAGTGACAATACCGATCAACTATAATCCATGTCCTGAGATTTGCTCAGAAGAATGAATACATTATCTACCATTACCTGAATTTCCCTCTACAGCAGGGTTTCTCAACCAGGGTTCCATGGAGTCCTAGGGCTCTTCCTGAGGTTGCTAGGGGTTCCTTCAGCAATGGGCAATTTCTGCCCCTCAGATAAGTTCCAAATGACACCATTGTTCCTTTTAGCTATCTGTAAGGGGGTAATTCTTCCCAATGATGACAAGAGTAAGGAGCATTCTTCCCACTGACTGTCACACTAATGTGCCATGAGTTGTAGATTTTTAATTTTTAGCAGGGGTTCCCCGAGACCAGAAATTTATTTCAAGGGTTCCTCTGTGTTGAAAAGATTTAGAAAGGCTTCTCTACAGTGGTATTTTTATTTTTTTTTTATTTGTTTTTTTAGAACTGTAATATTTAAAGTTAATGAGCTTCATTGATTGCTCTGTATATCTTTTTTATGTCCAAAGCCTATCTCATTATTATTATTTATTGATAGAGTACTGACTTTATGGTGTGATTTTAAAGAAAGTGTATATAAAGAAGGAAAAAAATAGATATCAGTGAATATTTAGGTGGATATATGCTGTTTAATGCATCCACGCCACACACAGGAATACGTACTGAAGCCAGAGATTTGTTTATGCAATCTAAATCAAGATCATTTAGAAAATGAAAATACTGTTGCGTATTATACAACTAGATCTGCCATATCCTGTTAGTATAGCTCACACTCCACCAGTCCAAAACCAGTAACTCAATGGCCGGCATTTCTCAACTGGGACAGGATATCCCTCACCATGACTTGATGTATCTAGTATTTGCAATGCATTATAATCATACCTAATCTACATGCCATAAGGCTAAACATAGCCGCAATTCACAGTCAGGGGATGAAATATCATCTCTGTTTACCTACTGACTGTGAACATGCTGAACCGTTTTAATGAGCCTCAGCAACAGTATACCGCAGTGCCATCAAAGCTGAAACACTTTGGAGGAAATAAAATGTTTTGGTGGCTGGCATAGGGACTCCACTGTTTTCGTTACTCCTTAGGGGTTACAAACCATGTCAGAGCTCTGTCTGAGTGAATTAAGCACACATTGAGTTATACAGTATCTACAAGTAGGTTCAGTGCTTTTGAACTGAATTTAAATGTGTAATAAAAATGTTACTTGTACGGCAGTGTACAGGTTTCTTCATTAGACATCCATTATACATTTTCATTTTTTTTAGTAGTTTTGTTTTAGCAGCGGGTGCTATAGACTCTGCTTGTTTGTCATTATTTTTTGGCAGTTTATGTAATGCTTGGGGTAGATATTTCTATTTACTGTTCTAACTGGTTTTGGAATGGGAGCCAGACAGTTCTGAATGAGTTATTGGCATGAAGCTGTTTCTGCATAGTAACCCCATTCGACTTCTGTGCTCACTGGGTTGGAAGCCACGTAAATTTAGAATCATCTGAATGCCATGCTGAAATGGTGTGGCTCTAATATACAACAAATATGATAGATGAATGTGGTAAACCTGCGTGCACTTTATGATCTGCGCATAGGTAAGCGAGAGATACATAAATATGAGATAGATTTAATAGCACTGGATGGGATAGATCCATCCATTTATTGTGAGGAATGATTCATGACCCGGGAGTTGCTTTGACGGCTACAGTCATAAGTGGAGCAGTGAAGCAAGGGACCACAGATCATGAATACACGCTGAGAAGACATGTATTATATATTTTCTTCTATGCTTGCATCAATATGTGCATTCTAGTATGCAGGCAGACACCATCCTGATATGCTACCCTTTATCTCTCATTTTGTGTGTTTATATGTGCTCTGACTGTGCTTTCCAGAAATATAGCATATTTATAAGAGAGATGTTGGTACCAGCAGAATCTTATTCTACTCAATTTTATAAATGGGAAATGAAATGCTTAACACAAAGGAACATAAAAGCAGCATACTTTAAACATCTTCTATAATATGTAACATATATTACTCTGTTTACCATAATTTAAAGTAGAACTATGGTCTCCATTTATTGAAAACATATATATTTATATATACCTGTATATGAAAATTGGAGGCTGTGGACAACGGGTGGAGGCCATCCCAAAGTGGAAATATGAGATGTCTCAAGCTAGAAAAGATTATTAAATTACTGCATAGCTGTATCATTCACCACTGGAATTCCATGGCATGCCGAGATGTAATATTGTTAGCCAGCAAGAGGAGACTCCATAAGTCTCTCCAACATGGTCTCCGCATGTTGGATGGCGGACGTGTATGCGGAGGCCATGTTGGAGAGACTTAGGTGGCAGCGTGTATGTGGAGGCCATTTGGAGAGACTTATGGAATCTCCTTTTGCTGGCTAACAATATTAGATGGGAACTGATCATGGACCAGAGTGCTCTTAGATTAGGTAAGTTTACACATCTCTCCTTTACAGAAAAGTTATGCTATATCTAGCATGCTATAGAGCAGGTTTAAGCTTATATAGTGAAAGGATGGACTTCTACTTTAAGCTTATATATAGATATAAAGTGCCTTGCGAAAGTTTTCGCCCCCCTTGAACTTTGCGAACTTTTGCCACATTTCAGGCTTCAAACAAAGATATAAAACTGTAATTTTTTGTGAAGAATCAACAACAAGTGGGACACAATCATGAAGTGGAACAAAATTTATTGAATATTTCAAACTTTTTTAACAAATAAAAAACTGAAAAATTGGGCGTGCAAAATTATTCAGCCCCTTAAGTTAATACTTTGTAGCGCCACCTTTTGCTGCAATTACAGCTGTAAGTCGCTTGGGGTATGTCTCTATCAGTTTTTCACATCGAGAGACTGAAATTTTTGCCCATTCCTCCTTGCAAAACAGCTCGAGCTCAGTGAGGTTGGATGGAGAGTGTTTGTGAACAGCAGTTTGCAGTTCTTTCCACAGATTCTTGATTGGATTCAGTTCTGGACTTTGACTTGGCCATTCTAACACCTGGATATGTTTATTTGTGAACCATTCCATTGTAGATTTTGCTTTATGTTTTGGATCATTGTCTTGTTGGAAGACAAATCTCCGTCCCAGTCTCAGGTCTTTTGCAGACTCCATCAGGTTTTCTTCCAGAATGGTCCTGTATTTGGCTCCATCCATCTTCCCATCAATTTTAACCATCTTCCCTGTCCCTGGTGAAGAAAAGCAGGCCCAAACCATGATGCTGCCACCACCATGTTTGACAGTGGGGATGGTGTGTTCAGGGTGATGAGCTGTGTTGCATTTACACCAAACATAACGTTTTGCATTGTTGCCAAAAAGTTTGATTTTGGTTTCATCTGACCAGAGCACCTTCTTCCACATGTTTGGTGTGTCTCCCAGGTGACTTGTGGCAAACTTTAAACAACACTTTTTATGGATATCTTTAAGAAATGGCTTTCTTCTTGCCACTCTCCCATAAAGGCCAGATTTGTGCAGTATACAACTGATTGTTGTCCTATAGACAGAGTCTCCTACCTCAGCTGTAGATTTCTGCAGTTCATCCAGAGTGATCATGGGCCTCGTGGCTGCTTCTCTGATCAGTCTTCTCCTTGTATGAGCTGAAAGTTTAGAGGGACGGCCAGGTCTTCGTAGATTTGCAGTGGTCTGATACTCCTTCCATTTCAATATTATCGCTTGCACAGTGCTCCTTGGGATGTTTAAAGCTTGGGAAATCTTTTTGTATCCAAATCCGGCTTTAAACTTCTCCACAACAGTATCTCGGACCTGACCGGTGTGTTCCTTGTTCTTCATGATGCGCTCTGCGCTTTACACGGACCTCTGAGACTATCACAGTGCAGGTGCATTTATACGGAGACTTGATTACACACAGGTGGATTCTATTTATCATCATTAGTCATTTAGGTCAACATTGGATCATTCAGAGATCCTCACTGAACTTCTGGAGAGAGTTTGCTGCACTGAAAGTAAAGGGGCTGAATAATTTTGCACACCCAATTTTTCAGTTTTTTATTTGTTAAAAAAGTTTGAAATATCCAATAAATTTCGTTCCACTTCATGATTGTGTCCCACTTGTTGATTCTTCACAAAAAATTACAGTTTTATATCTTTATGTTTGAAGCTTGAATGTGGCAAAAGGTTGCAAAGTTCAAAGGGGCCGAATACTTTCGCAAGGCACTGTGTGTATATATATATATATATATATATATATATATATATATATTTTTTTTTTTGTAATTACACAGCTTTTAGCCACTTGCCGACCGCCCGCAAGTACATTTACTGCGGCTGTCAGCCCCTCCTGGGCAAAGCAACGTAGTACTACGTCCCTCACCCAGGAGCCTGTAGGGGGCGAGCACACGCCGCCAGAGGCGCGCTCCCGCCCCCGTTCATTCACGGCCATCCCTGCGCGAGTGATCAGCAGCTCCGATGTCCGCCGGTCACTCGCGATCTCCCGCTGGAGAGGGAGAAAGGAGGGTGGCTAATGTAAACAAACCACCTGTCATTCTCCCTGGTGTAACAGCAGAGATCATACGATTCTGCTATGTAGGATCGTATGTCTCTGTGGTTACATCAAAAGCAACGCCCCTTGGCAGTTAGAAGCACGCCCCTAGGGACACACTTAACCCCTGGATCTCTAATAAAGTTAACCCCTTCACTGCCAGTGTATTTTTACAGTAACAGTGCATATGTATAGCACTGATTACTGTAGAAATGTCACTGGTAACCCCAAAAGTGTCAAAAATGTCAGTCAAGGGTCCGATCTGTCTGCCGCAATGTCGCAGTACCGCAAAAAAAATCGCAGATCGCCGCCATTACGCGTTAAAAAAACAACAAAAATGACAAACAATTTTCCCTTTGTTAGTAAACGCGATAACTTTTGCGCAAACCAATCAAAATACGCTTTTTGCGATTTTTTTTTTTACCAAACATAGGTAGCATAAAACAAATTGGCCGAAAATGTTAAAAAATTTTGATTTTTACATTTTTTTGGGGGGAATTTCATATAAAAAATGTGAAAAATATTGCTATTTTTGCAAAATTTACGCTCTTTTTTTGTTTATAGCGCATGATCAAAAAATCGCACAGGTGATCAAATACCACCAAAAGAAAGCTCTGTTTGTGGGAAAAAAAGGACGCCAAATTCGTTTAGATACAGCGTCGCACGTCTGCGCAATTGTCCGTTAAAATCACGCAGTGCCGAATCGCAAAATACCCCCTGGTCAGGAAGGAGGTAAAATCTTCCGGGGCTTAAGTGGTTAAGATAAAAATTTAAAAAGTAAAAAAAAAAGTCTGAATGAATTGATGATATATGTGGTTTTAAAAGTATGCATAAAAAGTGAAGTGTAGCAACACTGCCTTTTTGCAGGGCTTTACAAATTATGGCTAACATAGTGTGCTAAAAGCTGTGCCTCAGCATCAAGGGGAAACCAACATTTTTTAGTATAGAGCAAGCGATACAAATTTACAGTTTCCTGCTTTTAATTTGTGGTTGGTTTTAGTCATATATAACAGCCAGTTCCACGTGAATTAATAGAGAAGGAGGAGTTGGTACACCCCTGGAGACAGAAAGCCAATAAATCATTCAGATTCCACATCAGCCTTGGTGATTTCAGTGCCACGGTCCACCAAATCGAAGAGCCTTACTTAAATAGTCAACATATATTTTTTCTGCATGAATCATGACTATGAATGCAATATAAATGGCATTCAAATGCAATCTCCCAGTGCATGTATAATGAAGCTGAGATTGAATCAAACCCATTTTAAACAGAAATTATTTTTTTTTTTTATGTAGTGTGCTTGGATGTTCAATTGAAATTCCATTTGAAAATGAGACTTTGTCTCTGCCCCCCCCCCCACCCCACGCATAAGAAAAAAAAAAAAAACTGTCTTTTTAATGCATACTATCACTGGATGAACTGAATATCTTTAAACAATCCATTATCTTTTTATTGGCTTAGACACTAATGGAAGATTCCATGACAGCTATGTTTTACAAGCTGAATACTTTAATTAGGCTGGTTGCTGATCAGATGTTAGGATATTGATTTTGACATTTATTAGAGGGGCTGAGTGGAATTTTTTTTAAACTTTTGTTATGTATTTTAAATGTATAAATCCCCACAATGATTTCCATACAAAAACAGTTAATTGTTGTTGATATATTGAAAATTATATGTCTAAAGTAGTGACATCACCTGTTAAATACTTTTTGTCATTGGCGCATACACCCACCAGCCACCTTATTAGATACACCTTGCTAGTATCGGGTTGGACCCCCTTTTGCCTTCAGAACTGCCTTAATTCTATGTGGCATAGATTCAACAAGGTGTTGGAAACATTCCTCAGAGATTTTGGTCCATATTGACATGAAAGCATCACGCTGCTGCAGATTTGTCAGCTGCACATCCATGATGCCAATCTCCCATTCCACCACATCCCTCCCATTCCACCACATCCCAAAGGTGCTCACTTGGATTGAAATCTGGTGACTGTGGAGGCCATTGGAGTATAGTGGACTTGTTGTCATGTTCAAGAAACCAGTTTGAGAGGATTTGAGCTTTGTGAGATGGTGCATTATCCTGCTGGAAGGAGCCATCAGAAGGTGGGTACACTGTATTCATAAAGGGAAGGACATGGTCAGCAACAATACTCAGGTAGGCCGTGGTATTTAAACAATACTCAATTGGTACTAAGGGGCCCAAAGTGTGCTAAGAAAATATCCCCCACACCATTATATGACCACCAGCCTGACCAGTTGACACAAGGCAAGATGGATCCATGCTTTCACGTTGTGTATGCCAAATTCTGATTCTACCATCTGAATGTTGCAGCTGAAATCGAGACTCATCAGACCAGGCAACGTATTTCCAGTCTTCTATTGTCCAACTTTGGTGAGCCTGTGCCAATTGTAGCCTCAGTTTCATAGCTGACAGGAGTGGCACCAGTGTGGTCTTCTGCTGCTGTAGCCCATCTGCTTCAAGGTCCAATGTGTTGTGCATTCAGAGATGACATTCTGCATACCTTAGTGGTTATTTGAGTCACTGTTGCCTTTCTATCATCTTGAACCAGTCTGCCCATTCCCCCTCTGACATCAACAAGGCATTTTTGTCCACACAACTGCAGCTCACTGGATATTTTCTCTCCTTCAGGCCAGTCTCTGTAAATCCTAGAGATGGTTGTGCGTGAAAATCCCTGCTGAGTAGCAGTTTTTGAAATATTCAGACAAGCCCCCTCTGGCACCAACAACCATGTCGCATTCGAAGTCACTTAAATCCCCTTTCTTTCCCATTCTGATGCTCGGTTTTAACTTCAGCAATCGTCTTCATCATGTCGAGATGCATTGAGTTGCTGCCATTTGATTGGCTGATTAGTAATTTGTGTTACCAAGCAACTGAACAGGTGTACCTAATAAAGTGGCCAAGGAGTACACATGTGTAGAATTTAGCCTAGAAAACAAATGTCAGTTTAAGTTCAAACAAGCGTGTCCTCCTACCTACCACTTTTTGACATCCCATATATATATATATATATATATATATATATTACAATACTAGTATATCTAAAGTCCAAAACTCGTTTTTCTTTAAGAGTAACCTATTACCAGCTTTTTGAGCCATCTGTGTCTCTTAAAGAAAATTCCCTTTCACCTTCTGTCCTGAAGGGTCTGTAGGAAGTGAGAAGGTATCTTTCCAATGTGTTGTGTTATAAATTTGATACTTTTAAATTAATAATTGTGTACAGTTGTCCTTCTTGGTACCGGTAAAGTCCGACATTTTTTCAGTATTTTTTCCTTTTTCTTTAGTTTTATGCTTTTTCAAGCGTTTTTGAGCATTTTTGGGCACTTAGGCGTTTTTTTACTGCTCAAAAGCTCCTCTCACAAACGCATGTTTGGTAGTTTTTTTTTTTCTGCCTTTAAGAGCATATGCCTGCAAAAACTCCTGAAAAATCCATATTGTGCATGGACACATTGGCTAAACATGGAGGGGAGTTTCCAGGCAAAAGAAATAAGAGCTCAAAAAAGCTCAAAAGCCTGTATGAGTCACTTCTTTGAACTGCAGTGTGCATGAGCCCTAAGAGTCTGGTCATGACGGTACTTACACACTGATGCATTTCCTGTTAGAAAAAGCCATTGTGAAATGTGCCACCACCCACATTGCTTTCAGTGGGAAATTTATTTTATATTTATTTTCTTGATATTGTGATCAAAAATATTCTTTCATCTAACTTCTAGCAAACCAAATTAGAATAATACTAGAAATGATTTAGGAAGCCCACATAAGCTATTCTGTATGTTACAAAAATCATTGGTGGATTTTGCCATTTTAATTAATTTACTGTATGTTTGGCTGCTGAAAACATTGTGCCTGGTGCACACAATTAGAATATAGCACAAAAAATACCGCTTGTGATCGTATGATAATCTGATCATTAGTACACCGCTTTCAAAAAGCCGAAAAAAAAAATGATACCAAATTGTATGATTTTATGATACCAAATCGTATGATTTTGGGTTGATCAGCACAGTATTCATTCGAAAAAAATCGGAAGACCAACACCTTGCATACTCAATTGCGAAGTTGTATTCTGACGTACAAAAATTTCCGTAACTTTAGTAACCTCTTCATTTTCGATATGAGACTAGCGTACAAAAAAACGGACAATGACATGGGCGATATTCTGATTGTGTGTACGAGGCTTTAGGGGGTATTTTTATACAGCCGTCAAACATTCACATTTGGTTAATCACTAAATATGGTGCTATGTGTATTTTGTGAAAAAGGAAAAACTTTACATGGTAGCATACATTTCATTTATTGGTTTACATTTTCTATTATAAATACTGCTTTTAAAACTATAATCAACACCCAAAGATTTAATTTAAATGATTAGCGGAGTGATTGAAGTATTTGTTTTTCTAAATATACTTTTTCTATACAGTATTTTGTGACTTCTGTATTTTTATTCTCTTATATTCCAAGGCCTTAACCACTTGACCTCCAGAATATTTACCCTCCTTCATGAGCAGGCCACTTTTTGCGATATGGCACTGTGTTACTTTAACTGACAGTTGTGTAGTCATGCAAAGCTGTACCTAAATAAAATTTGCCATTTTTATCCTACAAATAGAGCTTTCTTTAGGGGGTATTTGATCACCACTGCATTTTTTTTGTTACTATAAACAAAAAGGCCAACAATTTTGAAAAAAAAAAAAAAACAATATTTTTTACTTTCTGCTATAAAACATATCCAATAAAAACATTGAAAAAATTAAATGTCTTCATAAATGTAGGCCAATATGTATTCTGCTACTTTTTGGTAAAAAAAAAAAAAAAAGTATATAATTACAGCAACATTTTAGCATCTACAAACTATGAGAAACATACTCAATTTTTATTTATTTATTTTTTAATACTAGTAATGGCCGCAATCAGTGACTTTGTGGAATTGTGATATTGTGACAACCAATTAGACACTAACTGACACTTTTGACTCTTTGCAGGAACCAGTGACACTAATACAGTGATCAGTGCTAAAAATATGCACTGTCTCTGTATTAATGAAACTGGCTGGAAAGGGGTCAAACATCTAGGACGGTCAATGGGTTATAAGTGTGTCTAGCCAGTATTTGTGTTTACTATGTGTGCTGATTTTACTAGGGGAAGAGATGGATTTGAGTCCCTGCTTTGCAGGAACACAGAATCCACCCCTTCCCCCTGTTAGAATGGACCTCTGCCTTGTTTACATAGGCAAAGCTCAATTTTGAGACGATTGCATCGAAAAATCACAGCAGAAGGTTTATTTCTATCACATATATGTACGTGATCCGGTGCACAGCTGCCACCCTATAGCCATAAAACTGAAATAGGGTGGTCAGTAAGTGGTTATTTATTTATTTATTTTTTTCACTTCTGTTGTTATTGCTTTGATGATATCTCTTTCACTATATAGACTGCATAAGATGACAATGCCATATTGTGGATTCAGCTGTCATTTATTACAAAACTAACAATATAAAAGAAAATGAATGTGCTTTGTGTGTAGAGAACCATCAATAAGCCTTGTGGATAGATAACCTGATAATGATTGCTACTGTACTGAGCTGAGAACTCCATTAAATTACACTTGCAGTGTCCATCTTTATTTGTAATGATTATATTGCATGCATTATGCAGTTACCTGTACTGTTTTATTAAGTTTGCCCCAAAATATGGTGCCATTAAGTTAATAATTGATCGGTTGGTTCTAACTGCTAAATATAATATATAAGCATATAATAACTATGGTGGAGTATTAAAAATATTTCTGACATAGGATGGTATTTTTGTTTTTGCTGTTGGTTGTCCTTTTCTAAATCATATTTATTATATATACTTTTTGATTATAGCTAAATGTATATTCTGCTACAGTCTTAAGCCCTTTTCTGACTCTGAACCATGTGATTTCTGGCTTGGGTATAAAGGAGAATACTGCCTGGATGCAAAGGAGAGTACTGCAAACTGTCCAGATCAACATTACGGAGTCCAGCTGAGCTAGCTGTTGCATGGACAGATTAGACCAGGGATCTTCAAACTACGGCCCTCCAGCTGTTGTGGAACTACACATCCCATGAGGCATTGTAAAACTCTGACATTCACAGGCAAGACTAGGCATGATGGGAATTGTAGTTCCTGAACAACTGGAGGGCCATAGTTTGAAGACCCCTGGATAAGACCATCAAGTGTATCATTCTGCAGTGGGATGGTGTCTTGCTAAGTTAAAACCTAGTGCACATGGGCTGAGACCGGGCTGCATCGGCTGGTTCAATAGAAATTGGCCAACATTCGACCTGTGTGTACAGCAGCTGGTTCAACAGAGGCATGACCGAAAAAGTTTTGCCGACCGACATCCAGTCAGCGCGCTCAGCCAATGGCTGGGCAATCTGACCAGTGTGTTCTGGCGTGGGGGTGGGGGTCGTCTTTTGTCAGAACACTTTAGCTCAGCAGGGAGATTGCTGTACTAACATCAGATCATCATTATGGCAGCTCTTCCAGAGCTCTTCAGTTTTTTTTTGTTTTTTTTATTCAGCCCGCTGGTGAGTGCGTACCAGGGTTAAGGCTCTGTTGCCTAAATGTTTTATTTTTATGTTTTTATTTTCTTTCCATAGAGGAGCTAGATACAGTAGACAGTGAAAAGTAAAATATAAATCAACGCAACCAAATCCAAATAAAGTGACTGAAATCAGTACCAAAAAATGAATGCACTGAGAAGAACCATGTGTATAAGAGCAGATGCTATTAATTAAATCAAATTAATATCAAAACAGTGCTGCACCACTTGAATAAATGAATAGAATGTAAATACAAATGTGCATATCAAAATTTTTTGATATATCTAAAAAATAGTGATACCATACAAATTTTATACAAAAGTGTCAATATAAGAATACAGTAAAAAAGTCCCACAACTGTGCAAAAAGGACATGTGCAGATGCAAACTAAAGTGCCAGTGCTCTTGCAATTAATCCTGTGTCAGTGCTCTCCTTCACCAATGGGATGGATGGCCGCTCACCTCAAGTTCTGACCCCTGTTTCTGCAGTGGATCAGAACTGACTGTCACCCTCCAGGGATAAAATCCTATTGCCAATATGCAAATAACGTCAGGATTATGCCGATCCTTATGCCACTTGTTTTGGTGTTGTATCGTTTTATACCCCTATGTGGATGAGTATATCGTGGAAGAGTCCCCAAGTGTTACTTGCCTTCACCCTATAGCCTCAGTCCAACATGTTTTGGTTGATTTTATTTAGCTAAATAAAATCAACCAAAATATGTTGGACTGAGGCTGTAGGAGAAGTCAAGTAACACTTTGGGACTTTTCCACGATATACTCATCCACGTAGGGGTAAAAAATGATACAACACCAAAACAAGTGGCATAAGGATCAGCATCATCCTGACCATTATTTGCATATCGGCAATAGGATTTTAGCCCTGGAAGGGGACAGTCCGTTCTGACCCACTGGTGAAACAGGGGTCAGAACTTGAGTGGCATAAGGATCGGCACCATCCTGACCATTATTTGCATTATTTATTCTATTGATGCTCTAAATGCAGAGAAGTAAATATAAATACATTTTCAATCGAGCATAGAACTAAAAGTAAACCAGATTTACTATTAACTATTATTGGCTGTTGTTGAGGTATTCCCATAACAGGAAAAAAGGATGCATGTTTTTAATGTAAGGATCACACCTTTTGTATTGCAGTGGTATACAGTACATTTTAAAGAGTTGCTCAATGCAAACATGATAAACAATGACATGACACCACCTAGAGTATTACAACATTCACTGTTAGAACTGTTAGGCATCAAAATGTATCTAAATCCCCCAAAAAATAATAATATTTTTTGGCAGCTTACCAGTCCTTAGATGTGGTGACTGCTTTCATTTTATTTTTTTGGACTAAGAGCATTTTCAGCAAGTACAGAAAATATTTGTTGACCTTGCCCGAAAAGCAATGTACTTGTTGCTTCCTGTGGACTGAAAAAAAAAAAAAAAACACAACAAAACAGTGGCCTCTTGCTTTTGGTAACTGCTATTTTCATCTTTCAACCATGTAGTGGCGATGAACAAAGGTAGAAAGGTAATTGTAGCCATGAAGGGACAGAATAGTTATTTGCAGGATTATTAGGTAACAAAAAGGGGAAAAAAACGTAAAAAAGAAAACTAATGCAGCAATCTCAATTAAGAACTTATATGTTGCAATATTTTACATTTTTGTTCTTGTGTTTAGATATGCTTTACATAAAATGTATCCAGATATTTAAAAATAATCATAGTAATTATATAAATTTGAAGTAGGGGATGACAATTCGAGTTAAATGACCTGACCTAACTAACACTCTGCCTGTTGTTGGTGGAAACTGGGTACACTCTGAATTTCGTAACAAATGGTATATATTACATCAAATAGAAATCCACATTATTTAGGGGGAAGTGAGCGGAACACTCACCTTGCAAATGTTGTTATTTATTCTCTGGAAAAGTGCAGAATATAAAAAGGATGAGAAAGGCCTTTGGACTTTTAATGTGTAGTCATACATTCACAAAGCAAAATAGTGATGTAAAAGGATTTTTAAATTACTGAACTCACACACATATTGTGGCACTATATAATTAGATACTTGAAGGCCTTTTAAAAAAAAAAAAAAATCTCCTCAGTCAATTCTTTGACAATAGGCCCAAACATTGATGGTCTCATTTCCACAAGCCTGTGATACCACACCTTTCTCTGACCCCCCCCCCCCCCCTCATTGTACTGCTCAGAATATCTGGTTCTAATCCTTATATCATTATGTATACTACTTTCCCTTCAGCACAGTTGTCTATCACCGACTCCGTGTTCATGAACATGCTTCCACTGGCACCCTTCAGTTGCATCGCCATGAAAATTTCCCTCAGTTCTGCTGGCAGACCCCCTCAGGGAAGCCAGCGCCTGATTTCTCCACTCCAGGTCACTGGCACTATATGCCCCACTAATCAAGGTGGCTAGCTTTTTAACTTGGACCCCCCTTTTCTCCACAGGACTCCCTGGCCTACAGCCCTCAGACTCAGCCCTGAGCCTTGATATATCTTTACCCTTCATATCAGGATCAAGGATCACTGGCTCACCTGCTTTTCTAGAAATATGGTCTTCTGATTGTGCATCTTTAAAAGTATTGGTCCTGACACCAGTCAACTGCTTTGCAAATCTAGTGATAGGAAAGGACACATTGCCCCTGCCCTCAGTACCCCCTTTATGTGCTTCTCTTTTTCCAGATGTGGTCTGTAAATACCTTGGCATTTGTCTGCCCATCTCACCAACCACATTTATTATGTAACTGTTTTTCAGAATCCCTGACAATAGTTGGGCACATTCCAACTCATAGGTTGGGTGCTCTTCCTTCTCTAGGTACACCGATCGTGCCCCCTCATACTCTGTAATCTATCCTGTGTGATAGTTCTCACCTTGTGTGATGATAAGGAAACCATGTTCTAGAAATTTTTCCTATCCATCCTGCAACTTCTGTTGGACTCACAGGACACCTAGCCCTTTCTTACATGGCAAGCCTTTGTTAGACCTTTCACTGCACACTCCTTGTGCAGGCCCTTTTGTAAGAAGATGTTGTTCTTTGGGGCTGTTGCAACTTGCTGTGCCCCTCTGGAGCCTTCCTTATATGTTCTTGCCAATTCAGAGCCCTCTCCCTTGTGCTAAAAGAGACCTTTTTAGTGGCCTTTGTAAAATTAAAAATGTCTGCTGTCCATTACCCTTAACTGCAGTAGTTCTGCTTTGGGTCACCCTGCATTCTACCTTTTTTTAAGCTACATATAGGAACAAAGGTTGTTGGAAGCCACTCCTCATTCTTTCTCTGGGGCTTTACCCGCTTCCTTAGTAAAGTCATCCTCTCTTCCTCTTTCCAGCTTTGAAGACATGTCAAACACTTACCATATGTCTTATTGATGGGGTTAGCATGGTCATCTACAGCTACCTCCTATGTATTACCTCACCAACTGGTTGCTCTTCTACTTCTCACAGGGTGGTCCCTCTAGGGGATTTATCCCACTCCCAGCTGCCTGTTCCTTTGTTCACATTTTTAAAATCTTTTCATGAAAGTTGTTTGAGCATCTGATGCCTCATGCCTTGGCTATAGGGTGCTTCTGAAGTTGTCTGTTTATTCAGGTCCGTTGACTCTTCTTGTTGTTCCTGTAATTATGTTGTTAAAAATTAGGCTGTTGTGTTGCACACCCCTCAATCTGTTGCTAGGGGTTGTCCCATGATCTAAGAATTGATTCCTGTGTCTTGTACTGTACTATTAAGATAATAGGTATTTCAAAGTACCTGTAAATTCCATATCTGGAACCATAGACCCCCCTTTTTCTCTGTGATACTCTTACTGCTTCCTAACACTTGAGGGGGTGCTGTTCCCAGCAAAGCTTTTGCAGTGTCCAGTCATCTGAAGGTAGCAGCATATAACCCATTGATTATTAACCACTTGACCTCCAGAAGATTTACCTCCCTTCATTAACCAGGCCATTTTTTTGCTTTTTGGCACCGTGTTACTTTAACTAACCGTTGCACGGTCATGCAATGCTGTACACAAATGAAATGTATATCATTTTTTCCCACAAATAGATATTTCTTTTGGTGGTATTTGATCATCACTGTTTTTTTTTTTTTTTTTTTTTTTTTTTTTTTTGCGCTAATAAATGAAAAAGACCGAAAATGTAAAAAAAAAAAACAATATTTTTTTAATCTCTGCTATAAAACATATCCAATAAAACATTTTAAAACATCAAATGTCTTCATAAATTAGACCATTATGGATTTTGTTACATATTTTTGGTAACATAAATCCCAATAAGCGTATATTGATTGGTTTACTCGAACGTTATAGCATCTACAAACTATAGTATATATACTAGAATTTTTTTTATCCTAGTACTAGTGCTGATCAGTGACTTATAGCAGGACTGGGATAGTGTGGTGGCCTGTCTGACCCAATTGACACTTTGTGGGAATCAGTGACACTAATACAGTGATCCCTGCTAAAACTACTGTTCTAATGACACTGTCTGGAAAGGTGTAATGACTAGGACGATCAAACAGTTAAATGTGTGCCTAACAGTGCATGGTGTGTTTACTGTGAGGTGCTTTTACTAAGGGACGTGCCGTTTTTTATTCACTCCTTTGCAAGGAAACAAAAACCGGCACATCCCCACTGACAGGACAGAGCTCTGTATTGTTTACATTGTCAATCAGCAGGTGCCAGTCAATAATTGTCTTCCTCCTCACCAATCAGCAGGTGCCGGAGGACAATTATTGACTGGCACCTGCTGATTGACTTCTGCTATGACTAATCACAGCGCAGCCAGTGCACGTGCATGCCCCCTACCTGGAGGTGCTAGATCATGTACTAGATACTTGATCCAGCCCAGGAGAGCCACTCTGCTGCCATACTTATATGTGAGGTGGTTGGCAAGTGGTTAATCAACTCCTGTGTCCTTTACTGCACTCCAGGATATGGAATTTACAGTTACATTAAAATTCCTATTTCTTGTTTTACATGCAGACACATGAATGCCATAGCACTATCTGTTACTGGCATCTTGTATGTGTAATCGAGAAATTATGACAATTAAACTGCCAACCACAAGAACTGGAAATGGCTGCTATGTGTGGCCTTAAGGCTGATCTACTTTTGGGGAGAACATATTGAATTTAGATTTGGGAAAAAGGAGCTCAGCTGTGTTGGCAACTGGTCTTGGTTGCGTTTTTAAGATGATGCTGTAGGCTCTGTTTCCAGATGGAAAGGATTGATAAAGGTTTCTGGTTTGTCAGATATTCTGTTATACTGTACATCATTGTGAGTTATGTCAATAGATGAGAGGGTGGTATAAATGATAGTTATATCAATAAATAAGAGGTTGGTAAAAAAAATAAAATAAAAAAAACCTGCCAGTTCTATATTCATGGAATACTTGAAGTTGTAGATCAATAGCATTAAGTTTGTTTCAAACACAATGGACTTTATTTTTCGCAAATCCAGTCTTTGTTTCTGTATTAATTTGCTTCAAAACAACTGGCATGAGGCATCCTGAATAGTGTGAGAACCTATTAAATATTTATTAATGCCACACCTCTGTTGGGGGAGAAAATGTATCAGTGTTACCTTGGCATCCACCTGACAAAAAGATTTTTAATACAGAAATGTTGGCTTTTGGAAAAGTATGTCCATATACAGTATAGTATGTACCTAATACTTATGCCCCATACACACGTGCAGATTATCTGCAGACTTTTGTCTGCAGACTTACCAAAACCATATAATATGAGGTCAAACCTAAACACTTTCAATTTGTATGCAATCCGGCAGGCCCTTGCACTACATAGAAAAGGTAAGTCTGCAGACAAAAGTCTGCAGATAATCTGCACGTGTGTACGGGGCATTAGTCTGGGCTCATTTTGCATGAATTGCTGCATCAAAGTGGTGTGGCATGGAGGTGATCAGCCTGTGGCACCGCTAAGGTGTTAAAGAAGCCCAGGTTTCTTTGATAATGGCTTTGAACTCATCTGCAATGTTAGGCCTGTTGTCATCTTCCTTTTGACAATACCACACAGATTCACTATGGGGTTTGGGTCCGGCAAGTTTTCTGGCCATTTAAGCACAGTGAAACCCTGATCATTAAACCAGGTATTGGTACTTTTGACAGTGTGGGCAGGTGCCAAGTCATGCTGAGAAATGAAATCGGCATCTCCATAAAGCTGGTCAGCAGAGGGAAGCATGAAGTGCTCTAGAATTTCCTGGTAGAGGGTTGCGCTGACTTTGGACTTGAGAAAACAGAGTGGACCAACACCAGCAGATGACATGGCTCCCCAAATCATCAAGGACTGTGGAAAATGTTGCATTTCATTTGGAAGTCAAGTTCGGAGTCTGGAGGAAGAGTGGAGAGGCACGGTATTCAAGTTGCATGAGGTCCAGTGTGAAGTTTCCACAGTCAATGATGATTTGCGGAGCCATGGCATCTGCTGTGTGGGTATTAAGTCCAAAGTTGACCTGGGCTTCCATACAACCTCAACAGTGCCAGAGGCTGATCACCTCCATGCCATGCCACATTAATGCAGTAATTCATGCAGAAGGGGCACTGAAAAAATCTTTTTTTCTCTAGCGCTCATTGACAGACGTAGTCCTCGGTGATACACCACCTTCGGGTTATGTTGCCTCCACAGGAGCAGGACTAGACAGGAAATTAAAAAGCTCTGGCCACACCCTAGGGGCAGTCCCAGAGGGTATATCCTCTCTCTCTCTGCCTCAGCAAATCAGTTATTTTCTGTCTAGTTAGGAGTAAGGACCTAGATACCTTGCTGGGATCTTAGGTCCTGGCAAGAATTTTTTTTCTTAAAGGATTTTTAGACAGCTTTTTTTCTCCAGTGTTCCTGTGAGATCTTCAAGCAAGAAAGCTGAACTGGGCGACGGGCTGGATGTTGAGATCCGGTGGTCACCCCAGTTCAGCCTACGAGCGCGTGCAGGCCATAGCTCCGCGCTGGGTCGGCCGCGACAAAGTCCCATTAAAAGGACTGAACCCGCGAGTTAAACGTCTCGCTGAAACGCCAAAGACCATGAGTCACGGCGTCCGTATCGGTCGACAGCCCTCCCGCCCCGATGGAGAGGGGTACTGTCAGGAGTTGGTGCCCGCCTGGTTCCGGTATGGTGAGTAGTATGTTCCCCCTTTTTCCCTGACGGGTTTTGTGGTGAACGCGGGCCCCTCTCTGTATGGTAAGAAAGAGTCCTTTCTATCCTATAACATGTCACAAATCCTCCTACTTTGAGTGTGATTTTATGTGTGCAAAAGCCAGGAGGCTTGGTTTGGGAGCTAACAATCTATTGTATACATGTTTAAAAGATGTAATCTGTGGCATTCTGGGAATCTTATGGGTTAAGTATAAGCTACCTACCAGTCAGAAGCCACGGACATATAGACTGCCTTCCAAATCAGATCTCCAGCTATTAGCAGGCCTCCCGAACGGCCATGCGGTCCGCCAGGGCCGGTACCGCCAACCACGCCATATCCCCATGCAGAGAGAGTGTTGTGTGCCCTGCAGCACACCGCTATTCAGTATAGGCCGCCGCCATTTTTTTTGCTGGATCGCACGAGCCGCCATTTTGGCGTAGCCTCGTGTCTCCAGCATGGGGGCGGCCATGTTTGAGGTGATCCTACACCTCGTGGAGCTTGGGGGAGGCGCCGGAAGGCGTGCAGAGGGGCGGAGCCGCCTCCTTTCTTCCTGGGCAGCCAGCCAAAAGACTTCCTGTTTGTCAAGACAGCCCTGTAAGCTGTTGCAGTTTAACTCTGAGCATCAAGTGGTGAGCCTGGGGGTCTAGCTCTCTCTCTCTCGATCGATAGGGATCCCTAGCAGGTAACACTAAGGGGCTTTTTGTGGCGCTGGGGGTCAGAAAAAGAAAAAAAAAAAAAAAAAAAGTTTTTTTCTTTACTTTTGAATTATATTATCCAGGAAGCAACTGGAGTTATTATGGACCCTGCCACACATATTCCTCCACCTGTTTCCCTCGAGGGGGCCTCGGGACCCGCCGGTGCACAGAGTATAGAGTCATTTACAGCAATTTTGGAGTCTATGGTGGCTCGGGTGGAGGCGGCCTGTCAGGGACGGGGGTCAAGGAAGCGACCCCCGCCTACCCCTATACTATCTGACACCTCTGACTCAGATTCAGAGATGGTCACTGCAGTTGCAGGTTCCTCTGCAAGGGCTGTTATCCCAGGTAAAGCCCCCTCAGACAGTGAGGAGGACGCTTCTTCTCTTGCTATAATTCAGGAAGAAGCATTGGTGGACGCACTAGTTGTGGCAGTACAAGAAACCTTAAAACTTGAGGCTTTACCGGCAGAGGCAACTGAAACAGAGAGGCCTTTTGGGACTAATAAGCCCATCAAGACGGCGAAGGCTTTTCCTGTACCTAAATGTTTTGGTAATCAGATTAAAGGAGAATGGGAGCATTCTAAACGTACCTTTACTATTTCCAAGCGTATTGCTAGACGCTATCTGTTTGAGGAATCCATCATTAAGAAATGGACGGTACCACCAGTCGTGGATCCGCCTATTTCCAGGCTGAATAAAGCCACGGTTATTCCAGTGGAGGACACTTCGTCCTTTAAGGATCCGGTGGATCGAAAGATAGAAGCAGAGTCCCGCACTATCTTTTCTCTGATAGGGTCAGCATTTAGACCAGTAATTGTTATTGGTCTAGTTTCCCAGACACTTACGGAATGGGCGAAAATGGTACGCCAAGATCTTAGGGGAAAAGATATTCCCCAGGAGACATCTGATTTGATGGAACAGATCATACAAGGGCTACGGTTTATCTGTGACGCAGCCTTGGACACTACTCCCTTGTTAGGGCATGCATCTAAGTTAGCAGTGATCCTCAGACGTGTGCTGTGGTTAAAATGCTGGTCAGCTGACCTAGGTTCCAAAAAGACCTTGACCAATCTCCCTTTTCAGGGGAATCGTCTATTTGGGGCCAACCTAGATGAAATCATTAAGGATGCCACTGGGCGAGCATCAACCACTACTACCGGTGCGATTCTTCCCTTCCAACATTTAAGTACCACAGGAAGCGGTAGTTACCGTTCCCTGAATAGATCTTTTCCTTTACCTTTTCCTAAGATTAGTCCCGATACCTCACAGGAATCGGATCTGATTGACCAGATAGGCCAAGTAGCCTCTAGTCGGGTGACTTCGGTCCCTGAGGTTCAACCAGAAAAGATCACCTTTCCTGATAACTATCAGGTATCTGATAAATGTGTGGAAACAGAAAACGACCAGACTTTCTCGGATGGTCGGGGCCAGATAGCTCTAGGGACGCCTGGTTCAGATCCAATCAGCGCCAGTGGTCCTAGAAATTCTAGGCTGGCCTCCTCAAGCCGGCCTGGCCGACTTGGACATGTTAGTCGCAGACGTTCCGTGGGAACTTCGTCTCAGGGAGTGTCTGTGGTCTCAAGGACCAATTTACCTTCGTGCTTTACAGTCGCTGGTTTTAATGGCCTGGCCATTGAGACCCAAGTACTGAAGGACAGAGGTTTGTCTACTTCAGTCATTCCTACCCTTATTAAAGCAAGGAAAGCGACTTCCAGCAAGGTCTATTATCACACATGGAAGACTTATATTGCGTGGTGCGAATCTTTAGGATTTCCTCCACGTACCTATTCGGTGTCTCGAATATTGGCCTTTTTGCAACAAGGGGTTGAGCAGAAGCTAGCCTTGAGCACCATCAAGGGTCAAGTTTCAGCATTAGCAATCTTCTTTCAGAAACCTTTAGCTACCAAATCCTTGGTGCGGAATTTCATCCAGGGGGTGCGGCACCTGGCTCCTCCAGTCCGCGCGCCCTTACCGCCCTGGGATCTTAATTTGGTTTTGTCGGTTCTACAGAAACCTCCCTTTGAAAACATCAGGGAGATTCCCTTGCTTACTTTATCCCAGAAGGTGGTCTTCTTGGTGGCTATTACTTCTGCTCGCAGGGTGTCAGAACTGGCTGCATTATCATGCCAGTCCCCATACCTAGTGATTCATAGGGATAAGGTAGTACTTCATCCTAAGCCATCTTTTCTTCCTAAGGTGGTTTCAGATTTTCATCTGAATGAAGATATTGTACTACCTTCCTTGTGTCCTCAGCCCAAGCATCATCGGGAACATGCGTTGCATTCCTTAGATGTGGTTCGGGCAATCAGGGTATACCTGAAAGCTACGGAATCATTCCGTAAGACGGATTCACTTTTTGTGATCACGGATGGCCCCAGAAAGGGTTTGCCTGCATCTGCCGCGACCATTGCCAAATGGATTAGACAAACGGTGGTACAGGCTTATTCTATTAAGGGTCAGAGTCCTCTGTTCCCTGTTAGGGCGCACTCCACTCGAGCGCTCAGTACTTCCTGGGCCTTTCGCCATCAGGCGTCAGTGGTCCAGGTATGTAAGGCGGCCACTTGGTCGTCGGTACATACCTTTACAAAATTCTATAAAATTGATGTGACGGCATCGGCGGATGCCTCATTTGGCCGCAAGGTTTTGCAGGCCGCAATTTGAGGAGACCGGTGGTCTACCTCGAGGGTTTTTTTCTGTTTGGAAAAAAAAAAAAAAAAAAGAAAATTTTTTTCTCTCTTTTGAGTCTCATCATTAAGGATGAGCATTGTAAACTTCTAGTTGGCACCGGTTGGGCCTTCTAGATTGGGATTTGATTTCATTTTCCCACCCCTCAGTTGTGATACTGCTCTGGGACGTCCCGAAGGTGGTGTATCACCGAGGACTACGTCTGTCAATGAGCGCTAGAGAAAAATGGATTTTTGTAAAATCTTACCGTAAAATCCTTTTCTCTTAGCTCATTGACAGACGTAGTCCCCGCCCCTCTATTTTTTTGAGTTGGGTTGGGTTAAAATCTCTAAAGACTGCTTTTTCACATAACTGATTTGCTGAGGCAGAGAGAGAGAGGATATACCCTCTGGGACTGCCCCTAGGGTGTGGCCAGAGCTTTTTAATTTCCTGTCTAGTCCTGCTCCTGTGGAGGCAACATAACCCGAAGGTGGTGTATCACCGAGGACTACGTCTGTCAATGAGCTAAGAGAAAAGGATTTTACGGTAAGATTTTACAAAAATCCATTTTTTTTTTTTTTGGTCTTATGTAATATTCTAATTTTCTGAGATACTAAAGTTTGGATTTTCACTAGCTGTAAGACATAATAATCACAATTAAAAAAAAAAGAAAGAACTGCTTGAAATATATCACTCTGTGTTTAACGCATCTTATAAAATATGAGATTCAGTATTTGAATTGAATTACCTTTTTGATGATATTCTAATTTTATGAGATCTACTTGTATGTGGTATAAGTCCCCTTTCATACAAGCATTATTTAGTGCATAGAGCCTTAATATATGAATTTCTATGGGGGCATAGTTTGCAAAAGTTCAGCGACTAGCATATTCGTTGGACATTGTCTAGAAATAAAAATCATGATATACTTGGAATATACAATAAGGTGTTTACCACCTACAGAATATGTGAAGTGTTTACTATATGGATGTGCATTTGTTGGACAGTCTGTAGATTTTTTTGAATAACCTGTTGATTTACATAGTTACATAGTTAGTCAGGTTGAAAAAAGACACAAGTCCATCTGGCTCAACCAATATTTATGAGCACACTCTTGGGCACACGGTTAGTTATGCTTGTTAACTTGGTTCCTTGCATTCAGAAGACATGGAATAACCATCGAATAATCAATGAATGTACTAATATTGTGCATATTATTGCAAAAACGTCCCTAAATATTCAGAAATGGTTGTGATTTGACTAAGGGCTCTTTCACACGGCCACTCCGTGTGAAAGCTCCGCTGCGGGACTTTTTTTTTTTTTTTTCACGGAGCGGATGACATTTGTGTCATCCGCTCCATAAGTCCGCATATCATCCCATCCGTTTGCGGATGATATGCGGACATAATGTAAGTCTATGGGCATTGCGGATGTCAGCGGGTGACACCGCTGACATCCAATTTTCCTTCCTTTCCGTTTTTTGAACGGATGAAAAAATAGGGTTCTGTTCTGTTCCAAAAAACGGAACAGAACTGAAAGGAAGAAAATCGGATGTCAGCGGATGGTTTTCCGCTGACATCCGCAACGCCATAGACTTACATTATGTCCGCAAATCATCCGCAAAAAAATAGGATGATTTGCGGACACACGGAGCGGCCGTGTGAAAGAGCCCTTAAGCAAATCCATGTAGGATCCTTTTACATGTACGTCTATTTATGTTTGTTTGTGCCAAGATATATGTGTACTTAAAATTTGTAACATTTATTTCATACAATTAGTAAGAACTGTGTAATAATTCAGCTAAATCATTGATATCTCTATTTCTGGGACATTTCTGTTTTTTGAACATCCTGTATGATTATGAATAATCTAATGGTCTATTTGATTGCAGGACTGGTCAGAGCCAGGCACTGTGCTTAAAGTTATCCAGGAGAACATTTCTGATCAAAATGGCTTTCAGTTCAAAAAGAAAGGTAATGTGGATTATTATTCTTTTATATAGGGAAAATATCTTTGTGTGTAGAGCAAAGTAGAACCACAACCAAAAAAAAAAAAAATAAAAAAAATATATATATATATATATAAATATTTTTTTTGTTTTTGTTTTTTCTGTGGACAAAGCTAAGGCATCATCAGAATTTCCTTCCCTGTTTGTCCTGGTTGCAATGGTCAATGGGCAAGAAGAGAGGAAAAGCCTCTCTAACGAGGACATGGGCAGCCTTAAAAACTTTCCTTAGCGCATGGGTAAGAGTCAGAAACCCAGGTTTAAATGGCTGCCTACAATACTCCATTTGCTCTCACAGGGACAGAAGTGGAAAGAGATTAATATCTGACAAAAGTTTATGACCCTTTACTAAAGTTTTTTTTTTTTTTTTTTTTAACTTGATAAATATTAAAACTTTAGAAGGAACATTCTTTTTGTGAAAATTGAGAATTTATATTTATAGTGCATTTTCAAAAATGATAAAGCAAAATGATGGTGTAGCTTGGGTATAAAATGGATTAATCACTATAATGTGTGTTCATTTTTACATTATGTTGATTTGGTTACCAACAATCCTTTATTCACCTGCTGATTTTGCAGATCAGAAGGGATATAAAAAAACAGAATCCTTACATTCTGCACATTCACAACCTTGATTATATTATTTGGATTATACATATGGTTATATGTAAACAACCTTCTTTACTTGTACAGAGAACCCAATATAAGTGTTGTATCATACAAATTTCGTAATATGTCTTTAAGGCCACCTTAGAAACAGTAATACTGTTTATTATATATAATATATATGATTCATTTTCACGTGCTAGCACTGCAAGAAAAAAAAAAAATGGTCAACTCATGTTGTGATTGATAAGCAGTCCTTCTGATGAGGGCAACTAATCGCAAAAGTACAAAGTAAATGCAGATTTTTTTTTTTTTGTTAGCTCTTAGGAGTTAATGTGCAATGAACTTCTGAAGGGGGAAGACAGTAGTGCACTGGCTGAAAAGTTTGTATTTTTTCACCAAGCAGTGTGGTTCTTCCAGGTTTGTGAGACAGCAGATTAAATAAACAAAGGGACAAAAAAAACAGTTTAAAAGAATAACATTATTGCAGCTGTTTGCAAATCCTCTAGCAGTCAAAGGTCCAAAACCAGCAAATGAAAATATATAAAATTCTCACCTGCATATTTTGTGTTTACTGAGCAAAAAGTTATCCACATGCTTATCTCATTGTTTAGCTTTATACCACAAACCAGATTGAGGTATTGAAATATTTAGAAAATGTTCACAGAATCTCTTTTAATGTATTTTTTTTTTTTATATGTAGTGAAGCAGGATAAAATATGACATTACAAGTACTAGTTCAGTCGTGCTTTGTCTTAAAAACTCAGAAGAAGCCATTCACTGTCAGGCTCACATGCAACAATTATCAGATTCGGTATCCCTTTAAATATTCAATCTGGAAATTCATCGTATATTTAGTGGCCATGCACAATGCACTTTGGGGTTGTAGATTTAAAGCAGAGTTCCAGTTGTTTTTGTTTGTACAAAAAGTGTAGCTACTGACTTTTATTAAACACACACACTCTCCTGCCCCAGGATCCAGCAATTTGGTCACCCAAACTATCCCTTCTTTCCATCTTCTGTCTCCATCTTCTGTCCCCGACATGGGCATTTCAACGATGGGCACCCCACTGTGACAGCTTGCAGCTTCACAGCAGGGTGTGCTCTGCGCATGCTTGAGTCCTACTGCATCTTCTGAATGGTCTGCCACTTTTCTGGGACCTGTCCTAGAAGACTGCAGGGAGGGAGGGGCCTAGGAAATCTGATCGGAAGTGGCTGTGGGTACCTGTCAAAACTAGGTACCATCCCCCGCCCCAAAAAAATGACATGCTAGGGGAGGAGTGCTTAAAGCGGAACTTCCCCTTTTGGGTGGAGCTCGGCTTTAAATAGATGCTGAATGTGATACATGTGAGCCTGATGAAGAGCATGGTGCTCTAGGTAACTGTGTTTTGCTACAAAATGTAATAAAATAAACAAGAATACCACACCTGACCCATTGACTCGTCTACATCTCAAAAAAAAAGGTTTAGCATCCCTCAACTCTCTAATCCACAACCACGAGCTATATGATGCTTGGTGATGCTTCAATGCCAACGAAAGGGACTATACCTTTTTCTCCATGCCACACTGTTCTTACACAAGGAAAGACCTATTCATACTGATCCGCTGGCTACTAGCCAAGGCACGGTCCTCTACCATCTACAACATCACATGGTCGGATAATGTGTCAGTTCTGCGGACACTAGAGGATGCATTATCATCTACTGCTCTATTTGTGTGGAGATCTAATTCAAACATATTAAAACAATCAAAACCCAAAGCTGAACTAGAACAATGTTTAACTGAATTCTTCCACGATAATGTAACCTCAGTAAATGATCCATTTGTAATTTGGAATGCCCACAAGGCATATATTAGAGGTGTTCTCATTAAGCTGGGGGCTAGGGCAAAGAGGCAGCAGCTCCAGCGACTTACAGACCTTACAAAAGAGATCCAAACATTAGACACCCAAAACAAAAATAAACCTTCCCCAATTTTGTCACAGAAATTATTACACTTATGCCATGAACTTTGCAGCTTGTTAAGCAATTTTGAAAAAGCCTCATGGTGTCTAAAAAGGACCTAAATGACCTAATACAACAGTAGTAACAAAGCTTATAAGGTTTTAGCCCAAGGCCTACAAGGCGATTGACACAAAACAAGACTCCCCTTCATTCTGCACCCCAAAACTAGTGTCAAACTATTCCATCCACAGCCTATAGCAGACACCTTAAGTGAATACTACAGCTCACTATATGATCTTATAACTGACTTCTTCATCTCCCCCACTATACAAGCAGCGCTGTCAGCAACAACTAATAAATATCTCTTTTGGTACATCACAACTCACCCACTTTCCACCCCCCTTATATCTAGCATCTCACATGTGGTACCTGATCTAGATGTCACACACTCGGTACCCCTAGGCATACCTACACTAGATGACCTTCGGATAGGACCAACTATTAAAAACTTTAGATCGGCAGAAATAGTGTGGTATTCACGCTCATGACCATTATAAAATGTATGCAAGTTTCAAACATCTTAAAGAACAATACTAATACCACAGTATTCCTACCTCCCCATATAGCCCAATTCTTTAAATCAAAGTCTACCAACACCAAAGGTATCAACTTACCGTATATACTCGAGTATAAGCCGAGTTTTTCAGCACATTTTTTTTGTGCTGAAAACGTCCCCCTCGGCTTATACTCGAGTCAAGGAAAAAAATAAAAATTCCCTGGCCGCTCCGACGGGTTTAAGCTTTAAAAATGGCCCCGCCCGTCGCATATATGTCACTGCGCACGCGCCGCCGCCGCTCGGGAGAGGCCGGGAATAGCCGAAATTATACGAGTGGTGGCGGCGCGTGCGCAATGACGTGTCGGCGCCGGGCGGCGCCATTTTTAAAATGAAGGCGCCGCTGGAACAGGTAAGTGAAACAGCTTTACTACCTGCCATTATGCAGGGCTGCGGGCACACTACAAGGGATGCAGTGCTGCGGGCATGGTCCACCTGTACCATGCCCACAGCACTGCATCTCCTGTAGTATGCCCACAACCCCGGATCCTCTTGTATCATGCCAGTACCCTGCTTTCTCCTGCACCATGCCAGTACCCTGCATTCTCCTGCACCATGCCAGTACCCTGCATTCTCCTGCACCATGCCAGTACCCTGCATTCTCCTGTACCATGCCAGTACCCTGCATTCTCCTGCACCATGCCAGTACCCTGCATTCTCCTGCACCATGCCAGTACCCTGCATTCTCCTGTACCATGCCAGTACCCTGCATTCTCCTGCACCATGCCAGTACCCTGCATTCTCCTGCACCATGCCAGTACCCTGCATTCTCCTGCACCATGCCAGTACCCTGCATTCTCCTGCACCATGCCCGCCGCCCTGCATTCTCACCCTAGGCCTATACTCGAGTCAATGATTTTTCCCATCTTTTTGTGGTAAAAGTAGGGGCCTCGGCTTATACTCGGGTCGGCTTATACTCGAGTATATACGGTATTCTACTTTACTCTTAACCAAAAGGATATCCTTACCAAATCCACACCTATCCTGCATTGGGAATGTGATTTTGGGGAGTTCTACACCTCCACTTCTTGACAAAAATCGATATTGACCTCATACTCCGTAACTAAAAGCGCTAACCTAAAGGTGTTATCCTAGAAACTCCTCCTTCAGTGGTACCTTGCCCCACATTGCCTATCTAAATTATTGCCAAATTCTTCACCTGATTACTGGTGAAGATGTGGACGAGAGGGCTCCCACATCTTAATAGCAGCCCGTTTTATATATATATATATATATATATATATATATATATATAGATTTTATTTGTTTTCAATCCGTCGGGCTGATTGTACCCAAGTAGCCACTAGTGATATTTGCAATAGCTGCCTGTTGAACTCTGGTTAGTTCAGTGGAAAGATCCCAGACCCCCAGAAATAAGTGAGAATTTCCAAACTGCCCAATTGCATGCAACATACGAATTGATGTTTGCCTCAGATAATGGCAACCTTCACAGGGCTTCTCGAATGTGGGAGCCATGGAAAAATCTAAATCACAATATAGGTGCTTAGTGAGCAATCCAAATGTTGAGCTAAAACATTCCATCCTGCTAAAAATATGATATCAGAGATTATTCCACCATTGTCTGTGACTTTTTCTTTATGTTTCTCTTTATGTTTCTTTTTATATTTCCTTTGTTATGGGTATAATGTACTACATTCTTCAAGTGCCTATACAAAAATTTGACCTATTCACCCACCTGGGCATGTGTTTACGTTGCCCCTTCTTTTAAAATTCTCAATGAAAATGTACTGAAATAAAATCATAGGTTGGCTGTGTCATCCTCCACCCTATGACACAGTTGTTCCCAGATGGGTTGTCTGGGCATCAGGTACTGGGTGCTGGAGGCCAATAGAGAGAAGGTTTCCCTTGCGGCTAAGTTCCTGACAGTGAGTCTGTCCTGTACAGCAGGTACTGCTGATTCAGGTATGTTTTCTGGCAAGGCAGAAGGGTGGAATCCGTAGTTGGCCCAGAATGGGGACTGGTTGATAGCGGCATGTAATGAGTTGTTGTAGACGAACTCTGCCAATGATAGCAGGGAGGCCCAATTATCTTGGGAAAAAGCTAAGAAGCAACATAGGTACTGCTCCAGGATTTGGTTTGTGCGCTCGGTTTGCCTGTTGCTTTGGGGATGATAGACTGAAGAAAGGCAGAGTTCCACACTCAGGGCTTTACAGAGAGCTCTCCAAAGCCTGAAGGTAAACTGTACCCCTCGATCTGAGACAATATTGTTGGGTAAACCATGAAGTCTCGCAATCTCTTTGATGAACATGTGGGCTGTCTCTGCAGTGGAGGGTGTGCCTACCATGGGCTGAAAATGGGCCATCTTTGACAGGATGGTTGTGAATCCTTCCAAGGCCTGAAGATCCTTGATTAAATCCATGGAGATCATCTCCCAAGGATAGTTGGGACAGTTAAGGGTCTCAATAATCCCCAGGGCTTTGTCTTGTCGCTTTTGCTGCATAGGCACACAGTGCAGGATCTAACATAGGCGCTACAGTCCTGACCAAAGTTGGACCACCAGAAGGACCGTTGGATGAGCTCATTTGTTTTACGAGCTCCAAAGTGACTGGCTAACTGGTGATCATGGAATGTTTTAAGAACTTAAAGCCTTGCCTCCCAGGGTATGAAGACCTTATCTTGATGCCAGAGTAATCCGTTCTCTCATCTTAATGTGACATGCTCTGTTTCAGGGCTTGATGCAGAATCCCTGTTCGATAACCGATTTCAAGCTGGGCAGTATTAACACAGAATTCTGTAGAGAGAGAATGGTGCTCGGGGGAGCAGGTTCAGTAGATTCAGGGAACACCCGGGATAGGGCCTCTGCCTTCCTGTTCTTGGATCCAGGTCTGTATGTCAAGTGAAAATTAAACCTTGAGAAAAATAAGGCCCATCTGGCCTGCTGGGGCCTTAGACGTTTAGCAGACCTCAAATACTCCATGTTCTTGTGGCCAGTAAAGATCATGACTGGGTGACTGGAACCCTCCAACAGAAATCTCCACTCTTCGAATGCTACTTTATTTGTCAGCAGTGCTCTGTCATCTACATCATAATTCTTTTCGGCCTGGCTTAGTTTTTTGGAGCAAAAGACTACTGGGTGCAGCAAGGCCTTTGGGCCCAGACCCTGGGAGAGCACATCTCCTGTTGCTACTTCAGAAGGGTTTTCTTTAAGAACGAAAGAGAGTGCTGTGTCCGGGTGTTGCAATATCAGAGTGGAGGTAAACGAGGTTTCCAGGTGTTCAAAGGCTGCCTAGGCTTCCTGGTCCCAAAGGAAACGAGTATGAAGGCTGGTGAGCTGAGTAATGATGGTTAAAAAGCCTCTGATAAACCTCCGGTAAAAGTTGGCAAAACCAATGATTCTTTGGACTCCCTTTCTGTCTGGGGGTGCGGGCCATTCTAGAATTGCTGAGAACTTCTGGGGATCCATGGAAATCCCCTCAATGTAGATTATGAGTCCCAAGAATTGGATGGGCTGCTTCTCAAGCTTGCACTTTTCTGCTTTGGCGTAGAAGCCGTGACTTCGCAGAGTATTCAGTACTTTCTTGACATGGTTCTGGTGGAGTTCAAATGAGGCTGAGAAGATCAAGATATCTTCCAGGTAGACAATCAAAAACAGGTCAAGGTACTCTCTGAAGATATTGTTTACAAAATGTTGACACATTGCACGAGAATTATTATGAACAAGCGAATATAAGTGAATAAATCATATGTGATCAATTATAGATCTCCAATATTAAACACATATGTGACTAAATTACATAAATCACAACTAATAAAATAGTGTGATCAAAAATGCAAATGCGGGAAAGAAAATTAATTTGCACAATTAATAAATGTACATTAACAATAAAAATACATTTTTGTGCATAAATTAAAGTCCATGGTGTAATCCAAAAACTGAGGAAAGGGTGTGATGTGAATAAGATCCAAAAATATGGAAAACACCACAAGTGCTGATCCTCCACCAATATGAAAGCCGCTTACCAGAACATGGTAAATTTGCGCCTGTATAAACAACCGAAGACACTCAAGGCTTCTCAGGAACATAGAGGGATTGCCAGGTATCCTGTATAACACCTAGGACCAATTCTTGTGCCGCTAGCAGGAACACAGAGGGGTTGCCAGATATCCTGTGTAACACCTTGGGACCGATACCTATGCCGCTAGCACGGTCACACAATACGCCACCATCATGCAATATAAAATGAAGACTCTATAGTGTAAAACCATCCAGACTATTTATTAATATATAAAAAATTACACTCACATAGGTATGCAGAGTATAGCGCTGATAGTAAACAAGTCGCTGGCCGGTCGGCTATCTTGCCCATCCTTCCTGGAACGTAGGGGTGACATCAGCACACTGTGACCCATTGCAGGAGCACTGCATAGTCTAAAGAGCATAACAAGCTACTCCAAATGCTCAAAGCAGGTTCTAAAAGCAGTCTTCCATTCATCCCCCTCTCAATTCCAGCTTTGTGAACACACGGGTTGCTTGGAACCTCTGAAATAACTCTGGAATAAAGGGAAGAGGGTTCCTATTCTTGATAATGATTTTGTTAAATTCCCTGTAGTCATTGCATGCCTGCTCCGGCAGGTGCAGGGGAGGGATGGATGAAACCCTTGGCTAGGTTCTCATCAATCTATTGCCTGAGGGCCTCTAACTCAACCTTGGACAGTGGGAAGAGGGGGCCCAAAGGGAATCTCCACTCCAGGGAGCAATTTCATGGGACAGTCGTAGGAAAGGTGCAGAGGCAGGGTATCGAAGACCTCAAGAAAGTCATGGTAGACAGAAGGAACAATCTGACTGGTATCTGTTGAGGTTTGGATGGTTAGGCACACAGGAGAGTCCACTTGTATGGAGATGCCACAAGGTTGGCGACAGTAGCTGGAAGTGAAGATGATCTCCCCTTTGGACCAGTCGATCAATTGGTTGTGGGCTTGCAAGCAAGGTATTCCGAGGATGGCTGGGAATATAAGAGATCTGATTACATCGAAGCGGAGGAGCTCCTGATGACCTGTGTCTGTGGTTGCAAGAAGAGGAACAGTCTCTTGAGTAACAAGCCCTGAGCTAGGTGGTGTGCCATCAGCAAGGTGTATGTCCAGTCTTTGTTTCTTGAGATGGAGGGGAATCTGCTTCATAGATAGGAAGCAGCTGCAAGCTCCTAAGTCAACAATTACCTGCAGTTTGATCTCCCTTCCAGCCACTTGCAATGGGATAGGAAGAATCATGTGAGTAGACACAGTCCTGTAAAGCTGGAGGTATGAAGGGTACAGGAGCATGGACTTACTTGGCTGAATGGGACAGTTACGTAGGAAGTTGTCTGTAGCTCCACAGTAGATGCACTAAGCTGTTTAGTCGCCTGTGTTCTCTTTCTTCTGGGGTCAAAGTGGGTCTGAGAAGACCTATCTGCATAGGTTCTACATCTGAGGTAGTAGAGTTTGAAGGAATAGAGACTGTTGGAGCCGGGACTTTGGGTAGTACCCAGGTTGGCCGAAAGTTCTGTGAGTGCTCCTATCCAATTGGATGGAAACATGAAGAGCCTTGAGTGTAGCGGGAGCCTCAGACCTGGTCAGCTAATCCTTGAGGGTCTCAGATAGGCCTAGACGGAATTGGTATTTTGATACCGCATTATTCCAACCAGTATCAGCTGCCTATCTACGGAACTCTCCGATGTAATCTTCCACAGGTCGTCTACCCTGCACAAGGGAATGAAGGGCTAATTTGGACGTGGCGGTTCTCCGTGGATCATCATATAATGCCGCCATGGCTTCAATGAATGTGGTGACAGGGTTTACCACCACATCCTTCAACTCAAGCAGGTTATGAGCCCAGGATTGTGGTTCATCAGATAGGAGGGAGATAATAAACCAAACTCTAAAAGTCTCTAGTGCAAATGTCCTGGGTCTTGAAGGCCCTGAACCTCCCTTGGTCCCCAAAAAAGTGCTCTGGAGTGGGGACTCTTGGTTCTGGAGGAGGCAGTACCACAGCAGGTGGAGCCGCAGCAGTCATGGAAGCAGTGAGGGTATGGAGATGCCCCTCAAGCTGGAAGTAGCCATCTTGCAGGTTTTTGACTGCTTGTGTCAAGGCAGTCATCTGTTGACATAGAGCTTCCGGCGCGGAAGCACCTCTCTCTGCATCAGACATGATGGCTGATTGATACTATCAGGTACCAGGTGCTGGAAGCCAATAGACAGAGGGCTTTCCTTGCGGATAAGTTCCATACTCCCCTGGAGTTGAGACTGGAGGGGTTGGGCACAAAGTAGCACAGGTCGCCTGTGGAGTTGCTTGCAGGAGGACTCAGAGATACTGCTGATGTATTGAGCAGAGGCTGCCGGCAGATGGTGCCTGTGAAGTGTGACAGGTCTGTAGAATCACTGTGTCAGAAGGATAGTCGGTACAAGCCAGGATCAGGAGCCAGGTAGATAACAGAACAGACAAAGTCAGATGGGAAGCTGAGATCAAACACAAGAAACAGGCAGAGGGTATCTGTAAGACAAGCCAGGGTCGAGGACTGCAGCAGGCAAGAGATAGAGATTAGCCCTAATACCGCATTTGATGTTTAAGGTCAATTGTGATTCCTACTTTGTCATTGTATTCATATAAGACCCTCCGTTACATGTTATCCAATATGTGTTGTATGTTATAATGTATAACAGAAAGCACCAATGTTTTTTTTACCCCTATGTACTTTTTTTTTTTTCTTTATGAGAAAATTCAATAAAAATGATTAAAACTAAAATAAACAAGAATGAACAGAAAAGTGCTAGTTCTTCGGATTTATGGTTGTTTGGATGTTGACTGAGGCATTCAAGTTCTTCCTTTTTACATACATCCATACCTTTTAGATCATTTGCTACAACAAAAGTACTTAGTGTATCTCAATTGTAATCGCTTGGGTTCAGCAGTGTCACAAGTGTGAGCCTAAAATATCCAGATATTCAGATGTACATCTAAATTCAGTCTAGTAAAACCAAGTTTTATTGACCCATTCCTCTTGGCTGGTATGAGTGCCTCCATCAGCCTAAGTTTGTTTATCTTGGTGAACCAAATTTTTATGGAAGGGGATACTGGTTGCTTCTAGAAAAATGGAATGCATGCCTTGGCAGAATTAAGCAGATGTACCAATAGGGAGCTTTTATAGCATTTCAGTGACAATGGGGTTAAATATAACAAAAAGGTGGCAGCACGATCCAACATTTGAATGTTGGTAAATTTTAAAATCAAATGTTTCACCTGGAACCAGAAGTCTTTGAGGCCTTCACAGGACCAGAAGACATGGAGCTTGGAGCAACGTCACTGATTGAGTCTTGTGTTCTTTACCACAAAAACCTTCTGAACTTGCTTTGTTTTAAAGTGTTTAAAAAAGGTTCCTGAATAGGTATTGGCCGAGTCTGGAAAATATATAGGAGTTGGGGTTGTATGTTCATCTTGAGTGCACTGTTTTTGCCAAACCAGGATAGTAGTTTAGTCGTTTGTGTGGCAAAGTCTCAACTGACTTGCGCCAAGAACCAAGGGAAATTGCCTGCAATGATACCTTCAGTTGTAGGGGTAAAGTGAATTTCTAAGTATGCGAGGTATTCGAGGCCCATTTGAATGAAAAGTGTGACTGTAGTGCCTCTACGGTCAACAAGGAAAAAGTAAAGTTCATTGCCTCTGACTTTTGCTAGACTATTTTAAAGTTGAAGAGTTCTCTGTAATCCCCTAATTTAGTCATCAAGTTGTGAAGGGAGGTTAGTGGTTGGGTGGTAAAAAATAAAAAACTGATGGCATGTCCCGCTACTTTGTGTCCTCCCAGTTTTGTGAGGATGCCTTTGATACTGGGATGACACAGCAGGGGCTCCTAAGTTAACATGAAAATAAGTGGCAACAGAGGGTATACCTGTAATGTGCTGCACCTGTAGAAAGAATTAGTCCACAGCGGAGCTTTGGCTGGGGATTGAAGCGCCAGCATAGCCAGGCAGGTCAGGTCAGCAAATAATCTTGACAGTAGGGTACATAATCAACTCATAATCAAGAAGTGTGGTCAGTGAAAGGCAGGGTCATACACAGACTTGAAAGAGTAATGCAGAATCGTCCGGCAGAGACAGTAGTCCAGGAATGAGGCAAAGTTCAAAGTCCAGAGGTTCAGTAGTATAGCACAACCCAGGGAAACAGATCCAACAAACGAGCACAAAGCACAGAAAGTTCTGCTATTTAAAGGCTGACCTGATTACAGATTGACTGCAGATGGAAGACAGGTGGAGCCAAAGAGTCCCAGGGATAGAAGCACCAAGCAGAGTGTATGCTGCAGAGACTTAGACCCTCTGGTGGCAGAGCGGACAGAGCTGCAGCACAAAGACGGAAAGTCCCAGTTTCAAAACCAGGCTGGCACGTGACAAGCCCTGCCTCATGCTATTGTAAAGTTTGAAACAGAGAACCATTTATTGCAATTGTTGCCGTTGGATTTGAATACAGTGTGTTTATCTATTTGAGGAAGCTGTCACCTACACTGGAATGTGTAAGAGTCACTTTCATAAAGGTCCATTCTACACAATCAAATGCTTTTTATGCATTTGTCGAAAGTAGCATGGTGGGTGCGTGCTTCAGGGGCACCCAATAGATATTATAGCCCTCACAGTTTTTTTTTTTTTTGCTTCCCTTTGGGGGACAAATCCTACCTGATCCAGGTAAATACATTTTCGAATCAGGGGGAGTATTCTGCTGCCCAAGATTTTTGTAAACAATTTGAGGTCTACATTTGATAATGAGATGGGTCAAAATTTGCTATGAGTTGTGTCTTTACCCTCTTTGGCGATGACCGTGATATAGCTATTCATTTTTATTCAATAAAAATCACTACATAGCCACACTACTTGAACTACTAATAAACACTACTAACTAGAACTAATACTAGAACTAATAAATAGCTGTAAAAATATGTTAGTCTGTTAAGCATGCCAGTATCCATACAAACCAAATAAATCTTGCCATGAATATCATATTCTAAATTGGATAACTCCTTAAATTATTATAGAATAATTAGAAAGTACCATTGTAGTAATTGCCTACTTCCCTTGGTACACAAGGCATTAATAAACACAGATTGTGTTGAAGTTTATCGAGTTCTATTTGAGAGTCAGAACATCTCTTGTTTTTCTTCTCATTTTTAGCTAATTGCATTCTGCTACATTTTGACAAAATCTGCCTCACATCATTGATTTGGATGAGTGTACTAAGAAAGGAAATTTAGAAGGAATTTATGTTACAACACTTGTTTTTTTTCTTTCATTTGTCTATTTACATATTTGTAAGAGGCAATCATAGCTTGGCATTTGCAGCAGAACTAAATTGCCCAGTTGGAGAGGGATCATGGCAGCCCCATGTCAGTTGAGGCTAAGCTTTGAGAAATGATAAAAAAAAAGTGCAACTTCAAACAGATACTGTATAACAAAACAGCCTTTGTTATGTGTTAATTTTGAAAGCACTAAATGTATTTTTAAATGCTGCCAGTAAAATAAAAGGAATCTGTTTTTCTGTTTCCTTCCCGTAATCCCCTTGGCACCAGGAATCTGACAAGAGAACAAGAGGTTATGCACTGTGAGCTAAACAGGCTCTGCTGCATCGCACATATTATTCTAACATATGTACGCAATGGGAGCTGGAAGGGGAGGTGTCTAGGCAGTTTACAGGAAAAAGAGGAGGGTACAAGCAGGACCTAGCTAGTATGGTAATTCTCATTTGTATTTTGGCGAACAGGCTAGGGGAGGGGAGGGGAGGCCACACAGGAAGCTGCAAAGGTGCAATTGTGTATTGTGCCATCATGGCTTATTTATTGACAAACAACAGAATCACAGATGCATAAAATCAATAATTAATGTATTTGAATTTGATCTGTATATTCAGCTGTTTAACTTAAGTTATACTTTATGGATACATCTTTTACAAATGTATGTCTCAACCTACAATTTTCATTTGCACAAGTTCTTATGTGAAGTGGCACTGTGTTGTTATTAAAAAATAGTACCATAGCAACCAATTCGATTTTGGGTTTCATCCTCTTCCTGTAACCTGCAAAGAAATTAAAATTTTGATGGTCTCTGATTATTTGCTGTTCAAAGACCACTCTTTGTATGGTTAAAATTTACCTGTGAGCAACAACATCTGTGTTTTTTGTTTTTGATCCATTGGGGGCGTACCATTCAGAATGAATGTGGATTGCACATTACCAGGCAATTTGGTAACAGGTGGTAAAATACTTGTTTTACTGTTAATTACAGCAAATCAAAGATGTAAATGTGTCCTTAAATTGGACCTTGCATAATGCAAGGTCCACTTATCCTGTCTGAGCCTCTCTCCTCTGTAAAATAAAAATAAAAATCACTGGATTACAAATATCCATTAAGTAACTCTAAAGAAAAATGAGATTTATGCATACCTTACCGTAACCATTTATTTTTGCATAGAATTTCTAAACAATTTCCTGCCGGAGGTATGCATATATGCAGCCTCTCTGCAGGTGTGCTTAAATTCTGAGAGGCTGCATATATGCATCCCTATCTAAACATATTTCTGTGCTGAGAGTGCACTCCCTGCGCGTTCCAGACACAGTTACCAGTGGATGCTGGAAAACTCTCAATGCATACTTGCGATCAGAAACTTTCTGATCATGTGTCTGCTGTGACTGCCAATCACAGCAGTCACATAATCGAAATGTCCACCTCTGCCTCCTGGCATTTAGAAACTCTTAAAGGGGTTAAAGTAAAGCTAATAGCATCTTGTAAAGTCTAAATTTTAGACTTTACAAACATTCAAGTATTTAAAATTGGTTTAAAAGCTACAGTAATTTAGTTGTGTTAAGGTCTCCTTAAGAACTAAGCATTTTTTTATGCTTAGGTATTAAAGTAACTTTAACTTAAGGCTCCTTTATGACAAACAAACAAATCCCAAAGTCAGTTACTATGTGATGCACATGCTTCATAAAGTAAATAAAGCCTTAGTTTACCTTTCCAGGCTGAGGAAAATCAAATTTTTACTTGTGTTTTACTTCCCCCCCCCCCCCTGCAGCTCACAGTGGGAGGGTTTCAGCAACAAAGGCAGTACTGTCTAACCAAAAACAGAGGGGAGAGTTGGGTTTTGCCAGGTGCAGAGTGATAAGCTACAGGCTTGTGAATTTGTGTGTGACAGTGATGATAGCTACTCTATGTCCTCGGGCAACTTTTTTACATCCCACTGTAGTGCCAGTTAGAGTGACAACTCTGCTCTGAGTTTAGGAGCAGTGCAGCATTGTTGCCATATCATTACTAGAACTGGAACTTTTACATTACTGGAACTTTGGGAAACCTGTAACTGCAGTTATATTTCTAATTAAGTAATGCAGTGCAATTTTTTTTATGTAAGCATACGGCAGCGCAGAACTGCTTTCATATATATATATATATATATTGGTAAGATATGAAAGATGATGTTACATTGCGTAAATAGATACCTAAACCTAGGTTTAAAATTGTGCAACCTCATGGAATGGTGCCAAACTACAATACTTAAAAATCTCCATAAACAATGCCATAAGCCTTTACCGGTGACCAGTTTAGAGTTACACAGGAGGGCTGGTGCTAGTAATATTGCTCTTTCTATACCTTTTGTGGCGATACCTCACATGTGAAGTATAAACATTGTTTACATATGTGTGTGAGACCTACGTATGTGCTCACCTTTGTGTGCGAGCATTGGGGGACATAGACCTTTTTTTTTTTATTATTGCTTGTATTATTTATTATTATTACTTTTTTTATTTATTTTATTTTACATTTTTACACTGTCTATTTATTTTCATCAGCTTTATTGCTATCACAAGGGATGAACAACATCCTTTTTGATAGCAAGGGCAATGACAGATACTCCTTACTGAGAGATCTGGGGTCTCCTCTTCTGTATTCAGTTTTGGGTAACCATTATTTTCTTTGTACCACCACCTGGATAGGTTTTTTGGGGGTGGCACTACCACATATTCCATTACCTGTTCACAGAGGCATTGCGCTGCTAGTAATATTATATTACACCTCTTTTATTGTTTGTGATGGAACAGGAAGCCTCTGTATTGAGGGCCTCCTGTAGACACCTAATATTTCACCAAAACCATCCCCCAAAAAGAATTGTAAAAAAATGTACAACAAGTATGATTTAAATAATATAAAATTATAACAATAAATACATAATAATTAAAAAAAAAACATTGCAGCAGCCTGTACAAATCAGTGACAGACTGACAGGTGCCATGACGGTATGTATGTAACTGCAAACTGGGCTTTTTTGCATGTGCTGGTGTACTGTAGGGCACTTGCACGCTGAGGACCCATTCACATCAGTCAAAATGCATTATGGTGCACAATACATGTGTGTACTGGTATGCATTGTGCACAAGTGTTGACATGCATTGTTGTAGTGCATCACAGTACTTGATTTTGTTTTTGTTTTGTTTTTTACATTTTTTTTTTTAAACTTTAATTCAAATCTATGTGCAGCAGTCCATTTTGACACATTGCCACGCATTGTAATTTGCTGCGTCTTCTCATTTTATCACAACACACACTAATGTAGCTCACACATGGAACTGTGACTGGGCAATACCATAATGAAGCCAACTTCCATATTGCTTATTTACAGCTTTGCATATTTTTGGTTTTCACTATTTTACAAAAATGCACAATTAAAAATGTACAAATATACTGTATACAATATTAACTCTGCATACAGTATATTTTTGTTATATTTGTTATTTAGAAAAAAGGGGTGTACAATCCACGGTATGCAATAAATACCATGAAAACATAAACTGATAGACATACAGACTTTGTAATCAGTGGAACAGTCACCAGAACCTACTTAGGCATAGCTTGAATAAATTGCGGTATAATTCCACATACCGATGAAAAACCATAAGTGGCATAGCATAGGTATGATGATGCAATTAGTGGACTGTAACCCCCCTTAACCTTTTACCTAAATATGTAGGGGTGGTAAATGTGGTAAACCTCTTCCATTTAGTGTCTTGTCCCCTGCTTCGAAGGGGTCTCAGATTGTTTCAAAATAGATACAGTATGTACTCCACAGAAAATGTAAATTTGTGCCTGTAAAACCACTTCTTCAGAAATGTTCACGAGTACATCAATCAGTAGAGATGAGGTCCTCTATTCTGCGTACTTCCTCGACCTTAGCCAGTCACAGGGAAGGGGGATCGAGTTTGCTTCCAGAGGTCAGGTATGCAGCCTTCGGACGTGTTAAATAGGTGGGGTAAGACTGATCGCTTAGAAGTCTTCCACGGCAAAGGAATGATGGTGCTGAAGGAACCAGGCTGTGTCTTGGGGGATTTGGTGATCTGTAAATTTTTGAGAGATTTGTCTTACTTCAGCCTAGAAACTTGGAATACCAATCACAGACTCCGAAAACATGCAGGATATTCCCAGGGATGTTCTCACATCTCCAGCAACAGTCTGAGGAGAGTGGGTACAGGCAGTTAGGTGTAGCCAGACTCAAATACTCTGCTTGACAATGAAAGGTGGTTTAAAGTCCTTAAGGGGAGAGTTCATGATCTTGTACATGAGCCAGAGTGAGTGTCTAAGCGGGGTGTTAGCCACTCACTCCCCTTCATAGGGGATAAGGTCATGTTTAAATGCAAGGGAAAGGGTGGTCATTAAATGAGAATTGGGCTTTGTGCCAAAATTCCAAGAGCTGAAGATGAGTGTGAGCGGCCATAGTACTGGTCATGGGCCAAGAGTTCCCCAGGGCAATATGACGAGCTTGAAACACTTGGAACTCAGTACATCCTAAACTTTTAGGTTTAGTAGGTAGTAAAGTGAAACTTTGTAAGTTATATTGTGTTTATGAACGCTAATAATGTTTTTAGTGTAGGTTTATCAAAAAGATTGCTTAAAGATGAACATTTGCATAACTATCACAGAATCTATAAGATCGGTAGCACCATCTTTTTAGTTTACCAGTCCTGTGCTTTCAGAAAATGTATGGGTTGGGAAGGTCCTTTTAAAAACTGGAAGCTGTAAGTGAAAAAATAAGAAAAAAAAAAAAAAATGCACAATGGTCTGGCCTTTTGAGGATAAGATTGAAGCACATGGCCTGGCAGCAAAAGGGTTAATACTCAAATGATTGTGAGCCTTGTATCACATGCCATTGTTAGATACATATTCCTCATGTTATGCTAAAATAAGATAAGGCTGCATCAAGGTGATCAATGTAATCACACTGGCTTCTGACATTGCCTATTATGAGTATAGATTATGCTCCTTTTAAACATTATAGTTCAACCTCCGCATTACTGCATTTTTATGTACAACTCTACCCAATAGACCACATTCACAATAAATCAGTACATGTCTGCTCCAATTAATTCCACTGTGTACCGGTAAAAGTGCTGGCAGAGCTGGATTATTTATATAATTCTTACCATCTGTAGTCACTTTGCTGCCAAGGGGTAATAGAAATAGATATTTATTACAGTGACATGCACAATGTTGTTAAGTAAATGTAGAGGTTATCTCATCAAGTTTTTGAATACTCAGCCTTGCAAATCACTTAAAGGTGTATGCATGTGGGCTATACACTCTGTTTTTAGAAATATATTTAATTTTTACCCCCGCTGTGCCTTTAGAAAAGTGATTATTCTTTAGTTCAGCATGTTAGCACTATGAGTCATCTAGTCATCTATTTGAAATGGCCTTCCTGCTTTTATATCCAGATATAGATAACTGATGTATGTTTAACGTAAGTTTCCTCAACTTTGAGAACCAGATACATTCTGTTCTGTGAACTTTGGAGGGGCCTTAGATAAACAATTGTGTAAAATTGCAACTTTTCACATTTATTTATGAGAAGCTGTCACTGAAAAGTAAATAGTGTTTTTTTTTTTTTTTTTTTTTTTTTTTAAGAACTGTAGCCTTCTATAGTTGACTGTCTGAAAGAAAATCCCTGCATAATTTTGACGGTAAGATACTGTGATTACATAAATCACAGGCTCACTGGGAACACTTTACAAGATGGGACATATGGATCCTTGAATTCTGACTGGTTAGAAAACCGCAGAGCAATTATCAGCTTGTGTAACATTTATTACAAGCTCGCCCAAGGAAAACCTCATGAGCATAGTTTGCTTTTTGGATGTATATACCTGGATAAACCATGAGAATGGACAGAGCACTGAATGTATTTTTGTAGTTACATTGTAAGGGCAACAGTCTACAGCCATGCAGGCTGTTAAAACAATTTTTCGTAGCAGTATTTTTTTTTAGCAGGATCCTATATTTTTTATACTGTACATGGTTGTTGTGTATCTGTGTTTGACATCTGTTTGAAAACAGCATGGTATATTCTCATTTGCCTTGATGGTAAAATGTAGTTCTGAGGCTGCATATGACCTGCTTTGTGTTTTTCTGAATGCAGCATTCCTTATTACAGATATGTTTGCAATAAAGCTATAGTAGGACACAAATAAGTAAGACACAGCCTTTTGCATTTGAGTACATACATTTGATCTGGGCTTCATTCAAGTTTGAAGCAATGCCTGTGCACACAAGACCTTAGTTGTATTTTATACTGTATTTGTGCATAGGGGTCTCTTATACCTGGTAGGGCGCTCCCTGTTAAATGGCTAATGTATGGATGGGTGTGTCTTACATCCCTTTTCATTATACACTGAATGTTTTTTTGGGAAGACAAAATCTATCATTTTTCTTTGTATTATGGTCTCCTTTTCTTTGGTTAGCAATCTTTTTGAGCACACTTTGGTGTCTACTATCCATTGTGCGAGGGGATCCTCCCAAACACCCACCAGTCACCCAGTAATATAAAGGGGATCTGTTACCTGTCAAACAGATTGTAGATTATTTCTCAAAATCTTTTTGTATATTTGAAAACACGTGTCAGATTCTGGTTACAGTGTTGCATTAGTAGTGGTTGTTTCAGGGATATCAATAGCTTGTAAGACTGTGCAGGGATTGGTGCAAAACACTCTTAGACAAAGAGCTTGGCTTGCAGGTTGGTGCACATATGGTACACGGTAGCTGTGGTCAGAAGTGATTTTAATTTTTTGTCTGCAACTTTAGGCAGGTTGGTTCCATGCAGGATAGGAGTCCGCACTTGAAGTAGACAGGGCATGGTGTGGCACAACAGCAAAATACAGTAGTTGTTTCACAAATTCAGTGAGGGTGGAGAGACCATGTGGGTTTCTGATTTGGAGGTGTTATCTAGCCAGGTTGGTGGACAACCCTGGATTTTAAGTTGAGTTTTGGACTTACCTTCAATAGATTATATACAGTTTGTAAATCCATCTTAAGGAAGTTCCATGGACTGTGTTGTCTTAGAGAGCTTTATTGTTTCTGCTGTGAATTTTCACCTCTGCCATCACGGAGACATATCTTTTTAAGGTCCATTGCCCATAGTGTAACAAAAATTCACATCTGAAATGTCATTTCATAGCTTAAAAAATTCCCCTGTGTGAACTGTTCTAATTCCTAAAGGTTTTTTATAGCTCCTAATTTGTGTATGCAGTGCCTATGTATGTGCCCATCACTGTCTTTCTGGCAATATTGCCCACCCCTTATCACATATATAATGACTGATTTACTACATATCCTTATTTTTAATAATAGCTATAGAAATATCAGTAATACAATTATTTATTTGATTTAACTTTGCTTTGATAAACTAAAATAAAGACATAATATACTTCACAAAGTATTAGGATCTGCATCATTGATTGTCCTCTGTCCCCAGATTTTTACTAAGCATTGAAGATTTGTTTCACAAATAGACATTTATTAAGAGGTGCTCCCATGTTAAAAATTCCCACAGTGCTGGGAGTTTTATTATTATTTTTTTTTTTTTAAGAGAACGCAACAGAAGTTGTTGCCTTTCAGACATTCTGTCTCTTACTGAAACCTTACACATAGCCACACACAAAATGTAAGTTCATCTATAGATATTGGAGGTCTTTTTTCAGGAGGTAAACAGAATCTGGAAAATGTTAAATCAAGTCAATAACTCTACCTTCTGGTTGCATTTGAAAGTACACTGCTCAAAAAAATGAAATTAACACTTTGAAAACACATCAGATTTCAATGGGGGAAAATATGCTGGATATTTTTACTGATATGGACTGGGTAATGTGTTAGGAACAAAAGAATGCCACATCATTTGATGAAAATGATCAACTTCCAGAGGGATAAAAGACACCTAGAAAATCAAAGTGAAAAATGTATGCAGCAGGTGTTCTATTGGATTTAAGTCTCATTTGGCCCAGGAGGCCGTGGTTATGGATTCCCGAAGGATCTGGCGTGGAACCTCCTTGGATTCTGCCAATCCGGGAGGAATTCTTTCTCGGGGTCTGATCTGCGGTCCCCAGGTGGAGCGGTGGAATCTTGCTGCGTGGCTTCCGAGGAAGAGTTGCTAAAAAGGCAAGAGCTTCTCAGATCAGTTAGTGGCGACTCTGCTGAGTAGCAGGAAAGAGGAATCACGTTCCATCTATCTGAAGACTTGGAGTTGTTTCAACAGCTGTGGTGCAGAGGGCTCTTTCAGTCGGGGCCAACTTTCTGTTCTAATCCTGTGGGTGAACAGGATTGTAATTTACATAAGTTGGATGTTAAAAGGTGTGTTCTACAGTATTTAGATAGCACATAGTAAATGAAGAAGTCTTTTTCTTTTTTGTTTTGTTTTCAGGGGCTAGAAAAGAGGTTTAAAGCCTCTAAATGTTCAATAACAAGATGGCCTGAATCAGCTATTAGTCAAGCCTACATAGTAAGTGGGAGGGAGGTTCTGAAGGGGATCAGGGCCCACTCCACCAGGGCTATGGCAACTTCTCAGGCGGAGAGGGCTAGGGTTACGCAGAGCAGATCTGTGGGGCAGCAAATTGGTCCAGTCTTAGCACCTTCGTCAGACACTACATGATGGACCTGTTTGTTATCCACGAAGGATCAGGCCTTTGGGATAAAGGTCCTGGTCCTGGTCCCACCCTAAGGTTAACTGCTTGTTTATCCTCTCATAGGTGGCTGTCCTGAAAGACGATTAGGGAAAATCAGAGTTCCACTTACCGGTAACGTCTTTTCCAGGAATCTTTCAGGATAGCACTGATACCCACCCAAAACATGTGTTTGCAAGAAGTTGTCCCTGGTAGGGGAACAGTCAGGAGGATTAAAGTTTTGTGTGACGGTTCTTGTATCTCCGCAGCTGGCTGGAGGTACTTTTGAAAGACTGAAGGTCCAGTGGGGCAGGAGGGGCTTAAATTTTGAAGCTGAGGTGGTGTTTCCTGAGCCAAGGTCTGGCTGTCCTGAAAGACTCTTGGAAAAGATGTTACCGGTAAGTGTCACTCACTGTGTTAGTGAGGTAACTTTTCATCCTGTCAGCAGTACAGAATAAGAGAAAATCTCTCTTATGTGCCCTTGACAACAGTAAAAACATGACAGGGGTTTTAACTCTTCTCCACACAATCCAAAACTATAACATAGACATACTTTATTTTTCTTTTTTTTCCAAACATACACTTTAAAGTATAACTAAAAGCAAATGTTTCTTTTAGTTTTGGATAGAGTTAAGAGGGATTAGAACATCTATCAGTTTTTATTGCTGTTTTTTGTTCCCGTTAAGGAGATTCCGCCTCTGTTTTTCCTGTTTACCATTATCTTTGAAAGTGAAATTCAAAGAAAATCCCTAAGTGTGGGTTGTCCCCAGAAATGTAATAGAAAGGAAATCTTCTAATGGGGACACTGGCTCTGGTGATCTGGGGGTCCCCAAGAAATTTCCTTAAAGCGGAGTTCCACCCAAAAGTGGAACTTCCGCTTTAGGTGGTCCTAACCCCCTGACATGCCACATTTGGCATGTCATTTTTTTTTGGGGGGGGGAGCGGGTACCTAGTTTTGACAGGTACCCGCTCCCACTTCCGCTCGGAGCGCCTCGGCGCCCTGAGCGGAAGTTCTCCTCTCCCCCTCCCTCCCTGCAATCTTCTGGGATATGTCAAAGGTCCCAGAAGATTGCCGGCCAATCACGGCGCGTAGCGCAACTCGCGCATGCGCAGTGCGTACCCGGCTGTGAAGCCACAAACTGTCACAGCCGGGTGCCCACAGCAGTGATGCCGGCGCCGAGGGAGAGGATCGAGGCTTCGGGCGGCCGCATCGCTGGACCGTTGGACAGGTGAGTGAAATGGCTGGAACTCCGCTTTAATTTGCAGGGATTTCTTCTCACTACCTGTTTGGCTATGGGGCAGGAAGTGAAGGGAGATCTTCACAATGGGACACAGATGGGTGAAAAACAAATCTGACAGGGGTTATATCTGTATAAGTATAAGTTCTGCCTATAGTTCTTCTTTAACCACTTAAGCCTCGGAAGATTTTACCCCCTTCTCAGGGCCTATTTTGCGATTCGCGCACTGCGTGACTTTAACGGACAATTGCGCGGTCGTGCGACGCTGTACCTAAATGAATTTGACGTCCTTTTTTTCCCACAAACAGTGCTTTCTTTTGGTGGTATTTGATCACCTGTGTGATTTTTTGATCATGCGCTATAAAGAAAAAAAGAGCGTCAATTTTGCAAAAATAACAATATTTTTCAATTTTTTTATATGAAATTCCCCCCAAAAAAATGTAAAAAATCTAATTTTTTTAACATTTTAGGCCAATTTGTTTTATGCTATCTATGTTTGGTAAAAAAAATCACAAAAAGCGTATTTTGATTGGTTTGCGCAAAGTTATTGCGTTTACTAACTAAGGGAAAGATTTTTGTCATTTTTGTTGTTTTTTTTTTAACGAGTAATGGCAGTGATCTTTTTTTTTTGCGGGACTGCGACATTGCGGCCGGCAGATCTGACCCTTGACTGACATTTTTGACACCTTTGGGGTTACCAGTGACATTACTACAGTAATCAGTGCTATACATATGCACTGTTACTGTAAAAATGACACTGGCAGTGAAGGAGTTAACTTTATTGGAGAGGGAGGGGTTAAGTGTGTCCCTAGGGGCGTGTTTCTAACTGTCATTGGCTGTGGCTACTAGTGTAAGAACAGAGATCAACGGTCCTACATAGTAGAACCGTGTGATCTCCATTCTTACACAGGGAAGAATGACAGGCGGCTTTGTTTACATTAGCCGCCTGCCTTTCTTCCGGTGTAACGGAAGATCGTGAGTGCCCGGCGGACATCGGGTCCGCCAGGCACATGTGCGGGGGGTCCGTGACCGCGCGGGAGCACGCCTCCGGCGGCGCATGCTCGCTCCCTAGAGCCTCACAGGCTAGAGACATAGACCTACGTCGCTTTGCCTGTGAGGGGCTGACCGCCGCAGTAAATAGTTGTGCGGCAGTCGGCAAGCGGTTAAGTCACTAGGTGGATGAATACTTTATACCAGTGTTTACTGTTTTGTTTTTTCTTTGAACCAAACACCGGTATCCTACTGCTATCTCTCTCCTGTGTGCTGCTTCAAGGAATGTGCAGTGATTGGGCATAATTAAACTAATATACTATAGAAAATTCCATGTAATTGTGAAATGGCATCTGCCTCTTGTTGGGAGAAGGTAAAACTTTTTAGATTAGTCACAGTCATATTTTTTTTTTTTCTATTTGGCTGCCCTAAATCTACCCTATAATGATGCCAAATTTGAGGACTTCTTAAGTATGTTCACAGGGTCAATGTACAGAAGAACTGTACTTTAGAAACCACTATATCCATACCTATGATAATGTAATTTTTAAAAGAAAAAGTCTTTTTTGGCTACTAGTGGAAATCATGAGAACAGAAATAGGTATCATGCAAGTTCTGAACAGTGAGATCAGAGGTTTTTAGTAGCAGAATATCCTTTTGTAGCAGTGGAAGTGCTTTTAAAAAAATTCTTCCTTCTTCACTGATGTTTTATTGAAGTGTATTAGACTGCATGCAGTCTGCAGAGTGCTCCTTTGACTCCATGTCAGTGAGTCTACCTCCTTTGTAATGTCTAGGTTAATGTAATGGGAATCTTTTTGTTGAGTATCTCAGGGCTACACTGTCAGTATAAGTGTGATTCGGAAGAATGAGTCTATTTTATGTCCTAGTTCTGTGTCTGACCCTGTCAGTACACTTTGATGCATTCTCTTGCTCTGTCCTTTAAGTAATACTTGTTTTTTCTTTTTCTTTTCTTTGTTTCGTAAAGCCTGTAATGGACACTTTTTCCATTTCTCAAACACGTGCTTGGCTTGTACTCTTATATATTTTTTTTCTTAGGTTTAGTAATGTGTGCTTTTTTTTTATGTTGAAGGGGAAGCTACTTTATTTTTTGAATATTTTAAAAATTTCTTAATAGTTCATATTAAAGATTTAATTACTTGAGTCACAATCTCCCTAAATCCTATTGCATCTTTTTTTTTTTTTTTTTTTTTTTTACCTTTTAGTGTTACTAGTACCCCAACATATTAATTGTTGTTTATTTCAGGACAGATAGGTCCTAATATATTAGCAAATGTAGATACATATATTTATATTTCCTAGTTTTTTATTGGCAATAGTAGAACTATAAAAAAAAAAAATTCCTGTTGTTTTTCCCAACCCAATATCTATGTAATGTGCACATCCCCATAAATTTACTGCAAAATTTAATCAACAAAGTCTACTGTTTAAAATGATATCACACTGACTTTTGTGTAATGGAATGTTAAATCTCAAATGGAACATGTATGTTTTACTTCAGAAAGGCTTTATGCTCCTTTTGATGCAACATTGCAATTCACACAGGGGGCAAAAACGGTTTGCATAAACAGTTAGCATACTAATAATTTAAGATTAAGTCAGGTCACATGTTTGTGATCATTAAAGTATGGGTGGGTGTATATATATATATATATATATATATATATATATATATATATATATATATATATACACAGTGTCTTGCGAAAGTATTCGGCCACCTTGAACTTTGCGACCTTTTGCCACATTTCAGGCTTCAAACATAAAGATATAAAACTGTAATTTTTTGTGAAGAATCAACAACAAGTGGGACACAATCATGAAGTGGAATGAAATGTATTGAATATTTCAAACTTTGTTAACAAATAAAAAAACTGAAAAATTGGGCGTGCAAAATTATTCAGCCCCTTTACTTTCAGTGCAGCAAACTCTCTCCAGAAGTTCAGTGAGGATCTCTGAATGATCACATGTTGACCTAAATGTCTAATGATGATAAATAGAATCCACCTGTGTGTAATCAAGTCTCTGTATAAATGCACCTGCACTGTGATAGTCTCAGAGGTCAGTTTAAAGTGCAGAGAGCATCATGAAGAACAAGGAACACACCAGGCAGGTCCGAGATACTGTTGTGGAGAAGTTTAAAGCTGGATTTGGATACAAAAAGATTTCCCAAGCTTTAAACATCCCAAGGAGCACTGTGCAAGCGATAATATTGAAATGGAAGGAGTATCAGACCACTGCAAATCTACGAAGACCTGGCCGTCCCTCTAAACTTTCAGCTCATACAAGGAGAAGACTGATCAGAGATGCAGCCAAGAGGCCCATGATCACTCTGGATGAACTGCAGAGATCTACAGCTGAGGTGGGAGACTCTGTCCATAGGACAACAATCAGTCGTATACTGCACAAATCTGGCCTTTATGGAAGAGTGGCAAGAAGAAAGCCATTTCTTAAAGATATCCATAAAAAGTGTTGTTTAAAGTTTGCCACAAGCCACCTGGGAGACACACCAAACATGTGGAAGAAGGTGCTCTGGTCAGATGAAACCAAAATCAAACTTTTTGGCAACAATGAAAAACGTTATGTTTGCCGTAAAAGCAACACAACTCATCACCCTGAACACACCATCCCCACTGTCAAACATGGTGGTGGCAGCATCATGGTTTGGGCCTGCTTTTCTTCAGCAGGGACAGGGAAGATGGTTAAAATTGATGGGAAGATGGATGGAGCCAAATACAGGACCATTCTGGAAGAAAACCTGATGGAGTCTGCAAAAGACCTGAGACTGGGACGGAGATTTGTCCAACAAGACAATGATCCAAAACATAAAGCAAAATCTACAATGGAATGGTTCACAAATAAACATATCCAAGTGTTAGAATGGCCTAGTCAAAGTCCAGACCTGAATCCAATCGAGAATCTGTGGAAAGAACTGAAAACTGCTGTTCACAAACGCTCTCCATCCAACCTCACTGAGCTTGAGCTGTTTTGCAAGGAGGAATGGGCAAAAATTTCAGTCTCTCGATGTGCAAAACTGATAGAGACATACCCCAAGCGACTTACAGCTGTAATCGCAGCAAAAGGTGGCGCTACAAAGTATTAACTTAAGGGGGCTGAATAATTTTGCACGCCCAATTTTTCATTTTTTTATTTGTTAAAAAAGTTTGAAATATCCAATAAATTTCGTTCCACTTCATGATTGTGTCCCACTTGTTGTTGATTCTTCACAAAAAATTACAGTTTTATATCTTTGTTTGAAGCCTGAAATGTGGCAAATTTTCGAAAAGTTCAAGGGTGCCGAATACTTTCACAAGGCACTGTATATGTATATATATATATATATATCTATAATATATTATATAGCCGGTAAAATAAGTATTGAACACTTCACCATTTTTCTAGGTAAATATATTTCTAAAGGTGCTATTGACATGGAATTTTCACCACATGTTGTTAACAACCCATGCGATCCGTACATACATAGAAACCAAAACATATATGTTCAGAAATGAAATTATGCGTAATAAAAAGGAATGCCACAGGAAAAAAGTATTGAACATGCTAATTAAAATGTATTTAATACTTTGTACAAAATCCTTTGGTAATGACAGCTTCAAGATACCTTCTGTATGGAGAAACTAGTTGCATGCATTGCTCAGGTGTGATTTATGCTTATTTTTTCCACACAAAAAATCTTTAAATCTTGAAGGGCTCTTCTATGAACTTTGATCTTTAGTTATTTCCTTAAATTTTCTTTTGGATTCAAGTCAGATGATTGGCTGGGAAATTCTAGCAGCTTTATTTTCGTTCTTTGAAACCATTTGAGAGTTTCCTTGTTTTATGTTTGGGATCACTGTCTTCCTGAAATGTCCACCCTCATTTCATCTTCATCATCCTGGTAGATGGCAGCAGATTTTTATCAAGAATTTCTTGGTACATTTTTCAATTCATATTTCCTTCAGTGACATGAAGTTTGCCAGTACCATATGCTGAAAAAGAGCCCCACACCATGATGTTCCCACCTCAAAAATTCACTGTTGGTATGGTGTTTTTGGGGTGATGTGCAGTGCCATTTGACCTCCTAACATGGTGTGTATTATGGCATCCAAAGGGTTCAATTTTGGTCCCATCTGACCAGACTATCTTCTCTCAGTATTTCACAGACTTGTCTAAATGTTGTGCGGTAAACTTTAAACAAGCTTCAACATGCTTTTTCTTCAGCAATGGAGTCTTGGGTGGTGAGCGTGCATACAGGCCATAGGGGTTGAGTGCATAACTTATTGTTTTCTTTGTAACAATTGTACCTGCTAATTCCAGGACTTTCTGAAGCTCTCCACAAGTGGTCTTTGGCTCTTGGACAACTCTTCTTATTTTCACTTCTCTGTCAGAAATACTGCAAGGAGCAACTGGTTGTGGCTTGTTTATGGTAAAATGATGTTCTTTGCACTTCCGGATTATGGCACCAAAAGTGCTCACTGGAAAATTCAGAAGTTTAGAAATCCTTCTTTAACCAATGTCATCAGTATGTTTTGCAAAAATAAGGTTGCAAAGGTCTTGAGAGAGCTTATTTGTCTTGGCTTCTTTTTTTTTTTTCTTCCATAAAGTTTTTATTGGGAATAAAATAGAATAGGCATAGTATAATGAAATACAGAAACTTCAAATACAAAGTAAAAGGTTTATATCACTGTTTTCTAAGGTACAAGATGCAAGACAATCAAAAAATCATCATTAACAGAGTCTTTAACTTGACGTGAGTGATGTCAGTAGAAGGTTTATAAGATTGGAATATGTTGTACAACATGTGTTCCTTATGTATTCAGGTGGATGGGTTATATGGATCTCTTGGAGATATTGATGATGAGTTGTAGGAGCCTAGGAATTTTTTATAACAAATGGTCAGACATTTTAGTTTTGGAGTAGTTCGGAGCAATTGGGTATTCTTATGAGGGTCAAGGAGGGAGGCTGAGTAAGAGGGATAGGGTGAAGGAAATGCAAGTTTTGGAAAGGCATTGTCCCAATTGTTTGGGCTAAATGTTTGGGGCTCATGCTTGTCATAAATCATCAGTGATGTTGGTATGGAGGTCTCTGTGTTTAGAATGGATAACTTGAGAAGATAGGGGAAAAAAGGAAAAAGAGAGAGGAGAAGAGTAAAGAATGACAGAGCAGGGAAGGGGGAGAGAGAAGAGAGGAATAGAAAAAAAAAAGGGGGGGGGGTGGCTGGATGTTCCATCTTTATCTCCGCGGGTCTGGTGAGAGTGGTGTGGGAGGGGGGGTTACAGTCGGGGTTGGGAGAAGAAAGTGAATATAATGTTTGGGAGTTAGTTAAGCGGTCACTGAAACTAGGATTATCTGAGGTGAATGTTTAGATTGGGTTTTCAGTCGAGTCAGGTTGTTTCATCAGGACGTGGTGTTCTGTAGTTGATGTAAAATGGGTCCAGCAAGCCCATTTAGTTGAGAATTTTGCAGGGGTATCATAAGCTATGCTAATCAAGCGTTCAATTTCTGCAATTTTGTTAATGTTGGTTAGCCATTCTTTAATCAAGGGGGTGTGTGGTGTTCCCAAATGGATTGGGACACATTGCTTTGCAGCATTGACCATGTGCCTGGCAAGTGACTTGAAGTAAACACTATTTGGAAGGGTGGAGTGGTGCAGTAAAAATTGTGCTGGGGTGTAGTCTAGTTCATAGGTTGTTACCTTTGTGATGATGCAATTAATCTCGGACCAGTAGGTTTGAACTTTGGGGCAAGTCCACCAAATGTGTAGGATAGTTCTTCGGTCTGAGTTTCTGAGAATTCAGGGCAGATGTTTTTTTTTTTATCCATAAACAATTTTATTAAGCGTAAAAAGCATAACAACATACAAAGAAAAACAGTCTGGAAGCAAATGATCCCACAGTGTATCAGGTCAAAAGATTGCTTGGTCATACAGAAGTACTCATGTAGGCAGAGACAATGAAGTGTCATACAATAAAATACAGTACAACGTGAACACCCAGATTGAGTGAGATTGCTAATCTCTAAAGCCAACTACAGTCACTTGCCTAAAACAGGGGTGTGATCATCCTGAATACACCTGGTGGGAGTGATGGTCGTAGGCTTAATCAAGTTGGAAAAGGATAGTAAATGGAGAAAAGATAGAAGAGAAAGATAAGAGGGGTTTCAGGGAGGAAGGGAGATAAAGAGAAGGGGAGAACAAAAAAAAGGGGGGGGTGGGGGGGGTGAGATGGGGACAGGAGGGATTAGGGAGGGGGAGATATCAATGGTTGATTTACGTAGACTCGCCATTTTATAGTTCGGTGGCAAGTCAAGGCCAGGTGGGAGGACACGATCATTAGAGACAGATCAGGGGGAGTTAATGATCGACTTGTACATATTGGTCTCCTTGTAACGGAGCCAGTCAAACCATTCAGCAGAAAACTTGGAAATATTGTCCCGTGAGATAGCAATTAGTTCCTCTACTTCCTCGATCCTGAGCAGCCTACGGAACCAGTCAGAGGGCGATGGGATCGAGGTTGAGCGCCAGTGACAAGGGACACACAGCTTAGCGGCGGTCAGCATATGGCGAACCAGGGTTGTTTGAAAAGAGGAGGCACTACTAGGTGAGTAGTTCAGTAGGAATTGTTCTGGAGTGTAGGGAATCATGCTGGATGTGACCGTCTTAACAGTCTCATGGACATATTTCCAGAAAGGTTGCAGAACCGGGCATGTCCACCAGATGTGGAGCATGGTTCCAGTATTTGCATTGCATCTCCAGCACGTATCAGCAACTTCCGGAGCAAATTTGTGAATTCTAGCAGGGGTCCTGTACCAGCGGCTCAGGATCTTGTATCCATTTTCCTGGGCAGTGACATTAATCGAAGCGCGATGAGGTGAGCGACAAATGGATTCCCAGTCCCCTTCAGTTAGGGACAGTTGCAAGTCTTTTGACCATGCGTGAGCAAACGTTGCTGAAGAGGCGGAGGGAGCATCGAACAGATTTCAGGGCAGAATTTATGGATAAGGATGGAGTTCGGTACCAGCAGGCTTGGGTTTTGTATCTGTTTTCTTAGGTATAAATGTTTATGGAGCCTTTATGTATGTTTAGGTATTTGTTCCCATTCTTCTGATGATAGGGAAAGTGAAAGATCTTTTTCCCAATGCAGTCCGGAATTGGGTGGGGTGTCTGAGAAAAAGAGAGAATGCATGGTAGATATTAGGTGACATTGTGGGTTTTCTTCAGAGCATAAGGTTTTAAAGGGGGTTAGAGGTCTGGAAGCCTTGAATTTCCTGTCTAGTTATTGAATATAGTGAGAGAGCAGTGTGTAGGTCCAAGGGGGGATAGAGGGACCCTCTCTACTTGATGGGAGATTTTCATGTGTTAAGAGTTTGCCCGGTTTTAAAAAGCGGTGTATCAAGGCAGTTTTGTGTGCCCAATTATCCTTCAGAAAGTGGCTGTGCATGCCTGGGGGGGGGGGGGAGTATGGGTTGAGGTACAGAGGGGTAAGTGGGCCAGGTACTGAGGACAGGGATGTGGAGTTGCAGATGTTGCTGAAGCATCGAATGGTGGAACCAATTAGGGGATATAGATGAAGTTCAGGAGATATGTGTTTTGGAAGTAGCCAAGGAAGAAAGTTTAGGGGGAATGGAGAGAAAGAAGCTTCCAATTCTACCCAATCTTTGATTTTATCATGTACACACCAGTCGAGTATCCTGGGCAGGTGGCAGGCCCGATGGTAGTTTCCAAGATTAGGTAGGCCTATCCCAACTTTGTGTTTAGGGAGGGATAGTTAAAGATAGCTAATTCTGGGTCTATGGTGTCCCCATAGGAACTTGATGTATAGGGATTTATATTCAGAAAAAGGCTGTGGGAATCTGGACAGGGGCTGCCTGGAGAATGTAGATTAGATGAGAAAGGGAGTTCATCTTAAGGATGGCCGCTCTTGCTATTACGACTGCCTAACATACTCTACACTTGCACTTTGCTATGAGACTTGCCAAAACAGTTCTTACAATTTCAGGTCATACCTAGTCCTCTCAACTATCATATTGTTAACTCTTAATGCAAATGGACATTTTTTGAAACTCTACTTTAACGTGTTATAAAAATTGTTGATTGCATGTATAAAGACATGTACTTTCTTATTGTCTGTGCATATCCTCTAAATAAAAAAAAAAATGGATGGCTGCTTTGCCAAACCAAGAGAAGATGGGTTTGTTCCATCGTTTGAGGTCGTTCCTTCGATTTTTTAAAATGGGAAGGTAGTTTTTGTGGTATATGCCATTTAGGTGATGAGGAAGTTGAATGCCTAAGTAGGTTATTGCACTGCTTTTCCAATGTAAGGGAACATTTTCTTGACCTCTGCTGTTTGGGGAGGAATTGAAATGTTAAAGCGTATGACTTTGAGAAATTGATCTTAAGGTTGTAGATTATTCTAAATTGTTAGAATTCAGCTAGTAGGATAGGGAGTGTTGTATGAGGTTCTTTCAAGAATAATAATACATCATCCGCAAATGCAGCTAATTTGTATTCTTTGGTGGGGTGTGTATACCTCGGATGCCCTGGTTTTGTGTAAGGCTTTGGAGGAAGGGCTTTAGGGTCAGTACGAATAAAATGGGGGAGAGGGGGCAACCCTGCCTCGTTCCGTTATGGATGGAGAAGGCGTTTAACAGGAGGCCGTTGACTCGGACTCTGGCTACGTGGTTTGAGTAAAGGGACATAACAAAGCTTAACATTCGAGTACCTATCCCCATAGTTCGTAGTACTGCTTCCATGTAATCCCAGGCCACCCTGTCAAACGCCTTATCTGCATCTAGAGAAAGAAAGAAGCCCTGTTAGTTGGTAGTGGAGAGGAGGTAGTGAAGGTTAATTGCTTTTAAAGTATTATCTCTGGTTTCTCTGCCAGGGATGAAGCCAACCTGGTCTTGGGCAATAACAGTTGGGAGGAGGGGGAGCAGACAATTGGCTAAAATTTTCACAAATATTTTATTGTCTACATTAAGGAGGGAAATTGGCCTATAATTTGCTGTCTGTGTGGCGCATTATCCTTCCTTAGGTATAACAGAGATGTGGGCTTCTAGTAATCCAGATGAAAGTGAGTTGGTCTTGGGTATGAAGTTAAAAGCTTTGAGGAATGGGGATTCTAAAGGTGTCTGAGAATGTTTTACTGTACACAGCCAGAAGGCCGTCAGGTCCTGGGCTTTTGCCCGCTTTTAGCTGGAGTGCTTAGCTTCCATCTTCTTAAGGGTATTGGATGGTCTATATTGGTAGTGTAATTTGAGAATTGTTTGGGGCAATGCTTGTCTGTAAATTTTTGTAGGAGGGTTGATCTGGTGCTTGTATTGGGTGTTTGTGTTTCTGAATATCTTGTCTTTAGTTGGTGGACCGTGGCTTTTGCTTTTTTCACGCATAGGGCTTGTGCTAGTAAATGGCTGCTTTTGTTACCATGTTCATAGAAAAGTTTTTGGGAGAGGGTGTATTTTTTCTTGAGCCTCTGTCCCAGCTCCTCAATTAGAAGTTTTCGGGTATCAAGGAGTTCTTGGTAAGTTTGCTGGGCTGGGTTGCATCTGTATGATCTTTCTAAAGTTCAGGTTTTGGAAAGGAGATTGTTGATGTGTGTGGTTTTTTTTTTGGCGCTTAAGTGTAGAGGCAAGGGAGATGAGTTGTCATCTTACCACACACTTATGCACTTCCCATTGGGTGAGTGGTGTAGTGTCTGGGGTATCGTTGTTTCGAAAGTAGTCAACTATATTTGCGCAAGCTTGAAATGATGATGAAAAAAGGTGCGCGAACCAATATGAAAGTGTAAAAGCAGCACTGTGATGAAGTGAATGTGTGAAAAAAATGTAACTGAAAATTACAAAAGTGTGCTATTACTAAACAATAAAACAATAAACATTGTTCATATGTGAAAAAATCCAAAAAACAATGCAAAAAAACAATGAGGAGTCTATTCCATCTGAAGGGGAGTGTTCCCAAGGTGATGCATGTAAAACGGACCAACTTGATTGGTGATAGGTGAATTAACCTCTTACCAAAACAATAATCTAGTAAAACGTGACTTAGTGCAAAAACTGAAAACTTGAAGTGACACCCAGTGATGTGAATGGACTCTTACCACAATGGAGAGAGAATGGAACATATGCTGTGGTACCAGGGAGTCCAGTCAAACGGCCACACTTGATAAAATATCCAGAGGGATGGATGGATGGACGGAGCTTCCCGGTATCTTTTTATGGGTCTGGAGGCTTCCACAAGTAGAATTGCCAGCAGGAGGGCCACAATAAAAAAGAGGAAGGGACTTACCCACGGTTTATTGAATAAAAAATTGTAAAAACACTTACAAACACCCTTTGAGGTTAACAGAAAAATGCTCAGAAGAAGTCGTGGTCGCCTGCAGTGAAATCCGGGACCTGTAGCAGCACGGCTGCCACCCCCCCCGACATGTTTCTACTGAAGAGTCGGCTTCTGGGATTGGAGCCATCCCAGAAGCCGACTCTTCAATAGAAACGCGTCGGGAGGAGCCAGCTGTGCTGCTACAGGTCCCGGATTGCACTGCAGGCGACCACGACTTCTTCTGAGCATTTTTCTGTTAACCTCAAAGGGTGTTTGTAAGTGTTTTTACAATTTTTTATTCAATAAACCGTGGGTAACGCACTATCAGTCCCTTCCTCTTCTTTATTGTGGCCCTCCTGCTGGCAATTCTACTTGTGGAAGCCTCCAGACCCATAAAAAGATACCGGGAAGCTCCGTCCATCCATCCCTCTGGATATTTTATCAAGTGTGGCCGTTTGACTGGACTCCCTGGTACCACAGCATATGTTCCATTCTCTCTCCATTGTGGTAAGAGTCCATTCACATCACTGGGTGTCACTTCAAGTTTTCAGTTTTTGCGCTAAGTCACGTTTTACTGGATTATTGTTTTGGTAAGAGGTTAATTCACCTATCACCAATCAAGTTGGTCCGTTTTACATGCATCACCTTGGGAACACTCCCCTTCAGATGGAATAGACTCCTCATTGTTTTTTGGATTTTTTCACATATGGACAATGTTTATTGTTTTATTGTTTAGTAATAGGTTAGCAAGGCAGAATCGAGTCTCCATATTTTAGAGGAATGTGTTTGTTCTAGGAAGGATAGTGAGCTGGTAAATGGGCTATGATCTGATAGAGTCAGGGGTTCTGTTGTCGCTTTAGATAGGGAGGGTAGGTCTTGTTGACTAAGGAAGAAGTAATCTAGTCCTGAATATTTGGTATTGGGGGGGGGGGGAGGTGAAATCTCTATCATGGGGGTGAAGAGTTCTCCAGCAACCGGGTAGGACAAGTTCTTGGAGAGAAAGTTTGTTTTGTCGCAAGGCTTTGAATGGAAGATGAGAAGGGCATGTGGCAGTGTCAGTGAGAGGGTCGAGGAGGACATTGAAATCACCACCCATGACAAGAATTCCAGTTTGAAAGGAGGTTAATTGGCTAGAGATAACTCTGAAGAATGGTACCTGTGCAGTGTTGTGGCTGTATACATTGGCTAAACTGATCGTTTTTCCCAAAGAGTGCCTTTCAGGAAGATGTAGCGACCTTGTTAGTCAGTAAGTATTTCTGATCTTTGGAGAGGGAGGTTTCTGGATTTGAAGATGGATACACCTTTTGTTTTAGAGCTCTGGAAAGTGGCATGAAATACAGTATGGTAGAAAGTATTTTCGAGTTTGGGGATAGAATTTGATCTGAAGTTTGTTTCTTGAAAGAAACTGTCAGCTTTCATATTGCACATGCTGGTTAAAATTTGTGATTGCTTTTCAGGTATGTTGGGACCTTTAGCATTTTAGGAGAATATTTTGAGAGCAGGGGATGTTGATAATGTCTTTGAGTGGGCTGTAATGGAGGAATATGAGAAAGGCAAGATTCAGTTGGGGGGGGGGGGGGGGGAGTTAAATTATGTCCTTCAAGGGGGGCAAAGTAAGGCCATTAATTGGAGAGAGAGAGATGAATGGAAGAAGGGAGAGAGGAAAGTTAATAAGGAGGATAGGATAGTGAGGGTGGGAAAGTTGGGAGAGGCAGGGGTTTGGAGGAGGGGGAGGGATGTGGCAATTAACGAAGGAGAAGAAAGAAAGGAAATGGGTAGGACAAAAGGTGTGATAAGGAAGAAGATCCGGAGGTGAGAGTAGACCGGCTAACTTACGGTATGATGTGGAGGGATCCGGATGGAGGTCAGTGGGAACTTTCTGAGTTCGCTGGTGTAGGGTGTAGTAGGTGGCAGTCGTGAAGAGTTGTAGATCTCCAAAACACTGATGGCCAAAGTAGTTTATGTGGAGGCATGTGATAGTAGTATTGGATTATGTAAAGTTGGGTCATCTTGTTTTGGAAGAGCTGTGGTTAAGGGACCTGGAATGTGTATGGGAATCTCAATTTGTTTAGTTATATGGGAATATGCGAGGTATAGGGAAAATACTGTTAACTACGAAGAGATATCTGAGTGTGTTAAGAAAAGAGTGTGCTTTCCTTATGCTGGGCTTTGGGGGATTAGGAAGATATCTATCATATATGTGTTCAAGCTTTGTCTGAAAATATAGCCTAATGTCCAAACTAGGTACATTTGGAACTGGCAGTGGTGTATAATCTAGGATCTAAAATAGTTTACTGAAGGGAGAAGTGTTGGGTGACTGGGCTACTCTGTGGGTTATGTCCAGGCCCTTTTGGTTTGTTTCTGTTCAGTAGCATATACAATAGTATTAAGTAGTCAGGTAACTTAAAGTGGTTGTTAAGCCACTTACAGTATCTCACACAAGTGAGTACACCTGTAATGGTGCTGGTGGCTGAGCCTGACGTGCAGAGGTAGCCTCGTGGGATCTGGTACAACAGGAACACGGACGGGTCACACTGGTGGTAGACACGGGCTAGTCTGAGGTGCGGAGTCTAAGTGCTAGCTAGTTTTCACTAGAGCCCCTGATGGTGGGGATAGACTGCGCTGCAAGCTAACACCAGGTCGCGGTCCCCAGGGTTGCCCCACCAGGAGGTGAACACGTCCAGAATCGGAAGCAGATAAGCCGACAAGGATAAGGCAGGAGAGTGGTCACAGGAACGAGCCAAGGTCAGGGCGGACAGCAAGCAGACGAAGTAGTGGACAAGCCGGGAGGTCGATCAGGAAGTCAACAGGAAACAGCAGGTTCAGAATCAGGAAGTACAGGTAAAGCTGCAGACAAGACAGCAATGGCTCAGTGCTGCTGTGGTGTTTAAATAGGCCAGCCTTTTGCCAATTAGTGCAATTAGTCTGCACTAAGTTAACTCTTAACTGGCAGATTCATGACAGCACTTCAGTGTACACAGGGAGTGTTCCTAACATTGCCCCCCCCCTTAAGGGCAACCTCCGGGTGCCCAATAGGTTTTTCTTTTGTGGGTGACTGCGAAAGAAAGCATAGATCAGTTCTTTAGCATGGATATTCCGTTCTGGTTCCCAGGAATTTTCTTCCAGGCCGTAACCTTTCCACTTTATGAGAAATTGTAATTGACCTCTCCTCCTCCTGCAATCCAAAATAGCCTCCACCTCATATTCTTCCTCCCCATCGACAATCACAGGTTCGGGTGGTTCCGAGCTTCTGCCCGGGAAGGAGTTAGGGACTGTAGGTTTTAACAAGGAGACATGAAACACCGGATGAATTCTAAGAGAATCAGGTAAGTGTAATTCATATGAGACCTCGTTGAGTTTCCTCTTGACCGGGAAGGGTCCAATAAACTTGGGTGCCAATTTCTTTGAGGGACAGGCTAGGCGGAGGCTGCATGTAGATAGCCATACTTGGTCACCTGGTTGAAGGATTAGTTCCCCTCTCCTCTTCCTGTCAAAAATTTTTTTAGAGGCTGCTTGTGCCCTTATTATAGCATCCTGCAGCAGTTTACAATTGCGGTTGAGGAAACTAATGATATCCTGTACTGCTGGAACTGTGGGTTCAGCGGGAACGTCCGGTAAGAAGGACGGATGGAAACCGTAGTTTGCGAAGAACGGAGCTTGCCCTGTAGCAGAATGTTTAGCATTGTTGTATGCAAACTCTGCCAATGGTAGTAGGGCCACCCAGTCATCCTGGACAAATGTGGTGAAACAACGGATATACTGTTCCAACGTCTGGTTTGTCCTTTCAGTTTGTCCATTAGTCTGAGGATGGTAGGCGGAAGACAAGGACAGCTCAATCTTCAACGCGTCGCACAAGGCTTTCCAGAAGCGGGAGGTAAACTGGACCCCTCTATCTGAAAAAATATTTGCAGGAACCCCATGAAGCCTAACGATCTCTTTAATAAAAACTTCTGCGGTCTCCTTGGCCGTGGGCGTATACCTGAGTGGCAAGAAATGGGCCATCTTAGATAGACGATCAACGACCACAAAAATGGCGGAACAGCCCTCTGAGGGGGGAAGCTCCACTATGAAGTCCATGGCGACCATCTTCCAAGGCCTGTCAGGGACTGGTAGTGGCCTGAGCAGGCCCCATGCCTTGTTTCTTACAGACTTGCTCCGGGTACAGACGGTACAAGACTTCACGTACTCCCTGCAACTCTGTTCCAGATCTGGCCACCAAAATGTTCGTTTTAATAGATCCAGGGTCTTATGAGTACCAAAATGGCCCGCCAGAGGGTGGTCATGGCATAACCCTAAAACCGTCACTCGGACCTCTTCAGGGACAAAGATCTTGTCTTCAAGCCATAATAACCCATCTCTGGGTACCAGGGACACCTCAGGGAGACAGAGAATCTTTGCAGAAGCTTGCGTTATTTGGGCCATCAGGTTGGTCTGTAATAACAAAAAATTACCTGCGGACAGGATGGTGTCGGGTACTGGCACTTCCTTTGGATCATCAAACATGCGGGAGAGCGCATCTGGCTTGACATTTTTAGATCCCGGCCGGTAGGTAATATGGAAGGAAAATCTTGAGAAAAACAATGCCCAACGTGCCTGACGTGGCCTCAGCCGTTTAGCAGCTCTTAAATACTCAAGATTCTTGTGATCTGTGAAGATGAGGATAGGATGTGTTGCCCCTTCCAACAAGTACCTCCACTCCTCAAGGGCAGCCTTAATGGCCAGAAGTTCCCGATCGCCAACGTCATAGTTCCTTTCTGCTGTGGAAAGTTTACGAGAGAAGAAGGCTATAGGATGTATGAGATCTTTAGTACCCTGCCTTTGCGAAATAACTGCCCCCACGGCCACTTCTGATGCATCTACTTCGAGAAGGTAAGGAAGGGCAGGATTCGGGTGACTCAGGATGGGAGCAGTTGTAAAGAGCCTTTTCAAGGTTAGAAAGGCAGTCTGGGCTTCAGGAGGCCAATTGAACCGGGTATTCTGCTTCGTGAGCTGTGTAATGGGGGAAATGATGTCAGAGAATCCCTTATTAAATCTCCTGTAAAAGTTGGCAAAACCTACGAAGCGCTGGACCCCCTTCTTGTCTGATGGGGATGGCCAGTCCAAGATGGCTGAGACCTTTTGGGGATCCATCTTAATTCCTTCAGTGGAAATGATGAGACCTAGGAACTGAATACTCTGGCGTTCAAATTCGCACTTCTCAGGCTTGGCATATAATCCGTGTTGGCGGAGTCTGCCGAGGACATTTTTGACATGTCGCCTATGTTGATCCAGGGATGCAGAGAAAATCAAGATATCGTCCAGGTAGACAATAACAAAGATATCTAACCAGTCTCTGAAAATATCATTTACAAAATGTTGAAAGGTTGCTGGGGCATTGCACAGGCCGAAGGGCATCACCAGATATTCAAAATGCCCAAACCTGGTGCGAAACGCTGTTTTCCACTCATCCCCCTCACGAATACGGACCAAATTATAGGCCCCACGTAAGTCTAACTTAGTGAAAATGGAGGCTGACCTCAGTCTTTGGAAAAGTTCTGGTACCAGGGGAAGAGGGTAACGGTTCTTGACCGTGATCTTATTTAGTTCCCAGTAGTCCACACAGGGGCGGAGAGAGTGGTCCTTTTTTTCCACGAAGAAGATTCCTGCCCCTGCTGGGGATGTCGATGGACGAATGAACCCCTTCTTTAGATTTTCATCCACGTATTCTTTCAGAGCCTCCAATTCCCGTTCTGACAAAGGGAAGATACGACCGAATGGAATCCCGGCCCCAGGAAGTAACTCGATCGGGCAGTCGTATGTGCGATGAGGAGGAAGGGTCTCGGCCCCCCGTTTACTAAAAACGTCCAGGTAGCCATGATAAGGCTTAGGCACGGCAGAAAGCAGATCTGTGTCAGAGTCCAAACAGAGCAGGGTACTGGCAGGGCTGAGAGAGACCGGTAAACAGGAGTTTATGCAGTAATCAGACTGAAATTTGATTGTTCTTGTCATCCAATCGATCTGCGGGTTGTGGGCCTGCAGCCATGGCAATCCCAGGATAACCGGAAATAAAGGGGAAGCAATAGCATCCTGGCTTAGTAGCTCTTTGTGACCTGAAGAAGTGACCATAGGAAGTGGAGGGGTCTCCTGAGTCACAGGTCCAGACTTAATATGAGACCCATCTGCAAGAAAAATGGAAAGTCCTTGAGTCTTGGTTTGAAGAGGGATGTGTTGTTGGATGGCGAACGTGAGATCAATGAAACAGCTGCACGCTCCAGAATCAATAATTGCGGTGACTGGTATTGTACCTCCCGGGAGTTGAAACGAAACAGGGAGCGCTAAGTGAGTAGCACTGGCAGCGGATGCTGGATAACTTGAAGGAGAGAAACTTACGTAACTTTGCTGGGCAAGAACGTATGTAATGGCCGGCTTCACCACAGTATAGGCAGAGGTTATTCTTTTGCCGGCGGTGTCGTTCTTCAGCAGTTAGGGTAGACCGCATAACGCCAAGCTGCATGGGTTCTGGGGCATCTGGTGTGAAGTTAGCAGGAGCCAGGTTGGCCGGAATGGGCCTGGTGGAAGTGACATGAGCCGGAGTTGCGAACCGCGGCATCATCCAGAACGGGCGTGGGTGCTGGGCAGACCTTTCCGCACGGCGCTCACGAAGCCGGCGATCTATCTGGATAGCCAATTAAATCAATGCCTCTAGGGAGTCTGTAACGCCAACTCGGGCTAGCTCGAGGAGTCTATGTGTGGGCTGCGCTTTTCAAGAAGTCGGTGTGCCCAGGACTGGGGTTCATCCAAGAGTAGGGAGATGACAAATCCAACCTTGGTGGCTTCCAAGGAGAAAGTCCGGGGCTGCAGTGAGAAATAAAGTTCGCATGCGATACGGAACGTCCTAAATTTGCCCCGATCACCTGAAAATCGCTCTGGTGTAGGAACCCTGGGTTCAGGTGGTAGCATCACCACTGTGGGTCCTGAGACCGAACCTGTTGGTGTCGTGGAAGTTGGGGGTACCAAAGAAACAGGAGATTTCCCTGGGTTAGTCACAGAGTGCAACCATTCCTCCAAGTGCACATAGCTGTCCTGGAGCGACTTGAATGTTTGCAACAATGCTGCCAAGTGTTGGCAGATCTCGTCCAGAGGAGAGGCCCCTCTTGCAGGCTCTGACATGGCTGTCTTGTACTGTAATGGTGCTGGTGGCTGAGCCTGACGTGCAGAGGTAGCCTCGTGGGATCTGGTACAACAGGAACACGGACGGGTCACACTGGTGGTAGACACGGGCTAGTCTGAGGTGCGAAGTCTAAGTGCTAGCTGGTTTTCACTAGAGCCCCTGATGGTGGGGATAGACTGCGCTGCAAGCTAACACCAGGTCGCGGTCCCCAGGGTTGCCCCACCAGGAGGTGAACACGTCCAGAATCGGAAGCAGATAAGCCGACAAGGATAAGGCAGGAGAGTGGTCACAGGAACGAGCCAAGGTCAGGGCGGGCAGCAAGCAGACGAAGTAGTGGACAAGCCGGGAGGTCGATCAGGAAGTCAACAGGAAACAGCAGGTTCAGAATCAGGAAGTACAGGTAAAGCTGCAGACAAGACAGCAATGGCTCAGTGCTGCTGTGGTGTTTAAATAGGCCAGCCTTTTGCCAATTAGTGCAATTAGTCTGCACTAAGTTAACTCTTAACTGGCAGATTCATGACAGTGTACACAGGGAGTGTTCCTAACAACACCCCTCACATTTTAGTAAATATTTTATTACCGTATATCTTTTCATGTAACAACACTGAAGAAATTACAGTTTGCTACAATGTAAAGTAGTCAGTGTACAACTTGTATAACAGTGTAAATTTGCTGAACCCTCAAAATAACTCAACACACAGCCATTAAAGTGTAAACCGTTGGCAACAAAAGTGAGTACACCCCTAAGTGCAAATGTCCAAATTGGGCCCGAAGTGTCAATATTTTGTGTGGCCACCATCATTTTCCAGCACTGCCTTATTAACTCTCTTGGGCATGGAGTTTACCAGAGCTTCACAGGTTGCCACTGAAGTCCTCTCACACTCCTCCATGATAACATCACAGAGGTGGTGGATGTTAGAGACCTTGCGCTCCTCCACTTTCCATTTGAGAATGCCCCACAGATGCTCAATAGGGTTTAGGTCTGGAGACATGCTTGGCCAGACCATCACGTTTACCCTTTTTTAGCAAGGCAGTGATCGTCTTGGAGGTGTGTTTAGGGTTGTTATCATGTTGGAATACTGCCCTGCGGCCCAGTCTCTGAAGGGAGGGGATCATGCTCTGCTTTAGTATGTCACAGTACATGTTGGCATTCATGTTCCCTCAATGAATGTAGCTCCCCAGTGCCGGCAGCACTCATGCAGCACCAGACCATGACACTCCAACTACCATGCTTTACTGTAGGCAAGACACAGTTGTCTTTGTACTCCTCACCTGGTTGCCCCCACACACGCTTGACACCATCTGAACCCATCTGAACCAAATATGTTTATCTTGGTCTCATCAGACCACAGGACATGGTTCCACTAATCCATGTCCTTAGTTTGCTTGTCTTCAGCAAACTGTTTGCTGGCTTTCTTGTGCATCATCTTTAGAAGAGGCTTCCTTCTGGGATGACAGCCATGCAGACCAATTTAATGCAGTGTGCAGCATATGGTCTGAGCACTGACAGGCTGCCCCTCCACCCCTTCAACCTCATACATCCTCATACATCTATTTCCCAAAGACAACCTCTGGATATGGTGCTGGGCACGTGCACTCAACTTCTTTGGTCGACCATGGCAAGGCCTGTTCTGAGTGGAACTTCAGAAACCGCTGCATGGTCTTGGCCACCCTGCTGCAGCTTAGTTTCAGAGTCTTGGCAATCTTCTTATAGCCTAGGCCATCTTTATGTAGAGCAACAATTCTTTTTTTTTAGATCCTCAAAGAGTTATTCGCCATGAGGTGCCATTTGGAACTTCCAGTGACCAGTAAGGCTGACCATACATGATACAATTTTCTTTCAGTTTTCTGTCAGATTTTCATGACATTTACCTTCAAGTATGTAGTATGATGGCCTGCCTAATTGGATACAAGTGAATGTGTTGTTTAGCTTTGACCTCACATTATGTGGTTTGTGGTAGATCTGACAGAAAATTGTACAACAAAAGTTGGACATGTATGGCCAGCCTGAGAGAGAGTGAGAGCGATAACACTACATTTAACACACCTGCTCCCCATTCACACCTGAGACCTTGTAACACTAACGAGTCACATCGGGGAGTGAAAATGGCTAATTGTGCCCAATTTGGACATTTTGACTTAGGGGTGTGCTCACTTTTGTTACCAGCGGTTTAGACATCAATGGCTGTTGAGTTATTTTGAGGGGACAGCAAATTTACACTGTTATACAAGCTGTACACTCACTAAGTTACGTTGTAGCAAAGTGTCATTTCTTCAGTGTTGTCAAAAAATATATAATCAAACATTTACACAAATGTGAGGGGTGTATTCACTTTTGTGAGATACTGTATATTTTAATGATAGGAATGGCTTGCAAAAAATTGCAAATTGTTTGTCAGGTAAAACTTGGAACATGTGTGTGATTTAACTGAGTATTTTGGCTGTTTTTATGAAGTTCCACCTTAACCGGTTGCCGACCGCCGCACGACTATATACTGCGGCGGTCAGCCCCGGCCAGGCAGAGTGACGTATCGGTACGTCACTCGCCTGTCACTGACTTGCGAGCCTATAGCGAGCGGGCGCGCGCCCGCCGAGGCGCGCGCCCGCCGCGGCTCGTTCACAGGCAAGTCAGTGCGTGTGACCGGCGGACTCGATGTCCGCCGGCCACACTACGATCGCTCCTGTGAAGGGAGAAAGACAGAGCAGCTTGTGTAAACAAGCTGCCTGTCAGTTCTCCCTGTGTAAAAGTAAAGATCTGACCGTTCTACTATGTAGAACGGTTGATCTTTGCTTTTACACCAATAGGAATGTCCCTACACAGTAGAAAGCACGCCCCTAGGACACACTTAACCCCTCCCTTCCCAATAAAGTTAACCCCTTCCCTGCCAGTGTCATTTTTGCAGTAACAGTGCATATGTATAGCACTGATTACTGCAGTAATGTCACTGGTAACCCCAAAAGTGTCAAAAATGTCAGTCAAGGGTCCGATCTGTCCCCCGCAATGTCGCAGTACCGAAAAAAAAATCGCAGATCGCCGCCATTACGCGTTAAAAAAAAAAACACCAAAAATGACAAAAATCTTTCTCTTTGTTAGTAAACGCGATAACTTTTGCGCAAACCAATCAAAATACGCTTTTTGCGATTTTTTTTACCAAACATAGGTAGCATAAAACAAATTGGCCGAAAAATGTTAAAAAATTTTGATTTTTACTTTTTTTTTTGGGGAATTTCATATAAAAAAATGTGAAAAATATTGTTATTTTTGCAAAATTTACGCTCTTTTTTTGTTTATAGCGCGTGATCAAAAAATCGCACAGGTGATCAAATACCACCAAAAGAAAGCTCTGTTTGTGGGAAAAAAAGGACGTCAAATTCGTTTAGGTACAGCGTCGCACGACCGCGCAATTGTCCGTTAAAGTCACGCAGTAAAAAATCGCAAAAAAACCCCTGGTCCTTTAGCAGCCAAATCCTCCGGGGCTTAAGTGGTTAAGAAGACCAAAACTGGAAAGCAATGGCCACAGTGAGATCGTCAGTAATGACCATCAGGCATATTTATCTTCCTTTCTTTATTTAAACATGCTGCTCAAGGTTTTCACTGTAATTGGATGCAGTCCAATCCCTGAACTATTTCACTGAATACTAATCACAGTGAAATATAGGAAAAATGTTTGTTTTGTTTCTGAAGTCAAGAAAAATGTTGACCTCACAGCATTTCTAATGCCTTTAAATTCTTCTTTGGCAAGGACTATCTCAGCATCTTTAAGCATCGATCAGTGTGTTAAGTTGTAGAAAAACAGAAAGTTATTCAGCTTTTGTACCTTTGAATCTGCATTTAACAATTTGCTTTGGTGTACGGTTTATCAGCTTATCTTTTCAGTCTTCGACATATCATCTTTCCTGAGCTACTTGTAATGACAAGCCTACTGATTTAAATTGTGTTCAATTTACACGCATCACAGTGTTCTCCGGATAAATCAAACAGAACATTCCGTGTCTGAAAGCACTTTAAATTCTGTTTGCTATTTCTTACGGACGAATTACATGCTTCAGGAAAGCTCCATTTCAAATGGACATTTTCCATGAGACCTGTGCATGTTCTTAAAGTAGGAATTCACCATATAACCCAACAATACAAAGCCAAAGCCCATCTGTGCCATATTTGCTTTTGGAGATGCTGTTGAAGGAGGAAAGGGAACAAGATAAGTACTCAAGATTAAAAGAAACCTATGTCACACCAGTGGGTTTTAGAAATCCTGAATACAACTTTTAGATATGTGGAGCTGAGGAAATGTTAATTCAGAATTACCTATTGTAACTGTAAATTACATATATTCCAGGTAATCCTGTATCTCAGATTCATTGCACGGATATGTCTTACTGTATCAAACTTTTTAATCAAGAGATGGATTTTTAATTTTCCTCTTTTAATTGCCAGTAATTTTACAATAATTTTGTTGAATCATGTATTCTGCATTGACCCCTTTTTATACGCTGGTTAGTGTTCTCACTGTCAGTGTTGATAAAAGCTTTTAATGCTTGTCACAATATTTCAGTTGTTTCCACTAATAAGAACACATGCTGACTATATAGATATATATATATAGTGACCATTCATATAATTTTACTAATCAGTTGACTAAAAAAAAAAAAAATTGCATCCATCTACGGTGTAACACAATATTAAGCCTAGTAGATACAATCAGAAAATTGGATGAAAAATACCACTTTCGAAGCGGCCGTACAATATTCTGATCATTAGTACACAGCTTTTGAGAGCCGATCACGACAGTTCATCTGAAATTATCCAAAGGGACAAACATGACATTTTTTTTCTTGTGGTACCTGATTGTATGATTTTCATTCAATTTAGCACAGTATCCGTCTGAATAAAATCCAAAGATGCTCAGAAACTTAAGAAAACATTACAATACGATACAACACATTACATCATTTCCAAAGTTGTATTCTGTTGTACGAGAATTTTCGTAAGTTTAGAAACCTCTTCATTTACCATATGATACTAGCATGCAAACAAAATGGAAAATTGTTTGTCCGATATTCTCATTGTTTATAGGCTTTAACAACCAATTTCAGCTTCACTTTCAATGAATAGGCCAGGATCAAAAGAAGGCGTTCCTAGAGGGAAAATATCAAGTGCTTACAACTATCAGTGGTGCTTATTTCCAACATGTTATACAATTTCCAAGAGAGCAGGCACTACTTGCAAAAGACCTACTACATTTGCTCTTGATTTGACTGATATCTGCCTGTCTACAGCCTGTTTAAGGCAATTGTAACCATATTAGTGCTCTTGCAAGAAGACAAATAAGTATTGTCTGTTATACTGTATGTTTTTGTTTTGTTTGCATTTTCAGGACAAGCTTTCAAAATGTTAAGAATACAAATCTCTTAAAAAAAAAAAAAATCACATAGATGATGCCTACTATACTCTATATACTAACTGACCAATGATTTTACTCAACAGCTAAAAGGTCTCATTAAAATACTACCAACCCACCTACATTTAGACAACAACATTGCAGATACAGTAATGCAGAAATTAGGAGCTTTTATATGCTACTCGGGATCCTTAAGCCAGGAAATGCAAGCAGATCCATCATAACATATATCAATATACACACTGAATAAATGTCAAGTCTTGTAAAAAAATGTGCTAAAGCCATTGCAAATACTGCTATTTTCCTGCAAGATACAACTGATTTCCTGAACAAGCGCCACAATATACTGCAATTACCACCAAATACACTTCTAAGAACTATGGATGTACATTCTTTATAGAGCCACATCCCTCAAAAGGATGTAATTATGACATCTCATAGGCTCCTTTCTTCAACAAAACACAAATAGTGCTGAGGATGTTACACAGCTCATTAAAATAATGAATTCCAACATATTTATTACAGACCTGAAGGACAAATTCCTTAACATCATTCAGCATTATACAGTGTGTGTATATATTCCTATATTGTCAAAAGTATTGGGACACCTGCCTTTACACTCACATGATTTTTAATGGCATCCCAGTCTTAGTCTGTAGGGTTCACTATTGAGTTGGCGCAACCTTTGCAGCTATAACCGCTTCAAATCTTCTGGGAAGGCTGTCCACAAGGTTTAGTAGTGTGTCTATGGGAATTTTTGACCATTCTTCCAGAAGTACATTTCTGAGGTGAGGCACTGATGTTGGATGAAGGCCTGGCTCGCAGTCTATATTCAAATTCATCTCACAGGTGTTCTGTCTGGTTGAGGTCAAGACTCTGTGCAGGCCAGTGAAATTCCTCCACCCCAAACTCGCTCATCCATGTCTTTATGGACCTTGCCTTGTTATAGCTGCAAAGGGTGGGCCAACTCAATAGTGAACCCTACGAACTAGTTTGGGAGGCCATAAACGTTCATGTGCGTGTAAAGGCAGGCGTTACAATACTTTTGACAATATAGTGTGAATATATATAGATACACACACACATAATTGTGCTTACATGTTTGCAAACCCTGGCAGAAATCGTGAAATTTTGGCATTGATATCAAAATTATGATCATGCCAAAAAAACTCTGTTGTCGGTGAATGATGACAAAAATCACCCAAATGGCCCTAAACAAAAGTATACCCTTAAATTTTTGGCCTTGGTACAGACACACAAGGTGACACACACTGGGTAAAATGGCAATTAATGGTTAATTTCCCACATCTTTGGCTTTTTTAATTCAAAATATTGTGTGGTGTATGTGTGTGTCTGTGAAATCATTTGGGTGAGCTCTGTGTATGTGTGATGCACAGTTTTGAGCCTTTACTGCACCCCTCATTTGACTCCACTTTACTTCTCCCCCAAGGAAGGGTGGGATTAGGGGTGGGGATTTGGCAGGCATACCTATGGCCCCAACCCATTATAACAGAGCATTAAACTCCAGCAACCCCTGATGCGTGCCTTTAGACAACCTCCAAACCTCAGACATAGAGTAATCAGCAGGAATCTTCATTCTCTTTACAGGCTTGCAAACAAGGGAACAGTGCCTTGCAACAACAAATGCTTCAAACTGTGCAGTCACATCAATATAATAGAAAATGTGACATGCGCAAAAGAACCTTCAGTATTACAAGATCATACAGCTGCACCTCCTGTGGTGTACCTCATTCAAAGTAACAAGTACAACCAGAGATGTTACATTGGTTAGACAGGACAGAAATTACAAAAAAAAAATGAATCTACATAGATATACCATAAAGGAACACAAGAAAAACCCATTACTGCACACCTGGAACATCATTTCACACAACCACAACCAAACCATTCTATGTAAGAAATTAATGTTTTGGTTTTTAAAGGGGGATTTCAAAATTACAATCTTGTGTGCATGTGTTTCAGAGATCGCTGTTTTTGACATGTTGCTTAAAATTTTGTATAAGTACTCCTTGGACTGAGAACTGAAGAGAACGGAAGACACCAAACACTTGCTCTAAAATTGTAACTGTCAGTGCAAATAGATAACAATCACAGACAGTACTCAAATGTCTACAACATTTGTAGCGCTGAAGATAATGATCTCAAAACTAGTATATGAAAATACAAAAGTCTAATCTTCGAAGTTTCTGTTTCAGGTGTGTCTGTTGTATGAGTCTAGATTATTCATTCACTCTTATACTTACTTAGTAAGCAATGTTTGGTCACATTTAAAGTGAAAATTACTTTTGTTTTTGGATAGACAGGAAAAGAACCTTGGTCAGGATGTTATTGCTGTTTGTTGACAATGATTGGAGGGACAGGTACTAATGGGAAACCTCTCAAAATTGGGACAGAGACAACTACAGAAACAATTGTTTAACCACTGGAAGGGAACAGCGCCAATGGGGATGAATGTACCTGTACGCCCTCCCGTATCTGCTGCTTGTGCACCTGCGGGACTGCTATAGGTGACGCGACACTAAGCTATATTCTCTGATCATTCATATAGAGGTGACCTTTACAGTACATTGGTTTTGATACAACTGGTTTATTTGTGTGATACACAAGGCAAGACAAAAACTTGTAGCAAAAATTAATTCTTCAAAAGACTCACCATGCCTCTTGGTTTCCAAAATGTGGTAATTTTGTGTATGTTTCCCCTGTCTTGGTACTCCAGGGCCTCCGAATATATGATAGTTAGGAAATTAGATGCATAATTTATGCCCCTAAAAAGCCCCCCAAATTCCTCCTAAATAAGCAAGGTTACCCATAAAACACGGCGAGGCACACAGTGGTGATTGAAAGCCTTCCCCGCTAGCATGGAATCTGTTTAAGCTCTTACCGTGTTTCCCCGAAAATAAGACCTACCCTGGAAATAAGACCTACTGTTATTTTCGGGGAGAGCTGCAATATAAGCCCTACCCAGAAAATAAGCCCTAGTTTGGTGTTTCTAAAATCCTAGAATCCACGTTATTAGTGTTTATATGTCCAGTGTGTGTTTCTGTAATAGAATAGTGTGAAATACCTTCAGTACAGAACCCCTCAGCACTCAGCTGATTCCCTGATCTGCGGTCCTCCTCCTCTCATAGCTGTCAGAGGGGGATCTCAGCCCCTTCCCTCTGCAGTGTTCACAGCGGGTCACAGAAGCGCCGAGTATTCGATTAATATTGTGTGAAATAACCTTTGTTGCAGCGCCACTCGGCGCTTCTGTGACCCCCAGCTGTCAGCGGGGAAGAAGAAAAGGAAGAGCAGCAGGGAAATCAGCTGAGCACCAATCGGCGCTGTTCCAAATGTATTTTACACAATTCTAATCTAATACTAGGTGCTTCTGTGACCCGCTCTGAACACTGCTAGTATTGGTCTGGGTTCATCCCGGCATCTAAAAAATAAATTTTTCGCTTTATTGGTTTTGTGACAAAAAATTAGAACTTTAAAAAGCTCATCATGTCTCTTATTTAATACCTTGAACTGCCTAATTTCCAAAAAGGGGTAGTTTGGAGGTATTTGTCCTGTCCTGTCATTTTGGGGGCCTCAAAAAATTAGATTGACCGTCAGTACATCAGGATTGATCAGTTGTCAAATCTATATACCTTAGTTTCCAGACCCTATAACTTTTGCAACAGACTGAATAATATACACTGATTTCGATTTTTTTAAACCAAGGAAATGTAGCAGAATATATGGCACCTACTTTTATGAAGGAATATTATTTATTTGCAAAATTTTATAACAGAAACAAAGAAAAAAGTTTTTTTTTTTTTTTTTCAAAAGTTTGGTATTTTAAAACAGTGGTGATTAAATACCACTAAAAGAAAGCTCTAACCTAAAAGATTAAACATTTACTTTCAGTACATTATTGCATGAGTAATTGTCATTCAAAGTTTGATAGTGCTGAGAGCTGAAAAATGGCCTGGACTGGAAGAGTGTGAGAGTGTCCAAACTTGAAGTTGTTAATTGTTTTTGGTGCCCCAGGGTCGAATAGTGAGATAAACATATGAAATTGTGACACAGAAAACAAAAGTATCAACTCCACTGGCCCACAAAAAAAAAAAAAAAAACATTGGCTGTGATTGGGCTTTAAATATTGTATGTTTTGTGACTGAAGATGGTACATGCTGTAAATATCAGTGGCTGATTACAGTGTGACTGGATAAAATAAAGGCAGTAATCTATGGAATATTTTGTAAAATATTTTTTAAAATGTCCCTGAGCAGTTGCATCTTCTTTATTTACTTATAGCTATATCCAAATGATAATGCACTTTTGTACAAGCTCCACACCTTTTGTTAAGTGATTGTATTTGTGAAAACTAATGCTTTTTTAGATCTGTTGTTACTTTTTTGACCAAAGAAAGCAACAAACAAGAGAAAAAGGGGTGGTTTTATGTTTATATTTTTTATAAAAGCCAGCCATACATTGATTGAAATTCAGCCAGTTCAGTAGGTATCGGCTAAATTTTGATTCATGTGTGGGCAGGCTGGTTTTACAGAAGTCAATCTGCCCACCAGTGGCGGCTGGTGCTCAACATTTTTATTTTTGGGGGGGGGGGGCGCAAACAGAGAAATGTAATAGCCATTGCTTTGCGGCAAAGAACGCTGTAAAAAATTGTGTGACTTTGAGGTTGCAAAAGTGTGAAAGGGGCCTTCAGTAATTAAGGTATAGTGTGCCCCCTTTCAATGCAGAGAGACCAGCGTGCCCCCTTTCAATGCAGAGAGACCAGCGTTCCCCCTTTCAATGCAGAGAGACCAGTGTGCCCCCTTTCAATGCAGAAAGACCAGCGTGCCCCCTTTCAATGCACAGTGACCAGTGTGCCCCCTTTCAATGCACAGTGACCAGCGTGCCCCCTTTCAATGCACAGTGACCAGCGTGCCCCCTTTCAATGCACAGTGACCAGCGTGCCGTGCCCCCTTTCAATGCACAGTGACCAGCGTGCCCCCTTTCAATGCACAGTGACCAGCGTATATGCCCCCTTCAATGCAGAGACCAGCGTACATGCCCCCTTTAATGCAGATATCAGCGTGCATGCCCCCTTCAATGCAGTGACCAGCATGCGTGCCCCCTTCAATGCAGTGACCAGCATGCGTGCCCCCTTCAATGCAGTGACCAGCATGCGTGCCCCCTTCAATGCAGTGACCAGCATACATTCCCCCAATGCAGAGACCAGCATACATGCCCTCTTCAATGCAGTGACCAGCATACATTCCCCCAATGCAGAGATCGGTGTGTGTGCCCCCTTCAGTGCAGTGACCAGCATACATTCCCCAAATGCAGAGATCAGCGTGTGTACCCCCTTCAATGCAGTGACCAGCATACATTCCTCCAATGCAGAGATCAGCGTGCGTGCCCCCTTACTTACCTGGAGCAGCAGTGGTGGCGGGCGGCTTCTCCTCAGTCCCCCGGCGTGTCTCCTCCAGTCCTCCCGCTCCCGCCTCCTCCTCGGCCAATGGCATGGGGTTTACCTTGCGGCCAATCAGGAAGCGCGTATCGGACGCGCTTCCTGATTGGCCAGGAGGAGGATCGGTGTGACAATAGCGAATTTCCATTCGCTATTGTCACACAATGGGTGGGCTCGGGGCGCACTGCTCTGCGCCCCAGGTCCACCCTTTGCATCACCCTATTAGAGCCTCTGGCTCTAATCAGGTGATTTTAAAAAAAAAACATTAAGCTCCATGCGTCCGGCGCCCCTGCATGCAGATTAGGGGGCCCGGACGCATGGATGGGGGGGGCCCTGCGCCCTCAATACACCGGCCGCCACTGCTGCCCACTAAATTCTGTACAACTAGCCTGTTGGAAAATTTCCGCAGGATCAGTGTAGCCAGCTATAGCCGGCAGTGCTGTTCAGTGTATTCTGATGGTAGGGTAGTCTCACTGATGTCAGAACATAGTAGCTCAGTGGGAGTAATTCCCCAATCCAGCTTTACTGTGTGGATGGAGAATCAGTTTTTTTTTTTTCAACCTACTGGTTGAACGAAAACAAAAATGACAAATATTTGGGCTGCCTAATTCCCATTCACTTCCAAGTACAGTTCATTAGCTGAATTTAGCCACAAATGTTCAGAAGAGGCAAAACAATTCAGTTTATAGTTTGTGCCCCTCCTCCTACCCCTTCCTCCACTGGCCTAGGTATTGATTTGTGAGCCTTGCAATAATAATTAGGGCCTCAGATGGCAAGTAGTACCTCATCTTAAAATATATGGTAATACAATAATTGTGGTTTTAGAATATTGCTTTGGCAATTGATCCTTGTCCTGGTCTCAGATGTCATCTACTTTTTCTATATCTTTTATTTGGTTTTGGTTTCTAAAACTGTGCTAGATCTGTCAGTGCCAAATCTTCTACTTTGTGAGACAAAACTTCTTAAACCTTACAGATCAGTAAAATGATATTGCTTTTTGTTTTTAATTTTTCACAGATACAGACAACCATGAGGGATATTTGGACAAAGATGTGCCTTATCTGGATTACTCTAAGTTTAGGTAAGTGTTTTAATAATAGGAGATTTTTACATTGCACATCTTTATTTTTTATTTTTTTTAAGTTTTTAGTTTTATTTTATTTCTTTAGCAAAACGCAGTGGTATGAAACAATTAGTTGCTTGCGTGCATTGCTGCCTTGCTGGCTGGATGAGCGAGGTATCACTCTCTTGCTTAATAAGTGGTTAGCACTTCCGCCTAGCAGTGTTAGGGTCATTGGTTTAAATCCGAACCACGGCACTACCTGCCTGGAGTTTGCCTTTTCTCCCTGTGCCTGCATGGGTTTCCTTCGGGTGCTGCGGTTTCCTCCCACACTCCAAAGACATGCTGGTAGGTTAATTTGCTCCTTTCCAAATTGGCCCTAATATGTGTATGTATGAAAGTGAGTTAGGGACCTTAGACTGTAAGCTCCTTGAAGGCAGGGACTGATGTGAATTTATGACACCCTATGTAAAGAGCTGCATAAATTGATTGCAGTATGTAAGTACCTGTAATAAATAAAATAAATAAATAAAAATTATATTTTGCAGTGTTTTTGTAAGCAATGGATGATGATTTGTTTACCCAGTTTATAAGGGATTAACACATACAGTTAAATGTTTTCCCTGCACATTTCCCTTATCTGCATGCTTGTTTCTGGTCAGTAACCCAGGAAGTACTGACTCTAGTGGATTATCACCATAACCAGTCAACTAACATTTGACATTCTCAGACATGCTTACTGAAATACATTTTCCTAGTTCATGCATTTAATTTTACTCACATTTAAGAGCAGTAAGTGATTTTCAGTACTAAATGCTTTCAACTTCCTTCTACTTTTTTTGTGCTATGCACGTTTAATAAAAAAAAAGTAGAGGGGGCGTATCTGCCCGGGGGAGCTGATGGTCGCACAGTCCTAGTGCTCCTCTCCTTCTCCAACTAAATCAGCAACAACAAACCAACTCCAGGGTTCTTCTCACACCCATTAACCTGGCACAGCTTCCTCCACTGAAAATGACAAACAAACACAAGGGCGCACCAGCCTAGTGCATTATCCTTTAAAAGATTTATTTCAAAAGAAAGGTATAAAAATACTCACAAACGAGTTCTTGATAAAAGCATATCAAACAAGGTACATAGTCCTCAGCATCGAGATCTAGGGATACACTGTCCCCTGAAGCTGTAAAGGCTTACGCGTTTCGAGGCTTAGCCTCTGCTTCTATCTCTAGATGCAGAGAAGGCGTTTGATCGTGTGCACTGGGGGTTTCTACAAGCAGTTTTACAAAAGTATGGTATTACTGACTGGCTCCAAAAGGCCATTCTCTCCCTCTTTTCCTTTCCTTCAGCAAGGGTGTTATCGGATGATGCAATTTCAAAACCTTTTAACATCACCAATGGTACGAGGCAAAGATGCCCGCTTTCCCCCACAATTTTTGTGCTGATTATAAAACTGCTAGCTACAAAAAATCCCTTAATCCCAGGCATCCCCTTTGGGGACACTGAACACAAAATTAGTCTGTTCGCAGATGACATTATATAATGGTCACCAACCCAACCCATTCTCTCCCCACCATACGATCAATCCTAACCTAATATGCTGAGGTCTCCTTCTACAAACTAAATGAGACTAAATCGCTGATCATAAACCTCCATACACCTCTACAGAGTCCTTGAGACCTCACTAAGACCTTCCCCTTTATATGGGCCAATCACTCAATTCCATACTTAGGAATCAACTTAACCTCCACCACCACCCAGCTTTTTGATCACAACTACAAACCTCTCCTACAATCCCTGTCCAAAGACCTGCCATTTTATAGATCAGCTGGATTATCTAAACTAGGCGGAATTGCAGTGTTGAAAATGTTTATTTTACCCAAACTGCTTTATCTATTTAGAAGCCTTCCCATTCCTGTATCTTCCAAATTCCTTCATAACTTTCAAAAAATATTTAACCAATATGTATGGGAGTCAAAAAGGCCCAGCTGTGCCACCCATTTATTACTATGCCCCTCAGCCAATGGTTGTGCAAGTCTCCCTCATTTTCACTATTACCACCAAGCTACCCTTTTAGACCAACTTTATTTCTTGTGGCACCCCACTAAAGAAAAAATTTGGTCCACGATGGAACTTTTATTATTTACACCTCTTTCACCTCAAGACACTTTGCTCCTTAGCTCTTTAAACAATAATCCCCCATCATACACCACCCATGTATTAAGGCGTCTCTTAAAGCCTGGTCCAACCTCCTTACCTATAAAACTCCAGAACACAGTTTGTTACTACTAAACATTGACACTTTATGTGGTATTACATGGTATGATGCAATGCTTAAATATAACCCCATGGAAAAACAAAAGAATACGATTTATATGAGACCTCTATAAACCACGAACTAGCATTGTTTTCTTACCTCCAAACCAAGTTTAACCTCCTTCCCTCCAATTACTTTATGTATCTAATAATCCACCATTGTTTACAACATCATAAAATCTCTCCTGACCACTCGTCTGTTGCTATCCTACCAATTCTTCCACACAAACACATACCCATGGCAAGGGATATCCGAGTTTTGTTCCCACTTTGTCCATAAAACACTTCTGATTAAAACCCCCTCCCTGCCCAAATGGGACATAATCCTGAAATAGGCTATCCCAGAACCAACATGGCAAAAGGCCTTTATATCATCAATTAAAGCATCCCACTGTGCCGATCACTGGGAAGCATACTTGGAAATTCTCCACCAGTGGTATCTAACCCCTTTATAACTTTCTAAAATATACCCTACTCGCCAATCACACTGCTGGAGATCCTGTGGTGAAACAGGCCCCTTAATTCACGTCATGTGGTCATGTAAATCAAGTCAATCTTTTTTTAATAATGTCTTCAAATTTATTTCTGAAATCTCAGGCAAATCAACCCAGCCAGATCCCAAGTTAGCATTACTTCACCTGGGTCTGCAACAATTCCCTACCAACTCCAGAACGTTTTATATACACTTACTATATGCAGCAAAAATCAATATTACTAGACTCTGGAAGCCTGATTTAGCTCCCTCACTCTCCAATATGATCTTAGATCTTAACTGCCAATGCGAGATGGAAAGCTCTATGCTCCTCTTTTCTTCTTAAATTTACTAAAACGTGGGCTGTATGGTTCCAAAATCCTAACTGTATGGTTTTAGTATGATAACATAACTGAAAGCATAACTGAAAAATTATGGTAATTGGTAATTGAATTGTTACCCATTCACCACTTATGTTGTAATGATTGTTTCCCTTTCGTACCCCCCCCCCACACACACACACACACACAACATGTTCAAATGTTGACTTTACTTATTATAATATGCATATGTATCCTTTACAAGTACCTCAGTATAGTATTGGAATTACAACCAATCATTCTCCTATGCTTAGAAATTGTGAGCTTGTTGGTTTTTTTGGTTTGTTTTGCTTAAAGTTCAATAAAAACTATCAAAATATAAGAAAAAAATAAAATACTCCACTCTAAACAATTTTGTTTTTAAAGCTGTTAAAGTTATAGTTGTTTAGATCTGTACATATTAACATATTAGTTTTTATCCGTTTTTAAAGTTGTGAGGGCTGAATTAGACAGCCAGAATAATTAGTCCTCTCTTGTATGTAGAAAAAATCCATTACTCCATCTGGATTCTAAGTCTAGATTCAAATCTATGTTGCTGCGCTTGATGCATTTTTTGGCACGTTTTTGCAGTGCGTTTTTAAACCCATGTTTTTGATGCGTTTTTGCATGCAGTTTCCATTCATTTTTTTTGCTGTTTAACACACGGTGCATAGCTGCTTGCTAAGGAGTGGACTGAGAAGCTGGGCTGCCGCGTCCTTAACAACCGATGAGCTATCAGCTGTCAGCGGGTTTCCTCTGTGACGGCTGAATATAAAAAAAAGAATTGCCGGCAAAAAGGAGAAAAAAAACGACTTGGCCACTCCTCCAAAATAATGCACTTAACATTCGGGGGGGGGGGGGGGGGTTGATGGGGACAAGGGCCTCTTCCCCGCAACCCTGGGGAGTGGTTTTGGGGGTCTGGGGGTGGGGTACTTATCGGAATCTGGAAGCCCCCTTTAACAAGGGGCCCCCAGATTCCCCACCATGTGAATGAGTATGTACCCCTACCTATTCACCAAAAAAAAGTGTAAAAGGACACTACAAGAGTTTTTGAAAAGCCCCCCGCCCCAAAGCACCCCCACATGTTGAGGGCATGTGGCCTAGTATTGTTCAGGAGGGGGGTGGGTGCTTGCTCATCCCCTCCTTTTCCTGACCTGCCAGGCCTTATGCTCGGATAAGGGCCAGGTATGGATTTGGGGGGGAATTAGTTTTTTTTTTTCTGATTTTTCCTCTTTTTTTTATTGCCGGCAATTCTATTTTTTTTTTTACATTCAGCTGACAGCTGATGACTTATTGGTTGTTAAGAATGTGGCAGCTGGCTTCCTGGTCTGCTCCTTAGCAACCAGCTTTACACTGCACTGTTTGTTAAAGAGGTAAAAGCAAAAGAAGCAACATGCAAAACACATGTAAAATGCATCAAAAACACTTGCGCTTTTGGTGCAGGTCTATTGAAGTCTATTACACGCAAAACACAATCTGCTGCAGGAAAAAAAGTCTGTGACCCTTCCAAAAATGCACCGGCTGAAAAATGCATGTGAACGTGTACCATAGGAAACCATGTTAAATGGACTGTAGTGGGTTTCTGCAAACTGCAAAACACACTGAAAAATGCATAGGCGTGTATGTAGGGTGAAACAGGACCACAAAAATTGGATTGTGGTCATGTCTGGGACTGGTCACCACTTGACTTTGTGTCCTAGCACAAAACCAGCAGATCTATGGCAAGTGATAGCACACTAATTAGGAATAGCAGCAGACATGTATAGTAAGCTAGAGCTGACAGTAGCGGTGGATTGCTAGCATTTTGCCACAAGTTTGGATAACATTCTGCAGTGGTTTTCATGTGCGTTCCTCAGCCCCCGTTAACACTGGGGCGACCTGTCAGGCGACCTGGTCGCCTGACAGGTCGCCATAGGTCGCCTTGCATTGAGAAGCTATGGACCCGTTCTAATAGGAGCGACACAAGTCGCTCCGACTTAGAAAAAGGGTCCGGAGCTTCTTTGGGGCGACCCGGAGCGACCTGCATAGACTTCAATGTTGTGAAGTCCATGCCTGCCGCTCTGAGGTCGCGGTGCGGGCAGCGCGCCGCGACCTCGGAGGTCGCCCCGGGAAGTAGTGTCGCCCCAGTGTGAACGGGGCCTTATAATATTGTGTTACTCCGCATCAGAATGTGAGAAAAAAAATAAAAAACAAAAAAATGTTGTGTAAACACAATGAAATTTGCAGCTGCCAAAGTTTTCCTAATGCTAACCTAACACATTCAGCTGACTGTAATACCATAAATAAAACTGTGCTGCTGTATTAAATAGTGTTACTGAGAGAAATTAGGCTATGTCCTACACAAAACTCGTATTATACAAGCCTTATTATAAATATGTGAAAACAGGAAAAGTGTGAACAATAGACCATCCAATGAGTCCCTTTATAAACGTGCTACATGTGGTTAAACCATAGAAAAGTGATTGTGCTCCTGTAAAAAAAGTAACACGTGCTACACTCTATCCCCAAAAAATCCCTTATGTGTTCCCACATGGACAGACACTCGCCACAATGTTTTGACCCACTATTACTAGGTCAGTCACACTGCAATTGTAGGGTAGTATCCACGTACTTGTACACTGTTCGCACAGCACCTGATGTCAGGAAGCTGAATTTTCCACTACTCATGCACCGCCACTCAGGGAAAATCATTTCAGGGAGAAATATTCATTACATAGAACTACTTAAATGTATTTAAAAGACTTTACATAAATATTGCACTCACCTGTATTAGGACCTTTAAGGACCGCCACTATGTGTATATAGCATATCTATGGAGGAGAAGATGGCTGCTGCCACTCCGAATTCCGGAAGCAGCCTGCGTTCCACTCAATAGAAGTGATGTAGCAGACAAGGAAACCATGTCTCAATGCTTTGTGTCCTGATTGGTTATCTTCAGTAAGCTGAAGACTCCAGGGGCTCCCTGGAGTGCAGCAAAAGATTGTTTGTACTCAGTTTAACAGACAGCACTTTGTCTACTTGCAGTGCTTGAGGTCATTTTAATAGATTTTTTTCAGAATGCAGGTAAACTATAAAATCCATATATCATCATAGTCAACAATTGAAGCCTAGGAAGAAAAAACATGATGCTAGATCTTAAACGGAAGACCTTTTTCTGATGGAGACCTGCTCATCCATGTCCTATTTTTTCAAATATATACACCCAAAAGTGACATTTTGGGTCACAGGAACTCTTAAAGCAGTGGACATGTTTATATATTTTTTTTCTTAAATTGCGTTGGAGTTATCTTTTGCCAGTGAAGTTCTCTTTTCAGCTAAATGTAGACATCAGAATGCACACTGTATGCATGCCATGAGAGCAGACCCTGAGGCTACAAGAAGCAGTTTAAGCTTTACTGCAAAATGTGTTATGCTAAAGAATTTGGCTGTAAATTAGAACAAAATATGATGTATAAACATGTTGGTAAAATTCAACCTTCAGGGACAGATATAGATATGACAAAACAACATATACAGACATGTGCAACACCATGGGTATTTGTAAAAAGATTTGTTTTGTATATTATATGTACAAAGGTACTGATTTCATTTCTCTGATAACATGAAATTATGCACAGAGTCATCTAGTTTCCAAGGTGAAAATGCCAAACTGCACTCTAACCTCCCCCTCCAATGTGACAATGTGAACACCAATTAGTCTTCTGCAACTGAGATCCCACTCCCAGCTGCCACCACACTTGTATTGCTTCACTGTACAGCTCTGGGCCTGCCAGTTGGGTTTGATGTGGACCCAAAGGTGTGGAGTCATGTTGTAGGTCTTTTCCGCTGTGTGTTCTATCAGTTATTGTGAATAATGCTGGATCAGCAGAGATAAAAAGAAAGATAGGACATGCATGGGATGAGCATATCTGGGAATTTTCCAAAGCTGGGAAGCCTGATATTGGGGCAAAGTGAAGGCATGATAAGGGAAGTGTCCAGTAGCAGCATAAGTAGTATGCTCTACTGTAATGGAAGCAGCAGTTTCATAGCAACACACATAATGCACTGTGGCCATATAGGAGGCTAAAAGTGCCAAGACTTTGTAGTGACAGGCCTTTTGGAAATACAATTGCACAGTAACTAGCAGAAGAGATACTTGGGGGGGGGGGGGGGAATTGTTGGTGAGGTGGCTGGAAGAGGCTAAACGTGCCAAGATTTTATAGTAACTGGCCTTTTGGAAATGAAATTGTACAGTAACTAACAGAAGAGATACTTGGGGGGGGGGGGGGAGTCATTGTTGGCGAAGGTGGCTGGTCCCCACCTTCCCTCCCTCCCACACCTAACAATTCAGCCCCTTGTCCCAGCTCTGATGTACAGTATTGATGACAACTATTGTTTATTGTGCTGCTTAACTTCATATGAGCCCTTTAACACCAGTGGGTTGAGGCAACATGATGTCATGAGTTATTCTTGCTTTTTTTGTGTTGTGTTCACAACTCATGTTCTGGTTTACTATGATGTCATACTGTGTTTGATATGTTACCATACATTGGGGGAATGGGTGTTGTCACAATGCTGTGTCCTGCCAAAAGGAGAATATTTCACACAGGGTTCTCACTGATGGAAGTTGAGGGACTCCAGAAAGTCTATTCTGAATGTAGAAAACTAGTTTTGTAGTTTGGTAACTCCCAGATTGGTTTTCGGAGTCCAGAAGCTTCAAAGATTCTTGGGAGGGATAAAGCCTAAAACCCTGTGTCCACTTTTTACTGGAGGACAGCAGCCTGAGGGTGCAGGTATGCACCGCCTTTTTAATCAAGGATCTAACTGTAATTCAGGGCTCATTTCTCCTGAAGACAAGCTGCTGCAGGATATCTATGGGGAGAAAGACAATAGTGTCTACCCTGGACTCAAAGAGAGGTGGCTGGTCTGACCAAGCTGTTGCTTGAGAAGTTTCATTAGGAAGCTGACTGAGACAAAGTGGCAAATCTGTGGTAGGGACTACAAAGTCTGGATAGCAAGTAGGCTGGAAACGTATGTTTTGATACTGAAAACCCCTGCAAGGGCAATCCAAAAGCCCTGGAAATGTACTCCCCTGGCTGGTCTGAAATTGATGGAAAGCAATTCACTTGAGTGAAACCCCCACATCACAGTGGATAAAAATGCACATTTTACCATGTATTACCATAATACACTGGTTGGAACAGGCACTTATCCTTACTCTACACAGCTGAAAGCTTAAATCTGTCTGATATAAGTTGCTACATGTGTGTAAAAAATATAATGGCTGTGGGATAACTAAGTTATAGGAAAAAAAAATACAGACTTATCATTTGAATAGCTTTAGCATGCCTGCGGATCATTGTACTGAAAAATTATGTTTACAATTACCCAAAACAAGCTTGTAACAAAATAGGCCCTAATTTTGACAATGTATGATAAATTAGCTGTATCTGAACCATGACATTCAAATGAAGGCATCTTGTCTGATGTGTACCATACATCTCTTTGGAAATATAAAAATGCATTTTTTTCTTGACATCCTCTTGTGAGCTTAATTGATGTTCCTAACTACACTACATGACTGGAGGAATGCCTGCTACGGTATAGCAATTTTGTTAAAATGCACACAGATGGGTCAGTGTCATCTTGTCAAAGATCCGTATGAATACAATTATATTAAACAGCTTAATTTGGAACATTATAAGCCTGTGTATGTATTCAATAGTGATCCACTCACAGTAGAAAAGGAGATACCGTTAGTCAGAAAGAAAGTAAGAAACTCTGTTAGAACTGCAACAGTAAAAGTAGCCTTTTCACTTTAGATAGGGGTCAGAGCTCATATGCAAAAGGGAGCGTTCAGCTTCTATTTTTAATGTATACCAATCACCCATTGCTACCTAATGTGTAAAAAACTTACGAAGTGTTACAGCTCTGCTGATGAATGCTCAGTGGCGTGTACACCATACTCATAGTTGCCAACATTTCATAAAAATTTCCAGGCACACTTTGTAAGTCCAGCAAGCCATTGTAGGCAATGACGGAGACTTAGAGGTGGGTCGTTCATTTAAAATGGCCATGCTTCTACAAGAGGCAAATTATTACCTTATTTATTTATTCCAGACATTTATATAGCACCTCCCCACCTTGTAGCATCCCCTACCCCAACACATGCACAGCATATAACATTAAATACAATTTTACAAAGTCTTACAATAATATAACATCGGCAAAATTTATGATGATACACTCAGAAGCTGAGCCCAAATCAAAATAACACAATTGCAATGAGAATCAAGTTTGCATAAACCTCCGCAAAGATAAAATCAGTATAGTACTGACACACCTGAAACATGCCCGTGGAGAAACCATAAGTGCTGTACTGATACATCAAAACCAAGTTGGCAGGAACAAAAAAGGTACACCTTTTGACACACCAGAAACATGTCAGCAGACACCAAATCAGTACTATACTGACACACCAGAAACATGTCAGTAAACACCAAATCAGTACAATACTGACACACCAGAAACATGTCAGCAGACACCAAATCAGTACTATACTGACACACCAGAAACATGTAGGTTGACAAAGAATCAATATGCTACTGACACACCAGAAACATGTTGGCAGATACAGAATCAGTACCCTCCTGCCACACCAGAAGTGCATCTGCAGAAACCATACCATACAGAGCAAAACGTCAGGAGACCGAATCAGGGCATTACTGACACAACAGAAGGTCATCCACAGACACAGAAGTATTACTCTACTGACACAAAAGAATCATGACTACAGGTACAGAATCAGTACATTACTGACAGACCAGAAACATATCCAAAGTGCTAACACAACCAGTTCACATCAATACAATTAGTACACAACTATCAAAATCTGCTAAAAGCTAAAGCTAAATTCCAGGAATTCATATCCTTTGTAAGAAGTGAAAGCTCTCTATGAGTTACATCCAATGTGGTACATGACACCCCCTGGGCTTAGCTCTATTATTTACTATATATCTGACAAGTTTATGCCTCTGCGGAGGCTACACTACGAACTGTGAAAGGACATAAGCACGCAGAGAAGCTATACCTGCTCCTTCCCTCTGCTGCCTGTTCACAGAAGCCTTTATATTTTGTAAATGTGTTCACATAATACAAAGGCTTCTGTGATTGGGCAGGAGGTGGGGAGGCCTGGTATAGAAGCTGCAGCGACTCTACTGTTGAAGATGCCGAGACCAGAATGCAAAGTGTTGTGCTCCTGAAACTACAGCAATAGCTGTCTTTCTAGAGTTCTATAAAGCAGTCAATTAATAAAGGTAAACCCAGGGGGTGTCATGCACCTCATTGGACTTCACTCATAGTGTGCTTTCAAAAGTCCATCAAGCTTAAATGAGTGTGATGGCCAGGTGTCCACAAAGTTTTTCTCATATAATGAAAGATACTGCTTGGTACATTACTAAACAGGACATCAGTAAATGGTGACTATCAAACAGAGTATGTTTGCTGAAGGTATGCTGTCTTTCTAGTAAAAATGGGAAAATGAATGAGTATAGCTTTTTGGGGGCATGTTACTAATAATGTAACTTGAGGGTAGTATGTATTCTGCTAAAAGTATGCTTAAAATGCCACTTGCTTTATTTACAGGCCAGCAGCAGAATCTCCCCATCAACCTGATACAAGTTACCTAAAAGCATCAAAAAGCATGGATCTTGGTAAGTGTATTTTATATACAGGAACATAAACTATTTTTTTAGGTGCAGAACGCATATGATGTATGAAACAATATAACAAAATAATGAGTACCATGCTCTAAAAAAAACACACAAACTAAAATGTGAGAAAATGCAAACTATATCTCATAATTTCCCATACAAATCGCCATCAGACAGTGCATCAATGACCATACAAAATCCTCTAAGGACTGTGACAAATAGAAGGCAGTCCTCACTCAATTCTCTATGCTCCAAATATAGTGTTAAGAACAAGCCCCCATCATCACCTCCACAATGGGGAATGTCTATGCTCACAGTTAGAACCTCTAAATGATAAGAGAGCACTTAAATAAAAGAACCTCATACACTGGCGAGTCTGAATAATCCACTCTCAATCCATCCACATACGACCCCATCAGATGTAAAAAAACACATTTTCCTCTAGTTTAGGCAGAAAAAGGAAAGAACAGACTCGATCTAAATGTTCTCCACTTATTCCAGTTATTGCACAAAATGCCAAATATACATGCTCCCAAGCATAAGCAATACCAAAGGCTTCAATGAGAGATGAGCACTATGGCAAACACTTCCATCCAAACTCGTCTCATAGCGCATGATGACATCAGTTAAGGAGCACAACCACATCTTATGCATTGTGTCACCCGACGGGACTTCCTCAGTGTGATTGTTTTGTATATAATATATATCTGTATTATATATATTGTTTTTATGTAGTTTTATATATTATTGCATATGAGCACTGCACATTTTTTTATATTTTTTTAGTCATTGTATGTCAATGAAACACATTACTGTGCTAGCTGCTTTATTTATTTAGGAAGGAGGCTATGTAGGGACACCATCTATTAGTCTATTTGAAGGTATTTTAAAATCACAGACACATGTAAAAAACACCTAGATACACAGTATGAGCCTTATTTGTTCTTTCCATTGTAATATATCTAACACATTAATTTTTCATGTTTTCTGTAGAGAGACTACTTCTATTATCAGTATTCGGTATTCTGTATATAAAGGCATGTGCCGTTGCCTTTGCCGTTACCAATGTGAAGGTGTCACATGTTTATACTGTATACATTTTTGATGTTGGTGTCTTAAAATATGTAGACATCAGAAGATGTACAGGTCTTAAGACTTATGTCAACATTTTGGAATTGTCAGTTGCCTTATTTGGATTCCAGTGACAATTTTCAAGGTAGGTTTGCAATTGATTGAAGGCTTTGGGACAATATTACCAATTGGTATATGGAATGCGTATTGTGCTGTAAAACAAAGAAACAGGTTGCTTCCCTCTCCAGCTGGATATATTTAACCTTCTGTTGTTCCCCTACCACTACTTTCAGCCCCCAGGAAAATAAACTCTTTGGAGCCACTCTGTCTTTCTCAAAGCTTACACATGGTTAATGACTCTTCCTCTGTTTCTATGTGATAATGGTGTCAAATGAGAGAACAAGGCATGAATCATGTACTTTTTCATGTCTAAAAGTACCTGTATTTCTATTGCTTCATTTGACTGCAGAGCCAGATTAGAAGAGAAGTTTTGGATTAAAAAAAAACAAACATTTATACTCCCCTAGGTCAGATTGAGGCTGCATCTTTTCCCAGCCGCCTCTATACCAAGAACTGAGCTATCAAATACCTTTTTTGCACAGTTATTGGTCTTCAGTGAGCAGAGAGCCGGTGACTGTCATCCACTCTCTGTTTGGCCCCTCCAGGGCTCACTGGAGTGTCACGGGACATTAAAGTCGTGATCTCTCCATAGTCTGGACCGGCTGAGTTACACTGTTGCCTTGAATATGAGTCACAGGCGTGCAGAACAAAGTGCACTCCTGCGATCCCCAGGAGAAGTAGGGCCAAATAGTTTTTGGCCCTACTTCTCCTTTAGGACTAAACAGGGCACCAAGGCAACTTAACACCTTTGGGTCCTCTTCGTGAACCAACCTCCTTGTATGCACAAAAGAAATGAGGGTGTTTTCCTTGTATGCACATGTCCACATATTCCAATAATATTAAAGATTAACTTAAGGCAGAGGTTTAAAACAAAAAAGCAGCTCTGGCTGTACTGCCCCCTCCTCTCTGGCCTCATTCTCCACAGTTAGCTTGTAAGCTCTTCCATTTTATGTGTCTTCCCTTGAATACCCTACTAGATTCTAAGCTACTCTGTATTCTCCCTTATTCCCTATTATACTGTAAATGTTTCCTTCTTCTGTATCCTATGTTAGACCCGGATAGATTTTACGCTCTTCCACCTTCTGCATCTTTTCTTATATGCTAATAAATTGTAAGCTCTTCTACTATCTCTATCCTTCTTTTACCCTAATAAAATGTAAATGTTTAATTCTTAGTGTCCTTTCTTATACCCTAATAGATTATAACCTCTTCTAACTTCTGTATCTTCTCTTATACTCTAATAGATTGTAAGCCCTTCTACTATCTGTCCATCTATCTACTTTTAGGCTGGCCAAATTTTGATCCATGTATGGGCAGGCTGATTGTATACAAGTTGATCTGTTGATTGACTTGTGTACAACCAGCCTGTCAGTTTTTTTTTTTTTTTTTTTTTTTGAATGATCAGTGCTGCTGACTATAGCCGGCAACACTGATCATTGTGTTGTGATGGCAGGGAAGGTTACCCTCTGTCAGAATACAGTACCACAGCAGGAACGATTCCCCCATCCACATCGAGTGCGTGGATGGGGGATTTGGCTCATTTGTTTTTACATTCAACCTGCTGCATGTATAGCGAACATTACACTTAGACTATAAGTTCTTCCAACTTCTATTACCTCCTTAATATCCTATTAGAATATAAGCTCTTACACTTTTTAATTCCTCCCTTATAAACTAATAGAATGTAAACTCTTCCACCTTCTTTAGCCCTTTTTTTTATACCATAAAAGAATGTAAGCTTTTCTTCCTTTTGTATGCTCCGTTATACCCTAATAGATTATAAAATCTTCCATATTGTGTATCCTTACCTCCACCCTAATATATTGTAAGCGCTTTCTCCCTGTGTGTCATCTGTTATAACATATAGTGCTCTTTCACCTTTTGATTACTCTCTTCTACTCTAATATATGCATGTTACCACCATTTGTTACCATTATTTGTATCGGTGCCCTGTGGGGCCATTCCTTGTGAATGACACCCTAGTACACCTCCACAATGCATGTGTGCTGCAAAGCAATACAACACAGCACAACACACAGTGTCTTGTAGATTGTTATACGATAAAATGTAGCCTAACCTATTTTTTCTTGCATTTCAAGGCATTTAAGCCCAATTGTCTTCTTGGGGCTGTATAACGCACTGCAACACACAACAACATATAGGCAGCGTACCCTGTAATTGTGGAAGGGAATTGCGCATAATTCCACATCCAAGCTTGCTCCTCCCTCTTTTTCAGTATCCTACATGCTTCTCTTCCAGTCCCGGGCAAAAATCTGCTGAGAGTGACAATGACATCACTACTCAGCAGGATGGGAGAGTTTGTCACTTGGGGCCCACTGACATTTAGGAAAATTAGGCTCCTGTATACCCATCTGGCATGACTAATCCTCTATTGTGGAAAATTGTGTTGAAGGAGTAGGTGAGTTTTGGTGGTGATTTATATGTCACAGCCTGACTTTGTACATTTGCACTACTTGTATTAAAGCTTGTTGGATAGCAAGAGAAGAACAGTGGATGTACAGCATGTTTGTCTGTAAGTGATAGGACCATACCATGGCTATACTGCGGCTTTAAAGAAAAATAAAGGCACATTTGTAAAGTACATCAATGTGCTTTAGAAATGAGCTGAACACTTTTCTGTCTTCAGGACTCTGAAATAAGTAAAGCCAGGCCATGTTACTAACCTCTTCTCAAATCATGGAGTGTTCTTTGCAGCGTTATGCAGAGAATAACCTGTGGAACACAGCAGTCTCCACATTGCACTCTGCACTTGATGGATGGCACATAAAATGCAGGCACAATGGGTGTCTGTTCTCTTTTAAAACTGGACATCTTAGGGCTAATTTACACTAGCATTGCTAGCATTGTATCCCCTCTTCATCACCTGCTTTAACCCCTTGAACCCCATATTAGTGAACTGTGCATAGTGGTCACGCTGCACCCCAATCTAGTTGAATGGGTTGTGTTCAGTGGGCGGTAGTGCCCGCTAAATGCAACAGCAGGAATACTTTTTGCTGTGCTGTAATGCAAAGCCTCATGGCTGCGGCATTAGTGTGCATCTAAAGGGGGAGTGATAGGGGGCAGTAAAACCACAGCTCAGCTGTGTGACTGTAGACATGCTCTGTGGCTTGGACTGTACTCTATATATTAGAATCACCCCACAACTGCGTTCTTCCTTCCACTGATTGAGAGGGCATTCCTCCTCCCACTGATACCAACTGATGACTATCACTGACTGCCAGGGCATTCAGTGTTTTGCTGGCTCCTGTTTTTCTTTAGCTGACTGTCAGGGGATTCTTACTTCCACTGACTTCCAGAGCAATCTTCCTCCCAATGACTTCTGACATTGGGGCAGTCTTCCTCCCACTGATCCATGGGGCATTATTTATCCCAATGACTACCAAAGCATTCTTCTGTCAATTGATTGCCAGGGCATTCTTCCTAACAACTAACCACTGGGGGCATTCTTCATCCTGCTGACTGCCAAGGCATTCTTTCACTCATTGACTGTTAGGACATTCTTCATCTCACTGAACTCCAAGGTGGTTTTCTTCCACTGACTGTTGACACTGGGCCATTCCTCCTCCCACTAACTGCTAGGGCATTCTTCCTCCCACTGACTGCCAGGATATTATTGTCCTTGTTGACTATTAGCTAATTCTTCCTCCCACTTACAGCCAGGGCAATCTTACTTTCACTGACTGCTGAGACTGGAGCACTCTTCCTACAACTGTGGCAATCTTTCTCACCCTGACTGCTGGGGTATTCTTCCTCTCACTTACCACCAGGGTGTTCTTCCTCCTACTGGCTGCTGAGACACTCTTTCTCCCACTGACTGTTTTCTTCCTTCTTACTGCCAGGGCATTCTTCCTTCCACGAACCAACAGAACAATCATCCTTGCATTGACTGCTGAGACACTCTTTCTCCCACTGACTGTCAAGGCATTCATACCTCCCAGTAGTCCCAGATTTGACAGAACTATCTTAAAATGTGCGAGAAATTCCAGGGTCCTATGAACCCCAGCAGAATCCCACCTCCAAAACTCTGCTCACCACTTGACATACAGCAATAGGAAATGAAATGGGCTATGCCTCGCATACTCCACCTAGGTGATGCCAAATATGTACAGGCCACTAAACACAAGTGCCTTCCTCTCACCCCATTTCCCACCTCCTTTATATCAATGTTTTGTTTTGTTTTTTTTTCCACTGTGCTATAAATTATATACATCTGATCAATGTGCTTGTTGGCTATCTGTCTATTTTTTTTTTTTTTTTTTTTTTTTTAATGGGTTTTATGTGCACCTGTGATACTCTTACTCATAGTATAGTAATTATGAAATATTTTGTAAATAGTAAGAATGTGGTAAATGTGGGCACTTTGTACCATTGAGCAGGCTCAGATTCTATAAAATCAAGCCTCTTAAAGCCACATACAATTTTTAGCATAATTTATACACACCTACTTTTTGCCACAGTGTGCAAACATCAGGAGGTATGCTTAAGGCCTCATGCACACTGGACATTCTAAAAATGCCAGTAGCATTAACTGTAGAAATCTGTAGCTGTAGAATGTGTTTTAAGGAAATGAAGTGTTGTATTCAAGCTCTCCCGATCCCAAAAAAGGCTTCATCAGTGCTTCTCACTATTATCAACACCTACTAGACACACAAAATACATATAAATGCTGGAAATGTGTGTATATATAAAAAAAAACAAAAAAAAAAAAAAACTTAAGTTTAGAAGCATGATTATAGTGAAAGAGAGAAGCATTTTATTCTGAATCCCAATCTAAATGTTAGTTTCATCCCCTCGAAACACTGTAGTGCTCCAAAGCTTTGCTATTTTCTGCTAAACTATTAGTTATATGGACCCTGTTAAACAAAACAACTTCTGCTGCATTTTATTACCATCTGTATATTCAACTATATATGTGTGCCCAACATATCTAGTAAGTAGATCAGTCAGGATTTGCATTTGAATTAGGAACTACATTTGCTGACAGTGCCCTCCCAATAAGCCTCCCTGTGGGTCCCATGACCAGTATGCCTGGCTTTTGATATGTTCATCACCATTGGTGCTTCTACGTTAATTTATCTCAGGCTGACAGCCAGAAGTTCTAAAGTAATCTGCATTCTTTGGCTATCTTTCAGTAAACATGACAGTACAAGTGTCTGATGCTATCCAAGCTGTTCTACGCAATAAACAAGTGTGCTAGGTAAAAAAAAAAGTAAGCGAGTGGTCAGATGATCAAAAGCGCTTATCTATGGGCCCCTTCTGGTGTGGTCTGCTAGTGAAATATATGTACAATAATCTGTGCTGTTTTTTTTTGTTTTGTTTTCCTCTCGTTGAGATGCTTCTTTTGGAAGAGTGTAACACTACCCACATTTGCATTATTAAAATAAAACCTAGCATATATCCTTCAATTTCATTTACCAAAACATAATTAAATAACAGTAAATCTGTTTCTCCTCTCCTCTGCACAAAACAATATTTTTACCCTTGCAGTGCAGGTACAGCCCCACTGAAAGGTATATATATATATATATATATATATATATATATATATATATATATATATACCTATCTTCCCAGAGTTAACTAACAATGCAAATGCAAAAAAAAATATTTTTTGTTAACCTTCCACGAGTACTCGCCACACACCTTTGATTGAGCAGCCCTGCTGATTTTAAATGAGAGAAACCCCCTCCCAATGTCCTTGGGGGGAGGAGGGGGTCTCGGGGAGTGAGAGCTAGGATGCTTAATAACATGTCACACCCAAAATATGGATGTAACATGTTGCTAAAGGTGTAGCTAGCATTTAAATTTGTTTGCAGCATTTGACCCAATTACCCAAGCAGGAGATGAGGATTCTTGGGGTATTCTGTGCACTAATTGTGTACAGAATAACTCCCGGCTGCCATCTTGCACAAAAGTGACAATTTAAGTTTTGGACACTTTTGGAAAATCTCATTGGCTTTAAAAATAAAACATAACGATAATTCATAGTAACATCAATATACAAATTGTTTTATCAGTGGACAAAATGATGCAGAATTTGGAAGGCTGTTATTATTTCATCCAGGAGTTAAAATGTTTTAATTGATGTATCCAAGAAACAGATTCAGTCTTTTTCTGATGGTGCGTGAAACACAGAAATTGTGTTTCAGCTAAAGGATAAGTTCAACATTGTAAAAATAAATAAATATATGCACATTTTTTTATTTTTTTTTGCAGGTTAAAAAAATATGCATTTATTTTTTTTTACTAGGAGCCTGCAAAGCATTGCACCCACGTTCAGCAGATGCAATGCAGGGCTCCTGCAGACTGTCGGTGTATCTGTCTGCTCAAAACTCCTACGAGCAGGCAGTTACACAATGACAGGAAGAAACACTGAACTGTCTAGAGGGCTCAACTGTGCTCTGGTAGTTCATTGAGAGCTATAAGCTGACAGCCACAAGGACTGTCGATACTTGTAGTTCTCCCATTCACAGAACTCTGTGAATAAATGATGCAGGTGGGTGGGCGGAGCCCCACATGGCTACCTTTTTTTTTCAAGCATGGAGGTGGGAGTGCACATTGTCTGGGGCTGCATGAGTGCTGCCAGCACTGGGGAACTACAGTTCATTGAGGGAACCATGAATGCCAACATCTACTGTGACATACTGAGGCAGAGCCTGATCCCCCTCCCTTCGGAGATGGCACTGCAGGGCAGTATTCCAAGATGATAACCCCAAACACACCTCCAAGATGACCACTGCCTTGCTAAAGAAGCTGAGGATAAAGGTGATGGAATGGCCAAGCATGTCTCCAGACCTAAACCCTAATGAGCATCTGGGGGGCATCCTCAAACAGAAGGTGGAGGAGCGCAAGGTCTATAACATCCACCAGCTCTGTGATGTCATCATGGGGGAGCGGAAGTGAACTCCAGTGGCAACCTTTGAAGCTCTGGTGAACTCCAAGAGGGCTAAGGCAGTGCTGGAAAAAAATGGTGACCACACAAAATATTGACACTTTGGGCCCAATTTCGACATTTCCACTTAGGGGTGTACTCACTTTTGTTGCCAGCGGTTTAAACATTAATGGCTGTGTGTTGAGTTATTTTGAGGAGACAGCAAATTAACACTGTTTATACAAGCTGTACACTCACTACTTTACATTGTAGCAAAGTGTAATTTCTTAAGTGTTGTCACATGAAAATAAAATATATACAAAAATGTTAGGGGTGTACTCACTTTTGTGAGATACTGTATGTACCGCAATTTGGTGTTAAAATCCTAAAATCTTACAGTGTCTTTTTTGGAACAACTTAATGGCCTTTTTCAAAGTACAATTTATACTGAGAAATATAATTTTCTGTGTCAAACAAAATACGACTTTTGTTTTATCTGGTTATGGAATCATTTTGTCTCTTAGTCTTCTATCCGCCATTTCCACAGAGCACATGGAACATTTTAACAACCATAGTTACACTTAATGATAAGTGTTATTTGTACTCTCGTAATTTGCAATGTACCCATTTATAGAGGGGAGCTGGGAAAAGTAAGGTTTAATGAAGGTCTCTGTTCATTCTGTACAAAGGGGGCTCTTTCATTATATTACAACTGTACATCTATAGAAAATAGAACAAGACCAGGGATGTTTTTCTTCCACCCTACTCTGTAAAGATCTATGATGTTTCATTGGGTTTATTTGTGGTCAGCTGTGTTAACAATTTGTTTACTTCATATAAAAAAAAGTATTTAAAATCTAGTGATTTTTTTTTAGAATTTCTATAGGATCAAAGCAATTTTACCAATTTGACCAAATAGCTATGATTTGTTAGTATAGTTTTTATTAACAATTTGAACATTTTGGGGGGATTGTTTTGTAAATACTGGAGTAATACTGGAGTAGTTGCTAAAATCATTGGCCGTGTCCATCTTTTCATCCTCTGGGGGAAAACATACTGTGACAGGAAGTCGGCTGAATCTGGGAATGTAGTCACAGGAAGGAGATACATTTCCACCTGATTGAGAAGTCCATTAGTTAATTTGGGGTGTTGGCTACAGAGCTAGCCAGCAGGAAGTTGAAAGGCCTTCACCTGTTCAGAATGAGGGAGTTAAGGCTCTATAATTTGTTCAGAGAAAGTCCTATTGTTTGCTGCCTCCAGAAGCTGCATCCTGAAGCCATGTGGGCTGGGAGCAGGAGGACAGTCAACGTGTGCCTCCCGACAGGATGTGTGGGCCTGGGAGAAGACCCCCCGGAGTGATGTGTGCCCGGGACGGTAACCAAGAGTGAAGACGTCTCAAAGGTGAGAAGACGAAGTGTTGTTGATGTGAAAGAAAACAAAGGGACATGTTCAATGGACAATGTTTGTGCTGTGTGGAAAGCAAACAAATGGACATTTGAGTGTCTGCTGGAGGATCAGCAGTGTCGGCCCAACAGTAGGTTGGGAAGACTTCTTAGGTAGGTTCCAGCGTGAGAAGGTAGCCGCCCACAGAGGCAAGGATTTATTTTGTTTTATTTTATTTTGATGTTTTTGCTGCATGCACTTGTTTGAAGAATAAACCTGTTGTTTGCAAGCACTTTTGGGCTATTTCTCTGTGAAAACGCACCCCCCAAGGAGTCATCTACACCCGCCACCGAGCTAATCCCTCACATATGGTGGAGGTATGCAGTGGGCAGAAGCAGCAAGATCCCTGCAAGGAAGTGCAAATGTTTGATGAACTTTGTCTGGTGCATGAGATTGCACAATCTATGTGTGCAGGAGAGAAGATCCTGACAGAAAAAAAAAAAAAAAAAAAAAAGTGTTTTAAAGAGACAGGGGTCTCAAAAAATTTTTTGATGAACTTTGTTGTGTCTGGTGCAAGTGACTGCACAAACTGTGTGCGCAGGAAAAGAGATCCTGCAAGAGAGAGAACAACTACATGTGTTAAAGAGACAGTGGTCTGAAAATTTTTTTGCTGGACTGTGAAAAATTTGTTTGTGGAGTTATTGAAGATGGGGCGATCCAAACGCCTGAAAAATGCAAAGATAGATGAAATGAGAGACCGAATTCTATGGATGGAGGGGATGCTACCATTTGAACCAGCCCCATCCATGCCTGAACGGAATCGGCTAAAGAGAAAAGTTGTTGTCCCTAGCAACACTGGGGCAAATGAAACTGCTTTGGAGACGCAGGGTTCTCAGATGAAAAGTAAACCCAAAATGGGGGAGATGCTGAAACAACGGAGCTTTGCAGCTCAACAAAAGGATCACCAAGAGAGCATGGCAGGCTGGAAACAGAGACGCCAGCAGCCAATGGAGGCCATCGGTTTGGAAGAAACCGAGTATGTGTGCAGGGCTGAGTTGGATGCCTTGCAACGGAAAATGGAAGAAAAGGAACAAGCCTTGGAATTGCTTAAAATGGAGCATAGAAACTTGCAGGAAATGAATGAACTACTCAAGTCTCATGTGTTACAGTGGGAAGAATCCACTGCTCTTCTTTTGGTCGAGTTGCAAAAACGCAGAGAGACTATAATGGAGAAAGATACCATCCTCATGGAAAAGGAAAGTGAAATTCAGACTTTGCAGAAGCAAAGTATGGCTGATATGTTGGAGTTGCGTAATCAGCTGGAAAAAAGTCTTCAGTCTTTGGGAGCTACAAAAATAGACCTGCAGGAGTCGCAGGAACAGAATGTTGCTCTGAAAGCGACATTGTCTCTCAGCGACAAAGAGAAAAGTGAAAGAGAGGCTAAATTACTGAGTACTGTATATGAGCTCACCACTTTGAGCAATGTGGTAGATGAATGGCGTGCGGACTGTGAAAGTTGGAAAGGGGAAGCCCAACGTGTCCAGCAGCAGTTAAAGGAGAAAGAAGCCTGTGTGGCAGAATTACATTCTTATTCCCAGATGCTAGCCAATGAGGTGAAGGCTCTTATGCAGGGAAAAGGAGATTGTGAACATAAGAGGGAAAAAGTAGAGGCACAGCTTCTGGAATCGCAAGTCAAGGTGTCAGAAGGTGACCGATTGTGTGCTAAGCTGTCAGAGAAGGCAAACCGACTGCAGGTTGAGTTGGACAATGTTACAAATCAGCTTTCTCAAGCAGACAGCAAATCTAGAGAAATTGCGGAAGATTTTTCTATCTTGGAATCGCAGCTGCAAGACACGCAGGAACTCTTACAGGAAGAGAGGTGTCAAAGGCTGAGTTTTAGCACAAAGCTCAAACAAATGGAAGATGAGAAAAATGGCTTCCTGGAACAATTAAAAGAGGAGGCGGAAGCAAAGAAAAACCTATCAGAGCAAGTCGCAACATTGCAAGCTCAGATAGCGGATATGAAAAAACGCATGGAAGAAAGCGTTGGTTCATTACAGAGTGTTGAAGATGTGAAAAAGAAGTTTGATCAGATGCTTGGTGAAGAGAAGACTGTGTCTGCAAAATATGCAGAAGAACGCGACCGTGCAAAAACGGAGGCGCGTGATAACGAGAGCAAAGCCCTGTTCTTGGCTCGCTCTTTGGAGGAAGTTCTAGAGTGTAAGGCTGAACTAGAAAGTGTTAACAAACAGCTGCGTACAGAAATGGAAGAATTGGTCAGCTCCAAGGATGATGTTGTGAAAAGCGTTCAGGAGCTAGAAAAGTCTAAACGAGCCTTAGAACAGCAAGTAGAAGAGATGAAGATTCCGTTGCAGGAACTGGAAGAGGAATTCCAGGCAACAGAGGATCTGTCCCAAAGAGGGGATAGTGTGCCTGATGCAGTTTTTAAAAGGATCAGTGTTTTGGGGTCTGTCCTGAGTGAGCCTCAGAAATGTGATGACACGTGGCTTGAATCACCCCTTTGGAATAAACCGTTCCTTCAAAAACTTCAAGCATTGGAAAATGTATCATTAGAACTTCAGCAAATAAAGGAGTTGTGTAAGAAATGTGATGATTTCTCAGTTCAGGCTGAAAACCTAGTGGAGAAAACTAAAGCGGAGAAAACTAAAGCAAGTGATATAAATCTGGGAGGAAAAAGCAAACGCCACCTAGTGGAGAAAACTAAGGCTGTTGGTGAAAACGTGAAGCAAATGAATTTCAAGTGCCTTTCAGAGAATATTTCTAAAATGAAACTGGTAAAAGACGGGTGGCAGAAGTTTGATCGTGATCTTGAGATGCATTCCATGTGGAATTCAGATAGAGAAAAAGAACTAGGTGACCTTGAGCGGTCAAATAGTTCAGCAGAAAGTGCATTGAAGAAACCTGTAAAAGAATGTGTTGCAGTTCCATGCTTCTTCACTGATGCAGAGAGGAGGTCTATAATGGATACCACCCAGATCGCTGGGTTCAACTGTGTTGTTGCCTTTGACCCCTATGTTGGTGGAAGGAAAGTTGATGATGTTCTGGTTGGCTTCTTCTGTGAAGAGTTTGGCAAGAAATATAAACTCAATATCAAATCAAATAGTAGGCCTTTACTGCGACTCGCTCAGGAGGGCGAAAAGTTTAAGAAGTTGATGAGTGCAAATGCTTCAGATCTGCCTATGAATATGAAATGTTTGAATGATATTGATATCTCTGGGAAAAGGAACAGGGGTCACTTTGAAGAAATGTGTGACAGCCTGTTGTCTCAATTGGAAAATCCTCTGCACAGCATCTTAGAGCAAGCAAAGCTCAAGAAGGAAGATCATTCCCTTTTACAACAAAAAGTCAATGATTGTGTACAGCTGTATGGAGAGGCAACTCAAGTCACAGAGGGATGTCAAGAGTCCCTACTTGGAACAAAGCTTAGTGAAGCAAAGGTTCTCAAAGTTTTGTGGAAAACATTTATGGATTGCAGAGAGAGGCGTCTTAAGAATGTTGAAGACATTAAGACTAGCCCAATTGAGTTGCCTATGGATCACGGTCCTCCATGGTGGATTGGACAGACGGTTATGAGGGACAAGCTGTCTGACATTTATGAGAAAGCTGTCAATGAAGATGACAGAAACGAGAAGGAGCAAAATGATGCCAAAAATGCAGTTGAAGAATGTGTATATGAGATGAGAGACAAACTGTGTGGCATTTATGAGAAATCCGTCAATGAAGATGACAAAACAGTTTCATCCGGAAGCTTGAGGATAATAGGAGGCTTATCAGTGAGTCAGCAGTGCCTGACACATGCGTGCCTGGAAATAGGTGTCCCAACCCTAGGGTTGAAACAAGAGGGGGGGGTATGTGACAGGAAGTCGGCTGAATCTGGGAATGTAGTCACAGGAAGGAGATACATTTCCACCTGATTGAGAAGTCCATTAGTTAATTTGGGGTGTTGGCTACAGAGCTAGCCAGCAGGAAGTTGAAAGGCCTTCACCTGTTCAGAATGAGGGAGTTAAGGCTCTATAATTTGTTCAGAGAAAGTCCTATTGTTTGCTGCCTCCAGAAGCTGCATCCTGAAGCCATGTGGGCTGGGAGCAGGAGGACAGTCAACGTGTGCCTCCCGACAGGATGTGTGGGCCTGGGAGAAGACCCCCCGGAGTGATGTGTGCCCGGGACGGTAACCAAGAGTGAAGACGTCTCAAAGGTGAGAAGACGAAGTGTTGTTGATGTGAAAGAAAACAAAGGGACATGTTCAATGGACAATGTTTGTGCTGTGTGGAAAGCAAACAAATGGACATTTGAGTGTCTGCTGGAGGATCAGCAGTGTCGGCCCAACAGTAGGTTGGGAAGACTTCTTAGGTAGGTTCCAGCGTGAGAAGGTAGCCGCCCACAGAGGCAAGGATTTATTTTGTTTTATTTTATTTTGATGTTTTTGCTGCATGCACTTGTTTGAAGAATAAACCTGTTGTTTGCAAGCACTTTTGGGCTATTTCTCTGTGAAAACGCACCCCCCAAGGAGTCATCTACACCCGCCACCGAGCTAATCCCTCACAATACGTAAAATCTTGTTGGTTGCTATAGACCACAGCTCAATATTTTCATAGCTTTTACATCCCCCCCTCCTTGAGGTTCTACTCTATGGTGCTATGCAAGTTGCATTATTAAAGATGTATGCTAATAATGGTTCTGTTTATTTATTTTTTTATATCTTTGCACTGGTCTTTCACTTTCGAAATGTATTTTTCTTTACTCTAACTTGATGTGACAGTTACCATTTGTAATATTTATTATTCACAGTAATACACAAAAATACCCAGAAATTAGGCAATAGAATGCATTTCTGTGATAACTTGCTAATTTTTCATGTTCCCTTTTCCTGATTATTGCCAGCAAATATAAAAAAAATCACTCTTAATAAAAGTCCAAGTCACAGACATTTACTAGTAGGGTATATAGTAAAATGCCATAAAACATCTACCATCTTGCTAGATAATATTTGAAGCCCATAATATGTTCATAGCAAAAGCCTGCTTGGTGATTTTACTGCTGTCAGTGGATATTACAAGTATGAATGGTTTATTCGGTTTCCCCGTGTTCCTAACACTGCTGGCTCATTCTCTTTAAACCTTTCATTCCTGGAGGGACCTGACACAAACTGCTGTGTAATTCTTGCCAAGTGCCTCCAGCAACGAACTGGTGAAGTTATGATCCATCCCGCTGTTCTCTCTCTGTCTGATGATTCAAGACCAGCTGAGCTCTCTGTTGAGGCCACAGCTTTCATTTACAATCTGCTACTGGGTGTCCAGAAAATGTTGAAAAGGGGGGTTCTGCTTCTATAGACTCCTATAGGGGAAAAAACAAAGAACTGCTTCTAATAGCTGGAAGAGTTTAAAGCACTTCATTTTGTCACTGTCTGAAAGAGGTACATCTGCCAGCCATAACATACATTACAGATCTTTAGTACTGTATACTCATTGGGAATTTTAACTCACCATTTATTTATGTTGAGAAAGTAACAAACATATTCTTTCCTTCAGCAGAGATTAAGGCTGAACTCCAAGTAGATATAAAAACATAATTTAATCCAGTTGTGTTTTTTTTTTTTTTCCTGATATGCACATATTTGTTCTGGGTCATTACCTAACATAGTAGTAAGGAAGAATACAAACCTCAGATTCTGCACTTTAGGTGACAGGTCAGCAAAAAAAAAAGACACTTCTTTATAGCATATTTGTCCCAGGTCAGTGAATCCAGATAGGACCAGACAACTAGCATTCTCATAAGAGGTTCAGCAATGGCCCCCACATCTCTCATAACTGATTCACTTTAAATGCAGTGCAGGCTGCAGAAAGGTCCAAGATCTAGCTCTGCTTGCACCTTTATCAAGATATGTTTAAGTCCCCTTGCACACAGGGCGTTCGAAAAAAATGAGCTGCAAAGCCACTACAAATGCCAGGAAAAAGCTGCTGTGTAAACGCGCATTTAGTAGCTTTTTGCATTGGGGTTAATGCTCGTTTAGCCATGTTAGCGTTTAACAGCTTTTCTCTGCATCTATTTAAAATCAATGGTTCCCTATGAGAGCTGACTTAAATGATCCGACTTTCAGCCCATTGATTTGAATAGCAATCGCATTAAAGTCGGATCATCATGATTCGACTTGTGTTGCGACTTGTGCTCTGAAGATCTTGAAGTGGAAGCCCTTGCCAAAATTAAAAAAAAACGGCATGAGGTTCCCCCCCCCCCCCAAGATCCATACGGGTACCCCAAAAAAGGCAGTGTAGTGTAAATAAATACAAGAGACAGTTTTGTCAAGTCCTTTATTAAAAATCTTCCTCCTGTCTTCTCCCTCCAGTATTTTTCCTCCACTGCTGTCTCCTCCGCCGCTGTTCCCTTTCAGGAACCATACCAGACTCAAAGGGCCTGGTATGGATCTTGGAGGGTAGCCCACGTTTTTTTTTTTAATTGTGGCGTGGGGTTCCCCTTCAAGATCCTCAGAGCACAAGTCGCACCACAAGTCGGATCATTATGATCTGACTTGGACGTAACTTCCATTCAAATCAATGGGTTGAAAGCTTGATCAGTTAAGATGGCTCTCATAGGGAACCATTGGTTTTGACATGCCAAAGAAAAAAAAAATAAGAAACGCTTGACGCAGCAATAAGCTGCATTTAGTAGCTTTAGCAGCGTCAGACGTTTTTACAGCTGTAACGCTGGTCTTCAGAACGTGCTGGCCCTGGGTTTTTTCTGCAGCTTGAAAACGCCTATGCCACTTACAGCTCCTAAAAGACTGTGTTTGCATGAGGCCAAAGAAAACCATAGCTGTTTTTAGGCTGCAAATAAAAACGTATGAGGCTGTTAAAAGTGTGCATGAGGCCTATTAGGTAGGAAAGTTCCCTTATACAGTATGTGTTTCATCTGTGCATTGAGTGGTTTGCTTAGATTTAAGCTTTAAGGACGCTTTTTGAACCTGTGATATTGTTACCAGCCCCCAGAAAATTCTCCAAAGCAATATATGAGTAATGCACCACAGTGCTGTTATTGTTACTGGGACATGAAATAAGGAGAAATTTTCCCAGTGGAGAATAGCACAGCAGTGAAAACACAGAAGGGCCAAACCCTTTCTCACTTTATCCAAAGCAAAAAAAATAATGATTTGTGGCCCTTTTATGATTTATTTTTTTTAAGTTTATACATTTAGAAATATGTTAATATCTGTGTTACACAATTCAAGTGGAACACTGGGGTTAAATTATTATTATTTTTTAAAAATTTTGGTCCAGATAAGTTACTTCTAGCGATGTTTATACTAGGTTCAGATGACTTATGGGGATAGCAAAAATCATAGTCTTATTAATGCAGGATGCTACTGTCAATTGTGACCTTCGAGCACTGCTACTGACAGTTCCGACTATAGTACAGAAAAGGATTGTGTCCTTCACTCTTCCTTTCCTGTTCCCTTGTCTATTTACAGAAAACCTTGTATTCTTTTCATAAAGTACATGGTGCTTTATGAATTTACAAGGGGGGGTCATGCCATTTTTCCACTCCTCCTCTCTCCCCTTCCATGCACAAAATGCCTTGCATTTTGTAAAACGTATACAAGTTTTTTTGTGATTTTACAAGGGGACGGGAAGAGTGAATGACACAATCGTTCATTGTACACTAGCCAGTACTGTCAGTCGCAACGCCAAAAGATCACAATCGAAAATAGTTTTTAAAAACCGAAAAATACTCCTTGCTGCCTATGTATAGCTCTTTCTTCACACGACCTGCCAGCATACATTGTTATGTGTTCCCACATAAAAAAAAATAATAATAATAATTTTGTAAATGTTAGTGTTGTGCTGCTCAAAATAACCTCCAAATAATAGTGACTCCACCTTGCTTCTATATGTGACTACATGTCAGTATTGAGTGCATGTAGTCTCATACAGTATAGAAGCAAGGTGGAGTCACTATAGTAGTTTGGAGATTATTGAGAGTAGTTTTTGCCATGAATAAAATTAGGGTTTTTAGCATTCCCAGCAGCCATCTGGACCTTGTATAAACAGCATTGGAAGGAGGTTATCTGGTTTCCTAGGGTTCTCAGAGCATTATGGGTTATCTAAAGTGGGAGTACGTCAGAGCAGCTTGCTTTGCATCTCTGTTTGCCTAAAACCTTGGCCATCTAATAAGGAATAGGTGACCAGTCTGAGGACCTTTTGAGTACTGTAAACAATAGGCTTCTTTTAACATTGCTGAAAATTATTATGTGCTAAATATTTACCAATGAGACATCCACCTGCTGGCTGAATAGAGGGCTGTATAATATTAATATACATTATATCATCATTCATTACATAGCTAATATTTTTCTGTTCAAGATGGTCCTTTCAAACTTGCATTTTCCAGTGCCCTATGTGTCTTACGATTATGATATTCACTAAATACAACATTTTTACGAGCATTATAATCTTATTACTTATTCATGTTTTTTATTTTGTTTCCCAAATAAATGTGTTGCCACCTATAATAAGAGTCTTCTCCATGTCTCCACATGCTATTTCTGCTCTTAAGCACAATACATGTGTTGAGCTTGTCTTAATGCAGTTTTGGAGAACGGGCAACTTATCTACAAATCCACATTTTTGTATGTGAATCTTGGGATTGTTTTGTCAGTTGTGCTCACCTATTATCGTGATTTACCTTTGGTGATTACTGCCTTAAGAAAATCTCTCTGAAATAATAAACATTTTACTTTGTCTGGAATTGAAATATAACTGCCTGTTTCTCTCCCTTTTTTGCAAGTTATTTTTTTCCCAGGGCCAGTGTAACAGCAATATATAAATAAAGTGAGGCGTAAAGTAATCTGTTTACTTGTTCAGCACTGCTGAATGCTGATTATGTATTGGAGGAAGGGCCATTGGCTAGAAAATTGACTACAGCATGGCACGATGACTTTAAGCATTTCAGATAACTGTTGTTCACTTGACTGGAAACCCCAGTCTATAGAAGAGCAGGGCAAAGGAAAGAATTGCTACATTGTAAGTCAACTGCCAAAGGGGAAGTGCCATTGCTGTTTCCCCGGGTGTAATTGCACTGATTTGTAGAGTCTGATTATTAAAATGACATCCAAATAGTGTCCCCTTTCAGGATAATTTATATTCTTACAGCCTTGAATAACAGAAGGTATCATGCGCTCATAAACAAAGTATCTAATCATCTGTACATAGTTTACTTATGTGACATGGAAGTAGGGTCAATAATTTGTATTGTCTCTGTTTGTCACACCTATTAGGACAGCTTGGTGGATCAGGTCCTAAGTGCTCTTTGTGAGTTTAATCCTCTGACTGTGCTAAATTATCCCTATTTTTTTTTTTTTTTTTTAATGAGGTAGTGTTTTCTTAAGGGAATTGTAGGTTTATTTACCCATTGTACTGTCTTGAGGCTAGTAATAACAACATGATTACTTGATGGAGATAATGGAGAATGGCAGTAATTACCTGATAAGATAATGGACACTGACACAAAAATCAGTTAAAGCCTGGATTACATTGTGAGAACTGCTATATAGAAACCCTTTTCTGCATGGTGTAAACCTCTCTTCATTGCAACATGTAATTGCATAAAGACATTTTTAAAAATATACCTTGCTATCCTGTGTTAAGCTGGGTACACATTATCTGAATATCTGTTGGTTCAGCAGGAACCAGCTGACATTCGGACAGTGTGTACAGTTTCCTGTCTGACAGAAGGCAGTCTCACAACTGGTTTCTCTCAAACAGTTTCGCTGGAAAACCAGTATCAAACCAGCAGCTAATCATGTGTTCTGGCGGGGGGGGCAGTCCCCCTCGCAGAATACAAAGGCACAGCCGGGGCGATCATTGAACCAACTTCGATTGTATTGGTATGACAATCTGTCAGTTTTTTTCTTTCAATCAGCCCACTGAGTTGAATGAAAAAAAATGGAGTGTGTGTTCTCAACCTTAAGCATTTAATGCTAAAGACCTTGAAGGGCCCTGGCTTCTATAAAGGCCTTCCCAACACTTTATTAGGTACACCTGTTCAATTGCTTGGTAACACATATTGCTATTCACCCAATCACATGGCAGCAACTCAATGCATTTAGGCATCTAAATGTGGTGAAGATGACTTGCTAAAGTTTAAACTGAGCATCAGAATGGGGAAGAAAGGGGATTTAAGTGACTTTGAATGTGGCATGGTTGGTGCCAGACGGGCTGGTCTGAGTATTTCAGAAGCTGCTGATATACTTGGATTTTCATGCACAACCATCTCTAGGATTTACAGAAAATTGTCTAAAAAAGAGAAAATACAGTGGGGATCGAAAGTTTGGGCACCCCAGGTAAAAATTTGTATTAATGTGCATAAAGAAGCAAAGGAAAGATGGAAAAATCTCCAAAATGCATCAAATTACAGATTAGACATTCTTATAATATGTCAACAAAAGTTAGATTCTATTTCCATCATTGACACTTTCAAAATAACAGAAAACAAAAAAATGGTGTCTGCAAAAGTTTGGGCCTCCTGCAGAGTTAATATCTTGTACTGCCCCCTTTGTCAAGTATCACAGCTTGTAAATGCTTTTTGTAGCCGGCAAGAGTCTTTACATTCTTGTTTGAGGTATCTGCCCATTCTTCCTTACAAAAGTCTTCCAGTTCTTTGAGATTTCTGGGCTGTCTGTCACGCACTTCTCTTTTAAGGTCTATCCATAGATTTTCAATTATGTTGAGGTCAGGAGATTGTGAAGGCCATGGCAAAACCTTCAGTTTATGCCTCTTTATGTAATCCCCCGTGGATTTCAAGGTGTGTTTAGGATCATTATCCATTTGTAGAAGCCATCCTCTCTTTAACTTCAGCTTTTTCACAGATGGCATCAAGTTACCATCCAAAATTTGCTGAAATTTTATTGAATCAATTTTTCCTTCTACTCGTGAGATGAGATGTTCCCTGTGCCACTGGCTGCAATACAACCCCAAAGCATGATTGATCCACCCCCATGCTTAACAGTTGGACAGAGGTTATTTTCATTAAATTATGTGCCCCTTCTTCTCCAAACGTACCTTTGCTCATTCCGGCCAAAAAGTTCAATTTTAACCTCATCGGTCCACAGAACTTGTTTACAAAATGCATCAGGCTTGTCTATATGTCCATTTGCAAAGTTCAAACGCTGATCTTTGTGGTGAGGACGTAGAAGAGGTTTTCTTCTGATGACTCTTCTATGAAGACCATATTTGTACAAGTATCTCTTTATAGTGGAATAGTGTACACCCAACTCCAGTGTCTGCCAGATCTTTCTGGAGGGATCGTGTAGTCAAACTTGGGTTTTGAATTGTTTTTCTCACAATTCTGCGAGCTGTTCTGTCTGATATTTTTCTTGGTCTTCTAGATCTTGCTTTAACTTCCACTGTTCCTGAAGACTGCAATTTCTTAATTACATTCCAAACAGAGGATATTGACATCTGAAAACGCTTTACTATCTTCTTATAGCCTTCTCCAACTTTGTGAGCGTCAACTATTTTCAGTTTCAGTTTTTTAGACAACTGCTCAGAAGATCCCATGGTGCTGATTGTTGTGGCAATGTCAGATGAGTCTGGGCATTTAAAACCTTTGAGATTGACATCACCTGGTCTTCCCAGACGATTATTGAGAACAATCCACGACACTGGCAGGTCTCAGCCTTGCAAAGGGGGCAGTGCATGCTATAAATTCTGCAGGGTGCCCAAACTTTTGCAGACACCATTTTTTTTGTTTTCTGTAATTTTGAAAGTGTCAATGATGGAAATAAAATCTAACTTTTGTTGACTTATTATAAGAATGTCTAATCTGTAATTTGATGCCTTTTGGAGATTTTCCATCTTTCCTTGGCTTCTTTATGCACATTAACACAAATTTTTACCTGGGGTGCCCACTGTATCCAGTAAATTGCAGAAAGGCAACATTAACTCAAATAACCACTCATTACAACCAAAGCATGCAGAATACCATCTCTGAACACACAACAAATCCAGTCTTGAAGCAGAAGACCACACTGGGTGCCACTCCTTTCAGCTAAGAACAGGAAATGAGTCTAAAATTTGCACAGACTCACCAAAATTGGACAATAGAAGATTTGAAAAATGTTGCCTGGTATGATGACTCTCAATTTCAGCTGCAACATTCAGATGGTAGGGTCAGAATTTGGCATAAACAACATGAAATCATGGATCCACCCTGCCTTGTATTAACGGATCAGGCTGGCGGTGGTGGTGTATTTTGCGGGGGAAATTTTCTTAATATCACATTTGGGCCCCTTAAAACCAACTGAGCATAGTTTAAACACTACAGCCTCCCCGAGTATTGTTGCTTACCATATCCATCCCTTTATGACTACAGTGTACCCATCTTCTGATGGCTACTTCCAGCAGTATAATGCACCATGTCACAAATCTCAATGCACCATGTCACAAAGCTCCAATCATCTCCTGTCTAACAAAAACAGACTGATGGTGGTCCTGTTTTTCATCTGTCCAGCAGATTGGACTGCATTCAAACAGACAGGCAGTCCATTTCCATCTGATTTCCCCATAGAGGAGAGCAGGACTATGTCTGCTCTGCACAGGAAAGCGGGCACAGACTCATCATCCGCCTGCTTAGCGGGGATCAGCAGAGCGATCCCTAGCTGAGCAAGTGGATTCCGTTAAGCAGAGGGGCCTGTGTGAAAGGAGCCTTAGGCTTAAACAACTTCTCAAAAAGTAGAAACTGCTATTATAATAATGTTCAGTACAACAGACAGAATTATTCTAAGCATTTCAATGTTCAGCTGGTTTCAAAGTGGAATTTAAAAATATGAAATATAATTCATAAGAACAATAATATTTAGTGTCAAATATAATTTTTAATATGTATGATAGAAAATATGGTTCCAGTTTTACAATAATATGCTGTAGTCATTTTTTGGGTTACATTTCATTGGTATATGGGGGCCTTTTTGAACCTGTAGAAAGTATTGGCATGACCTTGTTTGTGTTTGTCCACACAGTTTGACCGTCAGCACCATTTGAGTCTGACATGCTTGATCAAACATTAAAATGCCTCTAGTTTCTGCTTCACAGGCTTAAACATTTTGGATAGGATACGTCTTATTTTCCCAGGCCATTCAGTAATTGCAGTGTTGATTAAATTTGTGCGCAGTGGAAATATAACTGTGCAGTCGTTTTATCATCTTTCTTGTGTTCAGAAAAAAAGCATGCAATCTGCATTTTACATTACAAAAAAAAAAAATGTGTCCGATTTCTTTTTTATATATTGTTGTACTGACTTGTCTTCTGTTTTATTAAAGAGGTTGTAAACCTCAGAAAATAAAAAAAAAAACAAACACCTGAAAGACAAACACATAATGAGCTAGTATGCATCGCATACCAGCTCATTATGAAATGCTTACCTTAGAACGAAGCCCCACAGTGCTGCCCGCTCACCTCTCTCATGTGTGACATGTTTGGTCGCCCTTCTTCCGAGTTTGCGTCATCCGGCCATCTGCTTGGCATGCGCGCGGGAGCGCCGTTCATTCAGAGTGCATGCGCCAGTGATGTTACTGGCTGCATGCAAAGTAAATATCTCCTAAACAGTGAATGTTTAGGAGATATTTACAGTACCTATAGGTAAGCCTTATCATTGGCTTACCTATAGGTACAAGTTGCAGAGGAGGGTTTACTTCCTTTTTAAAGAAAGTTCACCTTAAGTAACATTTTACTTGTTACACCTGTATCCAGGGTGTAACGTGTACTATGTTACTAATGCAGCAGCCCCGCACTTACCCCCCACCTCCAATCCCCCCATTGTAACAGTGGGTGGGGGTTCCTTTCCCTGCACCTGCTGTCACAATTTAAAAACAGTGTAATGTTGTGTGGCTCTGCCCACATAGCCGTGTCATTCATTGACAGCTATCTCTGGATAAATGAACCACAAATCCCATCTACCTCTGCAGCAGACGGCTTGTTGTTCTCATTGAACTGCAGTGGCGCTGGTGAGCGTCCTCAAAGTTAATATACTCTTCCTGCTTTTTAGTGCCAGAGAGGGAGGTACGACCAGACAGCTGTACTGAAAGTCTGTAGGAGCTTAACATTCCATCCGTGATCTTCTGTTTGTACAATTCTCTGTAGGCTCCTAAAAAAAAGAAATAAATGTGCATTATTACCTGCATAAAAATATGCATTTTTTTAATAAAAGTGAACTTGAGGCTAAGTTAAAAAATAATGAATGCACATCCTTTTTGCAGGTAAAAAAAAGTGAATTTATTATTTTTTAAAACAAGAGCCTGGAAAGCATTGTACCTATTATCAGCAGGGTCTATTTCCCTTTAGTAAATCAACCCCAATGTTTAAATGAAACCTTCAATCTGCCCACACACAGACTCATGCTTGCTTAGACTTATGCCCCATACACACGTACAGATTATCTGCAGACTTTTGTCTGCAGACTTACCAAAACCATATAATATGAGGTCAAACCTAAACACTTTCAATTTGTATGCAATCTGGCAGGCCCTTGCACTACATAGAAAAGGTAAGTCTACAGACAAAAGTCTGCAGATAATCTGCACATGTGTATGGGGCATAACTGATCTTTTCACACAAAGACTTCCTCTCTGACAGTTTCAAACTCTCACTCTTATCAGATGTCGTTCTGGTTCAGACTTTATGCTTGCCAAGGTTTAAGTCAATATTCCCAAAGATATTGAGGAAATAATGATTCATAATACGATGTAAAAAAATTTCCGATAAGGGTTGTTTTGTTTTGCAAGATATTTTTATTGTTTGTGTCATATTTACATAAAATATATAATGCTTTTTACTAGGGTGTCTGAATGCAGTGTTTAGTTTTACATTATCTGGATATTATTTTGGATAGCGAATACATCAGAGGTGCCTGACCCAATCTGTGGGCCACAATTTGGAGTCTGTTTTTCCTGGTGACCTCTCTGTTGAAATCTGATATAGATGTTTTTTTTTTTTTTTTTTCAACCTTCCCTCCTTCTACTTAAAATCAGATTTTCATTTTTTTCTTTCTGTAGTTCTGACTCTAGTTGATGGATATTTTTATTAAAAGTGATTAGTGCATGTAACCATACCCTTTTTACTATTAGCAGATAATGTTGCTGCAATTATTCTATATTACTGATCTTCAATCTGCAAGGGCTTTTAAAGTAAATGCCACCCTCCTTCCATTATTTCAGCAACTAGAATCCTGTAAATTGAGGTGTAATTTAAATCTAAATAGAAATGATTTTCTTTTATGTTAAGCTTTATGAATTTAAATGATGCTTAATAGTGGATGAGAGGACTTATAATAATTGTCATCAGTGGTACATTTTAAGAAATTTGCTGGGGGTTCACAAAGGGGACCACCCTGTCCTGAGAGGTTCAAGAATGTGCTTGAGAAGATTTTTCAAGTAACAGTCTGTCTCTGGTAAACTTTCTGTCTGGAGATGCCAGAAAAAATAAGCCGTGTGCAGGTCACATGACAGTTTGTGATCTTTGCAATAGTGAGGAATGCTACTTTGTTGCTCTGCTGTTAACAGGATTCCTGATTATTAATGTGCAGATCTGAGAATGGCAAGCAGTTCCCCAACTAAGAATTTAATAAAAGATGTTTCTTAGAAATACAGTATGTATACTGTATATAGATCCAGAATATCTTCAGCCCAATTTATGCAGAAGTCAAAGGCCCATTTGATGTTCAGAGGTCCCAGCTTCAACCTTCATGCTTTTGTACTAAACCATGTGGATAGTGCTTTTTAACCACCTGCTGTCTGCCCCACACAGATTTACTGCCACAAAGCGGCTCTGCTGCACATAATCAGGTAGAGCTACATGATTATGCACACATGGCCTCACACGTGCGCGCCACCAGAGCCGCGCTCCCGCTGTGATTAGACACAGCGGGAGCCAGACTGCAGGAGGAGCGGGCATGATCGCCGCCGGCCCCCCGCAATCTTCACAGAAACTGACAGGAGAGCCACCTGCCTATGTAAACAAAGCAGGCGGCTCTTCTGTCACACAGAGATTGTGTGTTTGATCTCTGTGTGCCTGTCACAGAGCCCCCCTCCACACAGTTAGTAAGCTCAATTAGGCATACATTTAACCCTTTGATCACCCCCCAGTATTAACCCACTTTCCGGCAAGTGTCATTTATACATTAACCATGCATATTATTTAGCACTGATTACTGTATTAATGTCACTGGTCCCCAAAAAGTGTCAAAAATGTCAGCTAGGGATCCGATCTGTCCGCCGCAATGTCGCAGTCCAGCTAAAAATAGCTGATCACCACCTAGATTAAAAAATCTATCCCGTAGTTTATAAACGCTATTATTTGTGCGCAAACCAATTAAAATACGCTTGTTGGGATTTTTTTTACCAAAAATATATAGCAGAATACAAATTGGCCTAAAATGGTAAAAATAAAGTTTGATTTTTTTAATTTTTTATTGGGAATGTTTATAGCAGAAAGTAAAAAAGATAGTTTTTTTCAAAATTGTCGCTCTTTTTTTGTTTATAGCGCAAAATCTAAAAACCACAGAGGTGATCAGATACCACCAAAAGAAAGCTCTATTTGTGGGGGGAAAAAAGAACATTTAGTTGAAGTGGTTAATCAAAGTGGTTAATCAAAGATGTGCAAAGGTGTGTAGGTTGTTGGTGTCTGATGAGGTGAGCTATGCTGGAACAGAAGATGCTAATAAATTAGCCTCTCTTGGCTTTTTGCAGTCCTTGTGTCAATCAAAAGGATTGAGGGAACCAGAGTTGCTGCCTTGTCTATGGCTCCATTCTGCCTTAAAGCAGTAGTAAACTGCAGGCAATTTTTTATTTTTTTTAACCTTCAAGGCAAAGTTATATTGTGCAAGTATGCATTGCATACTAGCAAATTATGTGAAACATACCTTAGAATGAAGCCTTTCCAGCGGCGAGCTTTCACTGCTGACAGCGCTTCCATTTTCACCTGTCTTCCTTCCCGGTTTGCGGACTTCGGCTGTGTAAGTGGCCAGAGCCGCGATTAAGTCACTCCCGCGCATATGCACGGGAACTCCCATTTACGGCACAGGACAGACACGGTGATGTCCCCGGCTGCGTGTACACTAAATATCTCCTAGACGGTGCATGTTTAGGAGATATTTACAGTACGTATAGGTAAGCTTTTTTATAGGCTTGCCGACTTTATACCTTAGTTATACGTGGGCAAAGTGGACCGGCTGCGCCGGATCACATACCTAGTAAGTGATCCAACACTTCCGGGTCTGGGGCACGCATGCCTGCTGTCGGCGGCTCGCTTCCACTGTGATCACACACAGCGGGAGCCCAGCAATAGGTATCATGGACTCAGTGTCCGCTGACACCCGCAATTGTTCGTTACACTGGCAGAATGGCGATCTGCCTGACGTTCTTTCAGTAGGGAAGGCATTGATCCTGTGTTCCTGCAAAGCAGGAACACGGATCTTTGCCTTCACACCTCCCCCCACAGTACACCAACACTGGCTAGGAACACATTTAACCCTTTGATTGCCCCTGATGTTAACCCCCTCCCAGCCAGTGTTAGTATAGTAACAGTGTATATTTTTTAGCACTGGTTACTGTATTAATGTCACTGGTCCCCAAAAAAGTTTCAAAGGTCTCAGTTAGTGTTTGATTTGTCCCCTTCAATATCGCAGTCCCACTATAAGTCAGTGATCCCCGCCATTACTAGTAAAATAAATAAAGAAATAAAAAAAAATATCCCATAGTTTGTTGATGCTATAACCTTAATCAATATACATTTATAGTTTTTTTTTTTTTTTTACCAAAAATATGTAGCAGAATACATATTGCCCTAAATGGATGAAGAAATCTGAATTTTTGAGTTTTGAGTGTGTTTTATAGCAGAAAGTATAAAATATATATTTTTTTCAGAATTGTCACTCTTTTTTTGTTTATAGCGCAGAAAATAAATATTGCACAGGTGATCAAATGCCACCAAAAGAAAGCTCTATTCATGTGCAGAAAAGGATCTAAATTGTATTAGGGTATAGCATTGCACGACCGCGCAATTGTCAGTTAAAGTAACACAGTGCCGTATCGCACTGTGCGCGCACATTCCAATTGACCACAGGGGGAGCCAATCAGCGGGTCCGATGGATGCGATGTCCGCCGGGCACCTGCGAACGCTCCCCTTGGAGACAGATTGCTGCTCTGTCAGTGAAGAACACAGGAATCCTGTGTTCCTCCTATTTAGAAACACGAGTCTCTGTGTTAATCCGACAAGTCCATCCCCCACACAGTTAGAAAGCACCCCCTAGGAACGCATTTAACCCTTTGATCGCCCCTGATGTTACATCCTTCCCCGCCAGTGTCATTAGTACAGTAACAGTGCACATTTTTAGTACTGATTACTGTAGTACTGTCACTGGTCCCCCCAAAAGTGTCAAAAATGTCAGTTAGGTGTCCGATCTGTCTGCCGCACTGATGCGGTCCCGCTAAAAATCGCTGATCACCACCACTACTAGTAAAAAAAAATTAAAATTACATAAATCTGGTAGATGTGATAACTTTTGCGCAAATCAATCAATATACACTTATTGGGATTTTTTTTAACCAAGCAGGATAAATATTGGCCTAAAATGATGAAAAAAACATTCTTTTTTATTGGGAATGTTTTATAGCAGAAAGTAAAAAATATTGTGTTTTTTTTTTTTTCAGAATTGTCACTATTTTTTTGTTTGTTGCGCAAAAAATAAAAATCACATAGGTGATCAAACACCACCAAAAGAAAGCTCTATTTTTGGGGAAAAAAGGACATCAATTTTATTTGGGTACTGCGCAATTGTCAGTTAAACTAACACTGTACCGTTTCGCAAAAAATGCCCTGGTCATGAAGAGGGGTAAATCTTCGGGAGGGCCAGTGGTTAATCAGTCTCTGAATGCATATGTCAAAGGATTTTGCTAAATGGTATAAAAAAAATGTTTAGATTTTTGTGCCCCAATCAGAAAACAGATCTTTGCAACCTCACACAAGAGAGAGCAAGAGAGAGCTTGGTGCTTCTTAATGCTTTCCTGCTGTAGTCCTTCTCATGTTAAGGTTCAATGTAGATGAATGTGTGTTGTGTGTGTTGCGGTAAAAAGTAAATAAACGACTGGAGAAGTTTAGGCTTTTCAATGATTCAGCTTTACAATGCAGTGTCCTCCACTATAAATGTAGCTTATTCACAATTTCCATGGCGTTATTTTATTGTCTTTAGGTGGGCCAGTCAGACATATTTAGCAGTAGTCTTTATAGAATACATGTCTTATAATTGCTATTGTTTTGTTCATGGACTTCAAAGTAAAAAATCTGAAAATCACTTTTTAATAGATTTGATGTCAAAGAGTTGGGTAAAAGATTTGTGAGACTTTTTATGTCGAATGACTGACACACACAATACTCAGACAAACTATGCAGGTGATAGAAAGATTAAAAGAAAAAATGAAAACTGCAGATAACATGCACAGAGATAAACCAAAGTCAATACGTGAAAAATATCAAACATCTGTGAGGAAAAAGTGCCATTATTTCAATCAATAAGCAGGACAATGGTCAATGCAGAATAAAAGAAACTCTTTCAAAATTGGATTTCTAAAGGAACTGTTTGAATTGTTCAGGAAAAGACAACTCCCATAGCTGAAATGTACTGCATATTATTTAAGGCAATAGCTTTATTAAACACCTGCACAGAATTCATTAAACAAAGAGGTATTCTAATATTGAAAGAAGAAATTTAAGAATGATAGCCAAAAGATTAAGGTTAGAATGCAGACAATAAAAAGGAACATTCAAAAAGAATGTTCAAAAGAATGATAGATATTTGTTGATTATCCACTTTCAAGTTTACAGGTGGCTGTAGACATCCAATGACAATAACCTGATCTGGCCTTAAGTGTGTAGGACCAGAACAGAATGTCATGCCTATGGAAGCTATAGACAGCCTTTGGCCAACTGCACTTGTCGGGTAGAAGCCGCTCTGGAACTCCTTATTTCTAATTTCTCATCCCTTGCCACTCTAGTTAGTTAAACATTAAACATCCAGCATGTTAAAGCCCTGTACACACAGGCCGAATATTGGACGGGATCGGCCAGCTTCTATTGTTTTTTCTGTATTTTCTATAGTCCATTGTACAACCCCAATTCCTAAAAAGCTGGGATGCTGTGTAAAATCTACATAAAACAGAATGAAATGATCTGCAAATCTCATAAAACCATATTTAATTCACGACAGAAGATAGAAAACATATTGTTTAAACTGAGAAAATGTACCATTTAGGGAAAAAGTAAGGTCAGTTTAGAATTGATGGCAGCAACATGTCTCAAAAAATTGATTCTAACAAGGAAAACCTGGAAGAACATTTTACTAATTAGGTTTATAAGCAACAGGTCAGTAACATGACTGGGTATAAAAAGAGCATCTGAGATAGTCAGAGTGTCTCAAAAATAAAAATGGGGCTAAACAAAAGAAGGAAGGGGAGAAGCATGTTTATTTTGTCTGTAAGGAAGACAGACTAGATGCCAGGAGGAGGCCTACCAAGGATGTCTGCACCTGTGGTTACTGACGGCAGATAGTAAGGGGATACCGAGTCCAGGCAGTGGAATGTGAGCTGCAGCAAGGTCAGGTACAGGGAGGCATAGTCCTGATCGACAGGGGGGTACTGACTCACCCCGAAGAGAGAGTTGTAGCGGTGGAGTGGAGAGAGCCGACACATAGAGCCGCCAGGAAGCAGCTGAATATACTGAAATGAGCGGCCGGATGAGGTGGGGAGGGAGGAGAGTGGAGCTGGAGAAGAATCCTGGAAGTGGCTGGAGGCTGTATATTAGAGGCTTAATATTAAAGAAAGCCCTGTAAAGCAAGTAAGTGGACTAGTGACTTGGAGTCCGAAAAGGAGAGCACTCTGAAGAAAAGGAGCAAGAAAAGAAGGGTGGGTCAAAATTAAAAAAACTAATCTAATCCATGTAACATTGAAAAAAAAGGTAAAAGGATGGATGTACGGGACTAAGTAAATAATCAGGGGAGGACTAAGGACTTTTCTGTGAATCGTATTTGTGGAACTGCTTAGCTGGGAAATTCCTTTTTTTTTTGCCTCAATAAAGGACTGGGATAAGTTGTGTGCAAATACAAACACCTTAAGGATATACTCGCTCACTATTCCACTAAATCAACATTAAATCCTGGTGAAGATTTAAAAAAGTATAATAAAGGACAAAGGGTAATAGGATAAAGGATAAAGTAAACAGGAACCAAACATAAAAATAAGAAGAACATCGGATTGGATTTTGGAGGGCCCTTTCCCCCTCCGCTGGCCACCCCCCCCCAAAAAAAAACAAACAAAAAAAACAAAAGGTAAAAATCCTAAAACAAATATTAATACAAGTGAAATAAAGAAATTCCTGACTCAAGAAGGAAACATAAACAGCCCTATTACTGAGAAACAGCAGGGGCCTAAGAGTAAAATAATATCGGGTGTTAATGAGGGAACATTGCACAATCAAACAACTGGGGAGACTTCATGCCAACTGTTGGAGATTGGAATGGAGAGCGATCCAAAAAGAAGTAGGATTGAAGACCGGTGTAACGTGAGAATTACCTACCCCGTGAGAAAAACCTACCCTCGTCACTTCCGGCCAGAAACAGCTGAGCAGCGCCGCAGTGCGCATGCTCACAGCCCCCGATACGTAATGGAGCAGCTAAGGATCAGACTATTGCGCATGCGCAGTAGTATGAAATTATCACGGTGTCCGTGATAAAAACCTACCGACGCGGCGGTTAAATTAAAACAGCTGGGCTGCAATACGAGTCATCTCCGCTACTCTCCCTGTCACTACCCTGATCTTGGCTAGTAAATATAAAAGCGGCTCTCGGCTCCGTGATTTATATTTTCATACAGCCGCCGCAGCTTTTATATTTAGTAGCCGAGATCAGGGAAGTGACAGGGATAGGAGCGGAGATGACTCGTATTGCAGGCCAGCTGTTTTAATGTAACCGCCCCATTAAACACACTGCCGTGCAACCGGAAGTGACGAGGGTAGGTTTTTCTCACGGGTAGGTAATTCTCACGGAACACCGGAGTGGAAATCCTCAATTACCAACAAAAACAGAAATGGCAGATATGTTTAAAAAATTAGAGACTGCTATTCGAGAGGAAATGACAACCTTAAGAGAAGAAATGGGACATATGGTTAAAATAGTAGAGGAGACAGAAGATAAGATCGAACAAAGGAGACTGAAGATAAGATCGAACAATACTCTATAGAAATAACCAATCTGAGAGACCAGGTAAAAAATCTACATATGGAACAAAAAAGAATGAGTTATAAGATAGAAGATCAAGAGAACCGAAACAGAAGTTAAGGATCCGTGGCCTATCATAGGAAGAGGAATTAGGGAAAAAAGTGAATAAAATGTTAAATCCACTTCTGGACAGACCAATTGAAAGTCCCATTAAGACAGAAAGAATACATAGGATCCAGAGACCTCTAAATATAGCAGTAGAACTACCCAGTGATGTAATTATCAGATTCCAATTCTACAAAGAAAAAGCCTGGATTGATCAGAGATTGAAAGGATGATCAATAGTGGAGTCTGAATATAAGATATAGCTGGGGATTTCCGGCATGCTTAGTAGGATATAAAGATGGAAAAACAGCAAGATTGAGGTTCCCTGAAGAACTACAGGATTTTTGTGAAAGACCGGAATTACATGTACCCAATCTTCCAGGATGGTTAGAGGGGGGGATACAGGGGGAGGAGGGAGGGACAATGGAATAAAGTCCTAAATAAGAAAAAGAAATAGAATCCTAGTTGGGGTGAGAGAGGCAGTGGGAAAAATGGGGAGAGGTACTCTTGGATATTTAGATGGAGTAAGTTTTAGGGAGTACTCCTCTCTTACCTGGTCTTGGAAATCCTATTTCTCTTTTCCCCCTACCCCTTGCTATTGTGTATTATAGGATAAGGAGAGGATGGAAATAGCCGAAGATTTAACCCAAATTAATTGAGAATATTAGTCGAAGTATAGGTGGGCCACCAGGCCTGCTGGGACAACTCCCCGAACACCCTCAATTAGGAGGGGGGACGGGGGGATCCATCGGGCGTGCGTGGGCAGAGTAACACCCCTAAACAAGGGAATCAATGGCAAAAGGAGGAGAGTGGGACTTCTGCCGATTCTGGGGTCATACTATGACCATACATTTGGGAGAAGGAGGGGCTGGTGGGGGAGGGAGGGAAGGGAGAAGGGGGAGGGAAGGTACCCCCTGTTCTAGGACCCTATATTGGATATGGTCGTTAAGATGTTTTGTTTTGCTTTCCTTTTTTGTAGATGTGTGGTTATTTGCTAACCTGGGTAAAGGTAGCCCTCGCCCCTGGGATCTCCCGGGGCAGGGATCCCCCCTGGTCTTAACGGAGGGCCCCTGCATCAATGGACATGGAGAGGGGAGGAGGTGGAAAAGAGGAATGGAGGAAAAAAATCTCTAAAATGACTAGGAATAAGATAAAGCTAGTGACATATAATGTCAGAGGCTTAAATACTCCTGCAAAGAGACATAAAATTCTTAAGGCAATCCGATCATATTGTCTTTTTACAGGAGACCCATTTCTCTCACGACTTAAAAATAAAATTATACTCAAAGAATTACCCAGTATGCTACTAAGGAGATTCAGATAATAGAAAAGCTAAAGGAGTAGCAGTCGGATTCTCAAGAAATGTGAAGTTTAAGGAAAAAGATAGAAGGGTAAACCCAGAGAGTAGATACATGTTCCTGAAGTGTTACCCAAAAGATATGAGAGTTAATTTATCTCAGACAATATTTGGGTTAAAAATGAGAGTTCTTTGACTTTGAATGAAAGCTTTTATTTATTGGTATATAGTTTGAAAAGCCTAAATTAATTTACAACAATCTAACTATTGTACATACTACAAAATGTAAAATATTCCTAGGTTTAACTGAACAAATACAGTGTATAGAGTATATATTCATATACAAACACACTACGACCGACACAAAGAGAACAAACAATGTAAACCTTACTCCTTCATAGTTACCCTTAGTGCTTCCTCCTGCTTTCCCATGCAAAACAGGAAGTCCCTCTATTTCCACCTGTGCTAATATAGACCCATATCCCATAGCCTTGTATAGGGCTATTCTCATTGGTTCAGCTATCATGCCCTGTTCCTCCCTGTGGGCGTATCTCGTTCAGGATAGGACAAATTCCCCCTCAAAGAGAGAGAGAAGACCAAGCGCCAATCTAAGTGTAGCAATAAAGTCAATTTAATAGCAATTTAAAAGAATATTACTCACAAGCGAGCGTAAAAAACAGGCATCTCAATAAGTATGGGGCATCTGGGCACTGTTCGTCCAGGGTGTCATTCGGGATCCCTTGTGGAGCTGGCGCTGTAAGGGATGAGCGGCGATCTCCTGTTGTGAGGCAGGGGACGTGCAGATCCTTCAGCGGCGGTGTAGCAGCGTGGGTCCCTGGGTCGGAGGGCTATGACATCACTTCCTGGGTATGCTGGTGTGTGGAACGGCGACGCGTTGCGGAGCATGCGCTCCTTCTTCCCCCCTTTTTCCTGCAAATTCCCCCTCCCCTAGGTTCTCTGTTGGGGGGAGAACCTGTTCATCTCCCGGGCCTGTTGTCCAACCCTTCAACCGATAGTCAATCTTCATTGCATATCTTAATGAGAGTTCTTTGATATGGAGACTTGAAATAAGGGCGGACAGGACATAGTCTATTCATCCTAGTTTCATTGTCCCCAGGAAGTCTGGCTCTCCGTAAATTAAATTGCAGGGTCATACTATCAGTATGTGTTTAAATGTAAATAACAGTTGCCCTCTGGTAGCTCAGGCATGCATTTTAAATGGACTTGTTAATCAGGTTCCTAGGACTGACTGCAGACTGAAAGTCACACAACTTCATATAATTGACAATCATATCTCAACTAAATGTAAAATCAAAACTCAATATCTCGTACATATATATATATATATTTACATTAATATTACAATTACTGATGGAGATTTATACATAACTCCTCATCATCACAACACGGTAAGGGAGATTACGCCTAAACTCATAAGGCAACATGAAGGGAGAATTAAAAGGAAAAGAATATACGTTGACAAATGTGTACTGCCCAAATAAGAATCCAATAATGTATTTAAAACAGACGTTAAGAAAATGTATAGAATTTAAAGATGGTAGGATTATTATAGCAGGAGACTTAAAAATTTTGTAATGGACCCAGTGTTGGATGGGTCGAGCCATGCTAGGAGGAGTAGGGTACATCAATTAAAAGCATTGAAGAGATTGTTGTATCAATATCAATTAGTAGATATTTGGAGGATACAACATCCAAGAGTAAAGGCCCGTACACACGTACCGATCGTCGTCATACAAACGTCGGTGGACGAAGGATCTGCCGATTGTACGCGTGTTAGTATGGTGCCTCCGACAGATGTCTGCGCACAATCCGCGGACAAAAGTCTTTCTTGCAAACATGAAAATTTTTGTATGCCGACACCAGAACGGACGATTGTTCGCCTTTCTCTAGTAAACTCAACATTTTATTCAGAAAGAACTTTCGGCTCGCGGAAGTCCAAGAAATAGGTGAAATGCGGAGCACATGCTCATCTTGATAAATGTGAGAAGAAGGAAGATGCTGCTCATAATGCCATACTTTTCTAATAAAAAGGCATGTGTTCTGTTATGATGAAGATAATGTTTGTCTATTCTATCTGTTCTATCAAATTTTATAATTAAATAATTTGAACTCTTCACCATTATTTTTGTATTTTCACACCAAAGATCTAACTATTGATATGACCCTTTATTCTTGTATGAATTAATGTCTAAAACATATTTTTCAGGTTATGCACAATATTAAACATGTTAACAAATTCAGATAGGCCATTTTTTATTTTCATTTTCTTTATTTTTTGTATCTCAGCAAAAAAAACCAAAGAAAACATCAATACTTTCCGTATAACTAAACATAAAAAAGGTCCATTTGGACAAAATTAAAATAGAAACTGGCAAACAGGGGTAAAATAAATAATAGGGGGTTACAAAAATTAAAGTTGCTGGTAACTGAAATCAGGTTGCCATGAGGGCAGGTTTGGATCCTGCTGGCCATATTGCCACTGGCCATGTGGCATTTGGCGAGGTGGTGGGTGTTGTGGAGGTGGAGGTGGAGGTGGAGGGCACGGGTGCTCCTGGCATGCATGGCTGTGCTCAGTAAGGATGCCGTTTTCAGCCTTTTGCAGCACATCGAGGATGATTTTTCTGGCATACTGACACTGCCTGAGGTCCACCTTATCTAAAATTTTTGCCGTCATGTTGCCGAAGGACTCATTGGCCTCCGGTTTCCGACGTAGGGCTATGGTGGCCTCCTGAATAAACTCGTCGGTGATATCATCCACGTGCTTCCTCTTTTGCCTCCGTTTGGCAGGAGGAGGTGGTGGTGGAAATAGTTCCACAGGCTCCTCAGGCTCCGCAGGCTCCCCAGGCTCCTGGCTGCAACCTGGCTCCTCCTCAGTGACACTTCCCTGTTGATGAAATGAACAATTGATTAGAATGTTATAGTGTATATAAAAAGTCATGTTTGTTATATTATTGTGAACAAATAGCAGACTTTACATACAGTGGCGTATCTAGGGTCTCCAGTGCCCTTGTTGAGGAGCTGTATTTGGCAACAACCCCCCCCCCCCCAAGATCAATGTAAAACTGTAACCCACCCCCCCAAAAAAAAATTAAAGGGCATTAAAAGTTTCTAATTTGCCCCTTGTTTGCCCAGTGTAGAGCTCTCTAGTGGGCAATCATTGTCTCAGGTGTGAAAAAGAAAGAGAGGGTTGAGAGATAGAGAGAGGGAGAGAAAGAGGGGGTGTGAGAGAGAGAGGAGGGGGTTGCAGAGAGAGAGGGGCCTGAACTTGCAGAGGACTTGATGTAGGGCATTGAGGGTGAAGCAGTGCAGGGAAACATGAATAAGGAAGCCACCTGCCTTGCTGACCCAGAGTGAGAGACCAGAGACATGGAAGCAAGGATGGATGGATCATTTGCAGGAGCTGTTAGTTTTGTATTAAAAAAGGTTGAGCCAGAGGAATGCTGAGGCTACAGCAGTGTTTGTTAGGACCAGAGGTGTGCTGGGGATGCAGCAGTGTTTGTAAGACCAGAGGTGTGCTGGGGATGCAGCAGTGTTTGTAAGACCAGAGGTGTGCTGGGGATGCAGTGAGAGGCAGTCTCAGTCTCCTGGTCTTTTGGCTCAGCTGCTCTCAATGTTTTACACCTGCATGAAGCAGCTCTCAATGTTTTACACCTGCATGAAGCTGCTCTCAATGTTTTACACCTGCATGAATCCGCCTGCAAACTGGGGGTTCTGGGGTGTGCAGGCTGATTGGATTGTTAAAATAAACAATAAAACAATGCCAATGTTTTTGTGACCCACCCCCCTTGGCCTGCGCCCCTGGTGGTTGCCTGTCATGCCAACCCCTTGCTATGCCCGTTTACCTAAAGGGTCAATTATGGTTTAGCTTATAATTTTGTTACATGATTACATTTTAGCAGACAATATATTGTGAAATGCCATACCTGAGTAAAACTCTCCTCCAGGAAATCCTCATCCTGGCTTGGATCTACAGACACTGAGCCCTCTGCCGAAGTCGAAGGCAGCGTAGAAATTGACGGCCTGGATTCCATGGTGTCTGCCAGGAACCGCATGTTATCATAGTACCACAGCCGTGGTACATATACATTCCGTGCCCTTGCTCCAGACTGGGTGGAATCTTCTATTTTTTTTAACTCCCGCCTGTAGGCAGTGCGAATACTGTTTATTTTTTTGCGGATATAATCAAAATTTGCCCCAGGACAGACGGGCTTGTAGAAGGCCACCAAATGTTCCATGGCCTGTTTTCTGAGTTTTCTATTTTTATAATCTGCGGACTTGACTTGCCACAAACAGGGCAGTTGCCTGAACTCATCAATGAAACTGATGAGAAAGTTGTGGGTGGTGAAATTGTCCACCATATTGCAGGACAGTATATGCCTGCAAGACACAAAACAACACAAAACATATTAAAAGAGCATGTATTTTGGCACATAATAAAGATATTCCTACTAAAAGCTGTATAGGGCCCAAAACACACACTTTCTATTAAAAGAGTCGTACCTTTGTTTGTGGGGAAAAGTCGTGATTCGCCGCTCGATCGTGCTCCAACTCTCGATATGTCCGCTAGCGAATCGTCGGCCGAACGATCTGGCGTCCTTTAAATACAGCGCAGGCGTCAACTCCTCCTCCAGTGGCGGGCTTGTGCAGGGGTGTGTACGTGCCGAAGATCAGGCCTACATGCGACACTCACACCTGAAGCAGAGGAACAATCTTTTAATCAAGAAGAATGTCTGAAAGATCTCAGAGTTCATCAAGTGGGGGCCGAAGTGATTGGGCCACCCGAAAATCAAGGGCTACACCCATGTCAAAGCCAGAAATGGTGGAGATGGTCTCCATTTTAGAAAAAATGGATTATGATGGCAAGTTGGCAAATTACGAGCGGCCCAATGCCAAGAAAGATGGCATCATGGACAAGGTGGTGGCCTGTTTGGTCAAAAAATTCGGTGTCGAGCGATCGAAAGATCAGATTCGGAAACGGTGGTCTGACCTCAAACACCGTGAGCAGGATCAGCTTTCCCAAATCCATCGGATTTTGAAAAAAAGTAAGTTTTATTTTTTCTTTATTTTTTTAATCATGCAATATGTTTTTTATAATTTGGTGTATGTTGTATTAACATGTCTAGGTTATAATGTCTATGTAAAAAGTTAGATTACTCATTTTAGTTGTCATGTCGTGATTTGATCGATCTATTGTTGATGTTTTAGTATATGACATTAAAAGTCAGGAAGCCATAGTTAAAAATATATGTATTGTGTTGCAACGAACGTTCTTTCCTGCACGAATCTTCTCAGCAAACATTCCTATTAATCACAGATTATTATTCAAACCTTTAAATAGGAGAAAAACGTAAACTCCGTGCCAAACTATGGGAAAGGAGGAGGAGAGGTCTGGCAGCTCCATCGGCAGTTGCCGAACAAGATGAGGACATGGGCACAGAAGGTGGCACAGATTCCACTAAAGGTAATTGGTTCCTATGCACTGTCAAACATTAATGTACCATATTTTTCGTAGATAACCATGTACATGTCTTCATATTTGTTACTAAAAGAGCTATCAAGCAGGGCACCATGTCCTAACAAATGTACCTCTTGTGACTTTTATGATATGGCCAATGTTTTGTATTATGTAGATGAAGACATTATTCCGGAAATAATCCTGGTGGAGCCAACAAGTGATGAGACACCAGAGCAACATGAAGGTTTGTAGGCACAGATTTTTGTGTAGTGGGATCATAGAAATATGTGTATTTGCAATGATTGTTTAACCTTATATTCTTGTATTCCCTTACAAATTTACATTGCAGATGTTGCATCATGCCAGGATGTGGCATCCCCAGCCAGGTCAGAAGCCCGATCTCCTGGCAACTTGCCAAGCAGCATTGAAGCCAGTTCCGAAACTGTGGAGGAACCAGGACCAAGTGTCCAAGAGCCAATTGTGTGCCCACGTAGGTTTTTGCAGAATGATTTTTATCTGTGTTATTTTTAGCCTCCAATTTACAACACTAGTTCCCTATGGGAGCCTCTTTATTTGAATGGAAGTCGCACCGTAAGTCGGATCAGGATGCTCTGACTTGCGGGGCCACTTGCGTTGTGAAGATTTTTGAGGGGGAACTACACCAAAAAATTGAACAACCCACCGTGGGTGTCCCCCCAAGTTCACAACCAGGCCTTTTGTGTGTGGTATTGAGTTTGAGGGTATGCCCACAACAAAAAGACAGCGTGGGTTACCCCCAAAACCCCTACCAGACCCTTATACAAGCATGCAGCTTGTCAGGCCAGGAAAGAGAACGAGCAAGCGGACCAAACACCCCCTGGACCACAGCAGGACACATGCCCTCAACATGGGGGGGTTTTGTTGCTTTGGGCCAGGGGGCCTCTGCACCGCACACCCAAAAGCACCTTACTCCCATGTAGAGGAGGACAAGAGCCTCATCCCCACAACCCTGTCTGGTGGTTTTGGGGGGTCATGCGGCCAGGGGGTTCCTAGGACTTTGGAAGCAACCTTTAACAAAGGGTGGCCCCCAGATCCCAGACCCCAATCACTATGTGAATGGGTATGGGGTACATAGTACCCCTACACATTAACCACATAAATGGAAGTGTATGTGAATAACGACAGGAGACGTTTATGAAATGTTCTTAAAGATCTTCATCCGGTCTTCTCCACTCTGCTCTTTGGATCTTCTCCTCTCCAGTCTTCTGCTGTCCAATCTTCTGCTCTTATGTTGTCTGCTCTTTTGCCCTAGGCTCTTCTTCTTCCTCCTGTCCTCCTCCAATGCTGTTGCCGTGCATTCTGCCCGTCTCTGGTCTCTGCATCTTAATATATATACATTACAACCATGCCCTCACAATGACGTCATCATGCGTTCACACCCCTAATGAATATATAGTAAGCTCAGGAGACCGGCAGAATCATCAGCAACAGCATTGGAGGAGGTCAGGAGGAAGATGAAGAGCCTAGGGCAAAAGAGCATAAGAACAGGGTAGGTATTAACTCGAGAGGAATTTAAAGATTACCTGCACACCAAATGTTTCTATATTATGACCTCATGTAGGTGATTCACATTGACTCCGTTGTATTTTATTTTCCAGATCATGTATTACATACTTGCACATTGGCCAAATTGACCCGTGAGGCTCTTCAATGCTGCTCAGACCTCGAGCAAATAAAAGAGACTGCAACGGCATTGCAAGGAAAGATGCGTGATTTTGTGGACATGCTTGCCAAATTTTAAAAAAAATTATTTTAAAATTTTTTACTGTTTGTATTGGGATGTTCCCATTTTTATATAATATTTTATGCCAGTTTTATGACACTCAGATGTTAAAGAGTGTACCCAAGTTTGGGAAAAGCACTTTCCAACACCCTAACCCTAACCCTAACCCTAACCCTGTGAATGTTTGATACTAAAACATTTTTACATTCAACAATGTGTGTTCAATTCTTTATTAGACTTTCGTTGGGGGGTCGAGGTCTAAAGCTGTGTAAAGAAGCACTAAATGTATGATGGCTGTCCTATTCACATATTTACATGTTAATGAAAGCATTTTGGACACTGCCATATGCAAGTTGCTGGAGGTGTCAATGAAATGTTAAAGATACCCCCAGTTTTAACGCATATCACAGTGCGATCTGACATTTCACACAGGATCGGATCACACAAGTTTGAACGACTGTGCGATCCTATCCTGATGCGGCTGAATAAATGCATCATGTGCGACTTTTGTGCGAGTGCAGTGCAAATTGAGCCATACAAACTGTATAGCTGATTTTCGCATGAACATCTGATCGCATGTAATAAAGGAGCAGTGCGCTACGATATTACATGCCATCAGATGTGCAGTGTGAATTGAGACATACACTTTGTATGGCTACATTCGCACTGAACACGCATACAAGTCGCACATGACCCTTTATTTCTGATGTATCTGGATTGGATCGCACAGTGCTTAACACTTGTGGAATACAATCCTGTGGAAAAAGTAAGTGGCGGGTCACCCTTATGCAATGCTGGAAGGCTGCAAAGTCGCAGACTTCCCGCATCGCATAAGTGTGACTCAACACTCAAGGTACTAGCAGTCCTAGGATTCAATATGGCATTGATATTGCCAGTAGCAATCAGTGTAGGGAGATCAGTGTAATCTATAGTGTATTGCTTGTTCGTTGCTCTAGTTCACTTTCCATTACCTATATATATACAACACTTTGAGATGAACAATGATCAAGTTTCACATAACACTGACATATCCTAACATTGGTGGGCAGTGAGAAGGATGTCATAAATGAACACAACATAACAGATGTAGGTACTTTGTTAATACCCTAATGTATTATCTGAAATATATAGTATGGGCAACTTCTGGACAATGAACACCAATGTAAGGTGACATTAGATGAACCTTGGGTGTGACCTAGTTCTCAATGTGACAGGGTTTGTGTACATTTTGTGGGGTGCAGAAGGCCCTTGTATTTACACCACTGGCTAAAAAATAACACATGGCCATCATCACTTTGGATCAGCTGGTGAGAGACTACAGTCAAGAAACACACTGATGAATGTATTAACCCTTCCAAAGTCACACATATATAACACATGATTAACCCAAATAATTGTGTTTGGCATATGTGCCCAAATGATTATAATCCACAATACAGAATCATTGCAATTTTTGTTTAATGTGTTGAAAAATAATATATCTCTGACATTTATCTTGTGTGTCCAATCTTTAACAAGATTAATGTGTTTGTGACAGTGATTGCTGCCAGGACACAGCTCCTCTCCCCACGAAATAGTCCAGATATTCCTGGCGGATCTGACGGGCCCTGTGTGATGCCAATGCTGACCGTCCAACTTCCATTGACGGCATGGACTCCACTTGGTTAGAAGGTTGGGCCTCTCCACTTGTACCTGGCATAGCAGGGTCAGTATCCAGTTGCTGCAATACATAATTTTGTGCATTCCTGCGTAGGAAGTTGTGCAAAATGCAGCAACACAAGACCACATTATCCACTTTGTACAGTGCCAGGTTTATGGACGTCAGGAATATCCGGAACCGGTTGGCCATTATCCCGAAAGCATTCTCCACAACTCTGCGAGCTCTGGACAACTGGTAGTTGTAAATCCTTTGGTCTGGGGTGAGGTTCCTCTGAGGGTAGGGCTTCATGAGATGCTCCCCAAGCGCAAAAGCCTCATCTGCGATAAACACAAAGCTCATACCCTCAACAGTTTGCTCCCTGGATGGCAGGTTCAGAGTGCCGTTCTTTAGACGACGAGCGAACTCCGTCTGATCAATAACTCCCCCATCCGAATTGCGGCCATTTTTGCCAATATCCAAAAAAATAAACTCATAGTTTGCATTAACTATGGCTAGCATGACTATACTAAAAAAACCTTTATAATTATAATAAAATGTGCCGGAATTCGGAGGGGGGACAATGCGGACGTGCTTCCCATCAATAGCACCCCCACAATTGGTAAAATTCCACTTCTCCAGAAATTGATCAGAAATCTCCAGCCATTGCTCTGCGTTTGAAGGAAACTGTGGGGAAAAAATACAAAAAATAAAATTAGTGCTTGAGCACATCACATTATTAATTACACACACAGTTGTCTGTTAAATCCTTATGCAACTTGCTAAAAAAATATACAACAGGAAGGCAAAGGTTTGGATATGGGGATGTAACATCTACATACATTTATTTTCAACCTCCTATTGTTCTTATATTGTAAAGGGCCATACACACTAGAAGATTCTCTGAAGACTTTTTCGTGCAGATATACCTTTTCTATGTAGTGCAAGGGCCTACCAGATTGCATAGGATTTGAAAGTGTTTGTTGGACCTCATATTATTTGGTTTTGGTAAATCGGAAGGATAAATTGTTCTGACAATCTTCTAGTGTGTATGGCCCATTATACTCACCAGCTAGAGCTGAGATTTACAAACTACGGCCATCCAGCTGTTGCAGAACTACACATCCCATGAGGCCTTGTAATTCTCTGACATTCACAGACATGACTAGGCATGATGGAAATTGAAGTTCGTGAACAACTGGTGGGCCATAGTTTGAAGACCTCTGAACTTGAGCTTTGGTATATGCTGACTTTGAGATTTAGCATGTGGGTGGGGGATGGGTAAGTAAAACTGGGCATTTATACATCAATAAGGGCTTGTGGTCAGTGAAGGTTTTAACATCATTACATAAACATACAGAATCATAGGTGGGAATGGATGGACTGATGTATTTTAGATAAATCATTAACTAGGTACTAAAACATTGGCCAAGGAATAATTGTTTGAGGGAAAGCAATAAAATTAGATAAATTCGACATACTGTTAACAGGCAATGCGTTTAGGGACACATAGGAGAGAATGGTGGGGTGGTTAGTGGGTAATTTTACAAATGGTTAAAGATAATCTACATCTTTACTACTATGTGCATGCGGACAGAGGGTAGTTTACAAATAATGGCCTGTGTCAATTGCTGTACATCCAAAAACATCATAATTCAGGTGAAACTAGTAATACATGTAATGTAATGTAAAAAATCAAACATACCTTGATATAGTCCTTCTGCAAGACCTTGATGATGGCAGAGCAGGTCTCAGGGATGATGACTCCAAGTGCTTGGGGGGAGATGCCTGTGGTGAACTTCAGATCCTGCAGGCTTCTCCCTGTTGCAAGATACCTCAACGTCGCAATTAACCTTTGCTCAGGAGTAATTGCAAGCCGCATACAAGTATCCTGCTTCAGAATATAGGGGGACACCAGGGCAAGAAGACGGTAAAAGATGGGATCCGTCATCCTCAAATAATTCCTGAAGTCATCAGGATTATTTTCCTGGAGCTCCCTCAGCAAGGACATATGAGAAAATTGATCACGGTTAAGCAACCAATTTTTCGTCCAGGAGGTCCGCTTCTTCTTCCTATTGCTCGTACGTCGTCTCAGAGCCAAAACTCCAACACTAACGACAGCAACGGACGAATTCACGGTCGCCATAATAAATTCTCGAACGATGTCTCGGAAAATAGCGAAATGTCGTCAACCAAACAAATGCTACCGAAATCAGCGCGAGATGCCCAGAAGGGTCACGGCCAAACACTCACTTCCTCTTTTGTAGCGGCGAACGTGCGTGGAACGTAGTGACGTCATTTTCTGTCGGAAGACAAATGTCCTGGGCAAGTTTAGAGCACTTTTCAACAGACAAACAACAAACACACCAGCCGCGAACATTTGTAGGACGTTCCGTCGGCCGACGATCGGTACGTGTGTACGGGGCTTTAGAGTTTATACTTTTTTCTCCCCCGTGCATGGCTCCTATTCAAGACTGGATTATATATTGTTAGAACACAGATTATTAGATGATATAGGTAAAACATCAATTGAAGTGATTACAATCTCAGATCACACACCAGTTACAGTAGAGCTTAAGAGGATAAAAATGCCAAATATGCCTAATGATTGGAGACAAAACAAGACATTAATTTAAGAGCAAGAAGTGAAAGGGATTATAAGGAGAGAGATTGAATAATATTTTCTTTTAAATAGGGCCCCGGAAGTAGTGGAAACTACAGTATGGGAAGCCCATAAGGCATATATTAGGGGTATATTGATTTCAATAGGGACCCAGAAAAAGGGAGAGAGACTGGAAAAGATGGATCAACTTTTAAAAGAACTGTATGACTTAGAACAAAGACATAAACTTGGAACAGAGAAAAAAATACATCACCAATTAGTGTTAAAGAGAGATGAACTTAACGCATTACGAGAAATAGAAACTAGGAGGATATTTAATAAAGTTAATAAAGAGAGATATCAGCGGGGAAATAAGCAAGGGAAATATCTTGCAAATATTCTCAGAAAGAAGAAATCAATTGGGTTCATAGAGAAAATTAAAAACAACACAGGGGAATTGGTATATACTACAACACAAATTGCAGAAGTATTTCAAAGATTTTATAAATCTTTATATACAGTAAGAACACTAGAAGGCCCTTTAAAAAATAAAAGAAAAAGAGAGGAGGGAAAGGATAAAAACTTATTTAAAAGAAGCCAATCTACTGAAATTGGATAAGGATGATGTATTAGCATTAGAGAGTCCTATAACGCGGGAAGAAATTCTTAAGGCATTAAGTGAGACAGCACTGGGAAAAAGCCCAGGGTCAGATAGGTTTTCCGCATTTTTTTATAAAAAGTTTAAAGATTTGTTAGTACCTAACATGTGCCTATGTTGGAATTCCCTAGGGGAAGGAAGAGACATAACGGGGAAATCATTGCTAGCACATATCACAGTAATACCAAAAGAGGATAAAGACATAATGCAATGTGCTAGCTATAGACCCATCTCACTGTTAAATGTAGATATAAAACTATATGCAAAAATATTAGCAAATAGACTGAAAGAACTAATACTGTAAATGATACATTTAGATCAGGTGAGATTTATACCCAGAAGGGAAGGGAAGGATAATGGAGTAAGAATATTACTACTCCTCCAAAAGGTTTTGAGGACTGGACCACCATCTCTGCTCATATCAGTTGATGCTGAAAAAGCATTTGACAGGGTAGACTGGGGTTTTATTTCCGCAAATCTGGAGGAAATGGGAATAGGTATAAGAATGATCCAATGGATTAAAATGCTATACAATCATTCAAAGGCGGCAATTAGGATAGACAGCACTTTATCCTATACTTTTGAACTTGAAAATAGAACAAGACAGGGGTGTCCCCTGTTGCTGCTACTATTTGCTTTATAACTAGAACCATTGCTGGCAACAATTAGAAACAACCCAGATATAAGGGGATTGAAAATAGAGGAGCAAGAACATAAGGTAGCTGCATATGCAGATAATATACTGTATTGTTCTATGTATCGAATCCTATAATATCCCTCCCAAATATAGTGAAGGAGCTGAGATCCTTCAGAGAGCTGTCAAATTTCAAAATAAATCCGACAAAAACTGAGATTTTGAATATAAACTTAGTTAGAAAAATTGAACACTCTCTACAAGATTTTCCGTTTAGATGGAAGGACACTTTGAAATATTTGGGTGTGAATTTGACGGCTACCTGAATTATATTCCATTTTTAAATGAAATTAAAGAAGATCTAAGAAAATTTGTTAATTTACCTTTCTCCTGGATAGGGCGTATTAATATAATTAAAATGAGTATTTTGCCAAAGTACTATATAAGTTTCAGATGCTCCCAATTCAACTACCACAAAGTTATTTTGATACATTAACCACTTGCGGACCAGTCACGTTGACTGTACTGCGGCAAAGTGGCTCGTTATCGTCTGGCGACGTAGACCTACGTCACCAGACATTCCCCTCTCTTGGTGGCGTGCGTGCACCGCCGGAGGCTCGCTCCCGCTGTATTCAGTTACAGCGGGAGTTGGGCCAGGGGAGGAGTGGCGGTGATCACCGCTGCTCATCCCCGATCGTCGGGGATCTAGTGTGGAAATCGTTTACGCAAGCGGGCGGATCTCCCAAGTGACAGGCAGGGTCAGATTGCAGGGTTCAGCATAGCTGAACCTGCGATCTGTCCCTGTGTCACTCAGTCACCTCCCCCCACACACGTTAGTAAGCACCAGGCATACATTAACCCCTCCCTCTCCAATAAAAATTAACTCCTTCCCTGCCAGTGTCATTTTTACAGTAACAGTGCATATGTATAGCACTGATTACTGTAGTAATGTCACTGGTACCCCCAAAAGTGTCAGAAATGTCAGTCAAGGGTCCAATCTGTCCGCCGCAATGTCGCAGTCCTGCAAAAAAAATTGCAGATCGCCGCCATTACTCGTTAAAAAAACACCAAAAATGACAGAAAACTTTACCTTATATAGTAAACGCAATAACTTTTGCGCAAACCAATCAAAATATGCTTATTGCGATTTTTTTTTTTACCAAAAATATGTAGCAGAAAACAAATTGGCCTAAAATGATAAAAACATTTGATTTTTTACATTTTTTTTTTTTTGGGGGGGGGGGGATTTCATATAAAAAAAATGTGAAAAATACTGTTATTTTTTCAAAATTGTCGCTCTTTTTTTGTTTATACCGCAAAAAGTAAAAATCGCACAGGTGATAAAATAACCCCCAAAGAAAGCTCTATTTGTGGGGGGAAAAAGTACATACATTTAATTTGGGTACAGTGTTGCATGACCGCGCAATTGTCCGTTAAAGTAACGCAGTGCCGAATCGCAAAATATGGCCTGGTCAGGAATGGGGTAAAACCTTCCGGTCATAAAGCGGTTAAAAATACGCTCATTGAGAATTCTTTTGTCAAAGACATGTAGCTAAATACATTTTGGCCTAAATATATGACAAAAATTGAATATATTGTATATTTTTTAACTGTCAAAGTAGAAAAACATTGTTATTTTCTCAAAATTGTCGATTTTTTTAATTAATATCACAAAAAATGAAAATCGCACATGTGATCAAATACCACCAAAAGAAAGCTCTGTTTGTGGGAAAAAAAGGACGTAAATTTTGTTTGGGTACGGCGTTGCATGACCGTGCAATTGTCAGTTAAAGTTGCACAGTGCCGAATCACAAAAAGAGGCCTGGATGTAAGACAGCAAAATCCTCCGGTGGTAAAGTGGTTAAGGAAGATAACATTGAGATTTATATGGAAATATAAAAAACCTAGAATTCAATCAGCTGTACTAAGAAAAGAAAAAACACAGGGGGGGTTGGCTATGCCAGATTTTAAAAGGTATTTTAAAGCGGTATTAGCACGGGTCACAGATTGGACATATCATTTGAAGGAAAAAACTTGGTCAAAATACACAATAGTCTCAGTAAAACTGTATTTCACAAGATGATTTGGATACTGCAACAATATTGACACTTTTCAAAAAAACACAAGTTCACCGACATTACAGATTTTTAATTTATGGGATTTCATACACAAACAGAAGAATTGGGAAATTAGTTCCCCTTTAATACCACTGACAGGGACACATTTTTCTTTACCGGAAAACAGCATATTATGGGGGGGGGGGGGGGGTGGATTAAAGATATTCTCAATAGAAGAATTGAGACATAAAATAGAGATTTTGTTACTTAATTAAATGAGGTATTATCAATTAAAGAACTTTATAAATACATTGCCTCACCCAATAACGTCAAAAGAAAACCTACTTCCATTTGAAAAAATTATTGATCTACAGGTGGTGCCCAGACACTGTACCTCCCAGATATATAAGATTCTCACCAAGATGGCAGGCCCTAAAAGCCCACCCAATTTGCGAAAATGGGAGGCGGAACTGGGTGCCACCTGGAATGAACAGGAAAGAATAAAGATATTGAATCTAGCCGATGGGACAGCAATAGATGTAAATACAATAGAATTGAATTACAAATGCTTATCCAGGTGGTATATAACTCCCATCAAGGCACATAAATGTCAATTGGATAAATCACTGCTTTGTTGGAGAGGATGTGACTTGATGGGAACAATGGTACACATATGGTGGGAATGTCAAAAAATCCAAGGATTCTGGGAAGAAATTAGACAACATATTCAGGGAATCACGGGAGTTGAGATACTTAAAACCCCTGAAGCTTTTTTTTATTACATAAGACCAATTTGACTATTAAACAATATAAAAAGACGGTTATATAACACTTAATATATGCTGCCAAATGTATGATACCTAAATACTGGTTAGCAAAGGAAAGTCCAGTAGTAAGAGAATGGGTATTATAGGCATAAAAGATTTATTATAGTGAATAATTATATCATTATGATAAAGATGGAATGGGAAAATTCAGAAACATATGGAAGTGTTGGGTAGAATTTAAGACCCCAAATAAATACAATGAATTAATGGGAAGTTAAAGTAAAGAATGATAGAGGCAAGGAATGGGGTCCAGAGGAAGGTGGGGGTAGAGAACGGGGTGGAGGAGAGAAGGAGGGAATAATATAATGTATTGTAATTTTTTAAAAGATTTTTTGGATAATTATGTATTGTGAAAACTAATAAAATATGTATAAAAAAAATTGTCAAGCATTTCAGAATAATATTGGAACAGGGCCATGTTTGTCTTGGTGTAGCATCCCCTCTTCTTTTAACAAAACTCTGTAAACATCTGGGAACTGAGGAGACCAGTTGCTGGGGTTGTAGGAGAGGAATGTTATCCCATTCTTGAGCATATGCTGCTCCTGGCTATATCTTTCAGGATTGATGTTGTTTTCCAGATATGCAAACTGCCCCTTCCATATTCACTAGTGCACCCCCATACAGTCCGAGATGCAGGCTTTTGAACTGAGCACCCATTACAAGCTGGAAGGTTCCTCTCCTCTTTAGTCAGGAGGATGTGGCGCCGATGGTTGCAAAAAAGAATGTCAAAATTTGTTTTCCACTTCGTAACAGACCATTTTAAATTAGCTTTGGCCCAGAGAATGCAGCGGCGTATTGGATAATGTTCAGATATGGCTTTTTCTTTGCATGATAGTGCTTAACCTTGTATTTTTTGATGGAACAGCACACTTTGTTCATAGACAGATTTTTAGAAGTATTTTGAGCCCATGCAGTGATATCCATCACATAATCATGCCTGGTTTTAACCACTTGCCGACCAGCCACCGTACTTATACAGCGGCAGGTCAGCTCTGTCCCGTAATACAACGTACCTGTAGTAGGGGCATGCGCGTGCCGCTGGTGGTGCTCACACATGATGATTGGCCACAGGAAGAGCCAATCAATGGGTCTGGTGGACGCGATGTCCTCCGGGCATCCGGGATCTCTCCCCGTGGAGGCAGACCGCTGTTCTGTCAGTGATGAACACAGGGATCCTCTGTTCCTCCTATTTAGGAACACAGTTCTCTGTGTTTATCTGGCAAGTCCATCCCTTACACAGTTTGAAAGCACCCCCTAGGGACACATTTAACCCTTTGATAGGCTCTGGTGTTAACCCCTTCCCTGCCATTTTTAGTAGTACAGTAACAGTGCATATTTCTACCACTGATTACTATAGTAATGTCACTGGTCCCCCCAAAAGTGTAAAAAATGTCAGTTAGGTGTCCGATCTGTCCGCCACACTGATGCAGTCCAGCTAAAAAGGGCTGATCGCCGCCATTACTAGTAAAAAAAAATGTAAATGACATAAATCTTTCCCCTAGATTGTAGACGTGATAACTTTTGCGCAAACTAATCAATATACACTTATTGGGATTTTATTTACCAAAAATATGTAACAGAATACATATTGGCCTAAAATAATCAAAACATTTGATTTTGATTTTTTTTTTTGTTGAGAATGTTTTATAGCAGAAAGTAAAAAAATATTGTTTTCTTTTTTTTTCCAGAATTGTAACTTTTTTTGTTTATAGCGCAAAAAAATAAAAATTGCACAGGTGATTAAATACCACCAAAAGAAAGCTCTATTTGTGGTAAAAAAGGGACATCAATTTTATTTTGGGTACAGCATCGCACGATCACGTAATTGTCATTTAAATTAACGCAGTGCCGTATCTCAAAAAATGGCCCGGTCATTAAGGAGGTAAAACTTTCCGGTCCAGAAATGGTTAATGCAGATGCTGTCTGAGGGCCTGAAGATCACAGGCATCCAGTATTGTGTTTCAGCCTTGTCCTTGGCACAGAGATTTCTCCAGATTCTTAGAATCTTTTGATGATATTATGTAGTGCCCATGATAATATATTTAAAGCCTTGGCAATTTTACATTGAGGAACATTATTCTTAACCCAATCATGTTACTGACTTTTGCCAATTAGCCTAATTAGTTGCAAAATGTTCTTCCAGCCCTTCCTTGTTAGTACCACTTTGCCAGCTTTTTGTTGCTCTGTCCCAACTTTTTTGGCATGTGTTGCTGCCATCAGTTTCAAAATGACCTTTTTTTGTTTTTTCTTAAAATGGCAAATTTTCTCAGTTTCAACATTTTATATGTTTTTTATCTTCTATTGTGAATAAAGTATAGGTTTATAAGATTTGCATTCTGTTTTTTATGTATATTATAGACAGTAGTCCCACCTTTTTTGGAATTTGGGTTGTACATGATCTTGAATTGTTTAAGCTTCCCACACCCTGGGACTTATGTCCTCTTTTATTGCCTTGACTCGGTCTTGGAGTATACTACCCCTGTGTCTTCACTTCCATTATTTTTTTACATTGTCTATTAATTTTAGGATCATTGCATCACTAATCATGCTTATCTCTCTACCTGTAAAGGGTTTATCAACTTACATTGTCAAAAAACATCAGTTTCCTTCTGTTTTTCTTTGAATTTGAAACTGATTTTACTTAGCTTCCTGGATTTTGGGACTGTGCTCAGCACTCACTATTATGTCCGCACTAGTGATCCTTGTGTTCCTAGCTTCCCCATCATGGAAATGCTTATTAGATCCTCATTGAAAATTGTCAGTAACCTCAATTCTGGCAGTTCTTGTGTACCAAGTGTCACTTCCATAGAGAGTATAGCAAGTACCCTTTTAGGATTCTAGAATTGATTGTTAACATTCTTCCGTTACATAATAAAAAATATATACAAAATGGAACACATCTATCGGCAATAAGTCACAACAAGGACAGAAATACATTTACTAAAATGATGAAAGTTTGCTGATTGGGCAAACAAAACGCGTCATCCATTTGACATCAGAAGTTCCCAAGTGGTGTGGCAGGCTATCCTGTGATCCATGTAAGCCTGTTTGTTCAGCGGGGAGATATTACCGGATTATTTGCAAAGTTCCGGACCAGCTGACTACAATTGTCTCAGGCCCTTTCATCCAGGATTTTTGCTAACTGAACCCGCTTCCAAATCTACAGCTCTTGGCTTATTACAAAGGAAGCCGGAAGACATCTACCTTCAAGCAGGATCAATGGATGACGATTGACACCCGATGCCCCGAACCTGTCAGAGGTGGTTTCATTATTAAAAACGAACTATCAATTTGAAAAGGCTATCGCCATCAACCAATTGAAGTTGCAATCCTTCAACTCCCAATGGAACTTCTGGGCAACAACATTGTAGACCAGTTCTAATGTACTGACATTATTGTTCTTTACTGCATCCTTACTCCACTGTACCTCACCTAACCTGTACCTTTCCCTCCCTCCTCTACCCCTCCTCCTCCCCCACCCACGGGACAGGCACTGTTCGGCTTGTACTGTTATGTTTCGTTAAGCCTGTACCATGTCAATATGTTACTGTATTTGTACGGTTGTTCATTTGCAATGTATGCATTTAATTTTCAATAAAAATCATTTACATAAAAAAAAATGGATGACGATTGGGAAATCAAGGCATCCGAGCAGTGAGTGAATACTCCCAAATTACATTTCCTTTATATTGGTGAACCCCGCAGGGTTCCTGCATTTTCGCCTGCCTCCCTTATCTCCACTTACCATGGATATGATCATTTGCTGATATGGATTTTACACTTTATTTTCACTAAAGCCACATTTGTTTAGTTTGAAGCTACCTTGTGGAGGGACTACAACCATAATCCCATGCAATCATTGACCCGTGCATCCTAGATGGATTTTTTACTAGGACAGCCTATTGTCTGTCATTTGTACATCTCAATTGTATCAGCTTGATTGGATGCTTCTCTTGCTGTGTATGGTGCCTACACTTTATATTGATTGGAGGAAGAAAGATACCTTTTCAGGTTTTACATATGTGACATAGTGGACTGCGCCCACCAGTTTATGTCATCTGTATCATCCTGATTGGATGCATCTCTTGCTGTGTATTGTGCCCATATTCTATATCGATTGGAGGAAGAAAGATCCCTTTTCAGGTTTTTTATATATGTGACATAGTGGACTGCACCCACCAGTCTTTGGTAGGGACGGATTGCACCTAAATGGGGTGGGTGCAGCCGTACTGGGTGCGATGGCCAAAAAGTTAGAGGGGCTTTTAAACTAGGGAATGGGGGGAGGGTACAGATGTAGAATTAGCCAGTGGAAAGCAAGTTTCAGAGGGCAGAAATGGGGGCATTAGCGGTAGGGTGTTTGGAGCTCCTATACCCAGGGTGGGTACGGGGAAAAATCAAGAGAGCAGCCTAAAAACATCAAAATTACGAGGCTTATATACCAATGCCAGAAGCCTGGCCAACAAGATGGGAGAGCTGGAGCTGCTGATGTTTGAGGAGGACTTAGATTTTGTGGGGATAACTGAGACTTGGTTTGACAGCTCTCATGACTGGATGGCGACCATTCAGGGGTATTCCCTTTATCGCAGAGATAGAGAGGGTAAAAAAGGGGGAGGGGTATGTTTGTATATTAAGAACAGTATACAGGTAAATATGAGGGATGATATTAATAATGGAGCTATGGACGAAGCAGAATCCCTATGGGTAGAGCTTCAAAGGGAAGGCACGGTGGGGAAGGTAATATTGGGCGTATGCTATAGGCCCCCAAACCAGAGGGAGGAGGGTGAGGTGGACCTCATGTTACAGATAGGATTGGCAGCAAGGATGGGAAATGTCATTATAATGGGGGACTTTAATTATCCTGATATAGACTGGGCAGAAGGAACCGCGCATTCAGCCAAGGCTCGGCAGTTCCTAAATGTTTTGCAGGACAATTTCATGGGTCAGATGGTGAATGCACCGACAAGAAACAATGCGGTACTTGACCTACTGAATACCAACAATACAGACCTGCTCACGGATATAGAAATACGGGACAACTTAGGGAACAGTGACCATAGGTCAATTGGTTTCAGTATTAATTACAGTAATAGGAAACACAAGGGTAATATAAGGACACTGAATTTCAAAAGAGCCAATTTCCCTAAACTGCGCTCGCTGCTAGAAAATATCAAATGGGATAGAACCCTGGGAACAAAGAACACGGAGGAAAAATGGGAGTGCTTCAAGAGCATACTTAACAAGGGGGTGGGCCAGTGCATTCCACAGGGAAATAAATTTAAAAGAGCAAAACTAAACCCTGGGTGGCTAAACTCCAACATAAAAATGTATATTAGAGCTAAAGAAAGGGCCTTCAAAAAATACAAGACTGAGGGGTCATTGGCAGCATTTAAGCACTACAAAGAGTGTAATAAGAAATGTAAAGATGAAATCAGGGCGGCTAAAATAGAACACGAGAGACATATAGCGGAGGAGAGTAAAAAGAACCCCAAGAAGTTCTTTAAGTATATAAACAGTAAGAAAGCAAGGCCAGAACACATTGGCCCCATAAAATATGATAAAGGAAAAATGGCCACTGAGGACAGAGAAAAGGCGGAAGTGTTAAATAATTTCTTTTCTTCAGTCTTCACAAAGGAATCGGGGGGCTACACGAACCCCGCTTGTAAGGCCGAACTAAATAATACACCTCAGGAAGTGCCGCCATGGCTAACAGAGGATAGACTTAGAGCTAAACTAGAGAAACTTAACATAAATAAATCCCCGGGACCGGATGGCTTGCACCCAAGGGTTCTTAATGAGCTCAGCCAGGTGATTGCCAGACCATTATTCTTGATCTTTAAGGATAGTTTACAGACAGGTATGGTGCCAGCTGATTGGAAAAAAGCCAACGTGGTACCAATATTTAAAAAGGGGCCGAGATATATCCCGGGTAACTATAGGCCGGTCAGCCTAACATCAGTAGTCTGCAAAATTTTGGAGGGGATGATAAGGGACCACATACAAGACTTTAGTAATGAAAATGGTATTATAAGTAGTAATCAGCATGGATTCATGAAAAATCGTTCATGCCAAACCAATCTATTAACCTTCTACGATGAAGTGAGCTGCCACTTAGATAAAGGTAAGCCTGTGGATGTGGTGTATCTGGACTTTGCAAAGGCCTTTGACACCGTTCCCCACAAACGCTTACTGTACAAACTAAGGAAGGTAGGTATGGACCATAAGGTGAGTACCTGGATAGAGAACTGGCTCCAGGGGAGAGTACAGAGGGTGGTGATTAATGGGGAGTACTCTGATTGGGCGGGTGTGGAAAGTGGGGTCCCCCAGGGTTCTGTCCTGGGACCAATCCTGTTTAATTTATTCATAAATGATCTAGAGGAGGGGATATCTAGTACAATCTCAGTATTTGCAGATGATACTAAATTAGGCATGCCAATATCTTCTATGCAGGATGTGGAAATCTTGCAAGCAGACCTGAACAAAATAACGGGGTGGGCAACTACATGGCAGATGAGATTTAATGTAGAAAAATGTAAAGTAATGCACTTGGGGGCCAGAAACCAGAAACCAAGCTACTCACTAGGGGGGGAACCTCTGGGTGAGTCTAGGATGGAAAGGGACCTGGGGGTACTGGTAGACAACAGGCTTGGAAGTGGCATGCAATGCCAAGCCGCTGCAAGCAAAGCCAACAGAATACTGGGTTGTATAAAAAAGGGGATTCACTCCAGAAATAAAGAGATTATTCTTCCACTCTACAAGACTCTGGTCCGGCCACATCTGGAGTATGCTGTCCAGTTCTGGGCACCGGTCCTCAGGAAGGATGTGCTGGAACTGGAGAAAGTCCAGAGAAGGGCAACAAAAATAATTAGGGGAATGGAGGACATCAGCTATGAGGAAAGACTACAAGCACTGAACTTATTCTCTCTGGAGAAGAGACGATTGAGGGGGGATATGATATCAATGTACAAATACTGTACTGGCGACCCTAGCATAAGGAACAATCTATTCAGAGAAAGGAGATACAATAAGACACGTGGCCACTCACTAAAACTTGAGGAAAGGCGGTTTAACCTTAAAGTGTGTAAGGGGTTCTTCACTGTAAGAGCGGTAAGGATGTGGAATTCTCTTCCCCAAGCAGTCGTATCAGCGGGGAGCATTGATAGTTTCAAAAAACTATTGGATGGACACCTTAAAGACCACAACATACAGGGGTATACAATGTACGGTTAAAAGCAAACACACACACACATCATAGGTTGAACTGGATGGACTTGTGTCTTTTTTCAGCCTCACTAACTATGTAATACTATGTAAAAAATCTGTTTTTTCACTGGATGGATCATTGGCTTGCATGATCTATATGTTTTTTTCAATTTCCTTTTACACAAACTGGCCAGTTATTATGATTCCTTTCATCAGTGATTTCCATTAGCAGCTCAGTACCTTGATTGCATGAATATATCTAATTGGTTTCTAATGACCCATACACTTGACCATTGCTGATTAGATTGGATGTTAGCTCTGTGAATTTAGCTGAAAGTGTTTCCACAGACGTTCATGATGCCACCTAGTGGCCAGTAAAGCACTTTAGTTCACTGTTGCTTCCATATCACATCCAACCTAACCAGCGCAGCATGGTATCATCAGGCCTATGAAATGTCTATTGTTCAGTTTGCTTTTGTCATTTAACCTGCTACACCACTTGGTTCATTTTAGTAAATGTATGTATGTCCTTGTTGTGACTTATTGCCGATAGATGTGTTCAATTTTTATATATTTTTTCAATAAAGATATTCATTTTTTAGCCTATACCGCTTGGATTTCCTTCCCAATCTTTTTCTAGCTTTCTTGCTACCATTCCTTTTGTTACAGGTAACTATTTATTGGGAACCCCACACCCCCTCTTTTTTTGAAGGGGTGAGACGGTGAGGCCATTATCTCCCTGTGACACCCCAGCTCAGTCTGGTTTTTGCTGTTGTTTGACTATTTACCTCTTAGTTTGAGCTGCAGAACCTGAATTTTGGACAATGCACAAAACTGGTCCTTTGTCTACCAGATCCCTTTCCTTACACCTTTAGGGTCCTTTCACACGGCCGCTCAGCTGCTTTCCGTGTGTCCGCAAATCATCCTATTTTTTTGCGGATGATTTGCGGACATCAATGTAAGTGAATGGCACTGTGGGTGTCAGCGGAATACCATCCGCTGACACCCGATTTTCCTCCTGTCAGTTCTGTTCCGTTTTTATGAACGGAACAGAACCCTATTTTTCCTTCCGTGTAAAAAACGGAAAGGAAGGAAAATCGGATGTCAGCGGTGTCATCCGCTGACATCCGCAGTGGCATAGACATACATTATGTCCGCATATCATCCGCAAACGGATGGGATGATATGCGGGCACACGGAGCGCATGACAGAAAGGTCATCCGCTCCGTGGAAAAAAAAAAAAAAGTCCCGCAGCGGACCTTTCACACGGAGCGGCCGTGTGAAAGGAGCCTCAGACATGTTTTTTTTTTTTTTTTTTTTTTTTTTTGTTTGTTTTGTTTTTTAACCCAGAAGAATTCTTTTTCCTTCACTTGGGTTTTGTTGTGTGAAAAAAAATGATTTCCAAGCCATAAAGGGATCTCCATATGAGTCAGTCTTGTAAGCTGACTCCAGCTACACTTCAGTAGAAAGTGCAATACTTAGTTTCCATAGAAAATAAATATTCCACCTGTCATTGACTGATGTATCCTCCTTAGCCTGGACAACATTGGCGGTCTGATATTGGGAGATTACTAAAACTGGAGCACCCAGAATCTGGTGCAGTTGTGCATGGTAGCCAATCAGCTTCTAACTTCACCTTGTACAGTTAAACTGTGGTAATAAAATGTGGAAGATAATTGGTTTCTGTGCAGAGCTGCACCAGATTTGGCTTACGTCAGTTTTAGAAAATCGTTACTTGATCCCTGCACATTGATTTTTCCCTGCTTATACTTTGAGGGTCTTATTTAGGAATGGAACTTCCCATAGGTGAGAAACTCTAAGTTATAGGACCAATTTATTGGGAGAAATATTGTCCTTCTCTATGTCAGATTGATTATTAGTTATTCAATCAGACAGGCTGTACTCTGGTCTCCTTTTCATCCCTTTAGCTCTGAGGTCCCTTTACATCATGTTACAATATATCCTCACATAGCCTTTCCTTTTGTATTGGTGTTTTATTCTCCCCACTCCTTCCTTAAAAGGGACTTGGTATACTCTCCCTTCTTGTTTTACATTCAAAGTCCCTTTCCCTCTTTCCATTTAGATTACTGTTGTGAGGAGTGTTATATTTTGAATATTTTGTTCCCTGAAATCACGGCTTAAAGCTAAACTCAATTTTGTTTTTTTAACTGCTCATTTTTGTCTAGAGGAGAGCAAAGATATACTTTCTTTATCCTCCAATCCTCCCGGTTCAAGACCAGGTCCTGCGACTCCTACCTATCCACCCCCCACCCCCCGTGGTCTAGCAGTCTTGTGCAGTAGACACAGAGAAAGAGATGTACACTGAACAGGCAGTTGGAACTTCACAGCCAGCCATGGGTCCAGGACCTCAGATCGCCACCGCAAACAGTATAAAAGAGAAATGGCCGCACACCAAGCGATGGCTCACGATTGAACAAGGATGCAAGGTACAGCAAAATGGATGGTAGACATGTTTCACACGACTCACAGTGTGCTTGGTTACTACTAGTGAAACATGTCTACAGCAGTACATTGCATCCTTGTTCAATAAAGCCTTTCATCATGAGCCATCGCTTGGTGTGCAGCCTTGAGTCTTGTGCAGTAGACTGTTCCTGAAATCATCATGCCCATAGACCTGCTCTGGATGTGAAGATGTCAGGAACAGCCCACCGCTGGATTGTGGGGGAATGCTGTTTGCTGCTAGAGTGGAGGATCAGATGGGTATACAGCTTTTTGCTCACCCCTTCACAAAATTAGCACATTCTCGCTGCATGGAAAAAAAATATAAACATGTGCCCGGAGTTTAGCTTTAAAGTGGTTGTAACCCCTACAGGTAATATACAGAGATTAAAAAGTATATAAACTACATTAAAAAAACCTACATAAGTTGCATCTGTTTTTCTGAAATCCTTTCAACTGTACAGCTGTTCAAGGTTCACACATCAAAAGCTATTTCTTAGCTTGCAGAAAGCTGGGAGTGGGAATCTCTGATGTCACACACTGCACAGCACAGACCTGAGTGTAATCTGACACCTAAGTGGAGGGAAAGGACACATTCCCCCTACACAGTCTTATAGGAAAACATGCAGTCACCTGATGTGTGCTGGAGGGGGCTGGGGCCATCTTCTAGCATTGTTTGGTGTTCAGATTAATTGTCAGAAGTGACACATGCAGAAAGCAGAACGATAGAGCAGACAAGATGCATGCTAGGCGATTTGGATTGAGGCAGGGCCTTAGATATTTTTTTTTCAGCCTTGAGTACCCAGAGAATAATAATTACCATGCCTACCACGCTGTGACAAATTGTGGTGTGTGTGTATGGCCATATGGTGTGACCAAATCCCCATATTTACTTTAATAAGAGCAGTTGTTTTTAAATAGCCTTGCAAGATTTGAAAACAACTTTTTTCTGTGTATGTGTGCGCTATTATATTGTTAAATTTATATACAGTATATACTGCACCCTCAGCAGGCACATCTGTTAGTGAAGCAAATAGTAAACATGGCTTCGATGTCTGGTTTCTATGGAGGTCAGTCTGTAAGGCTGTTTTTTTTTTATTTATTAGGGCTGATCTTTTGGATAATCGGGGGTGTCCTAACCTAGTACAGAGAAAGCTGCTTTGCCTCTGTATGTCCCCAGGCTTTGCCATTGTTTCCAGGTGGTTTTCAGATGAAACCAAAGTTGAGTTGTTTCAAAGAAACACACAACACTATGTGTGGCGAAAAAGAGGCACAGCACACTAACATCAAAACCTCATCCCGACTGTGAAGTATGGTGGTGGGGGCATCATGGTTTAGGGCTGCTTTGCTGCGTCAGGGCCTGAAAGGATTGCTATCATCGAAGGAAAAATTAATTCCCAAGTTTATCAAGACATTTTGCAGGAAAACTTAAGGCCATCTGTCTACCAGCTGAAGCTCAACAGAAGATGGGTGTTGCAACAGGACAATGACCCAAAGCATAGAAGTAAATCAACAACAGGCTTACACAGAAGAAAATACACTTTCTGAAGTGGCACAGTCAGAGTCCTGACCTCAACCCGATTGAGATGCTGTGGCATGACCTCAAGAAAGCGATTCATACCAGACATCCCAAGAATATTGCTGAACTGAAACAGTTCTGTAAAGAGGAATGGTCAAGAATTACTCCTTTCCGTTGTGCACTTCTGATCTGCAACTACAGGAAACGTTTGGTTGAAGTTATTGCTGCCAAAGGAGGTTCAACCAGTTATTAAATCCAAGGGTTCACATACTTTTTCCATCTGCACTGTGAATGTTTACATGGTGTGTTCAATAAAAACATGGCAACATTTCATTCTTTGTGTGTTATTAGTTTAAGCAGACTGTGATTGTCTATTGTTGTGACTTAGATGATGATCAGATCACATTTTATGACCGATTTGTGCAGAAATCCATATCATTCCAAAGGGTTCACATACTTTTTCTTGCAGCTGTATATCGTTACAGGCAAAAAGTAGTATTCAAACAGTAATAAAACATCCAAGTGGACAAACATAAGACAGAGTATTTTTATAAACCATAGTATTATTGTGGTGCATTGCTGATGGAGAGTTATATATTTTACATTGGGAGCCGATGGCTAGGTCCCCCAAAAGTCCAGACACCCCGAGGGGAACTAGCTGTGTCCAGACCGGAATCAGCTATTCTCTTTACTGTTCTATCAGCAGGGCCACTACTAGAAATCATGGGGCCCAGTACAGACTGCGGCTAAGCCCCAGTTTTTCTGTCCTTTGGCCACCAACCTTAAATTTGAAATACAGCTGGAGGCTACTCACATGCCATGGCTCTGACAATTTTGCATCGCAGCCATGGAAAATTTGACACAGCACATTGAGTTGACTATCCTACTGTGCCATTCAAGTCAAAAGGGGCCATGCCACAACTGTAAGCCAAACACTTGCTTGTGGGTGCAGTGCATTAGCACCATTATACACTGCCACTTGGCTTGAGAAAGAGGCATTAAGGGGACAACAGGGTCAACTCCTGAACACCTGAGAGTAGCTGCACTCCACTGTGGATCACTTTTCAGAGCTTTGGACAATGTGAACCCAGCCTAATAGCAAATGAATGAACAATGCTCCCGGTTGGTTCATACCAATCTGCCACTCACATTCTCTGGGTGCTGGCTCAGTTCATAAGAAAATAGAAACTCCAGACAATTACTCTCCAGTAGCCACCTTTAAAATGTAAATCTAGGCAAAACTTTTATTTTATTTTTGGATGAAGCAAGGGAGGGTTATCACCCTGTCGTGTTTTTTTTTTTTTTCCCACCATCTGCATCCTATTGTGGAGATTTTCCTTCCTTGGGGACCCCAGGTCACCAGAACTAGTGTTCTCATTGGGCGATTTCCCCTCTATTACTGTTCTGGGGACAACCCAAAATTGTATATATTTTTTTTTACTTTCACTTTTAATGATAATAGAAAACAGAACAAACAGAGAGGGTGAATCTCCCTAAGGGGGGCACAGGCAGCAATAAAAAACTGACAATCAATCTAATCCCTCTCCACACAGTTTTGTCTTTAGTTAGACATTAACTGCTTCTGGACCATTTTACTGCGGCAGGCAGCCCCTCCTGAGTGAACCGACATAGTACTACATCGGTCGTGAACCTGGGACTAGGGGGCAGGAGCCCCCTCTAGCCAGCGGGGATGCCGATGCTGAGAGAGAAGGACAGGTAGCTGTTGTAAACATAGCTGACCGTTCTTCTCTCTGGAATTATCACAGAGCGCCTGTGATCCTTCTTTAACCACTTAAGCCCCGGAGGATTTGGCTGCTAAAGGACCAGGGTTTTTTTTGCGATTTTTTACTGCGTGACTTTAACGGACAATTGCGCGGTCGTGCGACGCTGTACCTAAACGAATTTGACGTCCTTTTTTTCCCACAAACAGAGCTTTCTTTTGGTGGTATTTGATCACCTGTGCGATTTTTTGATCACGCGCTATAAACAAAAAAAGAGCGTAAATTTTGCAAAAATAACAATATTTTTCACATTTTTTTATATGAAATTCCCCCAAAAAAAAAGTAAAAATCAAAAGGATCACAGGTCTCTATGGTCATTTCAAAAGCCCATCCCCCCACAGTTAGTAAACACTCCCTTAGGCTTACATTTAGCCCCTTGATCACCCACTAGGTTAACCCCATCCCTGCCAATGTCATTATTACAGTAACAATGCATATTTTTAGCACGGATTACTATAGTAATGTCACTGGTCCCCCCAAAAGTGTAAAAAATGTCAGTTAGGGGTCCGATCTGTCCGCCGCAATGTCGCAGTCCCACTAAAAATCGCAGATCGTCGCCATTACTAGTAAAAAATAAAATTACATAAATCTTTCCCCTAGCTTGTAGACGTGATAACTTTTGCGCAAACCAATCAAATAACGCCGATTGAGTTTTTTTTTTTTACCAAAAATATGTAGCAGAATAAAAATTGGCCTAAAAGGATGAAAAAATTAGATTTTTTTATTTAATTTTTTTTAGGAATGTTATATAACAGAATTTGAAAGATATTGTTTTTTTTTTTTCAGAATTGTCGCTATTTTTTTGTTTATAGCGCAAAAAAATTAAAATTGCACATGTGATCAAATACCACCAAAAGAAAGTAGGGGAAAAAACTGCTCATACGTTTCATGCTGAACTAATGCTTCCTCATAATGCATCCATAACACATTGCGTCATGAGTAAGCGTTAGTTCAGCATGAAACGTATCAACAGTTTTTTTCTACTACTTTTACTGTGAATAAACTTTTTGTATATTAACAGTGGTTACTGTAGTGAAGCTGTCCAGCCTAGTAACCATAGATGTGCGCAGCCTATTGCATTAGGGTGTGCAACCCCAAAGCTCAAACACACATGTATGTGTGTATACACACACACAGGATATATTCATATACTATATATAGTACATACAGTATCTCACAAAAGTGAGTACACCCCTCACATTTTTGTAAATATTTTATAATATCTTTTCATGTGAAGAAATTACACTTTGCTACAATGTAAAGTAGTGAGTGCACAGTTTGTATAACAGTGTAAATTTTCTGTCCCCTCAAAATAACTCAACACACAGCCATTAATGTCTAAACCACTGACAACAAAAGGAAGTACACCCCTAAGTGAAAAATGTCAAAATTTGGCCCAATTAACCATTTTCCCTCCCCGGTGTCATTGTATTAGTGCTACAAGGTCCTAGGTGTGAATGGGGAGCAGGTGTGTTAAACTCTCACTCTCTCATACTGGTTACTGGAATTTCAACATGGCACCTCATGGCAAAGAACTCTCTAAGGATCTAAAAAAAAAGAATTGTTGCTCTGCATAAAGATGGCTAGGCTATAAGAAGATTGCCAATACCCTGAAACTGAGTTGCAGCATGGTGGCCAAGACCATACAGTGGTTTAGACATTGCTAAGACATTGCTAAGATTGCTGAGTGTAGACCTGAGAGGTTCCTAGGTGTTTGAAACAGCATTCAAACCGCAGGTCGCCTCCCATAGGGAAGCTGCGGACCCGTTCTGATAGGAGCAACACAAGTCGCTCCGACTCAGAAAAAGGGTCCGGAGCTTCTTTGGGGCGACCAGGAGGCGACCGCCATAGACTTCAATGTTATGAAGTCCGTGGCGGCCGCTCCGAGGTCGCGGCGCCCCAGTGTGAACGGGGGCTTAAATGATTTGTAGTGTTTGTTTGCAGTAGTTCCTAATAGCATGAGGTCTTCAACTTCAACAAAGTTTTAGCTCAGAATAAATATCTAGATGTGTAAATGGTATCCTCTTTTAAGAAGTGTTCATTATTACAATCCTCTTCTTAGACGTCACTGAGTTAGGCTAGCAAATGGCATGTAGTATGGAATTGATTATTTTACTGTCAAATGGGTTCTTGCTGTTGCACGCTATTTTTTTCCTGTGTTCCAAATCCTTACAGAAAACTGAGAAACCTCGTCAAATTTCATCAACAAATACTTATTATCTAAAAATATAATTTTGCCAAACTGCTAGCTCTTTCTTGTAGGATTGTTGCTCTCTCTGCTGAAAAAAACAATACCTAATAAGAAATCAGTAAATTAATATTGAAGGTTTTGTGCCATCATTTTTTTTCTGGACTCCTTCAGATGTGATGACTATTTATTCTCATACAATGCAAATTTTATTTCTGACAAGCCAAGTTCATTTTCATAAATTAAATTGTTCACAACAAAAGGTCTTAGATACATTCTATAATGTTGTGTAAAAAATTGGAGACCTTCTCAAAGGTAATGAGTGTAGTCATACATACATACATGCATGGGATAGAATACAGTACATGTAACTGTTTTTTTTTTTTTTTAACTTTCCAGAGAGTTGTGATGATCATCACTAAAAGTTTATTTTCCTAAAGGTGTAGAAAAGTATGCATTTAACTAAAACAGGATAAACAAAAACAAGTTAACAATCTCAAACTTATCTGAAATATTTGTTTTAATAATTTTAAATGATAGCGTAGGTATAGATGGAGAGATAACTTCATGAGAACAACTAACGAGGAGACATCTCTCATCTTTGATTAGACCAGGCCTTGGATGAACTTTTTGGCATACTTGACTGGCTGCTCCTGCACAGTGTAGTAAGTCCTTGTCTCTTCTTAATTAGAAGAGGGAAGGACTGACCCCGCTACAGTTCAAAGCACCCATTACCTACCTCTAGTGTAGACTAAAGTCCAGATATTTTCCCAAATTAATCAAATCACATTTCCTTCAAATCACACTTGACTGTTTAGGCAGGTTCAATTGTACAGTGATGATTATGGCAGACTCAGTTTTACAGTGATTTTTATGCTAGATTAATGTATACAGGTATGTTCATGGCAGATGCAATTATTCCATTAACAATTTAAGCAGCCGTTGTCATGATATTGATTAGAATCAATATAGGAACATTTTGTACTTTGTTCATAATTCATTTCTTTACTTTTTTATTTATTTCTATTTTTTTTTCCTTTTTGTCTTTATTGTTGTTTTTTTTATGTGGATCCATTTCTCATGTAGTTTACAGTTAGACTCGATCCACACTAGCGCGACTTGTCAGCCTGACAAGTCGCGCTCCCTCGCGGTCCATTGACTGCTACAGGACCCGTTCTAATAGGAGCTATACAAGTCGCTCCGACTTAGAAAAAGGGTCCTGTACTACTTCGTGGCGACCTTGGAGCGACTTGCATAGACTTCCATTATGTGAAGTCCATGCAAATCGCTCCGAAGTCGTGGTGCATGGGAATGCACAAGTCGCCCCCGAAGTAGTAAGGAGTCGTGCCGCCCCAGTGTGAACCGAGCCTTAGAAGAAGACTTAATTTTGATATTGTTCCTAGTAAATACTTAAGTTTTAGTAATAAGAACAAACCCATAGCAGAAAATATATCCAGATATGAATAAATGTATATTTTGTGTATAACTTCACTGTTTTTTTTTTTTTTTTTTCCCCTATTGTAATTCAGCACTGTATTTTTATTTCTGCAGTGTGGAGGGTCTTGCATTTTCCTCCATTACCAATACACCCAATTTACTAAATTTTCTGAATCCTGTTTTTATACACCTTGCATCTGTTATGTTGTTTAATCATAAGAAAGATGTATTGATATAATGTGTATTACCGGTAATTTTTCTTTTATAATAATACTGAATAGATTAGCTAAGCTTTGTTAAGTATTAGGTACACTTTTGAACAGAAAAACAAATAGCTTTGTCTAAACATCTTTGTATCTCAGTTAAGGCATATGAACTGTAGACAAATAAACTTTAAAAATTATTTTTATACATATTGTTGTTTGCATAACAAATTACTTTTATGCATATTGCCAATTGCATGCCAATTTGATTCAACAAATTCTTTACATATGGGGCCCTATAAGGCAGCAAATGTACTTTGCTCCAAAACTAGTACTTAGCCATCAACCAATCTAAACCCAAGAACAGAAATTATTTTTATTGCAAGTTACAAGTCCTTAGATGTAGTTGCTGCATTTGCTTTATTGTTTAGGCTATGGAAACAGCTTCTTTTGACCCTGCTAGATAGCCAGAATCCTGTTTAAATTGCTGCATACTAAACCAAAATATCAAACAATTTTATCAGACTTTCAAGTTATCCTCTTTAAACTACAGAAGACATCTTCCTTATGTCATGACATTTGGGAAGTGGGCGGGTGGGTTAGGGGTTCTGTAGTCAAAATCGGGAGAGCACTGTAGGAATACAATGCTGTGATTGGACATTGTAACCCTAGGACAGGATATGGGGTATTGGCAGAATCCCCAGAATAAAAGACTGAAAAAGAAAAAGGTATTGGCAGTATCACCAGATTAAAAGATTGAAAAGGGAAATATATCTAAATATCTCTAAGGGCTGACATGCCACAATATAATACATTTATTTTTTTGGAGTTTAGGCATCTTTTCATTGAGAAATGTAAGTAGGATGCTGATATGTTTTCTTAAATGTTACTTTGCTGTTCAGAAAATTCTACTTAAACAAAGATATCATTGTGTAATGCTAATTGATATTGTCTGAATGTAGCAGTTTTTAATTGCTCTATATTGCCATTCTGCAGTAAGTAGTCTGCAGGTTATATTGTAACAATTACCTCAAAGCCCGAAATTCGGTTTGAAGCAATTTGGGTTGGTTACAGCATCCAGACTCAGCCATAGTGTCATGAAAGTCTGATTTACAGGAGACATGCCATTGTTCAAAGTTCTCGCTTAGACATGCTGAAACTGTGCTTTCCAGAATTTATATTGTTTTTCTGTACGGCCATGGCTGGTCCAAGTGCACCAGTGTCAAACTTTTAGCTGTGCCTATAAATAATAGGAGCAGCATGTCCAGATTCAAGACTGTGGATTATGGTTCAGTGACTGTGACGTATTGATATGCCTTGCCTGACTTATTTTCATGCTTTAAAGAACTCTTATACATGGCTTAGAGCCACTGCAATTGCAGAAAAACCCACCGCTGTCCTTTCATGAAATAAACCTACAAAGATCTAGCAATGATTTATGTGAAAATCAGCACACGTCCTTGCAAAATATCTTCCAATTTCCAGCAAATGGTAGACTGCAAAAACACAAAAAGCTGCTTTATTCTGCATTTAGAGTTAGTCAGACTTTCTACATCTTGTGTTATTTTATGTATAAACTGCCTCAAGGTGTCAATTCGTTTATGTGGAAACAGATTTAAAGGTGAAAGGAATAATTGCTAATTTACACAAATATAGTATAGGGTGGATGCTGTTAAGCATTATGGATGTGATGCTTTAAGGTGTGTGGATGTGGCACTGGGTCATGAGATATAGATATACAGTGGATAAAATAAGTATTGAACACGTCATCATTTTTCTAGGTAAATATATTTCTAAAGGTGCTATTGACATGAAATTTTCACCAAATGTTGTTAACAACCCATTGCATACATACATACAAAGAAACCAAAACAAATAAGTTCAGAAATTAAACTATGTGTAATAAAAAGGAAAAAGTATTGACCAAAAAAACCCAACAGCAGGTTTGGGAAATTGATTTTGAGTCCATCTTTAACCCGGAAAGGTCCAACTAGCTCATCTTTAATAATACCAGCCCATATCAGTACTCCACCACCACCTTGCTGGGGTCTGAGTTGAAGTGGGGCTCTGTGCCTGTTTCTGATCCAGCCACAGGCCCATCCATCTGGTCCGTCAAGAGTCCCACTCATCCTATCAGTCCATAAAACCTTTGAAAAATCTGTCTTTAGATATTTCTTGGCCAAGTCTTGACGTTTCAACTTATGTGCCTTGTTCAGTGGTGGTCGGGTTTCAGCTTTCCTTACCTTGGCCATGTCTGAGTACTGAACACCTTGTACTTCTGGGCACTTCAGGTAGGTTGCAGTTTAGGAATATGACAACACTGGAGAATAGTGGGATCCTGGTAGCTTCACGTTTGATTCTTCTCAAATCTTTGGTAGTTAATTTGCTTCGTTTTTTCTCAACATATGTCTTGCGACACTGTTGACAATTTTCAACAAAACATGTGATGGTTTTGTGATCATGCCCCAATATTTTAGCAATTTCAAGAGTGCTACATCCCTCTAAAAGACCTTTCACAATTTTTGATTTTTCTGAGTCAGTTAAATCTCTTTTTTGGCCTATTTTCCTGAGGAAAAGAAGCTGCCTAATAACTATGTTCCCCTTGATATAGGGTGTTGAGCTCCTTAGGCCACACCCTCCCTCATTACACAAATACACAATGCCTGATATACTTAAATTCAAAAAGCATTCAAGTTTATACAGCTTGGAGTTTGACAATTTGCAAAAAATTATGATTTGGTCAAAAAACTCACTTGCCTAATTGTGCACACAGTATATGTATATATAATTGATATATATGTTATATTTTTTGTTTCAGTGCCTGATGAAAGCAAGATTGCCTCCTTAAATGAGCTTAAGTCAGGTAAGAACTTTCATGTATGCATTTTTTTAGTAAAAATTTAGTGTGATGTCTACATAGTTGGGATCTATTGGTAGTCCCATACACTATTCAGCTTTTTTTTAAATTTGCAATTTGCATTCCACAGTGGTTTACATAACAGGACATTTTGTCATTCCCTTTGCATTGGCAAATACGCCTAAACTATACCAACCTTCTAATGTGGCAGAGAGGGACACCTTTTAGCAGACAGTATTTAGGCAGTGGATACCCCATGCTATACCCCCTGGCCATGTATACCGTGACAAATTATTATAAAAAAATGATGGTCTAAGATGATTTACAACACATCTTTTCTTTACCAGTATAAAAAATGGCCAGTGTGAGAATCTGAAGGATGGATTAAATGTTTACTCTAATATAAATACCTTGGATGTTGTATTTATTTATTCACATAATTACATCTGAGTAAAAAGAAGGACAATTGTGGAAGAATTGGGGACAGAGGAATTTATTTGCAAAAAAGGGACAGTCTCTAAAAATCAGATACCAAGTTAAATTATATGTGTGGACACCAATGTTTTGTGTTTTTTTTTTCTTTCTTTTATGTTTAAATACTTTATTGAAATACATTATGTATTTAACTTTTTCATTTTGTCTGTTTAACAACATTAAGCATGGTCTAAAAGGAGCTTACAACCCTCTGTGTGGAAATAAAAATGCATGAGCACTCATTAAACAGCTTTATGTCCCTCTTAAGGTCCATTGAAGTCTCAGTTTACCTATTCTCTACCCTTTAAAGAGATATTAAGGTGACTATATAGACCTCAGAGCATGTGCTGCTGGACATTTTGTGTGAGCTCAAAACTCATAAATCCGAAGAGTAATACACAGGCTGTTGGACTGCAACATAATATGATACAAAGGCTGAAGAACTATTCAGGAGCTGAAAGGAGTGGTACACTTAATTCACAAAACTCTGGGCTTCTTGGCATTGAATGAAGCATAGGGACTAATCCAACCTATCTCAACCAGGGTTCATTCAGAGGTTGCTAGGGTTTTCTTGAGCAATGAGCTCAGATATGTCTCTCAGATAAGCTACCACTGAAACCAGTGATCTTTTCTGCTATATGTGGGGGGACATGCTTCCCACTGACCACCAGTTTACTAAGGCCTTCTATGACTGACCATCAGTGTAAGGGGTCATTTTTTTTTTTTTTTTTGCCTGACCACCAATATTTGGTAGTAGTTCAATGCTCACTGTTTGCATTTCTTTTGAGGCATTTTTTAAAAATTTCAATACAATTGCTAAAATTTATATTTTCTTATATAGAGCAACCCGAAGTGTAAAATGTGGCAAGTGTGGCACATTCCTTAAGCCTCATACACGCTATTAAAATATGAGACGAATGATCATCTGGTTTTTTTTTTTTTCTTTTTTTGCATGCTAGTCACATCGAAAATCTATAGGTTACTAAAGTGATGAAAATTCTTGTACGACAGAATACAACTTCGGAAGTGATATAATATGTTGTATTGTTTTGTAATGTATTCCAGAGCATGTGTGGTCTTGGTCTTCTGATTTTTCTGGATGAATACTGTACTGAATTAGGAAAAATCATTTGTTCTAGTATCGTACAAGAAAAACGTTCATGATTGTCCATTCAGATAATTTCACATGAACTTTTGTCATCAGCTCTCAAAAGCTGTGTACTAACGATCAGATTATTGTACAATTACTTGGAAAGCAGTATTTTTCGTACTATTTTTTTTATCGTGTGTACTAGGCAATTATTGTGTTATTCCTTCTTAGATCTACAACTTACTGTCAATTTCTTATGAGCTGTATTCAGGCTCTCTAAAACTAATTGTTAGTTCAAGGCTTCTTCCATGTTACAAAGGTTGAGAAATGCTGGACAAAAAAGGCTTGTTGGTGTCTCGGGTTCTCAGATTGTAGCAGTGATTGGGTACTTTGTAGCTACCTGAACCAGTTCTTCTTTTAGTACAGAGGCTGACCATTAAAGTAGTTTTTTTGTTTTAGAGAAAAAAAGAGAAGGGTTAGTACCTTTGTCAGGTTTTTATTGCGGTCTGTGTTCTCTATAGGAAGATTCAATCTGTTTGTCCTGGTAACAATTGTCACCAGGATTGACAGTGAGGAGAAGTCTAACATTCTGATCAGTAATTGAGTCAGTAATAGAGGGGAAATTTGCCAATGGAAACGCTTATTCCAATGACAGCTGTCGAAAGCCTCGTACACTTGATCAGATTATCAGAGGAATTTCCGTCCATTTTTTGTTGCATGCTAGTCTCATATCGAAATAGAAAAGGTTACTCAACATACGAAAATTCTCGTACAACAGAATTTTAAAACTTCAGAAGTGATGTTATGTGTTGCATTGTTTTGTTTCCGAGTATGCTTAGTCTTGCTCTTAGGATTTTTTTCAGACAAAAACTGTACTAATTAAACTAAAATCAGGCATTGTGTTTACGTACAAAAAACTTGTATAGTCTGCACATTCAGTTTTTGTCATTCAAAAATTCTGAATCGGCTGTCGAAAGTACCATATAATGATCTGAAAACTGGCAGATCGTTCGTTTGACGAAATTTTACTTACAATCTTCTTATCGTGTGTACGGGCCTTTTGGAAGAATGTTCTTCCAATTGTACTTCCTATTATGTCTCAAGATAAAAAAATCTGCCCAAAAGGACACAGAGAGCCAAAAGTCCCCCAAAACAAAACCTTGTCAGGGGGTTTAACCTATCCATGCCTTTCCTTATTATAAATGGAAAAAATGGTATTAGATAAACATTACATTCTAAACAATTAGGTGGTTAGGAAGCCACAATTTGTTTGAACCCATCGATTGTTGTTATGTATCCTATATTGGCTAAAAAAAAGGACAGCCATGAATGACAGAGGACATGATAAAAGACTGTTTACATATGTAAAATGTTTTTTTTTGTATTTGGTATTTTTCTCTCCTTTATTTAAATGAAATAAAAAACATGCATAGGAATATAAAATCAATATAAGAATTTACATGTACATTAAAATACAAGGATAAGATGAACCAAGAAGTCTTTTAAGAATAGCTCTGAGAGTTTTGACATTGTCTAAAATGTTTAGAGCCAGCATACTCTAGCTTATTAGAAAAGTAATCAGTAATGTTACCATGATGGGCCCTGAGAAAAAATAATTTTAAGGCATTATCTATTTGACACAAAATAATCAAAATTTTTGATCATATAATAGTACTAATGAAAGCTGTGTACACACAGAGTGCTTTTTTTTTCTGTTCAGCCAGTGGGTTGCATAAAAAAACCTTGTGGATTCCTGCATCTAAACAAGCGATGTGGATGCAGCAATCTCCCCCGCTGCACTATTGTATTCTAAAAGGAGTTAGACTGCACAGATCAACACTGCAGCCAATAGTTTTCCAGCAGGACATTTTGATCAGCTCCTGTTTATCAGAGAGTGGTACACACAGACCAAAATTTTGCTTCTTGCTGGCACACATGTTTGAACCTTTCTTGACATTACTATCTTTATGTCATACACAGTAGCTCTTAGAGCCAATTGGGGCTCCACTTCTTTGATGTAACTCTGTGAACATGCTAACTGAAGGAGAGAGCAGAGGGATGACTTAATTTGTGTGCTTCTGGTCCTTTAAGTTCCATGCACACTGGCTTTAAAATCGCTGCTAGTACAGGAGTTTTACATTTTGCCTGTAGAAGCAGATCAATATAATTCTATGTGTCCATGCACATTAGGCTCAGCGTTAAGAGTCGGGAAACAAAACCCTTCTGGTTTACGTTTCTGATTGTAGTTTTCTGGCAGAAAAAAACCTCGCAAAACTCTCCTAAACTAAACTCCACAAAAAACACTCTATATGAGCATTTTTTTTCTGCAAGGGAACTGGCATTTTTGTAAGTCCAGTGTGTGTGGAGCCCTATTTTCACAGCTAAAAGCTGGTATAGGTCCTGGACAAGGCTATATTGCTTGCAGTGTATTCTACAGGTAGATGCAAGATTCTGCTGTGCTGTCTGACAGGGGTACCTGGATCACAAGACTGAGTAGGATTGGCTGGTAAAATTGTCTGCAAAACAGTATGGTTTCAACTGTGCTTGTGCACGTTGCCGTTTTTGTCTGTAGCTTTAAATATTTCATTGTAATATGTATAAAGGTAATGAATAGACAACTAAAAAGTGAACATTGTTCCCTCTATTGCTTCCCAGATAACGTACAGCACTTTAAAACTGAATGACCTCTACTATCCAAGAAGCAATACAATATTTTACATACTATAGGTAATGATCCAGGAAGAAACAGAATCTTACAGTTTAGACAGAGACATTAACTACAATTCACTGCTTCATTTCTCAATGTAATTATCACAGGTTAATTAAAATATAGTTATGTCGGCCCATATAGCAGGCACATATCACACTTATGTCAGCTTTATTTTCTCCCTGTGCAAGAAACACCAAGGATAAGAATTCACAAATACATTTGTTATTATGGTCTGTCAACTTGAAATTCATTTCTGCCAGTGAAAATCCATAACTACTAGTACATTAAAAATGAGCACACTGCTCGAAACCACTAATAACAACATAATAAAAGAATTTCTTTTTATTAAAATACTGCATAGCAAATAAATTCACTATTATTTTTCTTCTGCATTCCACAAACTGCAGTAAGTTTTTTTCTTTTTAATATGCTCTTCTGGAACTTGCTTTCCGCACACTAATTTTTATTCCAGCTTCACCAAGGGAAGATTTATTTTACTTAATGTGTTCTGGAGAACAGCATTTCTTAGAATAGATGACAGGAACATAACTTTTTCGGCCCTGGAAAGGTTTGCATTTACAGATAGTAATGTTGTTCTTGTACTGCTCTTTGAATATATCTTTGCAATCAAAAATGTTAATGAAGAAGGCAAGAAAGAGTAGTACATTTCTCGAAAGGTCTGTTTAACTGGTAAATATGTGTTAAAGTACTAAAACCATATACTAAAGAAATTAGATGACAGCTGGATGGTGGATGATCTCAGGTCACTCCATATGCCACTGCCAGTTAGCCGCATTTTGGGGATAGGGATGCGGGGGCGGGGGGGGGGGGATAATAGATCAGATAGGTTAGCATAATAGTCACAATTGTTATTGCTTTCCCTTGAAGTATATGTAAATGCAATTACTAAAATCTCAGATACAATTTACCTTAGTAAAATAAATTAAAAAGGTATTTTTCAATATTGTTAGATCTGCAGCTTTCATTGAAATTATTTCTGGTGCTCTTGTAGGCTGATCTCATACCTGGTACCTTTGCTAGTCAGTGTTTTCTAAATACGGCCAAACGTCATGGTATTTAATTAGATCTGGGGTTGTGGCTTGGCACATGGAGCTGTGAAATCTTCTGGCCAGCGGCTCCCGCCACAGAGGGCAATTAGCAGCCCTCACAGAGCTCCCTATCATCTGAATTCACAACAGACAGCACAGATGGGTAAAGCGGGCACTAGGCAAGATAAGAAAACTAGTGGTTTGTCTCTGATCAACAGGCTGTTTACCTGTTCTGTCTTTTCATCTCATGGCTCAGCTTCATCTTCCCTAACATGCACATAGTGTGGTGACAGGCTTTTTAGTGCATTGTAAAACGCCTGTCACTGCTAGGACCCACACTGTGTGTCTCATTCACACTGCAATGCGCTACAGAGCTGCCCTAAAATGCAAACATGCTTCATTTTTATCACGGTGCACTGTACAGAATCGCAATGCACTGTGCAGCAGCATGAATAAAGTATACTTTTGTACACTTCAAATAATGTTTGTACAAGAACAACAAAAAAGGGAGATGTGCATGATGCGCTGAATAGAGCACCACACTGCCCCCACCGCAGTTGGGAATGGACAGCTGCTGGAGAGATACAGTGCTCTGGCAGCTATCCATTCTTGTGTGAACCAGCCTTGACACAGCTCTGCAGGTGGGCACCTAGCACCGCTCTCCAGGTGTGAATTCCAAGCCTCTTTATGCTCCAAATAGGCTGAGATATAGAAAGCTGTAAAAAAAACTCTGCCCACTAAGCAAAACTTTGAGTCTTTTCTCACTCAGCTAAAGCATACAAAAAGAAAGGAGATAGTTGATTTGAAAAAAAGACATGGAAGCCAGAATGGAGGACCTAGAGCAAGCTTCTGAGGAATGCTGTAGAGGTCTGAATTCACATTAGGTTACACTGAATGAGCATATTGTCCTTAAAAACCAACAGATGTACTAACAGGATTACACTGAGAACCGTTATCACCGTAACAACAAAAGGATTTGTGATCTTCCAGAATCTGTAGACAAGATTTGCCTTCTGCAGCTATGGCCATCTTCATTCTGTTTCTCCAACTGATTAAGTTGATCAAGTGGATCATATACATAGAGCATTAGGTCTTAAGAACCCAGACCCCTCTTTTCCCAGAACTATTTTCTACAAAATTTAAGATGAGATTTTCCTAGTGGCGAAAACACAAGGTACTATTTTGTTTATTGAAACACCTGTCATTCTTGTTCCTAATCTCACAGGTCAGACCCTTAGGCTTAGGTCATTAACAGGGGTGCAAAAACATCTCTAATATCAGTGGGGGTTTTCCTTTTCAACTCTGAAGGAAAATCAGCAGTTTTCCAAAACCTGGGGGACCTATTTAACTACATAGGGACTCTGGAACTGTCTAACATCGCTCTCCCTGACTTTTAAATCCTACGACCCCTGGACTACCTCTCAATCTGCCTGATGCCCAATGGCAATGCCAATCCAAGAAGAAACCTCTTTGTTCTACCTCACAGAAATCATCAAACAATTGAAGCTATCCATCAGCCTTTTTTTGGCTTTGCCTTGTTTTTGGCTTATAACTCGTGATGCTTTACCTGTTTGTTGCTGTTCTGTTGAAATTTAAATAGGGGTATCCCCAGTGTTACTTCTCATTTATAAATGTTTGTGTCTTGCCCTGTTTCATGCCTACACAAATAGAAAATGTTTCTCGATATAATTCTAATGATATCCTATATCATTTGTTTTGAATTGATGAGCTACATCTCCTCCTTGGTATTATATCATATACTGTGCACTATTCCTGATTCTAAACTTTATGAACATACCAGTGCAATTACTTGCATTTTAAATATGTACAGTACTTCCTCACATGATTATTTGGCAATCAGTTTGTAGTATTACAACTCCATCTTGGGCTATTATCAGTTGTCCTCTTCCCATTTAGTGTTCTAGCCTTGCCCTTTGTGGGTGGCATGTGATTTCCACTTTCCCCCATTTAGCGTTATTCAGTGTATTTGATGCACTGCTCCAATACATATTGAAAATGGTGCTACTAGTATATGGTGAATGTATATTCTTAGGTTTCTGCTATACTTGGCAGCATTGTCTTAGAATTCTGTTTGACCAATTCTGCCAGAATCTGGCAAAAAAAAAAATTTGAAGTCAATGCTTATGGGAAATAAGTTAACCACTTGCTGACCCTGGCTTTTTTGACATTTTTTGTTTACAAGTAAAAATGTGTATTTTTTGTTACCAAGTCACTTAGAACCCCCCAAAAATGATATATATTTTTTAGCAGAGACCCTGGAGAATAAAATGGTGGCCGTTTAATTAGTGCAGGGATCTTTCAAATGCAATTTTTTGGGAAAAAATACACTTTAATGAATTTAAAAAAAAAAACAAAAAGCATTAAAGTTAGCCCAATTTTTTTGTATAATGTTAAAGATGATGTTATGCTGAGTAAAGTGATATCATGTCATGCTTTAACCTTCTTAGCGGTATTCCCGAGTGTGGCTCGGGGTGGAATTTCAGTGCCATTAGCGGTAACCCTGAGCCACACTCGGGGTACCGCCAGGGAGCATCCCTGGATCCCGGAAGAGGGGTTACTTACCTTGTCCCCGGGATCCCGTGATGTGTTCCTACAGCATACAGCGGCCGGATCTTCCGCCTAAAGCTCTGTGCCCCGGCTTCCGTTCCCTGCGAGCGTCACGTCGCAGGGGGGTGGAACCGGTGGCATGTGTGTGTGTGTATGTATATATATATATATATATATATATATATATATATATATATATAAATATATGTTAACTTTTTTATAGTTATTTATTATATTATAATTTATGATTTTGTGTTTCAAACTTTATCATACCCGAGATGTTATAAAGAAAAGCGCACAGTAAAAAAAATTATATGTAAATAGTTGGTTTGGGCTGCTCCTCCTTAAGAATTAGATGCAAAATAATGGTACCTAAAATCAGAAACAATCATACCGCCAGGGAGGTTAAAATTGCCTGTGCTCATGGAATGGCAACAAACTACAGTACTTACATATCTCCATAGGCGACGCTTGAAAAATTTGTACAGGTTACCTGGTTAGAGTTACAGAAGGAGGTCTGGTGCTAGAATGATTGCCCTCACCCTAATGATCATAGGGATAGCTCACATGTGTGGTTTGAACACTGTTTACCTATGTATTTGCTTTTGTGCGCGAGCACGGAGGGATGGGGAGCTTTACTTTTTTATACTGTCCCTTTTTTTTTTTCTCTTATCAGTTTTATTCCTATCACAATGAATGTAAACATCCCTTGTAATAGAAAAAAGCATGACAAGTCCTCTTTATTGAGAGATCAAGGGTCTTTTTGGGGGGTCTCATTTACCTTTAAACGCAAATAAGAAAAAAAAAAAAGAAAGAAAAAAACAGCCCTTTAAGACCGAGAGGCAGGCGTGACATCAGAAGGTGCTCCAGTTCTCCGAGGGGATAGAGCCAAGTGGGGGCTATCTTGCCCTCACTCGGCTTCCTGCCTAGCCATTGGCTGCACCAGATCGGTTTCCGGGTTACCGAAGGCTCCGGTAAGCTCAGAAACCACCAGGTAGCGGCAGGAGGGGGGCATGTCTCCTATAAAAGTGATCCTGTTGTGAATCACCGTGATCATTTTTATCTAAAAGCCAGACACCTGCTGTAAATAAAGATAAAAGACATGAAGTATATTTACAATTAGGTGGTCGGCAAGTGGTTTGTACTTTCCGCTATATTATATTATTCTATCTATTCTATTATTACTCTATTCCTTCCATCCTCCCTCTATTGTATTACCAGTTTTGGTGTGGAACCTCACTATATAAGAACTGTTTTTCAGATTTATTTTCCTCATGGCTAACAGCTATTCTACCTTCTCGTCATTCAGCTGTAGAGGGCAGAATATACCAGAGAAGAGACCTCAAATTCTATTCCATTTTCAGAAATCTAAAGCAAAAATTTAGTTTTTCCAAAAAACACACTTCCAGACAAACTGCATACCTGTCATTATTAGTAAATACCTTCACCAGTGGTTTCATAGTACCAACCCACCCAACCCTATTGCCTCATAAATACATGAGACTGCCCTGCCCACTGTAGACCCCTAAACAGCCTCTGACTTAGACTTTCCCCTAATTGAATCTGAATTTCTTACCACTATTATGGCCCTGAAATCGGGCAAATAGTTTGCTACTCTCCCATTTTCCCTGTCATGGCTCAGAAATGTAATCCTTTTGACAAAGCACATCCTCCATTATTTAATCTTCTATTCTACCATTACCCTCATCCCTAAACCTGGGAAAGATCCTGCTGTTTGCAGAAATTCTAACCATAGAAAAGTGACAACAGAAAAAAAGATCAAGTGATCGACCCACCGAGATTTCACTTTTTTTTTTTACACGTTTTCGGGTTTTTTGAGGGGTTATAGTTTGTTTTTTTTTTTTTACATTTTGAGTATAGATTTGTTTGTTCCAACTATGTTTGAAGCAATTTAATGTTGACTGACTCACTTCCTCTGCTGGAAGTCCATTCCAAGCATCAACTACCCTTTCAGTAAAATAATACTTTCCAAGATTATTTTTGAACTTTCCTCCTGTTAGTTTGATGTCATGTTCCTGTGTTCTTAATTTTGGTTTCATATTGAAAATACTGCCCTCTTGAACCTTATTCACCCCCTTGATATATTTAAAGGTTTCAATCATGTCTCCCGTTTCCCTTCTTTTCTCTAGACTGTACATTAAGTTCCTGAAGTCTAATTCTAAATGAGGTCTCAGTAAAGATCTATATAGGGTAATCAGGACCTCCTTCCTCCTGCTGGAGATCCCTCTAGTGATGCATCCTAGAATTCTATTCACTTTTCCCACTGCCTGGTCACGCTGTTTGCCAATTTTGCAATCATCTGTAATAAGTACCCCCAAATATTTTTTCCTCTGTAGTGCTGGCCAACACTGTACCACCAATGTTGCACTCTGTCAAGGGATTATTTTTCCCTAGGTTACATAGTAGTTGAGGTTGAATAAAGACAATAGTCCATCTAGTTCAACCTGTGTAGGTGTGTGTGGCCGTAATCATCTCTCATACCCCTTAATGTTCTGATCCTTGAGATGTATGTCCAAGAGTCTTTTGAAAGTAGCCATACTTCCCGCAGAAACTACCTCTTGTGGTAGAGAATTCCACAATCTTGTAGCCCTAACAGTAAAGAACCCCCTGCATTGCCTGAGGTTAAAACGCTTCTCCTCTAATTGCATTGAATGTCCTCGCGTCCTCATGCAATCCTTGCGACTGAATAGCTTTTTTTTTATGCTGAGATCACCATTGAGGTATTTGTAAATTACTATCATGTCCCCTCTCAGGCGTCTCTTCTCCAGGGAGAATAAATTAAGTGATTGTAGAGGTTCTTCATAATCAAGGTCCTCCAATCCCCTAATTAGTTTAGTTGCCCTTCTCTGGACTCTCTCCAGCTCCAAAACATCCCTCCTGAGGACTGGCAACCAGAAATGGACAGAATACTCCAGATGCGGTCGGACCAGAGTTTTATAAAGTGGTAGGATTATAGTTTTATCTCTGGAATACATCCCCTCCTTTATGCATGCTAATATTCTGCCGGCTTTGGCACCTGCCGCTTGACATTGCATGCTATTGCCTAGTCTATCCTCTACCAAGACTCCCAGATCTTTCTCCATTTTTGATTCCCCCAAAGGTTCCCCCCCTAAAGTGTATCGTGTTTTTATGTTTTTAGTCCCCAAGTGCAAAACCTTACACTTCTCCACAATAAACCTCATTTGCCATGTTGTTGCCCACTCTTTTATTTTGTTCAGGTCATTCTGTAAAATATCTGCCTCATGCTACGCAGTTTTTGCCCTGCCCAATTTTGTGTCATCTGCAAAAACTGATATAGAACTAATGATCCCGTCCTCAATGCTGTTTATGAATAAATTGAACAAGGTTGGTCCCAGACTGAACCCTGGGGGACCCCACTTTACCACCCCAGACCAGTCTGAGTATGCGCTATTTATTACCACCCTTTGTACATGCCCTTTTAGCCAGTTCCGTATCCAAGAGCAAACCTTGTGGTCGATGCCTGCAGACCTTATTTTATAAATTGAGTGCTTGTGGGGAACTGTATCAAACGCCTTGGCGAAATCCAGGTACACCACATCCGCTGGTCTCCCCCTATCTAGCGCACAGCTCACCTCCTCGTAGAATGTTAAGAGATTGGTTTGACAAGAATGCCCATTTGTATACCCTGGCTGATTACTGCTGATGATGTTGTTGTCTTTAGCAAACTCTACGATATAGTCCCTTATCATCCCATCTAGAAGTTTACATACTATCGATGTCAGGCTGACCGGCCTATAATTTCCCAGGACGTGCCTCTGCCTTTTTTTAATATCGGTATCACATTCGCTTTCCTCCTATCCCCTGGTACATTTCCTGTTATAATACTGTCAGCAAAGATCAGGAACAGTGGTCTAGATATAGTTATACTAAGTTCTTTGAGTACTCCCAGATGTACGCCATCCGGGCCTGGTGATTTATTTGTGTTAATTTTATCCAGCCTTTCCCTGATTTCACCCTCTGTTAGCCATAGCGGCAAGTCCTGTGAATTACTGCTAACCATACAGTCATGGTCAGTGTACCCCTCCTTTTCCTGTGTAAAGACTGAGGAGAAAAAAGCATTAAGCACGGTTGCCTTTTCAGTGTCCTCTGTAACCATCCTCCCCTCATCGTTAATTATGTGTGCAACATGCTCTACCCTAGTTTTTTTGCTGTTTATATATTTAAAGAATGTCTAAGGGTTTTTTTTTACTATCCTCCGCTATTTGTCTCTCTAAGTTGATTTTAGCCATTTTGATTTCGTATTTATTTTTATTATTTGCTACCTTGTGTTGCTGGAAAGCCGATACTGTGCCCTCTGATTTATATTTCTTGAAGGCCATTTGTTTTCCCCTAATACGTTTTTTAACATTACAGTTTAGCCAGCTAGGTTTGGCTTTGTCTCTTCTAAATGTATTACCCATAGAAATGCACAGCTAGATGCATTTGTTTAATATGTTTTAAAGCATTCCCATTTTTCCTCCATGGTCAGTGTTCCTAGGGTTTGGTCCCAGTTTACCCTTTCCATCATTGAGCACAATTTGGGAAAGTTTCCCCTTCTGAAGTTTAGGGTTCTTATGTTCCCTTCTTGCCTTATTATATTGTTATTTACGCTAAATGTCGGAGAATCCACCAACTGAGACATGTAGTTGTCCTGTAAGGTTTCCATGAAGAGACGGGCCTTTAGTGAGTGTGTAGTCCCCTCTTCCCAGTCAATGTTGGGATAATTGAAGTCCCCTAATATGATGACTAGGTGCATTATTTTACATTTAGAAACATTGAAGTGCAGTTTTCACTGCTTTGACCAATCTTCCAGCAATGTCAAATCATGTTACATCATCTCCAGGAATATCAACCCGATTGAACACCTTTGTATCATCAGCAAAAAGACATACCTTACCCAGCAACCCTTTAGTTATATCACTCACATAAAGAATAAATAGAACAGGACCTAGTACAGAGCCTTGTGGTAACACAACTTCTGACTGACAATACCACAAAAACTTCCAGATACCTTTCAGTCCTGCTTCCTTTCCGCAACAAAAAAAGTTTTTTATAGGGTTAGTTGGCCATACCTACTTTCAGGGATATCAAAAGCAAGCATCCAGCAGCAGGGATGACCAGTTCTGTGTAGCTGCACTTAGGAAACCAAAATCAGACTGTGTATAATAAGGTAAGTTTATTAATAGTATTAATTAATAGTATAACAAAACCCATACAAACACCAACAAACAGTATTTACAGCAAGCATGAAGCTATGGGGTTGATTTACTAAAGGCAAATAGACTGTGCAGAAGCTCTGCTGACTTCCGTCATCCAATTCATTGCAAGCAAAGATTTTTTTTTTCTTTGCTTGTAATTGGGTATTCTTTACAAAGTGAATCTTTGCTAATTTACTAAGTCCTGAAGCAACTGAAATTGCAGAGTCTATTTTCCTTTAGTAATCCAACCCCTATAAGTCAACAAAAAGCCAAGTGACAAAAGGCCTAAGAGACAGAAAACCTAACAACCAAACAAATTATAATACAATATATAAAACAACAGGGGAGCATGAATCAACAGGGTTATGCTGAAGGTGCAAGGAACAGTCAGAAAGAGGAACCAGGACTGGTATAAGAAACAAGGGCAGCAGAAAAGAGGCAGCTGGGTACTGGCTACAGGTACAACTGGCAGGAACCAGATCAAGATGCAAGGCAGAACCAAGATTAGACAGGAAATAGACCCAGGATAACAAAGCAAGCATGAATCTAGCTATCATATAGTAGGGAAGGGACTAAATATCCTCTCAGCACCCAGCATCAGGTGGAGACTAATTGCTGGGAGACAATCGCTTGTGGACACTACAACTAGAACCTTCCACTCTGGGAATCAAAGTGCCACCAGCAGGTGATCCAGGTCCTGACACTTATGTCTTCCGCTCAAACAAATTGGTTTGGATCCTACATTCATAATCAAGATCATGTCACTTTACTCCTCACCCTCAGCCCCAGTACTTATGAATAGTACATCCTCAAAATCATTCAATATCTCCAGCAGTACCAGACAGGGCTGTGCAATGCCCCCCCTTTATTATAGTCATAGAACATTTACCCAAGGCCATTAGACATTATGACTTGGTTCTTGGTATACCTACAGCCTCAGCCACATTTGCTATACGCGGACAATTTATTCTTGTACATTCAACAACCCCACACCAGCTTACCCTCCCTATTTTTAGAATCCAAATGTGTTGGTGAGCTTAGTAATTTCAAAATCAATATTTCTAAGAATGAAGCTCTTCAGGTTTTCCCTCGCTTCAGCTTCTCCTCATACTCGAAGCCTTTTCCGCTTTTCAATGGTTGCATAAATCAAGTGCCTGGGTACCACCATCCCTGCTCAACTTTCTGACATACTCTCTCCTAATTATGAACCCCTTTTATCCAAAATCTCCCTTGATTTGGTAGAATCAACACTTTAAAGTTGGATATTCTATCCAGATACCTATATTTTTTTCAGACCTTGCCCATTCTCCTTTCTTCCTAATTTTTTCATATGTTACGCATGATTAGCCGTCAATTTGTCTGATATAAGAAACTTTCCAGACTTACATTTTGGACCCTATGTACACCTAAACTGGGGTGTGTCCCTGGATTTTGAACTGTATCATGCAGCTACTCTCCTCATTCAAATTCCCACAGGTTTGCGTTCCCCTAGCATAAAGCTTCATCTATCCTTGAACATGAATACAATTTTGGCATGGCGATAATCTTGAAAAAACTTACTTAAATTTCAAGGTATACCCCACCCACTCATCCCAATTTGCTCAAGGTCAAAAACAAAAAGCATGCAACCACTGGGGGCAAAAGGGAATACACCAGATTATAGACTTCCTTTACTCAGTCACCATCAGGCCCCTGTCATTTTTGAATCTGTGTGCTAACATACTTTTGAGCAACAGGATTCTTTTATATTACTTTCAAGTCACTCGCTAATGGACATTGGAAACGAAGGAGCACTTAGAAAGTGTCATATATATATATAACAGTAATTCAAAGTACATTACACAGGGAAAGGGGTTTCTGCTCCAAAATGTTGTGTTTCCCACCCACACCATATCCTGAGCATCCGCATGCCAGCAAATGTTTGTTTCTGGTATCTGTCTATGTGTATTAATGTTTGTTAATTGCAGCTTTAGCTTGGATCCCCTCCCTGTTCTAATGAAAATTTATATGATGTTTGTAGCTGAAAGTTAACCTTTGTCTAGATAGAGAAACTGTGGGGATATCCTTTGCATGTACTTTTATGTCTTTATGTGATGCTTCTTTTCATAAATGTTTGAAATTCAAAACATTAGCAGTTTGGAGTGCTGTCTATTACTTATTTAGAGTGTACTACACTGAAACATTGCCTTTTCCAATGCCTGAGTACTTTGACCATTTAGAATAAACATTTTTTTTGTACTAAAAAAATCTTAGGGATGGAATTAACAAGAAACCCTCTCCTGTGTATGTTTCTTGACACCTCCCACTCATTCTCAAATTAAACTGTTTTGAAAACTAAGGCCCCATTCACACAAGGGAGTCTGTCGGCGGACTCCATTTTTCTCAGCGGGGGGTCGATCCGCCGATCCCCCGCTGAGCAGATGTATGGCTCCTCTGTCTCCACGGTGTGTGCGGAGACAGAGCTGTCAGGTCCCCGCTGTTCTCTATGGGGGAATCGGATGGGAACGGACCGTCTGTCCCTTCTCATCCTTTCCCATCCGATCCGATCCTCTGGATGGATGGAAAATAGGGTTTCATCCGTCCAGATTTGACAGATCGGATCGGATGTCAGCGGACATGTCTCCGCTGACATCCAATGCCCCATAGAGATGCATGGGGCATCTGTTCAGATCTGCCTGAAAAACGAACAGTCGGATATGAAGGGTCCTCCTGTGTGAAAGGGGCCTAAGTGTACTTAAATTGTTACTAAACCCAGGACCCTGCATTCACTATATCTGGTCTCCTACAGCACACAGAACATAGAAATACAATTATTTTAGTAAATATAAACTGCTCAATACATTTTCTCATCAGCAGTATATAGCAGTCTTGTGACTTCTATCTGCGTCTGGCTGAGCACAGGTTAAAGGTATAGGAGGAGTTGTCATTCTCCTCTGACTGTCCTATGAGGCTGCATGCCCCCTCATCCTATGAGGCACCCCTGACCCTTTGTCTGGACAGTGCTGATTGGCCCTGTGCTGTTTACATACACCCTCCAGAAAAAAAAAAACCTCTAGCAATACACACCAAACTGAGCATGCGCAGAGTGCCCACAAGGCTCTGTTCTATCAGCAGATGGATTGGGGACAGTAAAAGAAGAAGGAGAGGATCAGAGAATACAGGACCAACTGCCTTTTTACACATTGTGGAGGATTAACCCCTTGGTTCCACAATGAGTATAACGAGCATGCTTTACTGCATACACACTGATTTTACTGTTGTGTGTTTAATAATAAGTTAGGGTTTACATCTATTTTGAACTACAACTACGTTTTTGGGTTGCAAGAGGAACTTAAAATTACCAAGAGGAAACCTATTAAACATGTGCTGTTAAACCTGCTTTAGGCTAGGCTAGTTTGTACCCCCAGTCTGTTTTGTACTGCCTAGCTCCTGGGTGCAGTTTGTATCCAGTCAGCAAAAATTCTTAATTATGCTAACAATTTATTAATAATATATTGTTGTAAGAATTTTAGAATTCTATTCTACCATAACAGCTTAAATATTGTTAATAAGAATTACTAGTGAATACAAACATAGGATGTAGTATTATGATGTGTAATTTGGATTCAAATTAAAAAATAATAGGCTCAGCTAACACTACAGGATAAGGATATTTTTTTCCAAAAAAAGTGACAGTTCTCTCCAGTCCAATGAAATTTAAAAATTTACATGGCTAAAATAAAGATCCTTGTGTTAAAGCTTGGTTAATTGAATCTCACATATCGAATGCTTGAAAAGCACGAAGAGGTTAAAACGCTTTTTTTTTTACTGTATAGGTAAGTGGGAAAACACAGCTTTTGTAAACTATTGGGGGAATTTATCAAATCTAGAGTAGGGAGCAGATGTTGATAGCAACCAATCAACTTCTAGTTTTCATTTTTAAAGCTTAACTGAACCAAGCTGAAGATAGAAGCTGATTGGTTGCAATGTATAACTGCTTCAGATTCTAGCTGCTCTAGTTTTGATAAATTTTCCCCTGCTGGCTGTGTAGCTCTTTCATCTGTACAAGTTTCAAACAGCCCAGAGAGATTCCCAAAGATTGTTGACATTCTCAGGCAATGGATATTCAGTCTATCTTTCTAATGTATTTCTAAATCACCCAAGCTTTCATGAAGGGGGTATGTCTAACCCATGCAATGCTCTGGATTTAGAATAAATAAAGTAGATCTGTACATTATTTGTGTCTCCATTAGCTTTTTTTGTGCATATAATGACACCAGTTAATATTGATGGTCACCACATAACTCCATACTTGCAGTGTCCACTAAGCTAACTTGAAGTTCAGTTCAAACTTGAAAGATCTGCCATGTTTGGCTGCATAATTTCCTTACTTCCTTGTTTAGATTTAGAATTGAATTCCTGGGTATATACTAGAAATACTAGCACATTACATACATTCCTTCCTTTGTACTTCCCAATTAAATGAATTTCTTTTGAACTGCAATTTATAGTCTTCTGCAAGTACTATTAGTGAAATGGCAAAATATCATTATCTACTTGTTTTCTGTATAGCCTTGAGTAGGCATGAGTGGCTCAAGCAAGACTGGTACACAGATTTTAGAATACTTACAAGGATAGGAGATGATAGGGTGGTTTGAGAGTCCCATAACTCCTTACAGGCTTAAAAATATATATATATATATATATATATATATATGACATTATTAGGGATCAACCAATATTGTTTTTTCAGGGCTGATGCCAATTTCCCAGCCACCCTTCAGGCTAATAGCCTGAATAATATAGGTACATTTAATTTTTTTATTTTTACACTGTCCTTTTAATTTTTTTTTGATCACTTTTATTGCTGTCACAAGGAATGTAAACATCCCTTGTGACAATAATAGGCAGTGACAGGTACTCTTTATGGAGGGATCTGGGGTCAGTAAGACCAAAAACCCCTCCTCTGCACTTAAAAGCATTCAAAACACCAAGTTTGGCTGTTTGAAATACTGTGATTTTTTTTTTTTTAAATCTGGCGCCTTTAAGGCTCCAGTAACCCAGGTTGCTACATTGGAGACCCGATCAGAGCCGATTCTAGTTTTCTCCGTGTCTTCGGCCAGCTGATATACAAGCCGGCTGGTCACTCTGGCCTCCCGGTGGGACGGGAGACCAGGGCAGAGCAGCGGGAGGGGGGACGGCCCCTCCCGCTGCTTGTAATAACAGCCAAGCAGCTGATTGGCCGCATCAGTTGTTATTACAAGAAAGCCGAATGGTGTCTTCTAGGGAGGGAGGGAATGGTGTCTACTAGGGAATCAATTCCTTCTATAGCTAAAAATATATATTTCTCTATCGCTCATTGACAGACGTAGTCTTCTTGATTCTCAAGAGCTGGGTTATGTTGTCTCCGCAGGAGTAGGACTAGGCAGAAAGACAAAACGTTCTGGCTCCACCTTAGGGGCAGTCCCTGAGGGTATATCCTCCCTCTCTCTGCTACAGGGAATCAGTTTTTTTCTGTCTAGTCAGGAGTAAGGACCTAAGTTCCTTGCTGGGATCTTTTTGGTCCTGGCAAGATTTTTTCTTTAGAAAAAATATTTTTTTAGGTAGTTTTTTTCTCCAGTGTTTTTTCCTGTGAGATCTTCAAGCAAAAACGCCGGACTGGGCGACACTAGTGGTCACCCCAGCCGGCCTACGAGTGCGCGCAGACCATTGCATTGCGCTTGGTCGGCCGCGACACATTCAAGTAAGTATGCGGGGCCGGGCGACGGGCTGGATGTTGAGATCCAGTGGTCACCCCGGTTTCTGCCTACGAGCGCGTGCAGACCAGAGCTCCGCGCTGGGTCGGCCGCGACGGAGTCCCAGTGGAGGGACTGACCTTGCGAGTTAAAAGTCTCGCTTGGACGCCAGGAACCAGAGAGTCGAGGCGTCCGGAGTGGTCCACAACCCCCCACCCCGGTGGAGAGGGTATTGTGAAGAGAGGGTGCCTGTCGGTTCGGTATGGTGAGTAAACGTTCCCTTTTTTCTTTCCTCGTTATGAGGCAGTATGAATTATGGGCCCCTCCATACATGGTCAGTATATATCTGACACTAAAAGTCCCCCTTGTAAATACAGTATGTGTTTGTGGGAAGTGGACTTGGTTTGAGAGCTAACACTCTACCCAGCAGACTGTAGCATTACAGCAGGCATAGGAGGTATAATCCTACCTTATTTGTAGTATATCTCCTGTAGATCAATAAATCGCCACTTAGCAGAGATGCAGGTGGATGTGCTGGGAAAAACGATTTCGGCGGTCCGCCGCCATTTTGCCGTAGACCAGGTGCATGTATGTCCTCAGGTCACGCCGGCCGCCATGTTTTTGGAGTCTAATGTCTCTTGTATGGGGGCGGCCATGTTTCATGAGCCCAGCTACCTCATGGAGAGCTGGGAACGCCGGAAGGCGTACACAGGGGGCGGAGTCACGTCCTTCTACCCGGGAAAAAGCAACAGCTCCTTCCAGTCTGTAAAAGACAGACGCTGACTGCAGTTGGTTGGAAACTTCACTGCATCGGTTGGTGAGCCTTGGGGGTCCCTCTCTCTCTCTGTGGGGATCGAGAAGCAGGTACTCTGAGGGGCGCTATTGCGCTAGGGGGAGACACATAAAAAAAAAAAAGTTTTTTTGTTTTTTCTGGCAAAGGTGTCCTGAATTAACATGGACCCTGCCACTCATGTATCTCCTCCGGATCCCCTCGAGGGGTCTGCAGGATCCTCCAGCACCCCACTGACGATTGAATCATTGTCAGCTATTATGGAAACTTTTGTGTCCCGGGTGGAAGTGGCTTGTCAGGGACAGGGCGCAAGAAAGCGACCCCCGCCTAACCCCTTATTATCTGAAACCTCGGATTCAGACTCTGAGCCTATTTCTGCAGTTGCAGGTACCTCATCTGGGATTGGTGTCTCGTGTACTGTCTCTTCAGACAGTGAGGAGGATGTTTCGGCATCAGCCATAGCCAAAGAGGAAGCGTTGGTAAACGCACTCATTGTATCTGTTCAAGAAACCTTAAGATTACAGGGTATTCCGTCGGAAATAGCTGAAACTGAAATCCCTTTTGGGACTAAAAAACGCATCAAAGTGGCGAAGGTTTTTCCATTGCCCAAATGTTTTGGCAATCCAATCAAAGAAGAATGGAGTCTGCCAAAACGCACTTCTACTATTTCTAAACGCATTAACAGGCGTTATCCGTTTGAGGAAACCCTCATTAAAAAATGGACAGAACCACCTGTGGTGGATTCACCAATTGCTAGATTGAATAAAGCCACGGTTATTCCTCTAGAAGACGCTCCGTCTTTTAAAGATCCAGTGGATCGCAAGATAGAAGCTATGTCTCGCACCATGTTTACCTTGATTGGATCAGCTTTCAGACCAATAATTGCTATTGGCCTGGTTTCGCAGGCTGTAACTGAATGGACCAAGTGGTTACGCTGGGACTTAGAAGAGGTCCCTCAGGCGGTATCAGATTTGTTGGAACAAATGATACAGGGGTTACAGTTTGTGTGTGATGCGGCGTTAGACGCCACTCCATTATTGGCGCGAGCATCAGTCTCAGCGGTGGTTCTCAGGCGTACACTGTGGCTAAAAGGTTGGTTAGCCGACCAAGGTTCCAAAAAAGCATTGGCTAATATCCCCTTTTTAGGAGAGCGTCTATTTGGAGCCAACTTAGATGAGATCATTAAGGATCTCACGGGTGGAAAGAGCACCTTTTTACCGCAAAATGTTAAAGGTAAAGGAACTCGTCAAAAACGAGGGCCTTCTTTTTCTGCTCACAAGAGGTTTTTTCGTCCCGCAGGTGAAAAAAATAAGTCCTCCAAAGCTCCCTCAGGAGGCTTCAGGGGACGTTGGTCGGGCAAGCAAAAGCCCGCCCCCTCCAGACCTGAAGATAAATCGTCCAAAGCCTGAAGGTGCGCCCCCACCCATAACTGGGGTGGGGGGACGTCTTCGCCGGTTCCCGGATCCATGGCTTTCCAGAATCCCGGACAAGTGGGTTTGCGAAGTCATAAGGTCAGGGTACAAGATCGAGTTTCGATCTCTCCCACCGGCGCGATTCTTCCCTTCCAATATTCGACTATCCCCGGATCGTTTAGAAGATCTGCGGAGAGCAGTCACGGATTTACTACAACAAGGAGTGGTAGTCCACGTTCCTTGGACAGAACGTTTTCAGGGGTTTTATTCAAACCTATTTACAATACCCAGGAAAGAGGGCAAAGTGCGTCCAATTCTGGACTTAAGGGCACTCAATTCTTTTGTCAACATAAGAAAATTCAGAATGGAGTCCATTTGCACAGTAGCAGCCTTCCTGCATACAGGGGATGTCCTAGCGTCCATAGACATCAAGGACGCATATCTTCACATTCCCATTTTCGCAGGACATCAGCGGTTTCTACGCTTTTCCGTAGAAGAGAACCACTATCAGTTTGTGGCGTTACCTTTCGGTCTCGCCACGGCTCCTCGGGTCTTCACGAAGGTGTTGGCCCCAATGTTGGCACTACTGCGCCAAAGAGGCATATCGATTCTTGGTTACCTAGACGATCTTCTGCTTCATGCAGAGTCTCCTCAGACCTTGCTACAAAACATAGAAATTACTATGATTTCTTTACAGGAATTCGGGTGGCTGGTGAACCAGCAAAAGTCATTTCTGGTTCCCACCCAGAGGCTCGAATTTCTGGGTCTAATTCTAGACACAGTCAGGACAAGAGTTTTTCTTCCGGTAGGGAAACTCCGGAAGATTCAATTAGCAGTCCAGTTGTTACTATCCAACAGCTGGTCTTCTCTTCGAACTTGCATGAGGGTTCTGGGGTTGATGGTGGCTTCCTTCGAAGCAGTCCCATTTGCCCAGTCTCATACCCGAATTCTTCAGCAAGAGATTCTTCTCAGATGGAATCGGAATCCGGAATCCCTGGACAATCAGATCCGATTGAGCAAACAGACCAGAGAGTCTCTGGTCTGGTGGCTTCGGTCTCCGATGCTCAGCCAGGGAAAGTCATTTCTGCCAATATATTGGACGATAGTGACCACGGATGCCAGTCTATCCGGATGGGGAGGAATTCTCGGTCAGTTATCTGTCCAGGGACTTTGGTCCCTGGAAGAATCCAGGTGGCCGATAAATGTATTGGAACTGAGAGCGATCAGACTTTGTCTGATTCACTGGACCGAGCAGCTCCAGGGCAGCCCGGTTCGGATCCAGTCGGGCAATGCCACGGCCGTGGCTTATGTCAATCACCAGGGGGGCACCAAGAGTGTCCGAGCGGCCAAAGAAGTGGCTTGCATTCTTCGCTGGGCGGAACGATTTGTTCCAGCTATCTCTGCGGTGTTCATTCCGGGGGTGGAGAATTGGCAGGCAGATTATCTTAGCCGTCAGACTCTGGATCAGGGGGAATGGTCCCTCCATCCAGAAGTTCTCCACCAGTTGTGCCTACGGTGGGGCACCCCGGATGTGGATCTGTTGGCATCACGATTCAACAGGAAAGTACAGAGATTCGTGGCTCGCTCCCGCGATCCTCTAGCAGAGACCGCAGACGCACTGATCGCCCCGTGGGGGCAATACCAGCTAATGTATGCCTTCCCTCCTCTCGCGTTACTGCCAAGACTTTTTCGCAGGATAGAGGAGGAAGGAATTCCAGTAATTCTGGTAGCTCCGGACTGGCCTCGTCGAGCTTGGTACGCCAACGTGGTCAGACTGGTGGCGGACGTCCCGTGGAGACTTCCTCTCAGGGAGGACCTACTGTCTCAGGGACCGATCTTCCATCCTGCTTTATGATCGCTGGCTTTAACGGCCTGGCTATTTAGACCCAGGTGCTGAAGGACAAAGGTTTGTCAGCTTCAGTTATTCCTACTCTAGTTGAAGCAAGGAAAGCGACTTCCAGAAAGATTTATCATCGCACATGGAAGTCCTACATTGCATGGTGTGAACCTCTGGGGTTCCGTCCACGGTCTTATTCGGTTAGTCGAATGTTAGCTTTTCTGCAACAAGGGGTTGAGCAGAAACTGGCCTTGAGCACTATCAAGGGTCAGGTCTCAGCATTAGCTATCTTCTTTCAGAAGCCTTTGGCTACTCATTCCTTGGTGCGGAATTTAATCCAGGGGGTGCGACATCTGGCTCCGCCAGTGCGCGCGCCGTTACCACCCTGGGATCTTAATTTAGTATTGTCGGTTCTTCAGAAACCTCCCTTTGAAGATATTAGGGAGATTCCTCTGCCTACGTTGTCCCAGAAGGTGGCCTTCATGGTGGCTATTACTTCTGCACGCAGGGTGTCAGAACTGGCCGCATTATCTTGTCGTTCCCCATATCTGGTGGTTCATAGAGATAAGGTGGTTCTTCGTCCGAATCCATCCTTCCTACCAAAAGTGGTCTCAGAATTTCATCTGAATGAAGAAATTGTATTACCTTCCCTGTGTCCTAAGCCCAGTCATCCTCGGGAGTTTGCTTTACACTCCTTGGATGTGGTCCGGGCGATCAGGGTATACTTAAAAACGACAGACTCGTTTCGCAAGACGGATTCACTTTTTGTGATCCCGGCTGGACCCAAAAAGGGGTTGCCTGCATCTGCCGCGACCATTTCCAAATGGATCAGACAGACGGTGGTACAGGCTTATTCTATTAAGGGTCGGGAGCCCCCGTTCCCTGTTAAGGCGCACTCCACTCGGGCGCTTAGTGCGTCATGGGCCTTTCGCCATCAGGCGTCAGTGGTCCAGGTGTGCAAGGCGGCTACCTGGTCGTCGGTGCATACCTTTACAAAACATTATAAAGTTGATGTAATGGCATCATCTGATGCCGTGTTTGGCCGCAAGGTTTTGCAGGCCGCCATTTGAGGAGACCAGTGGTCTGCCTCGAGGGTTTTTTTCCGTTGGAAATTTTTCTTTTGAGTCTCATTCTTTGTTTATAATGAGCCTTTAAAACTTCTAGTTTGGCACCGGTTGGGCCTTCTAGATTGGATTTTGATTTTTTGTCAATCCCACCCCTCATTTGTGGCACTGCTTCTGGATGTCCCAGCTCTTGAGAATCAAGAAGACTACGTCTGTCAATGAGCGATAGAGAAAAATGGATTTTTGTAAGATCTTACCGTAAAATCCTTTTCTCTTAAGCTCATTGACAGACGTAGTACCCGCCCCTCTATCATTGAGTTGGGTTGGGTTAAATTCTCTGTTACTGCTTTAGAACAGAACTGATTCCCTGTAGCAGAGAGAGGGAGGATATACCCTCAGGGACTGCCCCTAAGGTGGAGCCAGAACGTTTTGTCTTTCTGCCTAGTCCTACTCCTGCGGAGACAACATAACCCAGCTCTTGAGAATCAAGAAGACTACGTCTGTCAATGAGCTTAAGAGAAAAGGATTTTACGGTAAGATCTTACAAAAATCCATTTTTTTTTTATGGTTGTTCTTTTTTTTGTTTTTTTTGGGGTTTTTTATGGTTGGTTATTTTTTTTAAACTTTTTTTATGCCCCAAATGTTTTACATTACTGCATTACCATCTGTTTACATGATATTGTTGCCCCATGACTGATCAGTTATTGAAGCTATTTGCAGTTCTGCATGCAGCTTAACGATGGGAACTTGTGTTGGTATATTATAATTCATGAAAAAGATTAAAGTTTCAGAAGATGGACCTTGACTCTTATCTTACTGCCCTATTTATATATGCTTTACTGAGTATGCTATTGCTATTCTTTTATACTCTGGAGTCAGGAACTGAAACATCAAATTATCTAGGGTATGGATTTCAGCATACTATTCATTTGTATAGCGGACAATGCTTGCTAGGATGGATTAAATCTTCTTTCCAGGCTTTCACCAGGTTATCCAGCTTCCATTTCTTCACGTAGTCCATAAGTCCTTTCAGTTAGACTTTGATATCAAGTCAATGTGTTGATGTTTGCAGACAGCTGAGTACTGATTACACGGCTTTTTATGGGACTAGACTGGATGCTTGGTAAGGTGGTGTTATACTAGGTAGCAGCAGCTGGGACTTGTTGGGAATCTCAGTGCAAGCAAATGCATGGTAAGAATTTGGGCAGAGGTAGAACTTGCCTGTCACTGTAATCAGAGATCTGTCTTTGAACTTTTCAAAGTACTTGACTTTGTGACTTGCTGCATTAGCAGAAACCTTGGTTATTCAAACCATATATTGTGCTTTTATTCTGCTCTATGAAAAAAGGTAACAGAAATTAGTGCAATCATGGCAAAGACATGTGGACATTTTTTGTAAGGGAATTCCAGTTACAAGTGAATCATTTTTCTTATATCAAATATGACAATTTATATGCATGATATGGAAAGTGAAGTTTACAAATCCTGCACACACTTTTAGAGCCCATTTACATTTATGTATGCATTTTTGTGCATGTAATAGCATTCTTTATCATGAGCCTTAATTCAAGTGTATGGTGCATGCATGTTACTGTGTTCAGTTTAATTGGCAACTCAGCACACACACGTGGAATAAACAAATAAATCTGCTATTCAACACATAACACATGTAAAGAAGACCTGCACTTGAATTAAATGAGGCATGTGCATACTCTGGCCCATGGATGTACATAAAGGACCTCCAAAAAATAAATGGGCAATGGACTGCAATGCACATTGAAAAAAAATATTATCATTGTTAACATTCCTGTTGAAACAAAAAGCTCAGGGAACTTTGAAATTGCTATTTGTTTCTGCTAACAGACATTTTGTGGTAATGCAGACCCAGTTCACACCAGAGGGTGAGTGAATGGGGTTTGATCATAATAACTTAGGAACAGAGTAATGAAAATGTGTGCTTTACTAGTGCAGCTTCATGTTCAGCATTTTAATGGGTCACAATTTTCAATCAATCCTAAAGTATCTGCCTAAAACATAAAAAGTTGCAGTTGGAAATGTATTTCAATAGATTTAAACTCATGCCTATAGCAAAACAGCAGTGACAGAAGCAGGAAAACCTGTTAAAAGTAATTAAGCCTAGCACATTGTTTTGTTTATTTAACTTAAATAAGGGTTGCTTTTTGGTTACAACGCTCTGCAGTTTCGCCATTCGCAGTTTCTCAGTTTATTTAACCCCTGATCAAACTTAATTTATATTATATTATTGGTTGGCAGCATTATTATTTTCTTTACACCCCCTAGGTGTTTTCTACGGATATTTAACTTTATTTTGATTTTGATGATTTAAATTGCCTGTGACACAGACACAAACTCTCCAGGCACACGTTGTATGGCAGCAGTTTGTATACCTGTCTCATACTTGGTAATTATTTTTCTTTCTGCCAAACTGCATTCCTGAAATTGTAACTCAGACAAAAGTAACTCATAGTCCATTTAGACTGCCAATCATAACCATGCTGGTCCTTTTATGCCTAAAGTTAAATTCCTCAGAAGACATAGCATAACATGCATCCACTATTTATGAAAACACATTTCCTAGTATTTGACAGTGAAGTACATTTGAGCTATGCAGAATTTATTTATAGGGGGATTCATGGAATAGTACTGTATAATATAAAATCACATACAGTAAAACCTTGGATTGAGAGTAACTTGGTTTGGGAGCGTTTTGCAAGACGAGCAAAATTTGTTTATAAATTTTGACTTGATAAACAAGCAATGTCTTGATATATGGTACAAGTAGCGTCCTGTCACAACTGAGTATAAAAGAGAAGAGAGGCCCCTCTAAGTGTAGCAATATGATTACATTTAACCACTTGCCGACGGTAATCCTACTGCGGCAGTCGCTGGACTCCTAGTGATTGCGGCGGCATGCTCCTACTGTGACTAGACACAGCGGGAGTCGGGCCGGAGAAGGAGATTGCTGCCTCTCTTCTCCGGGAAACTGTGAGAAGACCTGCCTGCTTATGTAAACAAAGCAGGCGGGTCTTCTCAGTGACAGACAGGAGGAGCTCACAGGATTCAGCATAGCTGAACCTGTGATCTCTATCTCTGTCACAGATCCCCCCCACACACATATCAGTAAACATGAGGCATACATTTAACCCCTTGATCACCAACAGTGTTAACCCCTTCCCTGCCAGTGTCATTGTTACAGTAACAGTGCATGTTTATAGCACTGATTACTGTAGTAATGTCACTGGTCCCCCCAAAAGTGTCAAAAATTTCAGTTAGGGGTCTGACTGTCCGCCGCAATGTCGCAGTCCCGCAAACAATGGCAGATCGCCACCATTACTAGTAAAAAAAAAAAAAAAAACAATAAAAATGACATAAATATTTCCCATAGTTAGTAAACGTGATAACTTTTGCGCAAACCAATCAAAATATGCTTATTGCGATTTTTTTTTTTACCAAAAAAAGTAGCAGAAAACAAATTGGCCTAAAATGTTAAAAAATGTTGATTTTTAATTTTTGGGGGGGAATGTTATATAGCAGAATGTTAAAAATATTGTTTTTATTTTTTCAAAATTGTCGCTTTTTTGTTTATAGCGCAAAAATAAAAATAGCACAGGTGATCAAATACCACTAAAAGAAAGCTCTATTTGTGGGGAAAAAATACATAAATTGTGTTTGGGTACAGCATCACACAGCAGCACAATTGTCTGTTAAAGTAATGCAGTGCCGAATCGCAAAATGAGGCCTGATCAGGAAGGGGGTAAAATCTTCCGGGGCTGAAGTGGTTAATGAAGGTACAGCATTTAGCAACTCACACAGCTGATAAATGAAACCGGCACATCTAAGTATGCAGGCATCCGGGGTAAAGCTGTCCACATAGACCATCCTTCACACCACCATTGACGTCCTCCCTTCCATGCTGTGATCCACAAGCGCTTCAAGCCTCGCTTTCGGATTGCTTTACTGCAGGGTAGTCTTCCTGGTCACGACTGCATGACTGACGGAGTTGAGAGCAGGCAGTGTGGAGGATATTCTATGTGAATAGCTTTACACCCAGATGCCTGCATTCTTAGATGTGCCTCTGATTACCAACCATCTAAATGTTGAACCTTCATGAAATGTAATCATATTGCTACACTTAGAGGCACCTCTCTTCTCTTTTATATTCTGTAGTTCCTGCTGGATTTTGCTTCTACTCCCCTTGTGGAGTCTGCCCTTTGTAGGTGGACATTTAATGGTTACACAGCCTATCACATTGCTATAATCTTTTTATAAACTGAAGGACATAAGAATAAATGGTTGTGGAATGAATCATCAGAGTTTCCATTATTTCTTATTAGGAAATTCTCTTTCATATAAGAGTGCTTTGGATCACAAACATGTTTCCGGAACAAATTATGCTCACAATCCAAAGTTTTACTGTATTAGCATAAGCATTTGGCCTCAAGCATAGCTGCAGACTTTCCATTAAACCCAACAGAAGGGGAATCGTGTTCGAGGGAGGAGCTTGAGCAGGTGATGTGACTTCTTTGAAATAAAATAATAAATGGAAGATATTGGAGTGCAGCATAAATTTCCTCCTTAAAGTATATTTTTTCTGGTGATCAGCAAACACCTGTTTTATAGTGTGGCATATTTCTAAAATAGGTGTAATTTGGAATAGATGCAGTTGACATAGTTAACAACTTCATGCTACTACGTGTAATTTCTTTACCAGTATTGTAGATGGAAATAAGAATTTTTGCTCAAATTGTGCCTTAGGAATTGTATTTTGACTGATGTATATGTAGGTTTAAACATTTTAAGAATGAGTTATTTAAAAAAAAAAAATAAATACACATTTCTTTGCAGATTTTTTTTTTTTTTTTTTCGTTTAGGAGCATGTAAAGCATTGCACTCTCGATCAACAGATTGTGGGTGTAATGCCATGGTCCTGCAGACTGTCTGTGTACCTGTCTGCCCATACGTCCAATACAGGCAGGCTGTTACACCTAGACAGGAAGCTCAATGAACTACCTAGAGAAATCAACTGGTTTGGTGAACTACAAGCCGACAGCCACAAAGGCTGTCGGTACTTGCAGTTTTCTCATTCACACATGAATGAATGAATGAGTCTCGTTGTCAAAACAGGGGATCAGGGGCCGTTGCATTTGTAAATATGAATATGGATGTGACCTGTTACAAAAGGTGAATTTATCCTTCAAATTACTGTAATCTAAGTGTTTATTTACAATGAAGGGGTTTATTGCAACAGTGCGGCACATAACTGTGTACAAAAACTGGTCCTTTGTATTTAATAGCTCAGGTGCATGTAAAGGCAATTTTGATAGCGTGTGTAAGGTTTAGACCATCTTTCAAATGTTTGCTGTTTGTGTTCCCATTGAGAAGATTCAGCCCTCAGTTTATCCTCATGACCACTGTCACCAAGACAAAAACTGACCAGAAATCCCAAATTTTAGAGTTGTCACTAAAGCAAGATGTGTGGGCAAATCATCCATTTAGGACACTTGTTCCTGTAACAACTGTCTAAGATGTTAAAGGAGAAGTGTGGGAATGTTAACTAAAAAAAAAAATATACATGCTTACCTACCTTCTGTAGCATTGGTCAGATGCTGCAGGTGTCCCTCATCAGCTCTAAACCCAGGAACTCAGCGATCACATGACTGCTGATCACTCAGTTCTTGGGTCCTCTCTGAGCAGAGAGCAGTGACTGCTAGTCACTGCTTTCTGCTCTGCCCCTCCGGTACTCACTGGAGCAGGAAAGGGGGCAGGAGCAGTTGGCTCGGGCTCTTAGTGGCACCCTGAAAGGCTGAGCCATTTGCCTTTAAGACGTCTGGGTGGTTCCTCTAGAAAAGTGGTTCTCAACTCCGGGCCCCGGGACCCACTAACAGGCCAGGTTTGCAAGATAACTGAAATATATCACAGGTGATATATTTTGCTGCTCAGTGATTGCTCTATTCAAGTCTGCATCTCACCAAGGTGATACTTCAAATCTGACCTGTTAGTGGGTCCTGAGGACCAGAGTTGAGAACCACTGCTCTAGAATCTGAAGTGGCCCTGTGGTGTCAGCCTGCTGCCTGCTGATTCTATGTCACAGGAGTGCTCAAGTAAGTGCACTCTTGTGACCAAAAAGAGAAGTAGGACCAAAAGAGCTTTGGCCGCACTTCTTTTTTTAATATAAATAACTTTGGATGGATTTCCTCTCATTTCCTGTTAACATACCCATGAAAGGCAAACAAAGCAAAATCTGTGCATTGGGACACAGGGAGCGGGAAAAAAAAAATAATAAGGGTTTAAATGTAAAAAAATAAAAGTTTTGGCATTACACACTTTCTGTTTAATTTGGTGTTTCACTAGATGACCTTTCACAACATGCTACAAACTCCTGCATGTGTCAGTTTGATGGTGATTTCTAGGATACCAATTAACTGCATGTAATCACAATTTGAAAACTGTACTTTAAAAAACCCTGGGTCTTAGATGTGAATAGGCCCTAATGCAAGTTGCTGGTGTAAATATATGTTAATGAATGTAAAAGTGCATAAACTGTGGTACACAAACACATACAATGCAAAAACACATAGAAACTAGGGCAAAAAATTACCATTTCTGCTACTCCTTCCACATGCTGCTGCATGCTGAGGAAAACTACTAGGGTGTAAATGAAGCCATTAAAGTTTATGATTCTTATAAATTATTTAAAAAAAAAACAAGTATACTTCTTAGATTATTTGCATGCAGTTTAACACAAGAAGCCACAATGACTAGAGTCGCTACTATTATAATTATTATCCTCTAGGCCAACTCCTTAGCCTAGTCAGTTTTCTACTTTTACTGCTGGACCCAAGTCTATTAAAATGTAGCCTAGCCAAGCACAGCAGAGGTAAATAACCGTATCATATATTACCAATCAGAAGGTGGTACAGTGCTGGACATAAAAATTGTGTAACTGTGTAACTCACAAAAGTGAGTACACTCCTAACATTTTTGTAAATATTTTATTATATCTTTTATGTGACAACACTGACGAAATGACACTTTGATACAATGTAAAGTAGTGAGTGTGCAGCTTGTATAACAGTGTATATTTGCTGTCCCCTAAAAATAACTCAACACACAGCCATTAATGTCTAAAACCGCTGGCAACAAAAGCGAGTACACTCCTAAGTGGAAACGTCCAAATTGAGCCCAATTAGCCATTTTCGCTCCCCGGTGTCATGTTGCTCATTAGTGTTACAAGATCTCGGGTGTGAATGGGAAGCAGGTGTGTTAAATTTGGTGTAATCGCTCTCACTCTCTCATACTGGTCACTGGAAGTTCAAAATGGCACTTCATGGTAATGAAAAAAAAAATGTTGTTCTACATAATAATGTTCTAGGCTATAAGAAGATTGCCTAGACTCTTAAACTGAGCTGCAGCACAGTGACCAAGACCATACAGCGGTTTAACAGGATAGGTTCCACTCTGAACAAGCCTCACCATGGTCAACCAAAGTGGTTGAGTGCATGTGCTCAACGTCATATCTAGAGGTTGTCTTTGGGAAATATATGTATGAGTGCTGCCTGCATTGCTGCAGAGGTTGAAGGGGTGGGGGGTCAGCCTGTCAGTGCTCATACTATACACCGCACACTGCATCAAATTGGTCTGCATGGCTGTCAACCCAGAAGGAAGCCTGTTCTAAAGATGATACACAAGAAAGCCTGCAAACAGTTTTCTAAAGACAAGCAGACTAAGGACATGAATTACTGGAACAATGTACTGTGGTCTGATGAGACCAAGATAAACTTATTTGGTTCAGATGGTGTCAAGCATGTGTGGCTGCAACCAGGTGAGGAGTACAAAGACAAGTGTGTCTTGCCTACAGTCAAGCATGGGGGTGGGAATGTCATGGTCTGGGGCTGCATGGCAGTATTCCAACATAAAGACCCCAAACACACCTCCAAGACGACCACTGCCTTGCCAAAGAAGCTGAGGGTAAAGGTAATGGACTGACCAAGCATGTCTCCAGACGTAAACCCTATTGAGCATCTGTGGACATCCTCAAACGGAAGGTGGAGGAGCACAAGGTCTCTAACATCCACCAGCTTTTTGATGTCGTCATGGAGGAGTGGAAGAGGACTCCAGTGGTAACCTGTGAAGCTCTGGTGAACTCCATGCCCAAGAGGGTTAAGGCAGTACTGGGAAATAATGGTGGCCACACAAAATATTTACACTTTGGGCCCAATTTGTACATTTTAACTTGGGGGTGTACTCACTTTTGTTGCCAGCGGTTTAGACATTAATGGCACTGTGTTGAGTTATTTTGAGGAGACAGCGAAATTACACTGTTATACAAGCTGTACACTCACTACTTTACATTGTAGCAAAGTGTAATTTCTTCAGTGTTGTCACATAAAAAGATCTAAAAAAATATTTACAAAAATGTGAGGGGTGTACTCACTTTGCGAGATACTGTACATGCACATATACCAATCTCAAAAGCTGCTATTCTGTGCCCAAGGTGAATGTTTAGGTTGTTCAGCCTATGATATAAGCAGTCACATTGAGGTTACAAACATGCATGGACAGGTCATCATATATCCATATTCATGAGCAACTAATATTCACAAACTGACTGGAAGGTGATGTTTTCAGAGCTCTGTAGGTCGTGATACTGTCTGTCATGAAATTAAGATTGTTCCTGTTATGGATTTGTGATGCAAGCAATAGCAGTTGAAAACTGGTGTTTAAGGCCCCATGCACACTGGCTAAAAAATTACTGCTACTACAAGAGTTTTGTGTTTTGCCTGTAGAAGCAGCTCATTGTTATTATATGTGTCTATGCCAATTAGGATGATTACAGGCATATTTTAAACTCAACACTTAGAGGCAGGAAAAAAAACCCTTCTGGTTTGCATTTCTGATTGGAGCTTTCTGGTACAAAAAATTATGTACAAAAAATGCTCTATATGAGCATTTTTTTCTGCCAAGGGAACTGTTGTTTTTTTTAAAGGAGGACTCCAGTTTTTCCTCCCCAAAACAACAGATGCATTGTGCATGTAAATGAATCGCAACCCTAGTGTCAGTGTTTCTGTATCTTACCACATTTAACTGTATATAGCAGATTTCTGTGTGTCTGATGTCACTGCTGGCTAAATTTCTAAGTTCTCTGACTTCCCGGTTTCTTGCTTTGCCAGTCCTGAAACTACATGTCCCATCATCCTTTGAGCCTCTGTAGTTTCAGGGCAGGCTATGGGAGTCACTTATAGCAGCTGTGGGAGTTGATGTGAGTGGGTCTAAAGGTTACTGTGGGTGTTTCTGGGCCTTCATGTGGGTGGTGATTGGGGGAAGATTGGAATTGTTTCATCCTCGCCCACACTCCATTCCTCTGTGCACTTTGTGCAGCGAAGAGGGAAGAAGCAGGAAGTGGAACTTTAGTCAGAAAATTAAAATGATTCTAAAGGCAATTTTTTTATTTTTTAAAAATATATTTATTTTTTATACTTCCCTGCTCTATGTAATGGTTTGTTATACTTCCCTGCTCTGTGTAATGGTTTGTTATACTTCCCTGCTCTGTGTAATGGTTTGTTATACTTCCCTGCTCTGTGTAATTGTTTTTTATACTTCCCTACTCTGTGTAATGGTTTTGCAGAGAGCAGCACTGATCTTCCTCTTCCCTTTCTCTTCCCCCACTGTGGCTTGCTAAGAGGGCACTCATGCACGCAACCCACATAGCAAACGCATGGCTACACTCACCAAATAGGCCCAGCTCTAACGGTGTCACTTAGGCTGGGTTTGCATCTGCATTCTTCTGAATGGATGGCAACCAGCACAGAAAACACACACTTTGATGTACATTTCTTAAATGCTCAGCAATGCACGTCCCACTTTCATTACCATTTAGGCTGCATTCTCATCTGCACATTTCTAAGCACATGACAAATTGCAAGAAAATGCATGCTTTGCTGTGTGTTTCGAAAACAAAATCACATTTACATTACCATTCGTTCGCATCTGCCTTTTTCCAAACAGCAACCCGAAATAAAAAAAAAGTATGCTTTGCAGTGTGTTTTGAAAATGCGCAGAAATGTATGTCATGTTTTCAAATGCAGCCAGCACAGAAAACCCTCACTTTTGTGTGCGTTTCAAAAACACATAGCAACACGCGTGGCAGCAAAAATGCACACTTTGCGACACATTTTGAAAACACGTGGCAATGCACATCATACTTGTTACCATTCATTCACATCTGCGCATTTCTAAATGCACAGCACCTCACAAGCAAATGTACACTTTTCTGAGCATTTAAAATATGCATGGCAGTGTTTGGCTCACTTGCATTACCATTTGTTTGCATCTGCATGTTTCTGAGTGCTTGGCAACCTGCAATAAAAAAATGCACCCTTTGCCATGCGTTTCAAAAACAATGCAGCAGCAATATGTTTCACAACAGTGTTAGCATTTACAAGTTTTCAAACGCACAGCAAACATGCTTTCTCATGTGTTTGAAAACAGACAGCAAAGCACATTGCGTTTGTGTTACCATTCGTTCACATCTACACATTTCCAAATGCACGGCAATCCACAATTACCATTCGTTTTCATCCTAGCATTTCTGAATATATGCCAACCGACAACAAAATGCACACAATGCCATGTTTTGTAAAACACGGGGCAATGCGCGTTGTGCTTGCGTTACCATTTGTTTGCATGTGCGCATTTTCGAATACATAACCCACAAGAAAATGAATGCTTTTCCTTGCGCTTAGAAAACGTGTGGCAATGCACAGTGCGCTTGCATCGCCATTTGTTCGCATCTGCACTTTTCCAAACGAGTGACAACCTGCACAGAAAACGTGTGCTTTGCTGTGCATTTCGAAAACCTGTGGAAACGCATATCGCACTTATGTTACCATTTGTTCACATCTGCGCTTATCCGAGCGCAGGGCAATCTGCAAGAAAAAGCACGCATTTTCTGTGTGATCGTGGCGCTGGAAGTCACGTGACTTCCATGTGGTGCTGTGTGTACCAGGGCTGTACACACATTTACATCTATTCACATACACATCTATTCAGGTCTAGAAAAGAAAGTTGGAGTTTAGCTTTAAGCCCAGTGTGCATGGAGCCTTAAGAAAACAATGCTGTACTTCACAATATTTTAATTGTGGGGTTAATTTTGATAATTTCATCATAATGTATATGTGAACATGAGATTTTTTTTTTTTTTTTTAAGTACCTGATTCTTACAGTACAGCCAAATCAACACTCCAGACAAACTTTCTTGATTTCTTCTTTTAAATCACTACATAAAGACACTTGACTGTGATAATACACACTTATGTCAGTATCATGGTCCCGTTCCTCAGTAATTAATATACGTATATTTTTGTGTAATTATGATAAAAAATAAAGACATCATCTTACAGTGGTAATAACCCCAAAAGCAAGATTTTATTATATTGCAGCTTACCAATTCTTAGATGTGATGGTTACATTAGTTTTCTTTTTTAGGCTTCCTTTCTTCTATATTCACATGGTGGGCCAGCTATTTTGTCTGTTTTTCAAAAGAACAATCTCTCCTGCAGATGTAGCAGCTACAGGAATGAGACAAACCATTTGACACTGACAGGGGACCTTACAATGATCCATTTTTATTTATTTATGTAAAAACGTTGCTGTAACTGCTTATAAAGTATTAACTAGAGTTTGACTTCAGTGTGTTAGTGTATTTAATTCTGCTACTGTATTTAACCCCCCCCCCCCCAGACTGACAAAGCTGCCCCTGTGCTTCTTCATCCAGAGTGGGGGCACTGTAATACAAAACCTGCACTACTGGCTAGATCACCAGGTAAAAACAGAGTAAACAAATCCTAAAAAGGAAAGCCACCAGTTCTAATAATTGGTAAGCTGCAGCATTTTACGTTTTTAGTTTTGGTTTTAATACTGCTTTAATAGTTGCATTCCTCAACTCTTTGCAATGTCATTGCATTTACTCAGATACATTGGTTTAAATGGGAAAATGCTAAAATAAAGTTCCACTTGCAAGGAAAAGTTGAAAGCTACGGGGACACGGTCACCTCAGCAGAAATGATATTTGACCCTTCCGATACAAAAAATGTCACTGGAATCTATAAATGTCTAGACATTATATACTCTTAAAAACAATAGAAACCCAGTAGAGGGGCCCCTATTCCTCTGATATCATGCAGTGTGCAAATCACAACCTTTTAAATCAGAAAAAAAGTAATCTTTTCAAATTTGCCCAGCTTTCTGTCTTTCGAAACTTAATACTACAATAATAAAACCATTGATTGATGCTTGTTAGCCTTTGATGTTTATGTTAATTGATAGTGTTAATTTTACAGATATTTGAAACCATACCAAAGTATTATCTATATGTTATTGGAAATTCTGACCTGATTTATGCAACTAATAGTTCTTAGAAATAGTCCTAATATACAGTTAATAATTTCTTCTAAATATGAATGCCACAGTACAATCTCTTGACATTTATTTTCTATCCAGCATGAGCTTAAAGTATTTTTAGAAACACATTCTCATATGTCTAGGAGGTCACATTATTTGTGTCACATCCACAGATTGCTTATGTCCTTCTCTAGAAATGTTGCTCTATGCCCTTTCAGCTGCATAAGAAAATTCTGCCTTATTTATTTTAAATGCACACTTTATAAGTAGTTCCAAAAATGTAAAACGTTGTCCACTCTCATTTTCTAACTTGGAAGGTGCATTGTTTATTTTTTGTGACTTTCATCCATTCATCCTGGAGAGTTTGAAAGAGTTATATACAGTATGTACTGTAGTAAGTCCTGTAATAAATATCACATACAGCCTAGCCTTCAACATATTGTCCATGTAAGAACACCTTGCATCAGTCTCATGATGTAGAGCAGAGGGATAGTCATGTATAACTGAAGGTTTCAACCTTCTCATTGTCAAGGACTTCTTAAGTCACATAGTAAGTGCTGATTTTGGTTGAATGTTGTTATCAAAACAAGCTATGTTAGTTGTAGCACAGTTTGACTGCAAGAGTTGCAGTAATCGTTAACTTATTTTAAGGAATTATCAAAGATTACAGAGAAAATCATACCGATGTGTAATAGGATGGAACGCATGGCACTGACCAAACTCATTAAGTCACATGGCCATATTACAGGGTCATTACAATGTCTAAAGCCTCGTACACACGATCAGATTATCGGACAATCTTTTGTCCGTTTTTTGTTGCATGCTAGTCTCATATGGAAAGTGAAGAGATTACTTTCATACGAAAATTCTCATACGACAGAATTAAACTTCAGAAGTGATGTAATGTTTAGAATTGTGTTGTGTGTATTCTTTCATTTCTGAGCATGTCTAGTCTTGCTTTTATGATTTTTTTCAGACGAAAAGTGTACTAATTAAATGAAAGTCTAACGTTGTGTTCACGTACGATAAAAATTTTATAGCCTGCACATCCAGTTTTTGTTGTCCGAAAATTCATAATTGGCTGTCAAAACCACTATACTAACAATCAGAAAATCGGCAGATCATTAGTCGGACAAATTTTACTTCCAATTTTCGTATCATGTGTACGGGCCTTTAATGATTATTAAAATTATTCTATATCTTTTTTAAAAGAAAACTTACATATATTTTGGGAATAGCATATCCTTTAGTTCACTTATTCCATACTGGCGAATAAAAAAACCATGAAAGTCTCATATATTATGTAAGCAACTTAACCAAATTTTGTGCAGTTTGAATCTGCTGATGTCAGCGCTACTTCAGCATGTTGATGTGGCCTTTACAGAGGCTTTAATCCTGGAATGTTTAACATTTTCCAGTGTTTAATCATATTAGTTTTCAGCTTTGGTGGAGTTCAATAGTTATCTAGATTAATGGTACAATTTATTGATGAACTCTTCAACCTGGTACACACTACTGGTTTATTTTAGTTCAAACCAGCAGGGATGAATGAAAAAAAAATGACAGCTCAGGAGGAGCGGCTGTACTAACTATCTGACGTTAGTACAGTGATCTCCCCTGCTGTGCTATTGTGTTCTGTGTCCCCTCCCACTAAAACACTCTTTTAAGTGCTCTCATGAATTGGTTGAGTTTGCTGGTTGGGAACCAATCAGCAGACCTTTTTCAGTTATGCTCCTTCAACAGAAGTCAACTTCTGTGGGACCGGCTGCAGTACACATGGGCCAAATGTCGCCCAGTTTCTATTGAACTGGCCGATGCCGCTGACATTCAGGTGTGTGTGCTAGGCTTTAGAGAGAGATGAACTGTCATCTTGGGATTGGAACTGTTATAGAGAACCTGCCATACTTAAAACTGAGAGACTGCCAAGTGAGGAACTGCTCTGGTAGTGAGACTCCTTTGAGAGGGACTACATGAGAGCCACCGTGTAACAAAATGCAATATAATAGAATCCCTTGTAAGACCCCATGCACGCTGGCCTTTATGGTTCAGATGTTTCGCTGCAGGTGGAGGGTACGGTGCTCCCTCCAGCTGCGCTGCCTGTTGCCTGTCAGACTTTATTAGAAGCTGACACCTTTTGTGACTGGACGGGGCTGGATGGTGCAATTAACAGTACAACATTTAGGACACTATGCACCCATGGACAAATGCCCAAAACACTGACTTTTTATGTTCTGGGCATTTCTCTCTGGGTGCATGCTGTTCCAAATATTGATACTATTAAGTGTCCCGCATAGCGTCTGCCAGCATTTGGGCTAGTTGTGGCACCTTTGACCCACACCCACAGCTAAACACCAGAGCTATATATATTTGGGGCTAAAATTCCAGTGTGCATGAGTCCTTAAGGGAAGCCTACCTATTTGAGATTGTTTTATTGCTTAATTTGTATAAATAACTTAAAACAATCTTCACCTTTATCTGATAAAATGCAACAAATGTTTAGGAACAGCAATCTACAGTACAAACAGATACCTATCAATAATTTGCTGGTTTTTATTCTTTGCATACCTTTTTTCTCTTTTTTTCTCCCTCACAGTTGCCATTTTCACGAAGGGCAGATGAGTCAATTTCCCTTTACTTCTAAAACTCTAAGTCTGCCTCCTGAAACATGTGACAGTGCAGATCACATGAGGGGGAAAATAGTTACCGTTTCCCTGAGATCTTGCAGGATTTTGGAGTTTACAGATGAGATTTCCCAGGAAGAGTCTTGTGCAGAGCTGAAAGCTGATGTGTTTTTTTAGTAAAAGGGGAAAAGCTTAAAGTAGAAGTTCACCCTAAAACTAAAAAATCTAAATCTACTGGCATCCACAATCTAAGACTAACCTATTTAGCCCTGAAAAAAAAAAAAAATTGCTATACATACTTTTTCTGAAGCCGTTCCGGTCCGGTCTCCAGCGGCAGGAGCTCTGTGCAGGACACAGCCAACAGTGACTGTGAAATGCCTGCGAAGTGACTTCACCCATAGAGTTACAATGGAGCTTCTATTGTCAGCGGCCTGCTCGGCACCAGCCTCCACAGAGAAACCACTGCTGACAGCTCAGTGTGGAACCTGACCGGAGCGGCTTCAGAAAAGGTATTTATAAAGATTTCTTCTTTACAGGGCTAGAAAGGTTAGTCTTAGAATGTAGAGGCAATTAGATTTACAGATTTTAGTTTTAGGCTAAACTTCTACTTTAATGCAGCACTCCTAAAAGACCCTGTACCTTAACGTTCTAAACAATATCCCTAAATACATAAAAAAACTAAGTATACATATAGAATACAAACACCTAAATAATGGAGTGATTATCTGCGAATGATCAGCCCTGGATGCAGACAGTCTGTGTCCAGGACCAATAATTGGTAGGTAATCACTCCATAAGTGATTACTTGCAAGTGGCTATGAATCGCTGTGTCGCTGTGGAAGCTGTCAGCCTCTCATTGTTTTCAATGGGGCTTACAACATGCAGCTAATCGCAGGGAACCTGCATCTAATCACAAACGGCCTTGATCGCAAGTGTGAATGAAGCCTTATGTCTTCAAAATTAGCCTTACATTCAAATAATATACTATCGAGATGAGTAGGGTGATTATTAGATAAAGCAGCAGTCATAAATGGCACCCGTGTTGTTATTGTCTTTGTGAATAGATACAATTTAACAGAAAAAAATGGGTAATCAGATTTAAATAGAATGCGATTCTGAGGAGTATATATTTATGGAAAGACAGGGGGGGGGGGGGGGGGTTGCTGTTTGTAAGAAAAAAAATCTGCGGCACTATCCCCAAATAAATTAAACAAGAATGACCCCTGCCCTTTCTTCTACTGGAAAAACTAGCCGGGAAAATCTGGGGATTTTAAGGTGACAGGCAATAAGTGTACATAGTGAACATATATGGAATACTCAAATATAAAAAACATCAATAATTTATGAATACATAAAATGTTAAAAACATATCACATATGATCAGTACAACAATATCCTGATCAATGATACATATGATTGACCCGATACTAGCAGAATCCAAGGGATATGGTGTAAGTGCATATGGATCAATCCTTATGAACTTACAGAGACCAGGCAGGGGCCTTTCTTGAGTATATTTATGGGTTGGAGATTACCCTTTAACATTAGATTTTGCCTGAACCATTTATGTAAACCCAACACAGATGATTGTTTTTCACTCCATCATGTCCAAACCCAGAAAAGATAATGGATTTCCCTCCACCATGGCCATTTCAAAGCTACAGTGCCTTGCGAAAGTATTCGGCCCCCTTGAACTTTGCGACCTTTTGCCACATTTCAGGCTTCAAACATAAAGATATAAATTTGTAATTTTTTGTGAAGAATCAACAACAAGTGGGACACAATCATGAAGTGGAACGAAATTTATTGGATATTTCAAACTTTGTTAACAAATAAAAAACTGAAAAATTGGGCGTGCAAAATTATTCAGCCCCTTTACTTTCAGTGCAGCAAACTCTCTCCAGAAGTTCAGTGAGGATCTCTGAATGATCCAATATTGACCTAAATTACTAATGATGATAAATAGAATCCACCTGTGTGTAATCAAGTCTCCGTATTAATGCACCTGCACTGTGATAGTCTCAGAGGTCCGTTTAAAGCGCAGAGAGCATCATGAAGAACAAGGAACACACCAGGCAGGTCCGAGATACTGTTGTGGAGAAGTTTAAAGCTGGATTTGGATACAAAAAGATTTCCCAAGCTTTAAACATCCCAAGGAGCACTGTGCAAGCGATTATATTGAAATGGAATGGAAGGAGTATCAGACCACTGCAAATCTACGAAGACCTGGCCTTTCCTCTAAACCTTCAGCTCATACAAGGAGGAAACTGATCAGAGATGCAGCCAAGAGGCCCATGATCACTCTGGATGAACTGCAGAGATCTACAGCTGAGGTGGAAGACTCTGTCCATAGGACAATAATCAGTCGTATACTGCACAAATCTGGCCTTTATGGAAAAGTGGCAAGAAGAAAGCCATTTCTTAAAGATATTCATAAAAAGTGTTGTTTAAAGTTTGCCACAAGCCACCTGGGAGACACAACAAACATGTGGAAGAAGGTGCTCTGGTCAGAGGAAACCAAAATCAAACTTTTTGGCAACAATGCAAAACGTTATGTTTGGCGTAAAAGCAACAAAGCTCATCACCCTGAACGCACCATCCCCACTGTCAAACATGGTGGTGGCAGCATCATGGTTTGGGCCTGCTTTTCTTCAGCAGGGACAGGGAAGATGGTTAAAATTGATGGGAAGAGGGATGGAGCCAAATACAGGACCATTCTGAAGAAAACCTGATGGAGTCTGCAAAAGACCTGAGACTGGGATGGAGATTTGTCTTCCAACAAGACAATGATCCAAAACATAAAGCAAAATCTACAATGAAATGGTTCACAAATAAACATATCCAGGTGTTAGAATGGCCAAGTCAAAGTCCAGACCTGAATCCAATCGAGAATCTGTGGAAAGAACTGAAAACTGCTGTTCACAAACGCTCTTCATCCAACCTCACTGAGCTCGAGCTGTTTTGCAAGGAGGAATGGGCAAAAATTTCAGTCTCTCGATGTGCAAAACTGATAGAGACCTACCCCAAGCGACTTACAGCTGTAATTGCAGCAAAAGGTGGCTCTACAAAGTATTAACTTAAGGGGGCTGAATAATTTTGCACGCCCAATTTTTCAGTTTTTTTATTTGTTAAAAAAGTTTGAAATATCCAATAAATTTTGTTCCACTTCATGATTGTGTCCCACTTGTTGTTGTTTCTTCACAAAAAATTACAGTTTTATATCTTTATGTATGAAGCCTGAAATGTGGCATAAGGACACAAAGTTCAAGGAGGCCGAATACTTTTGCAAGGTACTGTAAATAGAATGAAATATGCCAAAATAAAAAAATAAATAATTTTCAGTAATAGTGAGCCACTGGCCCCACGATAGCCATAAAGTTTAAGGGGTTCTTGGTCACTCAGTCTGCTAGTGCTTAAACTAGATCTGAAATATCAGTTCTGGGTGCACACACCATTAATCCTATAGTCAATACATGCTGTGTTCCTTATGTGTAAATAACAACATAGTTTAAAACTTACTACTTTAATATATACAGTAGTATACTGTAGCTGTATTGTATAACCTGTATACATTATATTCTATATGTACTGTATTTGTTGTTCTCATCCTCTCATTACTTCCCCTATTTTTCTATTTTCCTTCTTAGGGAGTGCACTGCAATAATTTTATAAAATAGAGTTGCTTTTGTTCCCAGTGTTATTATTTATTAGCCATCTCCTTTCCTATCCTTTTCCCTTTTCTCGTTTCATTTTGATTTAGCTCTTGGAACTCTTTTTAATATGTATTGACTGTCTGCCGAGGCTGTGCTGACATTGCTCTTTTAAAATGATGCAGTGCCCAAGAAAAGCTGACGACTTTCTTCTTTATGAGCCCTGACATATTAATTAGCAAAATGGAGGAAAAAAAAGCTTCTATCTTTTTTTCCCTCTTCTTTTCCAATTTTAATTTTCCCCTAAACACCTGTCTGAATCTATATAGATAGTGTTGTTGCTTAGTATTCACTTGACCCAATGAACCTAAGCAGAGAACAAACCAATATGTGATCTCTGCTGGATCAGTATTGAAGACATGACCTCCCATTCACCCCTTTAATATCGGGTCAGCTGAGCATATATTTCATGGTTTGATGATCTGTTTTTCTTCCAGAAATACTGAAACTGAAATACCAGGGTATTGCATTTGTACTTTATAGTTATCTGTGTGGTACAAGAGAGAGGTTGCCTATAAGGCCTAATCATGAATGGAAAGCCCAAATTACTTTCTGCTAATATATTTACCTGTTCTTATGCCATAATTTATTTAATCAAAATCATTTTTGGCTGTTTCTTTAGGAAAAGGAGGCAGTAGGTAACATTAGGCAGTGTCTATCCATCCATGCACAGCTCATACTGTCTTAATTTCTTTAAAACTTTGTCTTAAAAAAAATGTTCTTCAGGTAGAAGAAAATGCAGACACACAGATACAAATTCCAGTGGCAGTAAGTTAGCAAGTTAATACATGTACCTAGAGTTGTGTTGTAAAAGACACATTCACCTTTCATAACATGTTATATGTTACACCCATATTCAGGGTGTAACATGTTATGTAAGGCTGAGCCCCTGCTCCACAACTGTGACAGCTAGCTGGGGATCTTCTCCCCCTGCTAGTTGTCAAAATTAAAAAGAAACTCCACCCGCCGGCCTGTGTCACTCATTCACAGTCTTTTGTGAATAGAAAGCTACAACAGTATGTTGTTGTGTTGTCTGTTCAAGGCTGTTCATCACCTTTTGTTTTGCCAAAGGTGAGCCGCTTCTGAGAAAATTACACATCTTTGAGACCCCTAATTCACTCATTTCTCAGATGTTTCAGGAACTGATCAGCTATTGCAAGTTAACCATAAACTGAATGCTAAGGGCTAACTGAATGCTTCCAAAATGTCTGCATAAAAATTTGAAATCCCAATCAGTCTCCTTTATAATTGTATTAAATTACACAATCATCCAGATTGTCTTCAGAAATATCAGAACTGCCTCACCCCAATCTAATTGTATCGATTAGCAGATTTAAGGTAATAATATAGCCTTTAGGCCCCTTGCCTGGTTGTGTCTAGCTGCTGTGCTTGCAATTCTTGCATTTTTGCAATCAAAAAAGGAAAGTGCATCCGTAAAAAGAAAAAATAAACAGGCTTGCCAACGGGGCAAGGTAAGAATTCACAGTACCGTTACCACATATGTGGGCAACGTAAAGCAGCACCAAAGGCGCTGCCAGGCAGCATTGAATAAAGGCATTTATATCCAGTCGGAGCTTACCAGTCACATTATAAGAACCATAAACGACTCCGGGAAAACAGTAAGCACCATGAGTCCATTGACCAGGAGACAAAGCAGAAGTCAGGCCTCTAAGGTAGTAGACTGCATTAAGGATCCACCTCCTCGCGGTGTCGGGCCCGCAGAGAGGGCTCATTAACATCCAACCACTCAGCTACTTCTCTTGCTGTATTGAAAAAGTGGGTTTGACCCCTAGCAGTGACTCTCAGACGAGCAGGGTAAAGCATAGCATATGGCAGTTATATCTTCTGTAAACGCTGCTTCACTTCATGGAATTTAGCCCTTTTCTTTTGGACCTCTGCAGAGAAGTCCGGGGATATGGACACTCGCACCCCATTAAACTTAATCACAGCCTTTTCCCTGGCCAGCCGGAGCACCTTCTCCTGGTCCCGGTAGTGCAGCAGGTGGGCCAAGACCGGCCGAGGAGCATTGCCCGGAACGGCCCGCGTGGGGGCGCGGTGGGCCCTCTCCACAGCGAAGATAGGGGAGAACACATTCCTCCCAAAGGTGTCGATCAGCCAATGCTCCACAAATTCAGTGGGGCCCCTGCCTTCCACCTTCTCAGGGAGCCCCACTATGCGAATATTGTTCCGCATGAGGCGGTTTTCTATATCATCAGCCTTATCCTGCAGTGCCCACGTCAAGGCTGAGTTAGCTTGAGTGTCCCCTATAAGCACAGGCAGTTTATCCTCCACATCACTAATGCGCCCCTCCACCGCAGTAGTGCGCTCCCTCATCTTCTGAAGATCATGGCGAAGCAAGGAGACCTCCTCAGTTAGGCTCCCCAGCCTCTCCTGTACTGTGTTCACTGAAGCAGTGCAATGTTGGACTGCTGCAAGTATCTGCCGCAGGGTGGGCTTGGGGTCTCCCTCCTGCACATCCTCCAGGGGCACAGATGGAATATCAGACACTGAGGTGGAGGGCTCAGGCTCTGCGATATGGTTAGTGTCCATAGAAGACAGCAGGTCTGCCCCTGTGTCCATGCCATCCTGAGTGCTGGTAACCTGGGCATATGTGAGCTTCTGGGCATAGTAGCGCATGTCTATAGGGGCATCTTTGCAGGAGGATTTGCTAGCCTTACCGCTCGGATCTTTGGGCTTGTCTGCCCCTCGCTGTGTCCCCCTCGGCGTGCCGGCCGCAGCGCCATTTTGGATGTCAGAGGCTGCGCTGTCTTCCCGACCTTTCTGGGTCATCATGATGGGTAGCGCGAGCAGGAAGGTATCCTACGACTCCTGAGGACAAGAGGAATCGGATGGTGTAGTTCACAAGCGGATCGATAACCGGAGGAAGGATCGGTGAAAGGATTACAAGCGGGAGCTCCGTGCAGCGTGTCGGCTCACATGCCCTGCGTGGCCACGCCCCCAATTCTTGCATTTTTAAATGCGTCCAGGAGGCACGGATGCATCATCTAGCCCTGCTGCCTGCAGCTTGTCAAAGCCTATGGCAGGCTGAAATATGCTGCAGCTGGGACAGAGCTGAACACTATACCTAGTAGTACTCACTTTTAGGGCCCTATGCGTTCAGGGACAAATGCATTTAGGGGCTAATGATGCAGGCTTTCATCCCTGAATGCATAAGGCTCTAAATCTGAGTAAGGCCCCTTTCACATGGGTGATCCGATCCGATCTGCCTGTCAGTTTTTCAGGCGGACCTGATTGGATGCTCCATGCATCCCTATGGGGCAGTGGATGTCAGCGGTGACATGTCCGCTGACACCCGCTGCTCTCCGATCCTGTCCATAAAATCTGGATGGATGGAAACCCTATTTTCCATCCATCTGGAGGATCGGATCAGATGGCATCGGATGAGAACGGACAGGCGGTCCATTCTCATCTGATCTCCCCATAGAGGAGAGGGGGGATCTTACAGCTCGGCGGATCGATCCCCCGCTGAGCAGAACGGACTCCGCCCTGTGTGAAAGGAGCCTAAGGCTTAATTTTGCAGTGCAGCAGTGTTAATTTTGAGGACAAATTTCAATTTAGCTTTAGTCCTATTTTTTTTTACTATGACTGTCAGGGGGCTGGGGCCTTATCAGACAGGGGGAGTTCCGAGGAAAATGGAAGTTCATATAGGTAAACGTCCCTTACATTTTTGTTTCGTTTTAGTTCGCTGGTGAAAATTGGAATTGATTTTCGTTTACTGAAAACATGCCGCTGTCAAAAACCATGATTAAATTATTTTTGTCAACAAAATGAACACTGATGTGCAGATAGTGGATGGTCAAAATGCACAGTTGAGCTGTGTTTTTGCTGCCCGCCCCCCATTCAGTTGTAATAGGCAGAGGTGGGGTGTGTTCACATGCTGCAATCGTGATGCTTTGCTTTACACCCATCTGCTTAACATGCAGAGATCGGCAAGCTCGCCAAACACAACACATTCAAGCAAACGGGGAAGCGCCACAAACGCGCTGCAACCACATGCAATGCACAGGGTTGCACCATGTTTGCCAGGAAAAAATGGATTTAAAACAGGTGGTGAGGAGACATAATATTGCTTTCTCACCTCCTGTCAGTAGTCTCTGAAGCACGATCGGCATGTGGCTCATGCTTCAGGGAAAGGTAGATTTAGATGCACAATAATGCACTCAGCCATTTCTAGCTGAAGCACATTTCAGCTTGCTGTAGACTCTGACAGGCTGCTGGCAGCAGGACTGGATGTTACACCTGTGCCTCCCTAGTGCTCTGAAAGGCTGTATTTGCAAGCACAGCAGCTAAGCTCCCCATGTGCAAGGGGCCTAAGGGCTCTTTCACACGGGCGATCTGATCAGATCCGCCTGTCAGTTTTTTAGGCGGATCTGATCGGATCCTCCATGCAGCTCTATGGGGCAGAGGATGTCAGCGGAGACACCTCCGCTGACACCCGCTGCCATCCGTATCCGATCCTGTCTGTGAAATCTGGACGGATGGAAACCCTATTTTTCCATCCGATCCCCCATAGAGAGCAGCGGGAGCTGTGACACCTCCCTCTCCGCACTGCAAGCTGGGATGGAGCTGTCATCCGCTGGCTCAGTGGGGATCGGCGGATCGATCCCCGCTGAGCAGCACGGATCCGCCTATATATATATATATACACACTTATACATTCACAAATACAATAGGCATCCACAAGATTTACGTAGAGACACATGACACCCTCTTGGTGAAGAGGACAGAGCATGTTTTAAATCTTTATTCACTTTATTCAACAAAAGTTTTCACCTGTACGTTCATATTTTCCAATTACCGTTGTTAAGTTTTGTTTCTGTTGGTTCTGAAAGCAGTCTTGTTTTTCCATATCTGAGTTTTTTTTTTTTTTTTTTTTTTTTTTTTTTGTACATGGTTGAGGTTTAACAGAGCCTAGCATTGCTAACACTTATGTTGGATGGTTGTTTACAGGCTAAAAACATACGTGGAATATTAGTTTGTGGTTAGATCAGTTAGCCTGCATCTTATTTCGCTTTTATGTCTACACTGAAGTAGTAACTGCCTAAATTGTTGTTAGCCTTCACATGTCCATAATTTGAAACAGGTTAAACAATGAATCATTTGATTTCTCCAAAAGCAGATCGGTCTCTATACAAATAGTTAGGTGATTCAGTTGGATTTCTGAGGATCTTTTAAATTAGCCCCTTTTTTTTTTTGTGCTTGTGTTTTTTTTTACCATATGTGTAAGTAGGATTCTGCAGTCTAGGGTACAAACTAGCCTGTAATTTTTTTTCTGAAAATCAATTGATCAACTTTATATAGATTATACATTCCACTAATAATGGGCACTCAAGTCTGTTTAATATGTTTCTACCATCTTTCCAAGTAAAAAGAAAAAAACAATGATGGAGTAGTGAATACATTTTTTCCTTGAAAGTGTAAGTAAATTAGGTCAATTAAGCCTGGATGTTACAATGTAGGCATGCCTAAAAACCTATCTACCTCCCACCCCCCCAAAAACAAATGTTTAATATACAGCAGCTAACCGGTCCTTAGGTGTGGTGGCTGCTTTAGTTTTTTGTTTTTATGCTTGTTTCTCCTTTGTTTTTACCTAGTGATTTGGCCAGTAAAATACTTCCTGGTTTCGGGTGGCTCCTCTATCTTTGGGGATGACACCCTTGGAAAGCAGCATTGTCTGAGGAGGGTAGTGCTAGAAGGACTTCTCATAAATGAATAACACATTTAAGCCCAACCCCAGCTTACACTTTTTCAAGTAGTTACACAATGTTTTCTTCCTTTTGGGATAAAGCTTTAAACTAACTAATTAAAACCTGACTTTTTTGAGCACCCCCGTCAGTGGTAAATAGTTTAATTTAGCCCTCCAACTGCCATTTTTGCTAGTCAGACTAGTCTATTAAAGAAAGTTGAAAAACAAAAGTCTTGCTGACTGGATCACAAAGTGCAAATAACAATTTAATGTATCTAATGTCCTTATGTTTAGATATAGTAAAGATATTTGTTGCTATTTTAAAGCCAGTTGCCTTTTTCTGAGTTAGGCTATGTACAAACATGTCTTTACATAATGGAGGTTTACTGTTGGCAAGATACACACACTTCTATTACACTTGTGCAACAATTTGACCATAGGTATTAGTCACATGGGGGTTGATGTACTAAAACTGGAGAGTGCTAAATCTGGTGCAGCTGTGCATGGTAGTCAATCAGCTTCTGGCCCCCTTCAGGTCTGCCTGTCAGTTTTTTCAGGCGGACCTGATAGGATGCTCCATGCATTCCTATAGAGCTGCGGATGCCAGCATTGACATATTTCTGCTGACACCCACCACTATCCAATCCTGTCCGTTAAATCCAGACAGATTAAAAACCCTATTTTCCATCTGTCTGGAGGATAGGATCGGATGAAAAGAGACAGGCAGTCCATTTTCATCCCATATCCCATAGAGGAGAGCAGGGATCTGACAAGTCTGTCTCTGCAAAGTAAGCAGAGACGGAGCTGTCAGCTGCCTGCTCAGCGGGGATCAGCGAATGAATCCCCGCTGAGCAAAATAGAGTCCGCCGGGCGGAAAGCCCATGTGAGAGGACCCAATAACTTCAGCTTGTTCAAGTAAGCTTTGACAAAAAAACAAAATGGAAGCTGATTGGTTTCTATGAAGAGCTGACCCAGATTTTGCACTCTCCAGCTTTTCATAAATCAACCCGATGGAGTCTTTTGCCGGTTATGAATTCTGGTGGAATTACACACACTGTAGATAATGTTGTTTCTATTTTGATGCCTTCTCTTTAAAAATGTGGGGCTAGCTATCTAGTTTTTCAAAATGCTATATATATATATATATATATCTTACACATACAATGATCCAGTAACCAAGCAACTGATAACATGAACGTGTAAATTATATAAATTTCTCATAAACTGCCCAGCTTTTAAAATATTTTTTTTGAGCTTGACTTTTACATACTATTGTATTTTTTTTTAGTTATTTTATAACTTCACACAGAGATAAAAGAGGGAAAATTAAGCCTTCAGACTGGTGTTTTGCTTCTATTTAGGTCACTTATAAAAGGAATCCTTAATCCATGCCTTTAAAAGGAAAAAAAAAAAGGTTAACACAAGTTAAACATGAATGTAATCCATCCTATTATTCATTTACTTGCTGTTCATTATCTTAATATGCCACTATCTGATCATGGGGTGAAGCAAGAATAGTTTTTGTGTAACCAGTATCTGTAATGACAGATTCCAAGGTGCTAATCTTCCTAAAGAGATATGTTATCTTCTGTGTTGTACAAGAGAAGAAGTTGAGATCACAAGCTTAGCAAAAAGAAGCTAGGACTACAGTCTGAGCACTGGGTCCTCCAGTGTGTCATGGCTGTCAGACTATGTTTGTTCTAGAGTTAGTCATTTAACAACACCTGCCAATATTTAACAAATTCATGCTATATGTATTGATATTGTAATGTATATGCAGCTTCCCAGCTGGAATGCGTTAATTGTTTAACATTGTCACAAATGTTTTCATATCTTTTACCTTGCAAATGTAGAGATGGCTGTTTTCATTACTACTCCCAAATCCCCCAATTCAATATAAATGCATGCTGGAAGCAACTAATATGTATGAATGTGAGCTAGGGACTATATATATAGTGCTGCGCAAATTGAGGGCGCTATATAAGTACTTGTAGTAATAATAACAAAAACTTAGCTAACAATAACTGAAGGTCAATGGATTACGATTTTTTGACACCACCACCATAGCATGCAGCTGTCTCTCACTGAAGTCAGGCTCATTTGAATAGAGAGGGCTGGAACTTAAGGTGATTGTAAATGCATTTTTTTTAAATAACAAACAGGTTTATGCTTACCTGCTCTGTCCAATGAACCTCCTCTTCTTGGGTCCTCTGCCTGGGCTCCTCCTATCTTTCTCTCCAGTGAGCGCCCCCCCCCCCCCAAATAGCAATTTGCCTCTTATGGGGGAACTCATGTGGGCTCACTCCCAAGCCTCTCTGTCTGCATCTATAGACACACACGTCTGCTGCATCAGCAGAGCCTGTAGGACCAGGAAGGGAGGGGAGAGAAGAGCTGCAGATGTGCACAGAACTGGATTGAATGAGGGCTCAGGTTAAGTAAAAGGTAGGGTGAGGGGTTGATACTGATGCCTAAACATTTTTTTTTACCTTAATGCAAGGAATGCATTTGGGTAATAAATGTTTAGGCTTTCTAACCACTTTAACAGCCCAGCCTAGGGTAGTGAAAGCATGAAGCGTCAGCCCAGCCCAGGGTAGTGAAAGCATGAAGCGTCAGTGTGCTAAGTCACTAAAGCAGGCCATACGCTATGCAATTTGATTGTTCAATCTCGGTGCTTCATCTTGGTGCTTCACCTCAGTGCTGTCTCCCTCAGATTTACCAAAACTATATGCTGCAATATGAAGACAAACCGAAGTGATTTATCATTTAGTATCAAATCAGGCACGCCCTTTCACTACATAGTTGATAGTGGATCCAAAGAAGATTAAACAATCAGATTTTATAGTGAATTGAAATCTTTAGTGCTGTTTGCTCAACAAGGTTATTCGTACATGTCTGGTTTTATTTAAAGTATCCATAGACTCTAGATCTTTGTTGGCTCTCTGTATAGAGGGGTCCTCTCACTTGGGTATCACCATGAAGTGAAGATACAAAAAGCATTAAAAACTTGAAAAATGTTCTAACTTTTCCCACTTTAATGAAGAAATATGTTTTTTCTTTTTTGTTTTGTGTGCTATTATACCACTTACTGTCCTGATGGAACAATGTCCACAAAGGCACATCATCTTATTGGGGACATAGCAACAAAAACTGACTGAAGTTATAACCCCTCCTCACTCTGTCCAAAATGAACAAACATATTTTGATAGAAATTTGTCTTTACACACCTTGCATATCTTGTAGAAAGCAGAGAAAATTGTCCTTTATCACATATCAAACTTTTTGGAAACTCATTGGGCATAGCCACACTCTTTAAAAATGTTTATTGGAAAGAAGTCTATGAACTGTCAAAGTTAGCAAGTGTATTTCAAAGGCATTGTGGGATGCCACTTTACCTTTTTGATAGAAATGTACAAGTATTTCTTTCTGCTGTAATTTTCCCGGTCTTTGGCATTGGCTTATGTTACCGTTCATTAGGCTTAAGAAAATATGCCCATCATAGCAGGAATAATTATTACAATTACCCACATGTTGTGAAAACATCAAAAGGAAGCAAATGTTTTGATGCCGAGCAACAAAAAGCCAAATGCCCGGTGATAAGCGATGCTCTCTGGTGGTGTGATGATTACAAATCACCAGCCAAAGGAAATTGTGATTTTCAGATGAAATGTTATAGCTTTGAGAAAAGGTTTGAGGTCAAACACCAGGAGACACTCGAGCAGAACAGCTGAATGTTGACGTGTTGAAATGAGTGGACACATTTAGAGACTGTTGAGAGATGCACATCACCGAGAAATGGGAAACAGGGTGACAATCATCAGAGCCTGTAAGACACTCCACATGTTTACAGTGGCTGGAGATTGAACCAAGGATGCCTAAATAGACACGATTATGCAGTATAAGATGTATGTTGAATGATGCAATATATAAATACTTTGATTTTGCTCTGAAAGAAACCATACTTGGCTAAATAAAAATGTTAACTTTTGAGCTGCACTGTCCATCCACATTGGTGCAATGTAAATGATAAATGCACCCCTTACACATTGACCTGATGGCACTACTTGTGTATCAGTGAGATTGGTTTATAAATTATTGTATGTTATATACATCTCACAGGTGCAAGTGAATAAAATATGAAACCTGAGCTCTTCAGCTAAAAATTAAAGCTGGTCAAAGACAAATCAAAATGTGACCAGGTCAGTGGGGACCAACCCAATTTTGATCAGGATGTAGCCATCCCTGCTTGAAAGAAATTGAATGTTTGATCAATTTCTATTGGAGGAGAATGTTGGAAAACTTTTGTCGATCAGCAGATGCAACTGCTGATCATTGTATTCTGACAGCTGCAGGAGCTGCTGTCAGAATCCAACCTCCCAGTGAGGGGGAGATTCTTCCATCCACCTTGTTCACGTGGATAAAAGAATATATTATTTTTTTCAATCTGCTGGTTGCATGAAAAAAAAAATTCTATGGCCAGCTTAATGAGAATTTGTTTCTGCCTTTCAATATTTACCGAAAAGGGATATATCGGCATGAGATGAGACAGTACCACTTGACTGAATGTTCCTTGTTTCTCTCAATCAATGAACTACCATCTCTAAGGCCGAGTTCACATATGTGTGGCTGTGGTTTCCAGCCTGGGGTCTGGTGCGTTTCTGTTCACCGGTTTCAGGTGCGATTCAGGTTCGAATTTTTGCCTGAATTCGCACCTGAACCTGTCCAAAAAATGCACAGGACCCTTTTGAAATCCGCACCATTAAATAGTAATGTCTCACTCTTTCTCAGCATTACAGATCAGTTATCTGTATATTATATATGCTTGTAATTTCATTGGGTGATTGTGACACCATCCTGGGGTTTTGTAATGGCTGTAGTAGTTTGACAGAACCAGGAGGTCTGATAGGAAGGTTTAATGGAATTCTTGAAAGGAAAAAGACACCAGCATGTTTTTACTTTGCTATTAACCACTGAGACATAAAAACAATGCTGAAGCTTGCCTTTAATAAAACAAGAATGTTATATTGACAGAAGGTATTGTGTACTGTGTTCTGTATCTGTTATGAAATGAGAAACCCAGCTGCTGTTAGATGTTGTCCATTTAGGAATATGCTGCAGATTCAACGTACGTGTAATAAAATGCAGAGGGTTAATCATATAATTTGAACTTTTAACATGCCTCTCATAGTACATGGGTGACACTATTCATTATTATGTAGTTTGGGTTAGTGTCTCATGTTTCATAATTTTTAAAATATAGTATCATCCTTTTTGGCATAATATTTTTTAATCCATCAGAAAATGTCTAAGGTCTCTTTCAGACCTATGTGTTGTGATACAAAAAAAGCAGTAATCAGCTAACTTACCTAGTACAATATTAGAACTGAACTACAGCAAGTAATGCACAGCAGCAACTTCTCTACAAATGAAAGTAATATAAGTCAAAAAAGGCCAGTATTTAAACCTGATCCAATTCAAAATATTAATTGCACCATGTCACATAAAAGGGACTTTGATAACTTGGCAATACCAAGAATTTCAAAGACAGCTAGGAGGACTTACATTGTGTGTGTTTGGATGTAATCACAAAAATATTGAGTTTGCATTTTCTCCCTGTGCTTGTGTGGGTTTCATCTGGGTACTCTGGTTTCCTCCTACACTTAAAGGCATGCTGGTGGGTTAAGTGGCTCTTGTGTAAATTGAGTGGTATGTATGCATGTGAGATGGGGACTTTAGATTATAAGTTTCTTTAGGACAGGGACTGATGTGGATGTACAGTATGTAAAGCACTGCATAAAGTTAGATTAGCTTTTTGTGAAGCCATCGATTTTAGTTGTCTTTCGTTAATCTACTGAAAGTACATAAGCCCACAAGACCTTCTAAAGGATGGCCTATTACTGGTATAGGCTCAGAAAATTGGGAGTCGTACTTGGTAATTAGGTAAACTTGTTTCTCCTGCCACTGGCCGTACGTTTGCTAGCATTTATAATTGGTACAAAGGAGTGTGATTTGAAAAATGTTGAGCTATTTGTTCTGTAAAACTGCATGCAAATACATTCTGTGCGAATGGGGGCAAACTTGAATGCTATAAGGCTTTTTTTCTCTCCAGGTTCCTGTGTGAATCAATAAATTATTGCATTATGGGTCCTAGATAGTTTAGCAATCATAGTAAAAATGTTAATCATCAACTCCATTAAGTGGCCATAATGTGGTATTTTCCTGATTCACACATTTGACCTGGAGAATAGCTTAATAACATTCCGTTTTTGCCCCTGTTTTCCCAGGCTGAATAGCTTTGCAAATATTATACAAATACAAAGTAAATCCTGATTAAACTAAAATATTTGATTTGTGGTAACAGTTGATAAGCACGTGTAGCCCTAAAGTACCATTTATGAAATTATATCACTCAAGCTGGCCATACAGACTATTCAGTAGCAGAATTTGATCGTAAATTTTTTCACTTTAGGAACATTTGCTTGATTTTCTAATTACTAGAGGGGTCGATTCAACATTTGTTTTTCATTCCTAAGCCAACAGCCACTATTCTGTGCTCCTACTCCTTGCTGCCTTTGATATATTTGGCTACCTCCTCCTCTTCAAAAAAAAAAAACTCTCATCTCCTCCTCTTCTCTTCCTTTCTCTGTTGGGGTCCCCTAAGGTTCTGTCTTTGGACTTCTCTTATTCTCTATCTACACCTCTTTACCGGGTCAGCTGATAGTTTCTCATGGCTTTCAATACCATTTCTGTGCTGACGATAGCCAAGTCTGTCTTTCTAACCCTCAGTTCACCCCATCAGTCACCTCACACATCACTAATTTACTAACAGACATATCAGTCATGCCACACCACTTCCTTATACTCAATATTTCCAAAACTGAGCTCATAATATTTCCTCCCCTATGTGCCTTTCCCCCTGACTTCTTTGTCAAGATTGATGTCACAACTATCAGTCTTTCTCCACATGTCAGGGTGTTGGGTGCAATCCTGGACTCTGAAATCCCACATCCAATTACTGTCCAAATCTTGCCACCTCAAACTCTAACATCTCCAAAATAAGCACCTTCTTAACCATCTAAACTGCTAAGTTTCTACTTAATTCTTAGGTTCATTTTCACCTTGACTATTGCAACTGCCTCCTCACTGGCTTACTTTTACATAAGCAATCCCCCCTTCAGTCCAACATGAATTCTGCTGCCAGAGTCATCCACCTTACCAACCATTACCCACCAAAAAAGATTCAAAATACTAACAACCACCTACAAAGCCATCCACAACTCTGCCACAGCTACATGAAACCTTGTCCCAAAATACCAACAAAACTGTTCTCCTCACTCTAGCTCCCTCATCACTTCTCCGTAGCCTCTTCCATTCTCTGGAACTCTTTACTCCAATTTGTCTGACTTTCTAAACTCTATCCACCTTTGGACTTTACCTGAAAACCCACCTCTTTCCAGAAGCCTATCCTGCCTCTACCTAACAACTGAACTTTTATTTCTCTAGCGCTCATTGACAGACGTAGTCCTCGGTGATACACCACCTTCGGGTTATGTTGCCTCCACAGGAGCAGGACTAGACTGGAAATTAAAAAGCTCTGGCCACACCCTAGGGGCAGTCCCAGAGGGTATATCCTCTCTCTCTCTGCCTCAGCAAATCAGTTATTTTCTGTCTAGTTAGGAGTAAGGACCTAGATACCTTGCTGGGATCTTAGGTCCTGGCAAGAATTTTTTCTTAAAGGATTTTTTAGACAGCTTTTTTTCTCCAGTGTTCCTGTGAGATCTTCAAGCAAGAAAGCTGAACTGGGCGACGGGCTGGATGTTGAGATCCGGTGGTCACCCCAGTTCAGCCTACGAGCGCGTGCAGGCCATAGCTCCGCGCTGGGTCTGCCGCGACAAAGTCCCATTAAAGGACTGACCCCGCAAGTTAAACGTCTCGCTGAAACGCCAAAGACCATGAGTCACGGCGTCCATATCGGTCGACAGCCCTCCCGCCCCGGTGGAGAGGGGTACTGTCAGGAGTTGGTGCCCGCCTGGTTCCGGTATGGTGAGTAGTATGTTCCCCCTTTTCCCCTGACGGGTCTTGTGGTGAACGCGGGCCCCTCTCTGTATGGTAAGATAGAGTCCCTCTCTATCCTATAAATGACACAGATCCTCCTACTTTGAGTGTGATTTTATGTGCAAAAAGCCAGGAGGCTTGGTTTGGGAGCTAACAATCTAATTGTATACATGTTAAAAAGATGTAATCTGTGGCATTCTGGGAATCTTACGGTGATAAGAATAAGCTACCTACCAGTCAGTAGCCACGGACATGTAGACTGCCTTCCTAATCAGATCTCCAGCTATTAGCAGGCCTCCCGAATGGCCATACGGTCCGCCAGGGCCGGTACCGCCAACCACGCCAAATCCCCATGCAGAGAGAGTGTTGTGTGCCCTGCAGCACACCGCTATTCAGTACAGGCCGCCGCCATTTTTTTTTGCTGGATCGCACGAGCCTCCATTTTGGCGTAGCCTCGTGTCTCCAGCATGGGGGCGGCCATGTTTGAGGTGATCCAAACACCTCGTGGAGCTTGGGGAGGCGCTGGAAGGCGTGCAGAGGGGCGGAGTCGCCTCCTTTCTTCCTGGGCAGCCAGCCAAAAGACTTCCTGTTTGTCAAGACAGCGCTGTAACCTGTTGCAGTTTAACTCTAAGCATCAAGTGGTGAGCCTGGGGGTCTATCTCTCTCTCTCTCTCGGTCGATAGGGATCCCTAGCAGGTAACACTAAGGGGCTTTTTGTGGCGCTGGGGGTCTGAAAAAAAAAAAAAAAAGTTTTTTTATTTTTGAATTATATTATCCAGGAAGTGACTGGAATTATCATGGACCCTGCCACACATATTCCCCCACCTGTTTCCCTCGAGGGGGCCACGGGACCCGCCGGTGCACAGAGTGTAGAGTCATTTACAGCAATTTTGGAGTCTATGGTGGCTCGGGTGGAGGCGGCCTGTCAGGGACGGGGGTCAAGGAAGCGACCCCCGCCTACCCCTATACTATCTGACACCTCTGACTCAGATTCAGAGATGGTCACTGCAGTTGCAGGTCCCTCTGCAAGGGCTGTTATCCCAGGTAAAGCCCCCTCAGACAGTGAGGAGGACGCTTCTTCTCCTGCTATAATTCAGGAAGAAGCATTGGTGGACGCACTAGTTGTGGCAGTGCAGGAAACCTTAAAACTTGAGGCTTTACCGGCAGAGGCAACTGAAACAGAGATTCCTTTTGGTACTAATAAGCCCATCAAAACGGTGAAGGTTTTTCCTGTACCCAAATGTTTCGGTAATCAGATTAAAGGAGAATGGGAGCATTCTAAACGTACCTTTACTATTTCCAAGCGTATTGCTAGACGCTATCCGTTTGAGGAATCCATCATTAAGAAATGGACGGTACCACCAGTGGTGGATCCACCTATTTCCAGGCTGAATAAAGCCACGGTTATCCCAGTGGAGGACACTTCATCCTTTAAGGATCCGGTGGATCGAAAGATGGACAGCATTTAGACCAGTAATTGTTATTGGTCTAGTTTCCCAGACACTTACGGAATGGGCGAAAATGGTACGCCAAGACCTTAGGGGAAAGGATATTCCCCAGGAGACATCTGATTTGATGGAACAGATTATACAAGGGCTACAGTTTATCTGTGACGCAGCCTTGGACACTACTCCCTTATTAGGGCATGCATCTATGTCAGCGGTGATCCTCAGACTTGTGCTGTGGTTAAAATGCTGGTCAGCTGACCTAGGTTCCAAAAAGACCTTGACAAATCTCCCTTTTCAGGGGAATCGTTTATTTGGGGCCAACCTAGATGAAATCATTAAGGATGCCACTGGGGGCAAGAGCACTTTTTTGCCACAGGCTGCAAAAGCTAAGGGACCTCGCAACAAGCGAGGACCTTTCTTTTCCGCCCATAAAGGGCGCCCGGCTGGTACTAGCGGGAAAGGCAAGACTCCTCCAGGAGGGTTCAAGAAGGGCTGGTCGGACAAGCAGAGGACCAACCCAGCCAAACCCGAAGCAAAGGAGTACACAGCCTGAAGGTGCGCCCCCACCCGGTTTCGGGGTGGGGGGACGTTTTCACCGGTATTCAGGACATTAGATCGAGCATCAACCACTTCTACCGGTGCGATTCTTCCCTTCCAACATTTAAGTACTACAGGAAGCGGTAGTTACCGTTCCCTGAATAGATCTTTTCCTTTACCTTTTCCTAAGATTAGTCCCTATACCTCACAGGAATCGGATCTGGTTGACCAGGTAGGCCAAGTAGCCTCTAGTCGGGTGACTTCGGTCCCTGAGGTTCAACCAGAAAAGATCACCCTTCCTGATAACAATCAGGTATCTGATAAATGTGTGGGAACAGAAAATGACCAGACTTTCTCGGATGGTCGGGGCCAGATACCTCTAGGGACGCCTGGTTCAGATTCTATCAGCGCCAGTGGTCCTAGAAATTCTAGGCTGGCCTCCTCAAGCCGGCCTGGCCGACTTGGACATGCTAGTCGCAGACGTTCCGTGGGAACTTCGTCTCAGGGAGTGTCTGTGGTCTCAAGGACCAATTTATCATCATGCTTTACAGTCGCTGGGTTTAATGGCCTGGCCATTGAGACCCAAGTACTGAAGGACAGAGGTTTGTCTACTTCAGTCATTCCTACCCTTATTAAAGCAAGGAAAGCGACTTCCAGCAAGGTCTATTATCACACATGGAAGACTTATATTGCGTGGTGCGAATCTTTAGGATTTCCTCCACGTACCTATTCGGTGACTCGAATATTGGCCTTTTTGCAACAAGGGGTTGAGCAGAAGCTAGCCTTGAGCACCATCAAGGGTCAAGTTTCAGCATTAGCAATCTTCTTTCAGAAACCTTTAGCTACCAAGTCCTTGGTGCGGAATTTCATCCAGGGGGTGCGGCACCTGGCTCCTCCAGTCCGCGCGCCCTTACCGCCCTGGGATCTTAATTTGGTTTTGTCGGTTCTACAGAAACCTCCCTTTGAAAACATCAGGGAGATTCCCTTGCTTACTTTATCCCAGAAGGTGGCCTTCCTGGTGGCTATTACTTCTGCTCGCAGGGTGTCAGAACTGGCTGCATTATCATGCCAGTCCCCATACCTAGTGATTCATAGGGATAAGGTAGTACTTCATCCTAAGCCATCTTTTCTTCCTAAGGTGGTTTCAGATTTTCATCTGAATGAAGATATTGTACTACCTTCCTTGTGTCCTCAGCCCAAGCATCATCGGGAACATGCGTTGCATTCCTTAGATGTGGTTCGGGCAATCAGGGTATACCTGAAAGCTACGGAATCATTCCGTAAGACGGATTCACTTTTTGTGATCACGGATGGCCCCAGAAAGGGTTTGCCTGCATCTGCCGCGACCATTGCCAAATGGATTAGACAAACGGTGGTACAGGCTTATTCTATTAAGGGTCAGAGTCCTCCGTTCCCTGTTAGGGCGCACCCCACTCGAGCGCTCAGTACTTCCTGGGCCTTTCGCCATCAGGCGTCAGTGGTCCAGGTATGTAAGGCGGCCACCTGGTCGTCGGTACATACCTTTACAAAATTCTATAAAATTGATGTGACGGCATCGCCGGATGCCTCATTAGGCCGCAAGGTTTTGCAGGCCGCAATTTGAGGAGACCGGTGGTCTACCTCAAGGGTTTTTTTCTGTTTGAAAAAAAAAAATAAATTTTCTCTTTTTTGTTGAGTCTCATCATTAAGGATGAGCATTGTAAACTTCTAGTTGGCACCGGTTGGGCCTTCTAGATTGGGATTTGATTTCATTTTCCCACCCCTCAGTTGTGATACTGCTCTGGGACGTCCCGAAGGTGGTGTATCACCGAGGACTACGTCTGTCAATGAGCGCTAGAGAAAAATGGATTTTTGTAAGATCTTACCGTAAAATCCTTTTCTCTTAGCTCATTGACAGACGTAGTCCCCGCCCCTCTGTTTTTTGAGTTGGGTTGGGTTAAATCTCTAAAGACTGCTTTTTCACATAACTGATTTGCTGAGGCAGAGAGAGAGAGGATATACCCTCTGGGACTGCCCCTAGGGTGTGGCCAGAGCTTTTTAATTTCCTGTCTAGTCCTGCTCCTGTGGAGGCAACATAACCCGAAGGTGGTGTATCACCGAGGACTACGTCTGTCAATGAGCTAAGAGAAAAGGATTTTACGGTAAGATCTTACAAAAATCCATTTTTTCTACTTCAGCTCATCCCGCATATTTATTAATTTTTGTTTCACTTAAATCACCCATTTAGATTGTAAGTTCTAACAAGCAGGGCCCTTTGATTCTTGTTTTGAATCCTATTGTAGCGGTATTGTCTGCCTGTATATGGTAAAATGCTGCTAAAGCAAACTGCTGGCCTTATATACAGTGCCTTGCAAAAGTATTCACCCCCTTGACTTTTTACCTATTTTGCTACATTACAGCTTTAAGTTCAATGTTTTGTTAATCTGAATTGTATGTGATAGATCAGAACACAATAGTCTAAGTTGGTGAAGTGAAATGAGAAAAATATATACATAAAACTATTTTTTAGAAATAGAAAACAGAAAATTGGCATGTGCATATGTATTCACTCCCTTAACATATTAGTGAAATTATGTCCACCTGTGTGCAATCTAAGCGTCACATGGTCTGTCATTACATATACACACCTTTTTTGAAAGGCCCCAGAGGCTGCAACCCCTAAGCAAGAGGCACCACTAACCAAACGCATGAAGACCAAGGAACTCAACAAACAAGTAGGGGACAATGTTGTTGAGAAGTACAAGTCAGGGTTAGGTTATAAAAAAATATCCAAATCTTTGGTCATCCCCAGCAGCACCATCAAATCTATCATAACCAAAATGTATGGAGGAAGGTGCTCTGGTCTGATGAGACTAAAATTAAACTTTTGGCCATTAAAGAAAACGCTATGTCTATCGCAAACCCAACACATCACATCACCCAAAGTACACCATCCCCACAGTGAAAAATGCTGGTGGCAGCATCATGCTGTGGGGATGTTTTTCAGCAGCTGGGACTGGGAAACTGGTCAGAGTTGAGAGAAAGATGGATAGTGCTAAATACAGGGATATTCTTGAGCAAAACCTGTACCACTCTGATTTGAGGCTAGGACGGAGGTTCACCTTCCAGCAGGACAATGACCCCAAACACACTGCTAAAGCAACACTTGAGTGGTTTAAGGGGAAACATGTAAATGTGTTGGAATGGCCTAGTCAAAGCCCAGACCTCAATCCAATAGAAAATCTGTGGTCAGACTTAAAGATTGCTGTTCACATGTGCAAACCATCCAACTTGAAGGAGCTGGAGCAGCTTTGCAAGATGGAATGGGCAAAAATCCCAGTGGTAAGATGTGGCAAGCTCATAGAGACTTTTACAGTACAAAGCAACTTGGAGCTGTGATTGCCGCAAAAAGTGGCTCTACAAAGTATTGACTTTAGGGGGGTGAATAGTTATGCACATTGACTTTTTCTGTTATTTTGTCCTATTTGTTGTTTGCTTCACAATAAAAAAAACATCTTCAAAGTTGTGGGTATGTTCTGTAAATTAAATGATGCAAATCCTCAAACAATCTCGAGTGAAGCCCGCAAGATATTTTATTATTCAAATGCAAGTTTAAAAATACTCACACATATTAAAGTATAAAAGCGTATGAAAACCACATTAAACAAACGATAACCGTCTCCTGCATCTTGTGGAACGCACGCCGGCTGCGTTCCCGGAAGGAGACAGTTATCGTTTGTTTAATGTGGTTTTCATACGCTTTTATACTTTTAATATGTGTGAGTATTTTTAATCTTGCATTTGAATAATAAAATATCTTGCGGGCTTCACTATTCTTGGTCCATTCCCTTCTTTTCGAGTGAATATCGAGGGGTTTACTATATTGGAGGCTGGAGGTTTGCTAACCCATCCACTTCAAAGGCTCATCCATCCTTTTGGGTAACCCCAAAAGGGGTCATACTACGCTGGAGGACCACTAGATATTGCATGTTCAAGGCTCATTAACCAATTAGTTCTGGTGAGTGGATCCCCAAGTGGGTTTTTGAAGCACCTTTCCACTGTGTGGAGCACCTCAAGCACCTTCCTTTTGATTGCAGTACCTTATTGAAGTCGTATTTTGAGTGAACTTTAGCACTGGTTATTTTGCATCCAGCACTTTTGCACTTTATGCACAAAATGATTGTCATTTCGTTTTGGCACTATTGCACTTTAATTATTCTGTTTATTTATGGTAGTTGTTATAATTGGCGTAGCACAATTGCACTTTACATGATTTAATTCATTGATGTTTCCTATATTTATCTTATTTTTTGGACATGCACATTATTGCAAGTGCTGTCTTTCTGGCACTTTATAGATGGTATCTCACCCCACAGAGGGCTCAGAGGTTTGGTGCAGAGATATCCCCAACTTAATGGGGGGGATGTGGAGCTCCTGGGACCTTTGCGAATTTGTGGTGGGAGTGCACAAAGATTTAAGTCTTTTGGGAAAGGTTTATTGGGTTAATCCACCAGATTACAGGAGACTGTATTCAGGTGGAGCCTTGGAGTTGCCTGTTTCACGATACAGAGAAAAAGGTGACAGTATATAAGAATACACTAGTGCCTCACCTAGTGAACACAGCTAAAAGCCTGAAACCGGTACTTTGGCGGTTGCCATAAGTCCTGAGTATGAGGGACTGGGTCGCAAGGGTGGATTGGGTAAGATCCATGGAGGAAGCGATGTACGCAGAGGAGGTCTCCTGTGCAAATTATCTGGATGAATTGGGAGATTGGTTTGAAGTTAAGAAAAATGAGGACTATATGAAGATGCTGGGTGTTTGAGGCTGAATACAGAGACAGCGTAGGGAGCAGAAATACCTGGGCCTAAGAGGACAGGGTTAAGGTCAGGAATTATGATGCATTAGAGAGAAGGAGTGTGGACAAATGTGTGGGTGGTAGGGAACGCAATAGAAGGGGATCTGATTGTTTTTTATTTTTTGTTTTTTGTCTGGGGGGAGGGGTTGCTATAGAAAGTTTCCCTGTAATAGTTATATGTGATCGTTCATTTGTGTAACAACCTGAACTATGTTTGTATATGCTGATGGAAACTTGAATAAAACGTTAATATACAAAAAAAACCTGACAGCCCTGAGTGCAGAGGGCTAAAAAAAGTTTTGAAATGCATTGTTTAGGAGGCCCCCTCCTCCATCGCTTCTCCTTTGACCAACAGAAGCCTCAAAGCTACCCTTTCCACGAGACTGTCACCTACCAGAGTCTGGAAAGGTGTTACATATACTCCACTTTAAGGGGGGCCTCAAGATATTTTATCCTGTGCTCCCTCTGCGAGGGCAGGATGGGTTCCGAGATTTTCCCCTTGTAATGGTGGTCAAGCAGGGTTGCCAACCAATAATGATCTTTCTCCTTAATGCCACAAATTCACTGGTCAATTTGCAAGCTTTGAATAATAAGGGAGCCCATGCACCGCAAGTTTGTGGAGGCATGAGAAGCAGAGTCCTCGAGGTCACCGTATCTGGAACTGCCTCTCCCAGCCACGTACTACTCCTAAGATTTCTGGGTACTGAGAACCATCTCTTAAGGTTTTATGTATGTTTTCCCCTGTGTCAATGCCTCAAAAACTGTCAGAATCCTCCTCCTCACTCTCCTCTTGTGTGTTCTGTGGCATTACAAGAATGCTGTCTGGAATTTAGATGCTTAGCATGTAGGTGACAGACAGGAAGTGTGTTTTTATTTTTTATTTTTTTTGATGCAGCAGCTGGGGCAGAGAAATTTGCCTGCTATACTCTACAGCTGGCTTACGGCATGTAGTGCATTGTGGGGCGCTCAGCGGGCAAACATCCCACTGAACGTACCGCAAATTCGGGTGTTCACTGAACGGGCGATGTTTGAGTAAAACTTTTGCTGGGCCTGAATCATTTGCCCAACTCTATTGTGCATCATGGGCGAATGTTTGTGACATTCACCCAATGGAAACTATATTATTAGACCTTTAGTCATTTGGATTTGTTTATCATTTAACATGCAGCTTATTCACTGACAATTGCAATAGTACAACGCAAGTCACCCAATTATTTATTGCAGAATTTTGTTATGGCTTTATATACAATTGCTGTTAATTTTCACCTGCATTGAATAATTCAGACTATAGTTTCATCCATCAGTAAGTAAAGATTTTATTTGACCTTCGCTCAATGCTCATTAGAGTTGCTTTGCAAACCCGTAAAATGGCAAGATAATTAAAATAACAATTTCAAGACCATTTAATTTCTTTAGTTCCTAAAGAATGCTGCAGAATGCGAACCAGAGCATTTGATTGTGTTTGGGAAGTCTTTTGTAACCAAGGAATTTGCAGTCTGTGTCTGTTTTGAGTGTTTGCAATGTTTGTACTTGGCTCAAAATCTACAAGTAGTTTCCCTGATAAGGTTAAAGCTGACATAATTATTCAGAGACTTTATGTCCATATTAACTGCCTCACCATCAACAAACGTTTGCTGCACTGTTTCTGACCTGAAGTTCTTGGGTTCAAGCTTTTGTGAATAATTGACAAAACTGGGGCAAAGCCAGTAAACAAAAGATTTTATGCTTGCCTAATTCAGGAGCAACTGGATTTAGATGGAGTGTTTTTCTAGACTCTGTCTGCCACAGATTGCTGTTTCTTATTGATTTGTTTTATTACTAGCAATCATTTAACTTGACCTACACCAGACTCACAATTCTAAAGGCAGTGCATTTTAAACCTTATTATGAACAATGCTTGAAATTCTTTGAATGTCTTTTTTTTTTTTTTACAGAGATGTAATATGTTCCACAACTCACTGACATCAATAGACATATTTAGTGATTTCTAAATTGGAGTGAGAGTGGGCCAGTGGGAAGTGGAGAGAGCATCTAAGGTTTAAATAACTGTTAGGATTTGTGACTAGAGTGAGCAGGTGAATGAAGAAAGCGCAGTAACCAGAAAAAAAAATGTCTTCCTTTTCTGTCTTGTTAGATTCAGAGATGGAGTTTTCTGATTGCGTTTTAATTTATGAAGAAGAATAAGAAAAAGATTTTTCATTGTAGCAATCGTCCCACTCTCTGTTTTTATTGAAGAAGCTGGAGGTTAAATCTCTGGAAGTGAGATATAGATTTCCACTTCCGTGACCCTGTCTTTGAGATTTTCATTTCACGCTCAAGTTCTTCGGTAAAGTGGCTGCCCAAGTCTAGTGTCTGAAGATATACAGCAATATGTAGGTTAGAATTGGATACTTAGGAGATTGTTTTGCTTTTTTCTTCATCCCTTCTGTGACCCTCGGCTGTAATATTTTATTTTAGTTGTGTATTAAAGCCTATATAACCTGTAATTGTAAACTAGTCATCATTAATATTGTGATGGAATTGCTTATCTAAAACATCCCAGAATAATAATTGTTGCATTTCAGTAAGTATTAAACATGCAGTCCTTGTCAAGCAGTTTCCTTGTACTGTCATTGAAAAGAGCTCTGATATATGAACAGTAGGGATAATGTTGTGGCAAAGGTAGTGTTTTGGGGGTTTTACAGGGGTTTTTAGTTTCTCTGCATCTAATACACCAGGATGCATAAATGGTAATGCAATCTTGCATTAAAATAAGAGGTTTGTTGATTTTATAGACCCACCATGTAAAAAATGTAGTCTTTTTTTTTTTTTTTACATGCTGATGGGTGTCTACGAGGTAAGGGGCATACCTTGCATGTCGTTGCATCATTCACTTTTTTAAACAATATATTTTTATTTGTTTATAGTGAACATTGTTAAAAACATTCAGTGTTATAGATTATAACACGTATAGTAAGAACCGTTTGTAATACAGGAAGGGTTAACTAATGTTGATATAATTCTAAATAACCATTCCTGCCTACCCCAATTGGGTTCAAGCTGTTGATCATTGAGGTTGATCATCAAACTAACTAAATTTACAAGAAACAGAGAATGTAGTGTTAGGTAATGAATCACACCGAAAATTTAGACTTAAGAGAGCTGTTAGGGGATATGTTCTTTTAAGTGTTTAGAGGCTGTGGGGTGAGATAGCCAAGCTTGCCATTTTTTTTTTTTTAAGTGATGATAGAGTAGTAGCTAACATCATTTAATATTGTGCTTGGATATTTATTTTGGCAATGACATTTGATGGATTAGGTGTGTCATTAAATTTTCATAAACTGGTTATATTCAGCCTTGCCTCTATTAATAAATGAACTACAATCATTCTATATATTGAGGGATAATTATCAAGATTTATTCCTAATAGGGCTGTAGTAGGGGTAAGCTTATTTAGGTTTCCCGTAAAGGTAGCTATGAAGGAGGATATAGACTTCCAGAGACTATGTAGGTTTTTACAGCTCCCTCAGAGTAAAGGCTACAAATTTGTTCATTACATCTCCAACAAATAGGAGATGTGGAAAGGTATATTTTTAATAGTTTGTATGGGGTCAAATACCATCTATTTAATATTTTTTTGTGAGTTGCCCCAGTGTTCAATACATGAGGGGGCTTTACTGGATATCTTTATAGTATTTTGCCAATGGTTCCAGGAAAACTCTTGAACTAGGTCTTTCTCCCATTTGATCATATGTGGAAAACAAATTTGGTCCGCAGCCAAATTTGGTCCGCAGCCATTGGAGGAGGTGCCGTTGGAGGAGGTGCCGCATCCCGGAATGCGAGAGAGAAAAGAGAGGAATCCCCTAGGGTTTGGGACTTTTTAGGCACTCAAAATCATACAAAAATAGATAAAAAGTATTGACATTTTATTGTACAAAAATATATAAATAACACATGAATCATAAATATCAAAATGAATGAGCAAACAGTTCCATAAAAGAAAATCCAATACAGAAAAGTGCAGAGAGAAAACAGCAAGATACCCAACGCGTTTCGAAGCTGTATGCTTCTTCAGGGGTAATTGAAATCGATGCTGCACATGATATTATATTCTGTAGATGCGTTGAGTTTATTCTGTTTGCTTAATTTAAAACCAAGTGAATCATCTCCAGGCTTGTCTGCAGGTTTCCAGAGCAGTGGGGATTGAGATGGACCCCTTATTCAAAAAAAAGGGGGAAAAAGGAGAACAAAAGAAGGGCAAAGTGGAAGAAAATTTGGCTTGCGGTGATGATGGTCCCTGGTTACGCTCTCCCAAACTGTATAGTGGTGAAAGGAATTATTGTCCTTACACTATCTTCTACTTGAGTTCCTAAATTTTTTGGACTCCAGCCACACACAGCATATGGACTGATCATACTCTACAAACCCTTATGTGAAAAACCTTCCATCAATTGAGGGGACCAATTTTTCTTCCCCTTTTCCCTTCTTTTGTTCTCCTTTTTCCCCCTTTTTTTGAATAAGGGGTCCATCTCAATCCCCACTGCTCTGGAAAGCTGCAGACAAGCCTGGAGATCATTCACTTGGTTTTAAATTTAGCAAACAGAATAAACTCAACACATCTACAGAATACAATCTCATGTGCAGCATCTCTTTCAATTACCCCTGAAGAAGAAGAAGCATACAGCTTTGAAACGCGTTGGGTATCTTGCTGTTTTCTCTCTGCACTTTTCTGTATTGTGTTTTCTTATGGAACTGTTTGCTCACTAATTTTGATATTTATGATTCATGTGTTATTTATATATTTTTGTACAATAAAATGCCAATACTTTTTATCTATTTTTGTATGGTTTTGAGTGCCTAAAAAGTCCCAAACCCTAGGGGATTCCTCTCTTTTCTCATTTGATCATATGTGAGTTTTTATTTTCACTAGATTGGGAGGCTATAACTTCGTAAAAAAAAAAAAAAGTGATTCCTTTCTTTTTTACTTCGTTATTTTTAGCAAAATTTTGCCAGGTTAATAGGGTTCAGAACTTTTAATTTGTTCAGGAGTTCTGGTGCGAACCGAACAGGGGGGTGTTCAGCCCATCTCTATCATAGAACATACAAAAACTGTTACGATAAACAAATGTATACATAGTAAGCATATTAGGTTTGCCTTACTCATGGGAGTCATGCATATATGCATCCCGATGTAAGCATTTCTGTGCTAAGAGCGTAAGCCCTGCTCCCCTGAAAAGCCATCTGTAATGGATCTCTTTACCAAGGGTGGACAAGCAGTTACTTCCAGGCATTCTGCGGCTGCTATAGCCACTAGCAATAATCACTGTCTTCTCCTGCCGGGGACAGCTTCCCCTGCCCTCCCTCCCGGGAGAAGACAATGGCCTGGCAGGAGGGATTACCGCATCAACACTGTCTGTGTTGATGGGGGAATCGAGGTAATTTCTTTCCTGCAAACCTTGGTTGCAGGAAAAAAATTTGCTCCGCGTATGGCCTGCATAACCCACATTTTTAAATATGTAAATTTAATGAAAAAGAAAATAGAATAAACTGAACCACAAATCCAAAGAAACTATTTATTGAATGAGCTAAATGTAACCATGAAAGATTTCCTGAATTACATATATGGGACATTAGGTGTTTTATGTATGTGGCCCTTAGCAACCAGTTAGATTTTCCCTTTATTGTACTAGAAACACAAGGAAAATCAGCTTGTTTGCTATGGACAAAACATCTGTTTTTCTTTTTTTTTTTTTTTCCTTTCAGACCTTTTTCAATTCAGGCATAGCTGATAGAAAAATTGGGAATACACTGCCCCTGGTATAGGAAAAAACTGGCGCACTTTGTGTGCCACCTGCCAAGACAGCTTGTATCCTGCCCCCTGCCTGTTGAGAAATTCCGTGGAACATGTAGGAATGGGGCTGCAGAGTTTGCAAAATACTACAGAGAATGCTCTAAATATAAAATATGTAACTCTCATTTCTACTTTTGCTATAAAACATCCTGCTGCCTTTGATCCTGAACATTATTTTATCTTTAGTATAGCCATATTCAAAGTATATTATAACTCCCACTGCATTAACCTCTGACACTTTTGTTAGACGCCTATTTCATGTATTTTCTACATTTTGAAATGATATTAGCATTTCTCTGAGCTTTATATTTCTTTTTGAATTATGGCTCTTATTTAATCTTCTAATGCTTATGGAAGGTTTGTATTTCTGTTCCTTATGCATAAAGATATAGTGTTATGTTCATGATATATAACACTGCTGCTTGTTTCTTGATGATTTGGTCTTTTTATTAGCTGAGTGTTATGAAATACTTTTTCAAAGTGCCATCTTTGAAAATGTGCAGGAGAGTTGGTACACTATAGTGATACACTCACTATTATTTGCTGTGCTCTGCTGTCAACGGTTGGAAATAATAGGTAAGCATTGAATTAATCTCAGGATCCCTCAGAGGTCCTCAATCCTGTATGCTCCTTTACAATGTGCTTTTCTCAAGTCTTATAGGAAAAATAATATTAAATTATTGTTAAATTAAACATGTATTTTATTTATTTATTATGGGTACTTATATAGCATTGTCAATTTACCACAGTGCCTTAAATACATATTGTACATTCACATCAGTCCCTGCACTCAAGGAGCTTATGATCTAAGGTCCCTAAGTCACATTTTATTTATATATATATATATATATATATATAAGAGCCACTTTAGACAGGGACTTAACCTACCGCCATGTTTTGGGAGTGTGGGAGGAACCCAGAGTACCTGGAGCAAAATTAGTCTATAAGCTGCAGCGCTGATCAGTGTATTTTGATGGTGGAAAAGTGTCCCTGCTGTCAGGATACAAAGGCACAGTGGGGAGGATTCCTACATCCACCTCAAATTTGTAGATGGGGTAATTGAGTCTTTTTTTCTTTCACTCACCCCCATGGTTAAGGAAAAAAAACTGCCTATCTATGGCCAGCATAAAAGTCTATCATATCATGATGGTCTGGTTTTAGCAGAATGTATACAGTTAAGTTTCCTGGCCATACAGAATTCTACACATCACTTTTTTTTGTCTTTGCACTATCTCTTAAACTAGCAGTATTTAGGTTGGGCTAGAAGCCACGCTTAAACCTGGGCATTCTTTACTTTAGAATGTATTAAAGTTGATGTTTTTTGTGTGTGAAGTTACATTTAAACATGCTTATAGTTCCCTCTGTTCTGTGAACTTGCTATGTTATATTAATAAATGTGTGTTTTTCCCTTTTTTTTGTAAATCTGAACTGCAATGGTTGAATTTGTCAATTCCGGTGCAGTATCTATTATATTAATCACTTTGTTTACTTGTCAGTACTCAAATCCCAGGGTCACAGGAAAAAGCCCAACCCGTCCCTTCCAGATGTTTGTTATCACTAATGAAGATATTATATGTAATGGACCACAAAATGTATTTGGATACAACTTAATTAATTTTCTATTCACACCAGTTTCTCAAGGATTTCACTATGTAGAGAAAATGGAGATAAAGGAACATGGCCGAGGTCATCACCATTGTTTTCTCGGCTGGTGAGATGCACTCCTCCTCCTAAGCATAATGAGGGAAGAACTCCCATTTATAATAATTACATTGAATGCCATCTCTCTGCCCTTTGGCATGTCACCACATGTATATGCCTGTTATCTCTTAATATGAGCAAGGGTATACTTTCCAGTACTCTAGAAACAGTAACTAATTTATGTCTCCCCTCTTTTAGTGTATCCTATTTCCATATTTAATTTTAAGAAAACAAAATCTATATGGGATCTTAGTAGAAAGAGACAAATTTGAGACAGAAGTAATCACCCCTTAGTGGAATGTTTACTGCTCATTTGTATGAGATGGATCAATTAGAAAACTGGCAGAGCTCTCTCGGGAGATGTGTTTTTGTAATCTGCAGTTTTTACCAATCTGTTCTTTTCCACTACATCTCCATGAACGAGCAGTAGAGCAAAGCAATGTACTTTGTGTTAAACAGACAGAATAAAGAAACAATTAAGTGTGATAACACTCGTTGATTCTCAAAATCTTGTAGTAATAACAAAAAGTGTTTTAAAAATACTACATTAAAGTGATCTCGTCATCCCTCTGCAAGACCATATAGAAATCTGAACAACTAATAATTATAATAAAAAAATAATAATTGAACTTAAAAAATCATGTTCAAGATGTCTTCCTCCAAGCATACATAACTATAACTATTAATCAATCAAACCTTTGGCACCAAACTTGTCATGGCTTCTTGTCTGATGTAATATCTTTAGTTTTCAGGGTCAAATGTAACTGGACTTATTCAGTAAACCAGTGCAAAATGTAGTAATCCATTTCAGATTTCCATTTACTAAAGTCAGATGAGTTTACTGATGATTACTAATTGTTCTGGGTAGAGACACTTTGCTCCTTGCTCTTTTCCTTCTTGAAGCCACCATGCCTTTCATGCTTGCTTTCTTAGAATATCTGAAACTTTTCTGAAATAATTTAGACAAACTTGGTGCATGTAACGTAGCATATATTTAGCCTGAAGAAGTTAATGGAGAATTTCTGTGAACCCAGTACTTTAAAGCCTTTAGGCATTACTTGAGAGCAAAGTTCACATAACTCCCAACTGTTCTTCATTTGAAGGGACACTCTTTTTGAACCAAATCTCTCTGTCCCTTTTGTCCTTCTTTTCATCTGATGCATATACCTGTATAAAAGTTTACTACTTAAACCTCCAAACTAGTTACCCTAAGCTTATCCTTTCCTTCAAAGGAACGCCCTAACCTGTATCTGAGGTGGGTGGGGGGCGTCTTTGTTGGTCCCCGGACCCGTGGACTTCCCCGGTACAAGACAAGTGGCTACAAGATCGAGTTTGGTTCTTACCTTCCAGAAAGGTTCCTTTCTTCAAACGTGCGACTGTCCCCGGTCCGCGCACAGGCTCTCTTTGGGGCGGTGCAAGACCTTTTACTTCAAGGGGTTATTGTCCCTGTTTTGACTTCGTAACATTTACAGGAGTTTTACTCAAACCTGTTTACAGTCCCCAAAAAGGAGGGCAAGGGGCGCCCAATCCTGGACTTCAAGGTGCTGAACTGCTTGTGCAGGTGCAGAAGTTAAGAATGGAGTCTGTTCGCATGGTGGTGGCTTCCCTGCATCAGGGGGATTTTCTTGCCTACATCAACGCGTCAAAGACGCTTACCTTCACATTCCAATATGTGTCAGTCACCAGCCCTTTCTCCGCTTTGCCATGGGAGAGGAGCATTATCAGTTTGTGGCGTTACCCTTTGGTCTCGCCTCTGCTCCTCGGGTCTTCCCAAAAGTGTTGGCCCTAGTGCTAGCATTGTTACGCCAGCAGGGTATCGCGGTCCTGGGCTACTTGGACAAACTTCTTCTGCGAGCAGAGTCTCCTACTGCGCTGGTGGAAAACCTGAAGATCTCCATACAGACGCTGAGGAAGTTTGGCTGGATTCTGAATCTTCAGAAGTCTGACTTGGTTCCTTCCACAAGTAGTATCTGGGGAGTATCTGGGTCTGACTCTGGACTTGGCCTTAGCCTGCAGTTTCTAGAGTTTGTCCAGAGGAAGGACAAACTCTAGAAACTGCAGCTTGCAACTCGCCTCCTGCTGTCCAGCATATGGTCATTCCTCCAGACTTGCACTTGTGAGTGCTGGGCCTGATGGTGTCTACCTTTTGAGGCGGTCCCGTTTGCATGGTTCCATACAAGGTCCCTGTAAGGAAGATTCTGATCAAATGGGACCAACTCTGCAGTCTCTGGACAAACAAATCCAGCTGAGCTAGGGTGCCAAAGGGTCCCTGATCTCATGGCTTTGTTCTCTGGTGCTCCAGAAGGGCAAATCCTTCCTCCCCTTTTAGTGGATTGTGGTCACCACGGATGCCAGCCTGTCGGGTTGGGGAGGTGTTCTCGACAGATATTCTGCTCAGGGGGTCTAAACCCTGGAAGAGTTCAGAGTACAGATCAATATCCTGGAGCTTTGATCGATCAGACTGCGCCTGGAACATTAGGCGGATCATCTCCAAGGATGTCCAGTGCGCATCCAATCAGACAATGCCACAGCCATGGCTTATGTCAATCACCAAGGGGGCACAAGAAGTGTCCTGGTGGCTCTGGAGGTAGCCGGCATTCCCAGGTGGGCAGAACGTTCATTCCAGCCCTTTCCACTGTACACATTCCCGGAGTGGAAAACTACCAGGCGGATTACCTCAGTCGGAAAGCGTTTGACTAGGGGGAATGGTCTCTTTTTCCGGAGGTGTTTCATCAGTTGTGTCTCCAGTGGGCCCCCCCCGGTGGATCTGTTAGCTTCTTAACTCAACATAAAGGTGCAGAGATTCATGGCACGGTCACAGGATCCTCTGGCAGATGCCACAGATGCGCTGGTGTCGCAGTGGGGTCAGTATCGTCTGATTTATGTAACAAACTTAAGTAACAAACAAACATATGTCTGTGATAACACCCACTGGGTGGGTCGAAACGTGTCTAGGCAATTTCCGACTGACGGCATTATTCATCATGTCACTTCCGGGGTCGGGTTGGAACACAAATAGGGAAGTGTGCACACTTCAGTGTTCCCACGAGATCCGGACGCCCCCACGCCACCCTATATTACTAGTGATCTTCTTTTAAATGCTCTGTTACTCTTTTTACCTATTAAAAGCCATTAACAGTATTGCGCTATGGAGTTTTTTTCTTTTATCTGCCTGGATTGAATGTCCACTGAGGACACTTATAAACACATAAAGCTTACCTATCGCTGGGGGAACAACTAGGATACACCAGGGTCCAGACCCCACCAGGAAGGGTCCATACAGTCTGGTAAGTGTGTAATTTATGGGGGGGTGCACGTCCACGGTTTGTACATATATCCGTGGATTAAACACCTTTTGGAGACAACACAGAGCATGCTGTTTATGTTTTCACTGGACACTTGCTGACTTAGATATTTCCTCGTTTTTTGAATACTGTTTCACTGGACACTTGTTTATAACACATTTGGTCATCAATTCAAGAATTTTGTGTATATTATTTTGCATATAGGTTTTTTTTTCACTGGACACTTGCTGATTTAAAATATTAGGGTATCCACCTTTTTTGGGGTTTGCACATGTGTTGCACATTATTATTTATTTATTATTTACTGTTTTAATTAATATATTGTTTAGTGGGAATCTATACATATATAATTTTTTCCAAACATCTTTAAGAAAATATATTTATTTATATTCATAGATTGCACACTACTTTTTAGCACTGTGTTGTTTGAGTTGTTTATTGCCTGATTTATGCCTTCCCTCCTCTCAACTTCAGCCAAGATTTCTATGCAGGATCAAGGCAGAAGGGATTCTGGTCATCTTCGTTTCCCCCGACTGGCCTCACCACGTTGATCTGGTGCGGCTGGTGACCTACAGTCCTTGGAAGCTTCCTCTTAGGGAGGATCTGCTGTCCCAAGGGCTATACTTCCACCCTGCTTTACAGTCGCTGGATTTGATGACTTGGCTGTTGAAAGCCTGGTACTGAAGGATAGGGGTTGGTCTGAATCTGTGATTCCAATGTGGTAAAAGCTAGGAAATCTACTTATAGGAAGATTGACCATCGTATGTGGAAGACGTACATCACGTGGTGTGAGTCCCTTGGGGTTCTTCATCGCTCCTTCTCGTTGGCTTGGATCTTGACCTTCCTTCACGGGGGGTTGAACATTGGCCTTGAGTACCATCAAAGGCCAGGTGTCGGCTTTGGCGGTCTTCTTTCAATGACCCTTGGCCTCATACTCCCTGATGCGTACCTTTCTTTAGGGTATTCACCATTTGGTTCCTCCAGTGCGGTCTCCGTTGCCACCTTGGGACCTCAATTTGATGCTTTCGATCCTCCAGAAGTTTACCGTTGATATTCTTCGGGAGATTCCTTTGTTTATGCTGTCTCAGAAGGTGGGAATGAAGACATTGTGTTGGCAGGCGGCGTTATCCTGTTGTTCAACCTAATTGGTGGTTCACAGAGATAAGGTGGTTATTCTCCCCTGTCCGTCATTCCTTCCAAAGGTTGTTTCTGATTTCCATTTGAGTGAAGACATTGTGTTGCCTTCCCTGTGTCCTAGGTCAAAACATCCTAAGGAAATTGCCTTGCATGCCTTGGATGTGGTTCGGGCACTTAGGGTGTACCTGGCAGCTATGCAGTCTTTTAGGAAGTCAGACTCACTATTTGTGCTTACAGATGGGTCTCGGACAGGGTTGTCATCAATGAACATCGCAAGGATTTTAACAAACTTTGCTGCAGATTCCTACCTATTTCTGCTCTGATGCAATAGCTTTTTGTTTGCTCATGTTCTTTACTGATTCTTTACTGATACTGATTCTGAATGGAAGTGACTGATCCATTATAATCAGCTGATGCAGAAGTATATCAGCAAAAATGAAATTTGTGTTGCAGATGATGCCTAATATCTGACTTCTATCTTAGTTCAGACTTCTGGGGAAATCGGTGAGCCAATCTCAATGGCAGGAAATTACATTTCTGGAGGCATTCTGTACACCAACCCCTGGTTGTCATATTGTTTTGATACTTACAAAAAATTACAGCACTGCAGATTGAAAGGGAAAGGTTTTTTTTTTTTTTAATAACGTCAACTTACACTATGGCTTGTGTAGCAATTGTATATACTATATGAAAGCTGAGTTCCACCCTGAAATTTTTTTTTTAGATAAAAATACTCCTGGGACAGTCGGGGCTAGTGCATTTAAGCAACAATAGCCTCTGAACTGTCCCCTTTTAGAAGATATACTTACCTTGAAAATGTCTTGTCCAGTGCTGCCATCTCAGGTGTGGGCAGCTGAAGCCGGAGCGTCCTCTTCAGTGTCGTCGGAGTCCCAGAATGCCCGGCCCTTCTTGTCACTTCCGGTGCAGGCGCGTCATCCCTGCACAGCTTCTGGGCATGCCCAGAACCTCTTCAGAAGGGAATGACGCGCCTGCACCGGAAGTGACGAGCAGGGCCAGCTGGGATCGATGACGTTCATCTCCCAATGAGATGCAAGGAGGAAGTGATGCAAGGAGGAAGTGATGGCGCGGGCCGCGGCCGCAGAGGGAGGAAGAGGAAGGAATGTAAGTATATTTTCTTTAAAAACAAGGTAAGTGAATCAAAAAAAAATTTTAATTATCAAATTGTTTTTCAGGTACATTTAAAGCAAGCAAACTGTGAAAATTCAATTTTGAGGGTGGAACTCCGCTTTAATTGCTTTATTTGCCTAAAGTTACCCTTTAAGGAACATAAAGTTTTAGCTCCATTTGCTGGCATGGTTTCACAGTTAGCTGAAATGTGTTATAAGATATTCACTGTTCTGTTATCCGATAACCCCTTCCCCATCTATTTCACTACCTTTGAATGTAATTATTGTAGATGGAAACAAGGTTTTCTCCTTTCTCAGTCCAGCAGAAGTCCTCATTTGCCTTCCTAAAAGTCTAGCTTTCTTTGCTTAGTTTAAAGCTGGAATGGAGATGTATGTGGAACCTTACAAATGCATATGTAACCAAAGCAGAAGCTTAGAAGGGTATCATTGTCTACTGAACAAAGCTGATTAGTTCTAAGTCCCCCAATAGCAATAAGGAATCCCTAACACTGGACATTGCAATTTTACTATGTTTCTGTATTAAACTGAAAAAAAAAAACTCTATAAGGTTTTTTTGAATATTACAATTATTTTAACAAAACAATTTATCTGTAGCTAAAAAAAAGCAAACATTAAATTTTCTCTTTTCATAGACACTTTGTGATTTAATATAAATGTATAATTAAAAACATTTTCCATTAGCATTAAAGATTGTAACCAAGAACTGCTGGTTAGCGGTTATAATCTTAAAGTTTAACCCTAGCAACCTTTTAGGTGGCTTAGCTAAAATGACTTGCATTCATATATTTAATTAAAATAATGAACTGGATCCCAAAGAGTGAGTCCTTTTGTGATTTTTTTCCCTTTTCTAAACATAAGACATGGTAATTATTCCCCTGTGACACTTTCAATAATATCACTGGGAGCTGGGAATTCCTTAACATTATACAAGGATACAAGGACTCTTATGTAAAACTCTGTGTCTTAGAGTGCTGATTTGTATTATGTTGTTGTTAAAAATTATATCCTTTGACTTTGTTTCTACTTAATTGGATAAACGATTTATCAGCAAATAGCAGGTTGTGTCCAAGTATTGGACTATAAACACTATAAGCAGTCAAGTGTTTGTGTGATGACCTATAAAAAAATTATCATAATAGTACAGTACAGGACATAGCAGTTGATTCTTAGTGATTGGGCACTGGCAAAAGCATTACTGGGTACCACCTACTGCCCCCCATACCCATATAACCAGGCCCACTCCTTTTGCACTTTGTCCTTAGGTGATGGACCCATTCTCCTGTTATAGAAGAAATGTTTCTATTTTCCACCAGTTTTCTTCCACTGACACTGCTATCAAGATCCAACTGTTTATTGCATTTTGGCTCACTAGCAATTTCCAGATTAGCTGCCCTCAATGTACATCTTGGCCACTGTCCCCAGAACCCAGCCTATAATGATTGCTTTTGGCACTAGATCCTTTGTTTGGCACTCACTTTGGTACATGGTGCAAGGAGTGAGCTAGCCACAGAGTGCTATACAGGACCAGTTCCATGGTCCATCCCTATGGCACCAAGACCCTTAAGTCTCCTTCAAGGTATGACCACCATTGCAGGTTAAGCCTGCCCCTGGACGGGACCAGCAATGTGAACAAAGAAAGACACAGTTTCCCTGTGCCTTTACAAACTGGTTCCTGACTGTACATGTCTTTTTGAATTATTTCCTGAATATATAGTAGGTATCATACTATATCCTTATCCTAAAAGACATCCCACAGTGCTAAGCACACAAGTGGCATAAGAAGGGACATGTTATGTGTAATCTGAACTCTAAGGTTTTCCCCTGACTATCATTGTCTTGCTTACTTGGCCTTCTTGGTATACCTGTGTTGCAATGTGTATGCTATATTATTTTTTTCTTTATTTGCTATTATTTTTCCCCCACGAAACTGGAGTTACCCTTTAAAGGGAAAGCGCGGCACTTATATGATATAATACATTGAGACGGATACCGAGGGAAGGGGGTTCTCATTCCACTATTTGCAATCTCGCAGTCCTTTTGCATCCCCATTACATCCCCAATCTCCCTTATCATCTAGGTATGATCTGATTAATGTACATTGCTCAAAAAAAATTAAAGGAACACTTGGAAAACATATCAGATCTCAATGGAGAAAAATATCATGTTAAATATCTATACTGATATGGACTAATGTGTTAGGAACAAAAGGATGCTACAGCGTTTGATGGAAATTAAAGTTATCAACATACAGGGGGCAGTTTTCAAAGACATTCAAAGTGAAAAATGATGCAGCAGGCTAGCTCATTTTGCTTAAACTTCATTGCAGCAACTCAAAATGGTACTCCATAGTTTGTATGGCCCCCACGTGCTTGTATGCATGCCTTACAACATTGGGGCATGTTCCTAATAAGACAACGAATGGTGTCCTGTGGTATTTCCTCCCATTTCTGGACCAGGGCATCACTGTGCTCCTGAACAGACTGAGGTGCAACCTGGAGGCATTGGATGGACCCAAACATATTGTTCTAGAGGTGTTATATAGGATTGAGGTCAGGCAAGCCTGGGGGTTATTCAGTGGTATCAATTTATTCATCCTCCAGGAACTGGCTGCATACTCTCACCACATGAGGCCGGACATTGTCGGGCACCAGGAGGAACCCAGGACCCACTGCACCAGTGTACGGTCTGATAATGGGTCCAAGGATTTAACTCCAATACTTAATGGCAGTCAGGGTGCCACTCTCTAGCCTGTAGAGGTCTGTGCATCCCTCAGTGGAAATGCCTCCCCAGACCATCACTGATCCACCACCAAACCGGTCATGCTGAACAATGTTACAGGCAGCATACCTTCTCCACGGCTTTTACAGACCCTTCCATGGCTGTCACATGTGCTCAGGGTGAACCTGCTTTCATTTGTGAAACGCACAGGGGGCCAGTGGCAGGCCTGCCAATTCTAGTGTTCAAGAGAATCTGCCAATCGAGCTCTGCAATGCTGGGCAGTGAGCACAAAGCCAACTAGAGAACATTGGGCCCTCAGACCACCCTTATGAAGTCTGTTTCTGATTGTTTGGTCAGAGACATTCACACCATTGGCCTGCTGGAGGTCATTTTGTAGGGCTCTGGCAATGCTCATCCTATCCCCCCTTGCACAAAAGAGCAGATACTGGTCCTGCTGATAGGTTTAGGACCTTCTACGACCCTGTCCAGCACTCAGAGTAACTGCCTGTCTCCTGGAATCTCCTCCATACTCTTGAGACTGTGCTGGCAAATTTTCTGGCAATGGCATGTACTGATGTGCCACTCTGGTGTAGTAAGTTCCAAGAAGGTTTATTTACAAAGAAAAGTTAAAAATTAATACTCACAAAGTATAAAAAACACACATGTATATATGGCAGTCCTTGGGAGAGTGTAAGCCTGTGATGGAGGCACAGTCCCAAAAGGGTGCAGATGGATGATGAGCTGCTGCAAGCACAAAGTCCAGATCTCTGTGCCACTGGCTGTTAATGGGAAAGGGGCTCTGACAGCCCAGTAAGCATGTGTTGTGCTGCGGCTTCCTCGTTTCTAGTGTCAATGGCCGATGGATGGTAATGCACACCATTACAGGGCACACTTCGAAGGACCTTAGTCTTCCTCAGCTCATTATTATTATTTTGGAACTACATCATTCATGTTTCCCATGAATGGTTGAGCGCTGATGGCCTGGCGCCATTACTGGTGTTGGGGAATAATAATAATTCCATCTTTTCTGCATGTCAGACTTTGCCCTAAGATTTGATATGCTATCCTTCCCTATATCAGCATCAAGGATCACCAAGCTACCTTTTTTACAAGTTAATTCTTTCTGTTCTCCCCTGCTCAAAAGGAACTGGCTCTGGCACTGATTAACTTTTTTTTTCCTTATGCGTGTCTAGTGATACCACTGCAATGCTCTCTTTATGCTCATGAAGGAACTGAAAATTGGTGAATAACCCTTGGGTTTTCATTCAGATGGATCTATTGAGTATGATTGGTCTGACCCTACCAAGTCCCCCACACATCGTTTCAGTCTTAGGTGGGCCATTCATTATACAATTCTCTTGTACAATTTTCCCTTAGATTTACCAAAACCATATAATATGAGGTCAAACCTAAATATTTTTAATTTGTAATGCAATCAGGCAAGCCCTTGCACTACATAGTTGAAGGTAAATCCAAAGTAAATTGAACAATAAAATCATACAATGTATGGCAAGCTTAAGGCTCAGAAGTTTAGCTAAAGTGTTTAGCTAAAATCACATTGAATGAAGGAGATGGGGTGGTAAGATTAGCCACTAGTGGGATCCTTCCCTGATTTTAGGATAAGCAAAATCAGAGTCTCCTGCATGATAAATATGACTATTTCTGGTTGTAAGGATTCTGCGGCCTTATTAGATTTGGTCAGTATTTTCCCTATTTAGCCACAAAACTAGCCTGGCCTGAAAAATACAGTTATGGAACTTGTTATCCCAATTGTTTGTAATTTATATCAAGTTGCAAAATGACCACTTGTTCACGCATTTTGTTTTAAAGGTAATAAAAAAACAAATGCAAATATAAACATTTGATTGTGTTGTATAAAAATAGCACAACTTTGCAACTACTACAAATCCATGCAAATCCACAACAGAAAAAGGAGATGTGGTTACTAGGTTGCAACCTTTCTCTTTTGTTCACTAATTACTATACCAAGACCTACTATTACTCTCAAATTAGAAAGTTCAGGAATAGATTCAGAAACATGATTTGCACATGGACAGAAAGGCTTGTCCCAGCCAAAATGTTTTCAAAATGTATTCAACTTTAGTGACTGCACCAAACAATAGGCTTTGCAGTTTCTGTAAAAGCAGCATAATATCAACAATTTAACAACTTGTTCTAGTCTGCTTTTAAATATCTCGGAAGGCAATAACTATTACCACTGAAGGCATATGGGGCAAACATGCGGAGTTAAAATGTGGTCAGTTTATATTACTGCATGTAGTGCTGTGTAAGAGCACACAGCAGATAATTGCCGGTTAAAAAGGGATTTAACCCTATGTTCTTAGCTGCCTCAAGTAACATAATGTACTTTAGCAGATATTACAAAGAGTCAACAACTTACCTCTCAGGTGGTGCCTTGAAACACTATTGCATAAATTGAAGCATTACTATTTTCCTTTCTCTGCACTACTTTAAAATTGTACATGGTGTAAATGTTTCAGAGGGTCCCAGGATAACTATCCACCTTCAATGACTGCTGTAGTCAAGATATAAGCCATTACCTGGTCTTCTGAATGATTTCCTGGTCTTCTGCTACTGCTATGGAGTGTTCCACATGATCACTCTCTAGCATAGTGTAGCCACAATGTTTCTGAATTTTTTACAGGGGAAGTCTTGTGACTTTATCTCTGAGGTCCCCAGGCTTTACTGTGGGGCCATTCAGCATCTGCTGGCCTCCTCTGCCAATCCCTCTACTGGTTTCCACTCACCCAATAAATACATTTCAAAATAATAACATCATCATTCAGAGTCATCCACAACTCTGCCCCAGCTACATTACCAAACCTGTCTCAAAATATCAACCAAACTGTCCTCTCTGCTCCTCAGTGGACCTCCTGCTCTAAAGCTTCTCTGTCACCTTCTCCCATGCTCGCTTTTAGGACTACTCTAGAGTCTCTACCATCCTGTTGAACTCTCTAACCCAATCTTTCTGGCGATTTCCTTCTTTTTCCTTCTTTAGGCGATCCTGTGAACGCCTCTCTTCATGAAAGCCTAACCCGTCTCTACCGAAAACAGATTTTTTACTTTCTCCATCATCTCTTCACAGTTATTAGATTTTGCACCACTTGCCCCTTCTTTTTACTTTGTAAGCTCTTCAGAGCAGGCCCCCTAATCCTCTTGTCTTGTATTGTAAACTGTAAGTGTACTTATACCCTTTATTTTGTAAAATGCTATGCTCCTACCACTCGGTTTAAAGTGGTTCTAAAGGCACAAGATTTTTTTTACCCTAATGCATTCTATCCCCACCCCCCCCCCCCCATTTACTTACCTGAACCTCATCTCAATTCAGCGATATACATGAGAGCAGCGGCTATTTCGGGTCTCTCTCTCCTCATTGGATTACACATCAGCAGGGGCCATTGGCTCAAAACACAGCCAGTGAGCCAAAAAGGAGAGAATGGGGGTGATGGTGAGGCTGAGCCACGCTCTGTGTAAATTGGGTTGGGAGTGCCCCCAAAATAAGAGGATCAGGGCTGCTCTGTACAAAACTTTTGCACAGAGCAAGTAAGTATAACATGTTTATTTATTTTTATAATTGCAACCTTTAGAATAACTTTAAAACTACTGGTGTAAAATTACCATGCATCTTTTTGGAGAAGCTCCTACTGTCTTTTGATATGCTGAAATATTTATACAATACTATGCGTCACTGCTTCTTACTAGAACAGACCAAACTCTCTTAATTCAGCATAAGTGATTTTTTATCCTGCTGTAATTGACGACAGAAAATTGAGAGAATTTTGAGGACGCTTAAAATATCCTGTATTATTTTTTTCCAGGAATAAATTAGATCAACAGATTGTGCCACCCAATTTATTTCTTTTTTGTTTGCTATTGTTTTATTTGGAAGGTCAGAATACAACCAAAATACAAAAGGGTTAAAAACAGATATAAGACGGAGTATATCATGTACATGAAACATCAGCTAAAGTATTTCATTACACTTGAAAACCAGTTACATACAAATTTGCAGCTGGTATGGAAAAAAGCAATTGGTTTGGAACTCAGATGGACATCAATAAAATGTAGCCAGGCTGGACATTAATAAAACAAACTCAAAAAGAATAGATTACATTCACAGAACAAAAATCAGTAAAGGCATAGTAGAGAGTACCTCGTGTATAACAATAAAGGAATATCCTAGTTATCCCATTTCTTATTATAAATATGCATAGTATTGTACAAAGTGTGACGAATACTTTCAGAAAGTTTGGTAATTTCCATTCTAGATAATACCTGTGACCAGAGGGCGGAGGAAGAATGCCAGTTGTAAGCTGTTACCCATTGAATAGAATCAAAAAGAGTGTGCAACAGATTTTTGTAAAGGGGTGGGGATGTTAGGTATTGGGTAAAAAAGAGGCACATTTGCATAGTCAGAGAGATTGGACATCCCGCTATTTGAGTGTATTTTGTAGCTGCCCATTGCCATAGTGGTGTAAGGTGTTTGCAGCTCCAGAAGATATGAATAAAGGAACCATGATCTGGGAATAGAGTGGAGAGTAACTGGTGTCATATTCCACTTGGTTATTGAGAATGGCTTCTCATTCAGGAGGTGCAAAGGTAAAACCTGGCTCTGTTTCCCATTGGATCATTGGTTTAGATTTCTCCTGGAGAGAGCCTTCTTTAAGAAAATGGTAAATGCGAGATATTCTATCTCTCTCCCTTGCTGAGGATATGCAAATTTTTTCAAGCTAAGTATATAGCATATGAGACTTTAAGGACTAAGGTAAAAATGTTGGGCCACTATCTTCTTTAAGGGAAATACGAGGCTTGTCTGTATGGAATTGGACCATAACAGGCCTGGCAGATGATATGGCAAGATGGAGTGTGTTTCAAAGGATAGCCAGGGAATTTCACCTACTGGAGCATGCCATTATGCTTTTTTGAGTGAGTCTAGCTGCAAGATAATACAGCCATAGATTAGGTAAACCCAAACCGCTGAAGGTTTGAGGCCTATACAGAAGAGATTTGTGAAATCTTGGGATTTGATGACATACAGTGCATTGCCAAAGTATTCGGCCCTCTTGAACTTTTTGACCTTTTGCCACATTTCAGGCTTCAAACATAAAGATATAAAACTGTAATTTTTTCTGAAGAATCAACAACAAGTGGGACACAATCATGAAGTGGAACGAAATTTATTGGATATTTCAAACTTTTTTAACAAATAAAAAACTGAAAAATTTGGCGTGCAAAATGATTCAGCCCCCTTAAGTTAATACTTTGTAGCACCACCTTTTGCTGCGATTACAGCTGTAAGTCACTTGGGGTATGTCTCTATCAGTTTTGCACATCGAGAGACTGAAATTTTTGCCTATTCCTCTATGCAAAAGAGCTCATGCTCAGTGAGGTTGGATGGAGAGGATTTGTGAACAGCAGTTTTCAGTTCTTTCCACAGATTCTCGATTGGATTCAGGTCTGGACTTTGACTTGGCCATTCTAACACCTGGATATGTTTATTTGTGAACCATTCCATTGTAAATTTTGCTTTATGTTTTGAATCATTGTCTTGTTGGAAGACAAATCTCCGTCCCAGTCTCAGGTCTTTTGCAGACTCCATCAGGTTTTCTTCCAGAATGGTCCTGTATTTGACTCCATCCATCTTCCCATCAGTTTTAACCATCTTCCCTGTCCCTGCTGAAGAAAAGCAGGCCCAAACCATGATGCTGTCACCACCATGTTTGACAGTGGGGATGGTGTGTTCAGGGTGATGAGCTGTGTTGCTTTTACGCCAAACATAACATTTTGCATTGTTGCCATAAAGTTCAATTTTGGTTTCATCTGACCAGAGCACCTTCTTCCACATAATTGGTGTGTCTCCTAGGTGGTTTGTGGCAAACTTTAAACGACACTTTTTATGGATATCTTTAAGAAATGGCTTTCTTCTTGCCACTCTTCCATAAAGGTCAGATTTGTACAATATACGACTGATTGTTGTCCTATGGACAGAGTCTCCCACCTCAGCTGTAGATCTCTGTAGTTCATCCAGAGTGATCATGGGCCTCTTGGCTGCATCTCTGATCAGTCTTCTCCTTGCATGAGCTGAACGTTTAGAGGGATGGCCAGGTCTTCGTAGCTTTGCAGTGGTCTGATACTCCTTCCATTTCAATATTATTGCTTGCACAGTGCTCCTTGGGATGTTTAAAGCTTGGGAAATCTTTTTGTATCCAAATCCGGCTTTAAACTTCTCCACAACAGTATCTCGGACCTGCCTGGTGTGTTCCTTGTTCTTCATGATGCTCTCTGCACTTTAAATGGACCTCTGAGACTATCACAGTGCAAGTGCATTTATACGGAGACTTGATTACACACAGGTGGATTCTATTTATCATCATTAGTCATTTAGGTCAACATTGGATCATTCAGAGATCCTCACTGAACTTCTGGAGAGAGTTTGCTGCACTGAAAGTAAAGGGGCTGAATAATTTTGCACGCCCAATTTTTCCGTTTTTTATTTGTTAACAGTTTGAAATATCCAATAAATGTTGTTCCACTTCATGATTGTGTCCCACTTGTTGTTGATTCTTCACAAAAAATTACAGTTTTATATCTTTATGTTTGAAGCCTGAAATGTGGCAAAAGGTCGAAAAGTTCAAGGGAGCCGAATACTTTCGCAATGCACTGTATATAGGGAGATACCTTAAAAAAAAAAAAAAAAAAAAATAGTACTTTAAGCAAAATTGCCATCTTTATTGCCATAACTCCACCCAAATATTAGATATGATAGGAGGACCACAGTTTTAATAAGGACCTAATGTGAGAAAAAATAGAACTTTAAGTATATTAAAACATGACTTGATATGTGCGAATAAGATGTATCTAGAGGACCACCCAATTTATTAAAACTCCTATTTATTACAGATTAGCCATTACCTCTTTTTTTTTCTGAGATTGGGCCAGGAGGCACATTTTGTCAACGGGTCTGTGGTAGTGAGCCCTTATAGATCCCCAGCTCAGGATTCCCCAGGGCGCGGTGTCTAAGCCCCAGCCTGCTTCTTCACCAGGGCCCCTGATGGTGGGGATGGACTTGCAGCAGACTGGAACCAGGTCGCGGCCCCCAGGTAGGCCCAGCTGAGAATGTGGAGACCGCTGGCGTGTGCAGGGTAAACAGGAGACTATAAGGAGATCCAAGAGACAAGCCAAGGTCAGGACAGGCAGCAGACAAACGTAGACGGAGAAACAAAGCCGGGTCGGTACACAGGAGATCAGACACAATAGCCAAGGGATACACGGATGGGAGCTCAGAGAACAGCGAAGTTGCTCAAGCAAGGAACAGTGCACTGAGCCTGTGTATATATAGGGAAGCAAACAGGGAGGTGACCCAGGAAGTAATTGACAGGAACAGGATATATCCCACAGTGGAGCAGGCGACGCCCATAGGAAACAGAGAAGCCCAAACACCACATGTGAAGGGATACAAAACAGAAGCACTGCAGCAAGGAGGTAAGAATATACAGACAAAACTATAGGCTAACTTGTGACACATTTATTTTGAGTTCTATGGCCTGGGTCTTCAAACTATGGCCCTCCAGTTTGAGGATCCCTGTTCTATGGTCTTGACCTCTGTAATCACTATTGCCCCAAAGTGTCTTCTGGGTTTAATAAAGGATCTTCAGATTCCATCACACTCAAAATAACTCTTAAGAGCACTATACTTTTATCCAAATAAGCATCTTAGGTCTCATTCATATGCTTTCTTACACCCATCAGTGTCCAGGGCTGTTTACCTGCACCTGCACGGTTGTCAAGATTAACTGTACAGCCATTAAGAATATTGCCTATTCACAGACTACAGGTGTAATCTCCCATGTGATTGGGGCCTTATATAGAAGCTGTCCTCCCGACCACCGCTTACTGTGGAAAAACCTGAATAACTATCCTGCCCTTAAACTAAATTACATTCTCTAATCGAGGCTCCCTAGACAAGTTTGATAAATTTTGGGGTCTGTGGACTCAACCTCTTACAACTGTACCCTTAGACGGTAAGTGTCAGGTCTAACTGTATCTCTAAATGTATGTATTTTATACATGTCATGAGATAATTTGTTGCAACCACAATTACCTTTGTTATCTGTGACTTTTTATTATTAGAGGACATTAAACTGTTTATTTTTCTTACTCTATTGTAATATATAGTAGAGCTTATACTACAGTATGCTTACACACTCAATAAAAAACATTTTAAAAAAATGAAAATGCCAGTAATAACCTGGATGGTTGGCAACCCCTGTATGTACTTTAAAAAGAACATTTAAAAAGAACATTGGGCAAAACTTTTTTTTTCTTTTTTTTTTTCTTTTTTTTTTAATTTAACGACAATGGGGTCAGTGATGAAGGATAAGAACTTCTGTCATATTTTTATTGCTTTTTCTGTCCCCACTAGCGAGTTTTCCCTTCATTTCTTGTGTTTGTGACAGGGGTTCCAATGGACAGGAAACAAAAGGGAAATCTCTCCAACTAGGAACATAGAGAGCAACAAAAAAAAGTTTATGTAGTGAGATGGAAATTATTACAACCTCCATCATGTTTCTATTGCTGTTGGCATCTTCTTGTCCCTATGACACCTGTTTCCTTAATTTCTATGCCTAATGCCATATGGATTGCAATAAAACCAACAAGATCACAGATGGCTTTAAAAACTAAATATAGGCTCTAACTCTATGTAGAAAAAAAAAAAAAGTTAATAAGTAGCTAACAAAAAGAAATAGGCAGCCGGCAGTCCCTTTGGACATCATAGGAGTGACCAGAAGTTGTGGGTGAAAACACACATTTTATTAGTTAAAAGAGATAAAAACCCAAGTATGAGTACCACCCATAGACAACATATAATTATCTATATGGATGTATTCTTTTCTATACCTTTTGTTTTTACAATGGAAAAACATTAAATAAAAGTATTGTTAGATTATTTTGAATTCTGATCCTTTAGCTGGAAGGGGCCTAGCTGTCCACTTTTATTGAACGTAACTTAAGCTAAACACAATTGGTTATCCCATCTGGTTCCTTTTATGGTTATTGACCTTGACAAGATTACAGTGCATAAAAGAGAGAGTGAGAAATAGTCTGTACTATTTGGGTGGTCTTCACTTTCATGTTCATAAGCCTAATATTACACATGGAACCTGAGTTGGACGAAATCCAGTGGAATTCACACTGGTCAGCAATATGTTTTAGTATTAGTTGTGCTTCTTTAAACATTAGGGCACCTGCAAGTTGCAGTGGTATGTTTGTATGTACAGTTATAAACCAATAGATAATACCTAAATAGCAAATTAAAAATATTATTTTTAAGAAGGTAATTTTACAGTGTACCTCAGAGGGGGCAGGCAAGGGGAGTTTCATATATATTTTTTCATACCCACAAATACCAGGTGTTTCTCTAGGCTCATTCGATTAGGTTGTCAGGGAAGAACATGAACGGTTTGCAAAACAGCTGCCATTGCCTCCTGTAAAGCGAAGATGTTACTTTGGCCAGTATTAGCAGGTTTGTTTTAAAGCAAAACAGTTGGAAAAATTATAGATTTTTTTTTTGCTAGCAGAGATACTCTAAAAGAAAATTAACTTACAGTCTGATGCATTGATAACAGTAACAATGCAATTAGGAGGGATTAAATGTTTACAATTATAATCCTGTTAACTTGCAATTATTACCTTTTATCTCATGGCTGCATCTTAATATTTGACCTACCCATATGCAGGACCTGATGAATCTCACCGTTTTTCTACACCTTTTTTGACCTTAACACAATACACCCATGTCTACCTTAGACACTTTTAGCCTAGAAAGAGTCCTTTCACGTGGGCATCTTCAGTTAATTTCAGTTTTTTGGTTAAGAAACTGATTAATACTGATTCAGAAACCAACCATTTTTAACTACTGTGTCCAAAAATGTGTATATCAGTGTAACTCTGAAACAAATTTAATTAACCATACATGCAGTAATCAATCCATGTACAGTAATGAAACGTGAGAATTATTCTGCCCAAGGAACACAATCGATCCCAGTGTACAGTATGTGTTTAAATCTCCACCACCACTGAAAGGCTCAATAACTGGTTCACTGGATCTTCTCCTCCTTAGTTCCAAAATACATAAATACGGCCATAAAAGGATGCAAAATACAATAAATAGTGCTCTCTGTATGCAAATACTTAATTCCCTTATTAATTATGATAAAACCAAATTTACATGGGCACAGCTACACAGAGGATAAACACTGCTAGTCTGAGCAGGATGCAACCTGCTAAGCATTGCTCCCACAGCAGAAACATGCTGACAGCTCCTATTGACTGAGGTTAGGCTGTTATAGGCAACCAACAACTGCTCTACTCGCTGTGAGCCTTGAGGTGCTCCGCCCTCTGCGGTATGTCAATTATAGACTTCATCAAAGGGGGATTCATTGATTCACTGATTCATGTTACGCCAGTTTACACATCAGTCTTCAGCTTGGTTTGCATTAGTATGTCCTTCAGATCAGTTTACAGCAGTTTAGACGAAAGAAGAAATGAATCACAATCCTTGTAAACAGAAAATAATGCATCCTAGTTCTATTTAAAAAAAGACACCAAAACAGATACTAATGTAGGTATGATCATCTGTTTGCCTCCACAAGCCCATAGGAAGGAATTGCTGTCCATTTTTCATCTAAAAAGGGACAGATGAAAAATAGACAATACACTCGTGTGAAAGGACCCCGATTTGGTAAAAGAACAACTGTACCACTGCTAAGTGCTTAGCATTTTTTCTCCTGTTAGCACAGATGTCAGAGTTTGGAATTATACCAATGATATTGTCTGGGAGTTTTTTATCTGGTATTTATATGAGCTTCCTCAGTGTTTTGACCTCTCCCTTCAATCACAGATGCATCTCAAAAAATGTGAATATCATCAAAAAGGTAATTTATTTCAGTAATTAAATTCAAAAAGTGAAACTTGTATATTTTAAAGATTTAATACACACAAGGCGATATATTGCAAGCATTTTTTTCTTTTCATTTTGATGATTATAGGCTACAGCAAATGAAACTCCAAAATTTAGTATCTCAGAAAATTAGAATCTTGTGCAAAATTTCAATATTGTTTACTCATGGTGTCACACTCTAATCAGCTAAATTACTCAAAACACATGTAAAGGTTTCCTGTGCCTTTTAATGGTCGCTCTGGTCAGTGGGTTACACAAGCATGGGAATGCTGACTTTACAGTTGTCCATTGACGCCCTCCACAAGGAGGGTAAGTCACAAAAGGTCATTGCTAAAGAAGCTGGCTGTTCACAGAGTGCTGTATCCAAGCATATTACTGGAAAGTTTAGTGGAAGGAAAAAGTGGTGTAGAAAAAGGTGCACAAGCAGCAGGGATAACCGCTGCCTCAGGAGGATTTTAAATCAAAGGCCATTCAAGAATTTGGTGGAGATTCACAAGGAGTGGACTACTGCTGGTGTCAGTGTTTAGAGCCACCACACACGGATGCATCCAGGACATGGGCTACAACTGTCGCATTCCGTACTCCTGAACCAAAAACATTATCAAAAGAGTATTATCTGGCCTAAGGAGAAAAAGGACTGGAGTGTTGCTCAGTGGTCCAAAGTCTTCTTTTCAGATTAAAGTAATTTTTACATTTCATTTGGAAATTAAGGTCCCAGAGTCTGGAGGTAGAGTGTAGAGGCACAGAATCCAAGTTGCATGAGGTCCAGTGTGAATTTTCCACAGTCAGTGGTAATTTGGGGAGCCATGTCATCTGGTGGTGTTGGTCCACTGTGTTTTCTCAAGTCCAAAGTCAGTGTAGCCATCTACCAGGGAAATCTAGAGCACTTCATGCTTTCCTTTGCTAACCAGCTTTATGGAGATGCTGATTTCATTTTCCAGCAAGACTTGGCACCTACCCACACTGCCAAAAGTACCAATACCTGGTTTAATGATTATGGTAGCACCGTGCTTGATTGGCCAGCAAACTCTCCTGACCTAAACCTGATAGAGAATCTGTGGGGTATTATCAAGAGGAAGTTGAGAGACACCAGATCCAGCTGAAGGCCCCTATCAAAGCAACCTGGGCTTCCATAACACCTCAGCAGTGCTGTAGGCTGATCACCTCCATGCCATGTCACATTGATGCAGTAATTCATGCAAAAGGAGCCCCAACCAGTGCGCAATATAGTGTACATGGAAATATTTTTCAGTAAGCCAACATTTCTATATTAAAAACCTTTTTTTTTTTTTTATTGGTCTTATGTAATATTCTGATTTTCTGAGATACTGAATTTTGGGTTTTCGCTAGCTGTAAGCCATAATTATCAAAACTAAAAGAAATAAATGCTTGAATATATCACTCTGTGTGTACTGAATCTATATAATATACGAGTTTCACGTTTTGAATTGAATTACTGAAATTCATTAACTTTTTGATGCACTTTGATTTGAACTTTTTCAGATGCAACTTTACTTCCCTGCAAATTTTGGCCTGGGTTATCTCTCTCTCTCAACCCAGAATCAAATTCATGCCATTCCACCAGTTGCCATTCATTTTATTTTCTATTGGCTATAGCTTGCTGTTTCTGCTGCAGTTTGAAGGTGGTCTAGAAGCTCCGTGTTTGTTGATTAGTCTAACTGGTGACAATCCTTCTGTTGGTAGGAAAATAGATATATTTAGACTTCATGCCCACAGGATGTAAAAAGCACATCTTTTCCCTCGCTGAGAGGGAGAGATGAGCACCTCTAGAAACGCTGCCTGAAGGATCTTTTCCTCTACTTGTTTCCCAACTCAGATGACTACCAAAATACTCTGGAAGGTCTTGGAATCTTTTTGAAACGCTACAGTAAGCTCCCAGCACAGCTGCAGCACTCTGCAGTTTTTTCAAACCAGCTGTTTCCATATGAGTTTTTGATGCGATTCGAGGGAAAACGGGCTTTCTATATGGATCAGGCACTACTACATAAAGAGCAACCTATATGGTGATATCCTTGAAAAAGGCACCCATTGAATACTAGCCGAAACACATTGGATGTTTTCGGATGTTTCTCTGTCAAACCCAAGTCTTTTTTCAAGCATGGAAAGCAGAGAAATACCATCAGAAGTCACAATATGTCACACTTTCTACCTTTCTCACTACCTTCACTTCCGTGGGCCCTTAGCCCATTGCACACAATCCTACATGTGTATCTTATTATTTTCAAAAAAATATTTTTAATTTATAAACTTATAATTTGTACAAAATCAAATTCTTTGCCTATAAAGTCCTGCCGCCTACATGGCCTGGGGCACCAAAACCCTACCAATATAACTTATTCATTTAGTGTTTTAGGTGTATTAAGGAGTGGAAAACCAGTTAATATTACCCATTATCATGGAGTTGTGTACTAACGTGCATGGTTTTGACATATCTTTTTTATTTATTATTCCTTTATTTGCATTGGCTCCCTCTTCCTAAGATAAAATATCACTACTTTCAAAAAGCTTCTGGCATTGTGCAGAAACATCCGAAAAATCCTTAATCACTTGCCGACCGGGCCATAGCCGATAAATGGCTACAGCCTAGTCGGCTAATCCTGGGAGGGTGTACAATGACATCCTCCTAGAATCGCGCTTCCCGTGCGCCCCCTGGGGATCATCACAGATCGTGGTAAAGGGCCAATGACAGCGGACGGAGCGATTACAATGGAAAAAACCTGGGGTCATGCAGGGGTTCAAGCTGTCTCCTCTCCTCACACCAATACAGTGTGTGTGGAGAGAAGAGAGATCGAATGTAGCACATTAAGTCCAGTTATTTTTACTGTGCTTTACAGTGGCCTACTGTGCCACACCAGTGCCATTACAGTGCCACCTGTGCCACTACAGTGCTAATCTGTGCCCTACAGTGCCACTACAGTGCTCATCTGTGCCATCAGTGCCACTACAGTGCCAAATTAATGCCTCATCTGTGCCATACAGTGCCACCTGTGCCACTACATTGCCCATCAGGGCCACATTAGTGCCACTGCAGTGCTCATGTGTGCCCTACAGTGCCATCAGTGCTCTACATTGCCACATCAGTGCCACTACAGTGCTCATCTGCATCACTATAGTGTTTTGCAGTGCCACTGCAGTGCTCATCAGTGTGATTAGTGCCCACCTGTACCACTACAGTGCTCTACAGTGCCACATCAGTGCTACTACAGTGCCCATCAGTGCCACTACAGTGTCATCAGTGCCCATCACCACCACTGCAGTGCTCTGAAGTGCAACTACAGTGCTCATCAGTGCCACTACAGTGCTCATCAGTGCCACTACAGTACTCTAAGGTGCCATCAGTTCCACTACATGGCTTGTCAGTGCCACTACAGTGTCCAATAGTGCACACCAATGCCCATAAGTGAGTGCTTATAAGTGCCACCCTATCAGTGGATCCTTATCAGCTCCCCTCAGTGCCACCTCATCAGTGCACATCGGTGCCAGCTAATCAGTGCAGCCTCAGTGCAACCTCATTAGTGCACATAAGTGCACCCTCGACCGCACCCATCAGTGCACCCTCATCAAAACCCAGCAGTACAGTCTCTGCAGCACCCAGCAGTGCAGCCTCATTAGACCAGCCTCATCAGCACCCATCAGTGCAGCCACATCTGTACTAGGGTCTCTATCGCGCCACAGTTCACCAGTATGGCTAAAAAATTGTATTCCAGTGAGGAGGCATACCAACTTCTGAGCTTGACCACCGAGAGCAGCGGGTAGCTCTGAGTCTGATTCTGATTCAGCATTTGAACCCATTTTAAGCAGTGGGTCTGCTACAGAATCGAAGAAAGAGGAAAGTGTGTTCATGAAACGAAGGTGTTCTGGTGAGGAGCAGGCTACCAAGTAGAGCAGTGGCATCAACCAGCAGCTCTGTGCCATCCACCAGTAGCGCAGTGGCATCCACGAGAAATGGAGTACCACTAGAAGAAAGGCCAAGCACTAGTAGGGTGTCATCTCAGCGTCAAATGGTTTGGACCCATGCAAGCCTTTCCTATGCCCTTCAAATCCCTCTTTGGCTTCCCCCTAATTCAGGAGCAGCAAATATCACCCCTTTTACTGCCCAGCCAGGTGTCCAGGTTCAAGTTACACCTGTCCGAATGAGTGGAGAGAACTAACAGTGGAGGAATTTAAAACATTTTTGGGCCTCACTTTCAATATGGGACTCACAAAAAAGAATGAATAATACCCCTCCTGGTATACCAACCCTATCCACCCCATGCCAATCTTTTCATACATTATGCCAAGATCAAGATACCTAATGATTATGTGGTTCCTTCATTACAACGACAACACCCACTGTGTTGTCACTGGACAATAGTCCTGCCTGCTGCCTGGACAGTTCCTTTTGCTGGGGCTGACCACGTTCCTGCCTGCTGCCTTTTGTCAATCCTCTCCTGTGGATAACTGCACTATCAAAACCACAGGCAATTTTTTGTTTACCCTTTGCTCAGAAGAATGTATTTTGGAGTGTAATTCTTGGTGTGTACATGCTATGTGTTAGACATATGGATGGCCTTCAAAAATGTGATAGGTTGTCAGGAAATTAGATGTGTCATTTATGTCCCTGAGGGTGCTCCTTGGATGTTGGGCCTCCGTATGTGGCCAGGCTGTGTAAAAGTCTCACACATGTGATATTGCCATACTTAGGAGTAGCACATTGTGTTTTGGGGTGTCATTATTTCAATATACATGCTACGTGTTAGAAATATCTTATAAATGGACAACTTTTTCATTTTCATTTTATATTTTCATTTTCTTTACACACTTTCCAAAAACTTGTGGAAAAAAAATGACATGCTCAAAAGACTCATAATACCTCATAGAATATACATTGGGGTGTTTGCTTTCCAAAATGGGGTTATTTTTTGGGCATTTCCATTGTCTTAGTGCTCCAGGGCTTTCAAAAGTGTGATAGGTTGTCAGGAAATTATATGTGTCATTTATGCTCCTAGAACGCCTGGAGGTGCTATTTGCATGTTGGGCCTCTGTATGTGGCCAGGCTGTGTAAAAGTCTCACATTTGTGGTATTGCCATACTAGGAGGAATAGCAGAATGTATTTGGGGGTGTAATTTGTGGTATGCACATACCATGTGAGAGAAATAACCTGTTAACCACCTCCCACCCGGGCCATTGTACATATACGGCCGGGTGGGAGTCTCGTCCTTCTGATCGGACATCCGGAACGTCCTTCAGAAGGAGAGAGATCGCGCCACCGCGGGCACGTGCAGCGGCGCGATCTCGATGTGCCTGTGTCCCTAGGACACAGAGCAACATGACTCGGCAGGAGGGCCCTGTGATTGGCCCTCCTGATCACATGACGGCTGTGTCCAATCACAGCCGTCATGTAATGTCAATACAGCCGTTGTAACGGCTTCGATCTCTTCTCCTCCTGACAGATCCTGTCAGTGAGGAGAAGAGGAGAGGATCGATTCTGCAGCAGGGGTGATCAGTGAGTATTTCTAATTACTCACTGATCACAGGGGGATCAGATGATTGATTACCAGTGCAGCCCTGGGGGGAGGAGGCGCCACTAGAGCCACCAGGGATGCCCACCCATGACCACCAGGGATGCCCACCATGGCCACCAGGGATGGCAAACAGGGCTCAGAGAGCCTGCCTGTGGTGCCCCCCTATCAGTGCTGCCCACCAATGCCCTCTATCAGTGCTGCCCACCAGTGCCTGTTATTGCCATCTATCAGTGCTGCCCACCAGTGCCTATCAGTGCCCACCAGTGCTGCCTATCAGTGCCCCCCATCAGTGCCGCCCATCAGTGCCGCCTATCAGTGCCCATCAGTGCCGCCTATCAGTCCCCATCAGTGCCGCCGATCAGTGCCCATCAGCGCTGCCTATCAGTGCCCACCAATGCTGCATATCAGTGCTATCTATCAGTGCCACATATCAGTGCCCATCAGTGCTACCTATCAGTGCCACCCCATCAGTGCCTGTCAGTGCGGCGTCATCAGTGCTCATCAGTGCAGGAAAAAACTTATCTATTTACAAAATTTTATAACCTAAACAAAAAAACTTTTTTTTTTTCAAACTTTTCGGTCTTTTTTTATTTGTGCACCAAAAAAGAAAAAACCTGGCGGTGATCAAATACCACCAAAAGAAAGCTCTATTTGTGAGGAAAAAAACGACATAAATTTGGTTTAGGTACAGTGTTGCATGACCACGCAATTGTCATTCAAAATGCAACAGCGCTAAAAGCTGAAAATTGGTCTGGGAAGGAAGGGTGTTTAAGTGCCCAGTATTGAGGTGGTTAATATGACGATTTTGTGGGAAAAAAAATTTCATCTTGCAAAGAATTGTGGGAAAAAATGAGAACTTCAAAAAATGTACCATGCCTCACCACCTAAATTCATTCCCCACCACCTAAATACCTTAGAATGTCTACTTTCCAAAAAGGGATCATTTAGAGGGTATTTGTACTTTCCTGGCTTGTTACTGTCTCACGAAATGAGATTGACCTTCAGTACATCAGGTGTGATCATGTGTGATCAAGTTTCATTGATTGTCACCATAGCTTGTAGACTCTATTACCTTTACAAAGACCAAATATTATACACTTATTTGGGTTATTTTTACCAAAGGAATGTAGCAGTATAACTTTTGGCCAAAATTTTTGAAGAAAAGTTACTAATTTTCAAAATTTAATAACAGAAACAAAGAAAAATGCATTTTATTAAAAAAACATTTTGGTCCTTTTTAATTTATAATTTTCTTAAGTTTACCTATATATATATATATATATATATATATATATATATATAAACCCACACATAATGTGTGTGTAATGGATTGATTACTTTCAATTAAAGGCCACACACCTTTTATTCTACAAAAAAAAAAAAAAATTACTTGAACTCTACAGAAGTAATGGACACTTTACCTCAAGAAAAATAGATTAGCAGTCAGTCTTCTGTCGCTGGGCAGGGATGTAAAATGTTTCTGATTTATTAAAGAATGGATGTTATTCTGAAACTGATTAAAGGATTGCATGATTATAGAAATTTTGTTATATTTGTTAGAACAATTTACATTACAACTATCAATACAAATCGGCAATGCTTTTCTTGTAGATTCTCCTGGAAAAGATCTTGGTCCAAGATTGGGTCTAAAAAAGTCCAGCTCACTGGAGAGTCTGCAGACAGCGGTGGCAGAAGTCAAGAAAAATGATCTTCCTTTCTACAGACCTAGACCACACATGGTCCGTGGTAGGGGCTGTAATGAGAGCTTCAGGGCTGCAATTGATAAGTCTTATGATGGACCAGAAGCTGAAGAAGGTACTGTACTGTCCAGGCTGTGTGCGCAAGTTCTACTGTACTCTCCAAACTTTTTTTTCAAAACAGCAAATGTACTATGTTCTTAGGATGCTCAGATATGTATAATCTATAATCTATAATCTATATGACAAAATATTGAGCTTCATGCCCAATACCAAATGTTCCATACACATGCAGCAGTTTTGGGCAAACTATTTAACTCCCTTCCTTAGGTAGGAGCATCACTGGAAAACCATCACAGTTTATTCATATATATAAACAGAAAAAGTTTACAGGAAATCAGGAATCAATTAACTCATTAGCCTAAATTAAATTTAAATGATTAATTATCCCAGATTCCATCAGAGAAATTACTATCTAGTAATGTTCATTCCCCACCACCAAAAGCTAGGGGGCATCCAATTGAAGACCTATTATAAAATAAATAAAACCATTAGAAAAATTAAAAAATTAGGCAGAATAAATATTATACTCCAATATTGCTCAATGTATCCACACTCTGCAACTATAAATAAAAAAAAAACCCAAAAAAACAAAGAAACAATATTAAGGAACAAAGAAACAAATTAATAGCCTAAGAAAGAAAATTGTTGTAAAATACATTTTAAGTGCAGCAATCCTGGACTGGAACTTTTTAAATATGACCTTTGGGATGGCTTGATTGCACTGCACTAAAAGATAAACTGATGTGCACCTGTTTTGAATATATATATATATATATATATATATATATATATATATATATATATACTCGGGTGTGTGTGTGTGTATATATATATATATATATATACGTATATATTTATATTGTGGGAGATTAGCTCACAGGGATCACCTTTCCCAGGAAAGTAAGGCCAGCATGCAGGTAATTTCTTTAAAGTCTGGTGGATTGCCAGCTTTATTTAGCAGAGGTTTGCAAATATACAAAATCAACAAAACAATAAAATAAATCCTTGCCGTCCGGCGCTAAACTAAACAACAGTTTTCCTCACTATACAGTGTGGGGCTGGTCCCCATCACCCACAAAAACATATGGTAAAGCAAACCTGTTCTTTTGAAGGTCCAAACAGAGCTCCTCTCTCAGATTCCCTTCTGAGTCTCAGGCCAGAGCATTTCTATGCTCTTTTCCTGTTCATTTAAAGTGCACCTGAGCATGGACTCAGGTAACTCACAATCTCTGGACCGGAACCTAGCCTGTCACGGAGGCTGGAAAAACCTGGGCCGGATTCCGGTTTAGTCTCTCACTACAGAACGTATGCGAGGTGAAATATAGCGATTATCTACTACCTCACCTCGCATACCGTCACAATATATACAAATTAACAATGTAATAGGTCAGAAAACTAGCTTTAGCTAGATTTATTACATAGATATTTGTAGCTTATGGCCGTACATTGTCCTTCAGGATTTTCTGGTAGAGCACAGACATCGTGGTTCCATCAATTATGGCAAGTCGTCCAGGTCCTGAAGCTGCAAAGCAGCCCCAGACCATCACACTACCACCACCATGTTTGATTGTTGGTATGATGTTCTTTTTATGAAATGCTGTTTAGTTTTTTGACAGACCCTTTCAACTTTTGTCTCATCAGTCCACAAAGTATTTGCCCAAAAGTCTTTGTGTTCTTTTTGGTCTCACGGTGGCTATCGTCTTGGAACTCTCTCACAGATGCCATTTTTGCCCAGTCTCTTTCCTATTGTTGAATCAGGAACACCAACCTTAACTGAGGAAATTGAAGCCTGCAGTTATTTAGCTGTTGTTCTGGGTTCTTTTATGACCTCCTGGATGAGTTGTCCTTGTGCTCTTGGAACTGTTTTGGTAGGCTGGCCACTTCTGGGAAGATTCACCAGTGTTCCATGTTTTCTCCATTTGTGGATAATGGCTCTCACCATGGTTTGCAGAAGTCCAAATGCCCTAGAAATGGCTTTGTGACCTTTTTCAAACTAATACATGTGACTTAATTTGTTTCTCATCTGTTCTTGAATTTCTTTAGATTACAGCATGATGTGTTGCTTTTTGCGATCTTTTAGCTTTGAGCTGGAGATCGTGATATCAACGAACTACCTCTCCACCTCCTCCAATCAAAGAAATCCTTGCATTTGTTGAAACAAATGCAAGGAGTTCCTATGAGTGGTGCCTGTACTTAGTGGGCCTTATGGTTGCTATGCATCAGTCCAGCTGCTCCACACAGGGTGCATACATATATTTGCCCAACTTGTACCCAAAAAAAAGGAGAACAGTTGTATTTAGAATAAAAAATAATAATTTCTCTTACGTCCTCCGACAGTTGCCGCCCACTCATACAGTCTTCACCAATGGGGTATTGACTTCATCTCCACAGGAGTAACTAGGCATAAGACTTTGGCTACCTCGCCTGGATGTCTCATCCACGGTTCTCCGTGCACTGTTAGCGTCCTGCATTTTTTGGCTGACGACAACCCTGCCATCTGAGGGTGAGTGGTTTCCCGTCGATGAGAGGCACCCCACGCCATCGGGTACGGGTAAGTACATTCCGCGTGGGGCCTCTGTCTGGGGCTGGCAGTCCTGTGTGTCTGTGTTATCCCCTCATGTCTGTGCTTTTTTTGGGCTCCCTAATCCCGGTCCCTGCGGGGGTTTTATCTCACAGCCTGTGCGCTGTGTGGGTTTGTGGGGGTCCCTCCTGTGTCACCTTAGGGTGCTTTTTGGAGGTACAGACACGTGTGGCGACTGCTGCGGGGTTAAAACACCGTCGGTCCGCTATTTTAGGTGTGGGCAGCATGTATATAGCTTCACTATGGGCGCTTATACAGCATTGTATATGGTGTTTTTTGGCGCCTTGCGGCGCCATCTTGTGTGTGGCAAAACGTTCGTTCCGAGCACATGTTGGTGGCCATTTTACCGAAGCCTCCCATTACTTTCTATTGGTAACCATTTTTCCTTAGCCTGCAGCCTCAGTTCAGCCTCCTGCGGTGACATCACTTCTTCCTTTTACTCTGGAGAGTTCGACTGCGGTGGTAACACTTGTGGGGGTCTGTCTGCTGTCTTTTTCCTTGTGCAATCCTTCTGGCTATCAGTTATCCTGATTGAGGGTCTGTGTGTTCACAGTCTTTGTAGCGGTGTGCTGCGGGGGTCCGCGGCGCGCTTAAAGGGCCAGTACCTTATAAAAAAAAACAAAAAACAAAAAAAGGATTTTGTTTTTTAACATGGATTCTCAGGACAGCAAATTTCCCACAGCCCTGGTGGGGGATTCAGGTTCCTCTGAATCCTCTGCTCTGTCTACTTTGTCTGCTGCAGTGGCGACTTTGGTGTCCAAAGTGGAGAGTCTGATGTCTGAACGTAATTCCAGGAAAAGGCCTCGTTTGTCCTTGTCTTCTGATTCTGAATCTGATATGGTTGCCATAGGTGCCGTACCCCTTGAGGGGTCTCGATCTTCTTAGTCTGAGGGAGAGGCGGAGGATGATTCCCCCCCTGGGACGGCCGAGGACCGCGCAGGTATGGATGCGCTGATTCTTGCCATTAAAGAAACACTACATTTAGAGGATGAGACCAATCCTCCGGGCATTGTGTCCACTTTTGGCACACACAGGACCCGCAAGGTGGCGCAGGTGTTCCCTTGCCCCGCTGAGTTTCACGCTACTGTGAATGATCAATGGCATCATTTATAACGCACCTTTGTGGTGCCAAAGAGGTTTCAGCTCCTTTATCCCTTTGCGTCTCCTACAGATTCGCGCTGGTGTGTGGCCCCTCAGGTGGATCACACTGTGGCCAGATTGAACAAGGCCACTCTAGTACCCACCGAGGATTCTCCGGTGTTTAGGGATCCTACGGATAGGAGGATGGAATCCCTTGCCCGCCATGCCTACATGGTGGCGGGTTTCCTGCTAAAGCCCATTTTTGCCTCTGTCATGGCGGCTCAGGCTGTGGCGGACTGGACCAAGGTGCTAAAACGCACCCTCGTGGCTGATTACGCTCCTCCTACTACCGTGGCGATGGTGGACCAGATCATGTATTTGTGTGATGCGGCCTTGAATGAGGCCCCATTAGCTGCGCGCCTGTCCAGTGTCGCGGTGATTAACCGTCGCCATATATGGTTAAAGAGCTGGTCGGCTGACCAGACTTTGAGAAAAATGGTGGCTGACATCCCTTATGCGGGGTCTCGCCTGTTTGGGGAATCCCTGGATGAATTGGTTAAAGGGGTCACTGGGGGCAAGAGCACTCTGCTGCCCCAGAATCCTAAAGGCAAGTTTTTCCGCGGTAAGCGAGGCCCCTCCTTTAAACCAAATCAGGGGTCCTTTTGTGCCTTCAATGCACAGAACAAGGGGAAACCCTTCAAGGGCCAGGGTGGCCAGAGAAAGCCCTAGGCGGGCAAGCCAAAATCAGGCCAGGCTGGTGCAGTGGCTTAGTCCGCCTCTGCCTGATGGGATGCCCTCACCCGTTTCCGGGGTGGGGGGACGTTTGCGTGGTTTCCTCCAACCTTGGCTGCTCCGAATTCCGGACAGATGAGTTCAGGAAATCATTTGATCAGGTTACAAGATCGAATTCCTTTCGAGGCCAGCAGACAGATTCTTTCCCTCAAATCTTCATTTGACCCCAGGGCGGTTACAGGACCTGCATCAGGCGGTGCAAGATCTCCTCGCCCAGGGGGTGATCGTCCCGGTGCCTCATCGGGATAGGTTTCGGGGGTTTTACTCAAATCTGTTTACCGTGCCCAGAAAGGAGGGCAAGGTGCGTCCGATTCTGGACTTAAAAGCTCTGAACCACTTTGTACGCGTTCGGAAGTTTCGCATGGAATCACTCCGCTCGGTGGTAGCCTCCCTGAGTCCAGGCGAGTTCCTGTCCTCTATCGACCTGAAGG